>NC_069125.1:18437465-19172465 GCF_026914265.1 Mya arenaria | reverse complement strand
GACATGCACGCAACAACAAATATCTTTGTGCATGTGTGCATCAACTAAGTCACTTACTCTTTTTGTCTGTTTTTGTCTGTTGATATTTTACTGTCATTTGAAACCGTTCTGTTCTCACCCCTCGTGGTTTAAATGTGCTTACATGCAAAGTCAGCAAAGCAGCTATTGTTTTCAAAATAACCTTTGATTTTGCAAAGGATCATATTCAAAATTTTGTGAAAGGCATACCATTTCATACTTAAAAGTCATGTTTTAACTTTTCATAATTGTTTGCCTCTAATCCAAGGTCATGGATTTGAGACCCACAAGAGCAATGTTCTCTGTTTTCTCAAAATAGACATAGATCTGGTACCCAGGGTGCCATTTTAATAAAGAATGTAAGATTTATGATCATAAATTTCCTGGTGTTACTTTGTTTTTAGTGGAAACTGCGTTTGAATAAAATTATCTGAAGGACATCTATAGCATATATTCTGCACATAACTTTATGGGTGTACCTCAGCATTCTTAACCAGCTACGACTTACATATATCTTATTGAAACCGGCCCAGAAACCAGCCAGACTCTCATGATGATAATCTATATTTATGTTTCATTGGCCTTTGTGTTTCCTTGTGTATTGGGTGCTGAAATTGATGCTAACGCTGATAATGTCACCACCTTTGTTGCTGGTGACACTCCGGACATGTTTCCTTAAAAAGTGCTTTTCATTGGTGATAAACTGTTCATGCACATTTAACATGTATTTGATATGTTCAGGAGTTTAAAAAAGACCATGTTTAACTTCCTGAAGGAGGACTCTGAGTGCGCTGTGTGGAGTTTGGTTGGTCGTATCTTCAGTGTTTTTTCATAGTGCCTTTTTATTAAAACAAATACAACAGGATATATCTTTATATGCATCAATTCATATAAGTATTATCTTCAAAACTGAAGATGTCTGTTGTCTGTTATCATGTAAAAATGTTTATGATGATGGGTGCTTCAGATTGAAAAGCTCACAGTGAATAAGGACATTAAATCTAATAAAATTTGACACTTTCATGATCATTATACAAATTATCAAGAAACAATTGAAATGTTGAACAATTGAGTGGTATGAACAGATAGATAAATACATCACATTATCGATATCAAGCTGATCATACTACCAGGTCAAGTGGCTGCTTCTATTCGGAAGGATGTTGTTATTTGCCCTTAATCGAAATTCCGGAGTCAATGACGATAATGACGATGACGGAACGCTAGTGGTTTCCCTCTGCTGTTTCCCATATAAATCTTACGTAAACATACTTTTCATATATATTATCTATGATATATTGCTTCGCAAATTCAGTTGTGGAGAGTGAATTATTCAATATTAAAAATGATCTCTGGAATATATGCTTACTTAAATTGAGTGTTTCAATTGTTTAGATGTTGCTCTTGTTTCAGATTTGATTTAATGCAAAATAGTGTAGCAGTCAGTTCTTAGGAAGTCAGAACTTTTCTAAAGTAAAAGTCTGAAAAAAGTCATATGAGAATGGTTTACGGTTAGCTGCAATTTGATTGTAATGTGTGATATATTTGATGAATCCCAGTATTTTCCTTGGATTGATGGTGATGAAGATGATGAAGATTATGTGGTATGATTTTCTGATAAATCTTTACACCTGCAGAACTCTTTCACATTATATAACATGCATGAAAATGCAGATCAAATATCATTTGTATTCATAGTCATGTAATGCTGGCACAGCGCACTCGTTCATACCAGTAATGTTTTAGAGAGGGTTATACAGTATATTAGGCAGTTTTTTTATGTCCCCCTGATCTCTCTATTTTCTTTTCTTCTGAAGATATTCTTCTGTTAAGACTTACGGTTTGGCTAAGAATTTCTCTGATGTATAAGGGATATTAAATATGTCCAAATATACACTCAATTTTTTTCTCAAATGAGTGTTTGGTTTCTTCATAAATTGACCTTGACCTTAATAGTGGTTTTATGACGCTACTTTCGGTGTCGGACTTACTACTGCCCGAGACGGCACAGCGAAGAATGCTAGAGGGGGTCGTCCCTGTGAATAAGATGACAAGTACCCAAATCAGACTTCCGATATTTATTGTCCAAGGTTAAATGACCATTTATAATAAACAAAATATTAAAGTAAATCAGCATAATGATGTAAATACATGAATATGTGATTATTAAGAATATTAACAATATTTGGGGAATATTGATAATAACAACGCTTAGCAATGTGAAAGGTACCAATAAATATGAATGTATTAAAATAGAGAAACAACTTGTATGACTAATATAAAGTACAAGTGTATTATAAAGTCAACAGTGTGTATTTGCAACATAATTGTAACAACAATATACATAACTTATTTTAGCCTATTTAAAGAACTTTTAATTGAATTCCAAGCTTTTAAGTCAAAAATATAATAACAATCTAATAACAGAGTAAAACCACATACCTGTGAATAAGATGACAAGTACCCAAATCAGACTTCCGATATTTATTGTCCAAGGTTAAATGACAACCTGGACTGGGAAGTCATGGGTTTAAATACTAAATTTGAGGCTGAGATGCCAACAACTGACATTGTCATCTTAAAGAGTTTTACTCAGCTTAGAATTAAGAGTTTCCTTTAGATAATCTTTGTTTCTTTGATCTAATATATGCTTATCACAACTTGTCTGGCTTGCATAGGTGTTTAAGCCTAATTCTTATGATTAGCAAAACCATAGAACAAAAAAGGTGCTAAAATGTAGTGACAACAGTCAAAAGTAAGAATTTAGTGTTGGCTTAAGAAATTACTGAAGTTATGCAAGTTGCAAATATGATGACAAAAATATAAAATATAATATATAATGTTTATAATATCAAGTAATGATATTATAAGTTATCTGAGTCAATTAAATAAACAATCATTTCTATACTAAATATGATAGGTCTATTTTAAAATATAAATGTTTTATTTTTATTGTACTAAAGAAATTATTATTCAACATTTTGCAACACAATATAATGCAAAAAGAATGATCATAATAGTTCCCCTGGAGTCTCTAAGCTTTGGACCCCAAAGGTTAAAAAGAATGGACATAATATGTGTGTATATAATCTAAGATTGATTAGTCACACATCAGTAAAATTTAGGTGTACAGCAAAAATTACACTGAAGCGTAAAAAAAAACAATCATTAGTATTTGACTTGTGTTTTTTTTTGTGTTTGCATATATATATACAATCTATGTACAAATAAGATACTAAAAGAATAACAAATTCAAGCAATGAAAATTGAAAAATTAAAGTATATACATATTTGTACAATGACGTCAATATTAACAACATGGAGCTCCTGAAAAAGAAATGTCATGACAAAAGAAAACAAAATGTCGACATAATAAAATAGCGCCAGAGGCGACAGCAATAAAGCGAGGTAGCACCATGAGGAAGTAGCAAAATAAACAAAGGTTGTTGTAATAATTGTGAGCAGGGTGTATAGTCCCGATAGCACATGCTCATGAAAAATAACATAGGTTACGAGCCATGTAGCTATTCACAGAAAAGCAATGACTCCGTATTTGTCATTGAACTCCTTAATCCACAACACTTTGATTCATGCACTTCCTGTAGATAACTTCCTTTAATTTCTGGCCACACAAAGGGGGCATCCAGAATGAGGTTGAACTTGAGGACCTTGAAACTTCATTCTGGTCTCAACAGGTTCGGTGGTTTCAACCTGAGGACACTCAGTCTCAACTGTCTGCAAACTCAAACAGACAGAGGACCATTGGTCGCAACAGGTTGAGCTGTACATCAGGCCAGACAACAGGTTGACCTTGGAACAGTTCATAAGAAGTTGTTCCTTAGTCTAAGTTGTGGTTGGCCTGAGGGTCATTCCCAGAACATCATCAGAAATGTCGCTGTTGGAGGAAACTGACTGAAAGCCTTCCTCCTAAAGTAAGCTATTGTTCAACTGGTTGTTATGGCTACGGCTGCTTACGCTCGCTCTCCACACTTCCTGTGAACGCTCACCAGCTAAAATCCAATGGTACCTTGTCACCTCCACTCAGCAGGTTCCCCTCCTTCTGGCTTCTCGTCAGGTCAGTATACGACGAGGTCAGGCTTGTAGAAGCTGGCCGATGTCAAGGTTATAACAGATTGACACAGGAGCTGAAAAGCCCTATGTACCCGGATTCTCCACCACTCTTTTATGACGCTACTTTCGGTGTCGGACTTACTACTGCCCGAGACGGCACAGCGAAGAATGCTAGAGGGGGTCGTCCCTGTGAATAAGATGACAAGTACCCAAATCAGACTTCCGATATTTATTGTCCAAGGTTAAATGACCATTTATAATAAACAAAATATTAAAGTAAATCAGCATAATGATGTAAATACATGAATATGTGATTATTAAGAATATTAACAATATTTGGGGAATATTGATAATAACAACGCTTAGCAATGTGAAAGGTACCAATAAATATGAATGTATTAAAATAGAGAAACAACTTGTATGACTAATATAAAGTACAAGTGTATTATAAAGTCAACAGTGTGTATTTGCAACATAATTGTAACAACAATATACATAACTTATTTTAGCCTATTTAAAGAACTTTTAATTGAATTCCAAGCTTTTAAGTCAAAAATATAATAACAATCTAATAACAGAGTAAAACCACATACCTGTGAATAAGATGACAAGTACCCAAATCAGACTTCCGATATTTATTGTCCAAGGTTAAATGACAACCTGGACTGGGAAGTCATGGGTTTAAATACTAAATTTGAGGCTGAGATGCCAACAACTGACATTGTCATCTTAAAGAGTTTTACTCAGCTTAGAATTAAGAGTTTCCTTTAGATAATCTTTGTTTCTTTGATCTAATATATGCTTATCACAACTTGTCTGGCTTGCATAGGTGTTTAAGCCTAATTCTTATGATTAGCAAAACCATAGAACAAAAAAGGTGCTAAAATGTAGTGACAACAGTCAAAAGTAAGAATTTAGTGTTGGCTTAAGAAATTACTGAAGTTATGCAAGTTGCAAATATGATGACAAAAATATAAAATATAATATATAATGTTTATAATATCAAGTAATGATATTATAAGTTATCTGAGTCAATTAAATAAACAATCATTTCTATACTAAATATGATAGGTCTATTTTAAAATATAAATGTTTTATTTTTATTGTACTAAAGAAATTATTATTCAACATTTTGCAACACAATATAATGCAAAAAGAATGATCATAATAGTGGTCTAAGCCAAGGTCAAGCAACATTTGCATGATTTAGAATATATTTGCACACTTTCCATTGGCTAATGAAAATTCTACACTACTTTGTTCGCTGTGTAGAAAAATATGTACTTATGACTCAATGGAGACAATAAACAAGGTTTAAAAAGAGTTATTGCCCTTGTTTCTTTACTTCTCTGAAATTGCCTCAGCACATGTTAAATCTTATTCTCTTCGTTATCTTCCAGATGCTGAAATATAAAAGAAAATTATTTTTCCTTGATGTTTATTATCACTTGTTTAAAGCTGCGATGTTCGTATATTTGTTTTTCGTTGCATAATTTCAGTTGTTGAAAGAGTTAAAAACAGAGGTATGGGATGATGCTGAAATGTTCATTTATAAGTTTTTCATTGCATATTTTCAGACATTGAAACAAAACACAGAGGTTAGGGATGAGTTGGCTGCACCAAAACGGGAAATCTCCACCCAAACTCCGCAGCCAAACACGGTAAATATTGAGTTTCTTTTATAAACCTGTAACAATGTTTTCTAAAGTTTATTCAAAAGAAAGAACAATTAATTTCTAAAAGATTTGGGTAGTTTCACAACTTTACACCCACAATGAATGCCATTAGTTTCCTCAATGTTTTTGTAAATTTTGCAGAAAATGAAAATTTACCTATTTACGAATTCATTATATTTTTCTGCATGTTGGAAGTTCATAATGTAAGGGGAGTTAATACAAAGATTTGGTATAAAATGAGTGAAATACTCTATTTTTTATGCACTTTGTATGAACAAAAACTGTGACAAAACATTCCAATTACATTAGGAAAATAAGGGGAGAGTTAAGCATTTTAACTTATCGCAGTAAAAAGTAAGGAATCTGTAGTTTTGGTGAAGTGCATCAAGAATTTTTATTTTTTAGCACACTTAAGTGATGCACTTCACTTAGAAGCATCAAAACATATTTTAGCGATGAATGAAGAAATATAATAAATATTTCAGGCTTATAACACTTAAAATGGTCATCAGAAAACGTCTCATTTAAATTAATCAGACATTCAGTTTCTCCAGAATGTTCGAGCTAAGAACGCCCCGAGCCAAGACTGCCCTGGTTAAGTCTTCGGCTATTTTTTATTTCACAAAAAAAGAAACCTGCATCACCTCCGCAATGAAAAAACCCTGCAAATATAATAGAAGTGGTCAATGGGTCATACATAAGTAAATAAAGATTGACAGTAACAATTGTATTCATTATTACTTCACGTGATGGCACCATGATATATGATTGTATATATCATCTCCGGAATCTATATTACAAAGTAATCAAGCCTCGGTAATTACCAACAGAGTATAATTCCTTACCATGAAGATCAGGGTGTAGTGTGGAACATCATCAAAGAGATTGTGCAGCGAGTAAACAACATTAAATCACAGATATTGTGTGGTATTATTACCTGAAAGATGTGCAGAAAAAAATAATATTAAAAAATATCTGCTGAGAGAGTGCACTGATTAATTTCCCTGCATCTGGATGATCGGAAACAGCACTTCAATAAAAGAAACATAGGTCTAGGTTTACATGTTGCCAAGGATAACGGCATTTTGCTGTACTTTCAAAGTCAACTTGAATACAAGAGTAAGTAAGGGGGTTGCAAATCACAACTTGGATGGGTGTGTATGTGTGTGTGTATGTGTGTATATGTGTATGTACGTGTGTATATGTGTGTGTACATTTGTGTACATGTGTTTATGTGTGTTCATGTGTATACAAGTGTATACATGTGTGTGTACATATGTATACGTGTGTGTGTGTGTGTGCGTATATGTGTATACGTGTGTATACAGGTGTATTTCTTTCTTTTAACTACATCATCCAGGTACATTGTACAGAACACGTAAAAAAAAAAAATTTACTCTAAAAAATGTTTCAGCAAGCCTGCAAGTTTAAAAAGAAATTCCTTAAACTATTTAAATCGACTGCATTTTTCACATAAACATGAAGGAATTTAGAGTAAGGATTTGATAAGCTGAAACAATGTTGTGGGAGTATGCTGTCTTCTACTTTGAACTTGAACTTGTTCAGTTAATTTTAAATAAGTAGATAATGAGGGGTCATACCATATATGGAACTGTTGGAACAAACACTGAGTTATCATGCAGACAACAAGCTGAATATATTTATTTGCCTGTATTATAATGAAATAGACTGCTTTTGCATATTTATAGAAATAATTATATATTAAAGGATATAATAGCAGTTGGGTTCGTCAAAGCGCGTCACAAAAATCTTGTGTTACATGTTGCTTCTAAAATATTGCAGCTACACACGTGAAACTTCATAGAATGTTGGTCATCATTGGCTGTTGGGCACCTCCCATTTCTTTCACATTTCTCTGTGTCTAACACGAGATATGGCCCTTGATTCAGTTTCTTATTTATCTGAAAAAGCATCTGTCGCATGGAGAATCTAAAGTATTTCAACTTCAATCATGAAACTTGGCAGGAATGTTGGTCGACATGGGCTGTTGTGCATCTGCCATTTCTGTCTCATTTCATTAAAGGTCTTACAAAAATGGCTGCACTTTATTGTGTTGTATATAGCACTAAAAGTATTGTATCTACATTCATGGAACTTCATTGGTATGTTAGACAACATGGGCTGTAGTGCACCTGCTATTTCTGTCACATTTTCACTTGAGCTAACAAGAGTTTTTTCCCTTGATATACTAAGAAATGGTCTAAAAAAATCTGCATCTCCATACACAATGATTATAATGCAAAATTAATGTTCATGTTATTACTTTCTAAACACTAAGTGGAACCATTCTATGTGTTGGCTTCTGGGAGCATTCAATACTACTGTGATATCTCTAATTTGATCAGTTTGAGATATTTTGTCAAATTTGTTATAAAGGCTGTTGCCATTGTCTTGTGATTTTTGTACTGAATTTACACTTGCATTTAGAAAGCAATCATTTCAGAACAAAATCATATAATGTCTACCTAAAATGCATTAACTCGCTGACATAATTATGTCCATTAGCATTTTACAAGTTTCTCATCTCCAAAGCTCTTTACTTCTGATTTAACATTAACCCCCATTTGTTGTTGGAAGTATTTCAAGTCTATGAACATTAATGTAGGTGCACATATATAACCAGGGTTGGATAGAGATGAAAAGTTCTGAAAATTGGAGATAATTACTACCGCCCTTTACCAGGACAGGAATGATTTACAAGTATTATAAAAAAAAAAGAAATAAAGGGAGGTAACTGCTGAGTGTATTGATTGTTTTGCCAGTAATTGTTCCCCTTTATCAATTCAGTGTGCATAGTATGCTAAAAATAGTAACTTGTTTACTCAACATTTTTTACAAAATGTATATGAATTTGTCATTCAGCTTATAATATTTTGTTTGAAATAGACATGAATACTTTCAGTAATTAGGATAAAATAACATCTGAGAAAAAAACAACAAGACAAAAACATATATCTAAACAAATTTAGATCGGGGTGTGGCTGAAGTTATTTTGGAAAGTTTTTTATTCTTATCTGAGATTTAAACATTCTGGGTAATGAGGGGAATGTCTGAATAGATTGTCTGCTTCTGACACACTGCAATTGGCCAGCGTATTTCCTTCCTGTTTTTGTATACAGTAGATAATGGAGCTATTCTTTATGAATAAATGATAGTGTATGTTCAAGTATTTTAAATATGTCTTTATGATGGAGACCTTTTATATGAGAAAATAATTTCCTTTTAAGATACTAGTTAACCCTTTATCCCATGACAAACCAAGCCATATTAGGCCTGTCATTGTATGGCGTATCAGTAAATTGATGATCTGTAGCTAAAAGATAAGGAGCCCCTATCCAGTACTAAAATATTCCGGCTACAGAGATTATTGGAGATAATTGGCAAATTGAGCCTTGGCATTACAAACTTATCTTCCTAGTACTTCTTTTGGTTTCATCAATTATTGATCAATGTAAAGTTGGTAGGGAATTAAATTTCCAGTTTAGTTTTATTCTCTTGTTGCATTTATTTTCACATAATATTTATACACAAAAGAGGTCAAGAGAAAGAAAGCACCCTTGGTGGGAGCCCGAGCTGCAACCTCTCGGTCATGAGGCGGGCACCTTTACCCTAGATCCTCTTGGACATGTACACACAACTAACCATGTAAACAAATGTTCTATGTTGTCACTAATGATTCCAAGATTGTCAGAGATATAAAATATATTGGCAGTAATTAGCTATCAAATTTAACGCCCAATGAAACTTTATAAGATAATAATGTCATTTCCAGGCAAGATGATGATAAGCCAACTTGCTGAGTTTATTGGTACAAATCATAGATGATGTTTATACTGGGGTAGCTAGGGAAGGAATGATTTAATAATATATCAGAACTTAATGATTTTTCCAAGAGTAAAATATTGTCCAATTAATAGTATATATTTTAAAGATTTGTTTGCATAAATAAGGCATTACGGTATATAAGAAAGCAGTACAAAGCAGGGATGATAGCGTTCACAGAAATAATCCTGATATCAGAATTGAGAGCTTTCAATTTCAAGCTGTTGTAAAGTTGTATTGTTGTTTTTTTTGCTGGACATTGGTAAAAAATACCTTGAAATATTTACACCTCAACTTCCATTCCTTAAATGAACTGCCTTTCGGCATTTGCGATTATCATCCGGTGAACGCAACATCTTCGGATATGTTCGGATTGTGAGTCATTGCATATGAACAATATACATGAAAATTGAAATATGTTTATCTTGTTATTCTTTGTATTTTGTCAGCAGGCCCCGAAAAACTTTAATCAACATGTTAGAAACCTCTTCTGACTCCACACACTTTAAACATCCAACTGCGTTCATACCCTGATAATGACATCAATCCCGCAATTCAGTCCTTAGATGGATCTAAGCCCAGGCCCCTTAACCCTGCCTTGAGCCTGAATCCCTAAGATACTTCAACCTTTTTTCAAGATTTTCTGGAATGGGTTTTAGATCTGTTATTACCCTGAAGATGGTTATCCTTGCACTGGGGTAGAGTCCTGTGGGAGTATAGTATTGTATGAGGCAATTATAAGAGTTGGTAATGACTAATTAACACCATAATGTCAGATATACTTGGTCAAACTGACCTATATCGGAGTACGGCAATTATGCTCTGAAACTTCTCCATTTTTTTTCCAGAAATATTGATGCTTAAGCAATTGTTTTTTTCTTATCATAACAAATGAGTGGGCTTATTGCGATTATTCGATTCGATGATAACGCAGCTGTGGATTCAGGCCAAATCTTTGTGCTTTGCAGGAAAATAATGAATTTATGATGAATTAAATAATGTTAAATGATTTAAAGTAATTAGGATTCAAAACTGATTAGTAAATTGAAATATTAACATTAATTAGTTCAAAAGTCTTCATTGTTATTAGGGATACAATACAGGAAATGTGCAATTACAGTGGCGTCTGTTCAGTGCATCAGAACATTTCTGTGTACGTCATTACACTGCGTTGTTTTTGTTTTCGAGGGAAATCGCCAGACAAATCAATATGCATAATAATATTCATTCTATGAAGTTGGCTTTGAAATGGATCTGTGGTTTTACATATTTGAATACAAAAAAATGTAACGGAAGTTTAAGGAATTGATTTCAATGAAAAATGGTTATTGTTTAAAACGCTGTGCAGGAAGTTATTTTGTGGTCTAAGTCACATAACTGGAAGAAAATATGAAATAATGTTGAAGCTTTATGATTATATATACTATAATGGACTTGAATATGAGTATAGCTGAAATTGTTTTAAGAGACATTAATTTCAATGGTAGATAAAAGAGGGTATTTGTTTTGTTTTTTGATTCTGTGAATATTTTCGGTAGTGTCAAAAGTTTTTATTCAAGATATCTTTTGATTCGATGGATTTTTTTAATCAGAAATATTTGAAATGCTCATGGAAAATCAGAGATAGTATGAATATCATTCTCCGTGTGTGCAGACAATTAGCAAAAATAAAGAGTACAAAAATAGCTTATTTCTAGAATAGCATTTGGCAGTGAATAATTGTAGAATCAGAGTATAACTACGTAAAGACGTGGTACGCTTGTCATTACAACATTGCAGAAGACAAAATATAGATACTTACATATCTCTGAATTGTGCGAAAGTATGTCGGAAAACTTGTATATCTGTCAAGGGGGAACTTTCTTGATATTTTTCTCTTTTATATGAGCTTTGAGGTTACGGGGGTGAGGGAATGTATATAGATGTGGTGAGAGTGGGGATTTAAACAAGACCAGTGGGTGGTTTTTGAAATTCCGACTGGTTTAGAATAGAGGTATTGTTTGTGAAGGTGGATAATAGCTTTCTAAGCAAGTGTACATGTGGATTAAGTCTGATTTTATGATTATATGTCTGCTGAGAAATTTTGTTTATTTTGATGTATATGATTCTTGATGGGGAAGTTTCATTCGGCCTTGATGCATGTAATTTCTTGTTAATATTATTTATATCTGGGGAGAAAAAAAAACAGGAGTTAAGTGATGTTTCCTTCATCTTTCGTTATAACAAATCCACCTGTTTCATATTCAAGAACTACGGATAATATCACAATTACAAAGGATGCGTTTACGTCGGAAAAATGTATGAAATACTTGTTGTGCAATACGCAAGTGAGCGGAAACGTTGGAATGCAGACAATTTTAGAATGCACTGCAACTATTGAATGATACTTTGTTAACTAAATATGTTATCTTTTGGTTACAGATTGAGTTAGTCACTCAAATGTTCGCTTGGAAATTCCAAGTTGTTTTTTAAGACTGCATACTATTTTAAGTATCTGTAGGTGGAATAACTGTTTAAATTTAGAAGACTCTTGTGTTTTGTTGCTCAGTATAGGATATATAATTATAAAATTTAAAAACAGATACTTGTGAAGTTGTAAATCATTAAATGAAAGAAAATAATTGAAATTAATGAAGAGGAATAGATATGGTGGTTCAAGAGGGTTGAATAGCAACATTTGACTTATTATTCTGGTTTAATGAAGTTAATTCAGGTGAATTTCGAAAAGAACTAAAATACCATTTGTGGAGAATAACATAAATGGTTAGAAATGCAGATATTCAAATGCAGATAATTCAATGGGACAAAACATTGCAAGAAAATCTTGTTAGGAACAGGTTGTAAGGAAACTAATTGACAGTTAATTGGATGCTAATAGGACTGAATGTCAGTGGTTGAATAATAAAGTAAAATTATGTGACTCTCGTGGCAATAACATGGAGGTGATACAGAGGGTGGTAATACAAATAATGGATGAACTGCATACCAGTGTGATGTTTTCGGAGCTATGTGGCTTACTAACGCTCGTTGTGATGGTTGGTACATACATGGGTGTGTTTTATTATCTACAGAGACGAGAGCACCACGTGCGCACAGGGTCGTTGAAGGAGAAATCCAGCCAGCCCTTTACCAGTCCCCATCCTGGCAGAAAGGTATGTTGATTAACTGAATCAGGCTAGACTGTTATATCTCATATTATGTAAGTATTTGAGATATTGTCGTAGCTTTGGTATTGTTTCACTGGTGCCATTGTTGGTGTTGTTGTCCTGCAAAAATGATCATACTCAAAACTATAAAAACAAAAGGTTAAAATTAATAAAAAATGGTTTCAGATGAAAATGAGTACATATGCTTTCTGTGATAATATGCATATGTGTAGCACAGCCGATGAATCTGGCTTTCATATGATATCAAGTTATGCCTCATGATGAAACTAAGAAAAAGTTTACTACAGCGATTGAATTCCCTTGTGATGACCATGCATTTGATATAATTGAGCATTTAACCCCTATTCCAAACTTCTGCTACAGAAGAAATATTGTGAAAGCCTTAGTGTTGTCACATCACTCTGGGTTTCAGTTATGCACTTTAAAACTCATCCTCAGCATGTAATTTATAATACCCTTGGCAATTAACTAACTAAACTTCATAAAGCTTGAATATTCATAAGCATTTTCTGACCAATGAAATAGCCCAGAAGTAGCAGTAACCAGTGCTTCAACGAAACAATCTTGCTGATTTTTATTTGCCCATTTTTCTTATATTTACAGCAACGATACAGTCGCCAGGATTCCAGCTCTTCGTTAAGCAGCTCTGGCCATTATGAGAGTTTCCGAGAACAAAGATCCAGTCTGGAGCGTGTTAGCTCGGAACAGCTCCGTAGACGTGGATCACAAACAAGTTCACATTCATCCACCCATGCCGGCTACTCGTCAAGTCCATCATTTCAGAGTGGGCTCGGGCGACGGGAAAGTTTTGAAATGTCACCCCGCTTGGTGGACTCCCCACGATTGGGGCGAAACCATTCCGCTGTGCATAGGAGCGAGAGTACACAAAGTGGTGGTATGCCCAATCGATCAGGGAGTTATAGATATCCAGATACAAGAATAAGGGAGGAACTGCCTCAGTCTTACACGCGCGATGACTCGTACCTGTATCAAGGGCGTGGGTCGGGATTTGCCCGCGGTGGATACCACCGGGGCAGTGGGAGTGATAAGGAGTACGTGTATTCCAGTAGATCAGAAACCTATACTCCGCCAAATAGACTTGACTCATTTACACCACCACCATTACATTCAAGAGAGAACTCTTTCCACGAGTCTGTCCATTCTCATGAAGACTCAGTTCCCGATCATCACGAACATCTCTACAGCCCTGTCTCAGTTCAGTCATCTCATTCATCTAGCTATCGCCAAGAAAACTTGTACAGTCCAGTGATGAATATTTCCCGCGGGGAGAGTGATCGCTCCCGCTTTAGCCCGATTAACGCAGGAACCCCGACACCAACTCGGGAATTAGAAGGTGGTTCGGATAGAATGTACAGTCCTGTTATACCTTCTGACAACCAGTGTTTAGCATTTAGCCAAGACATTCTGTGTCAACAACAGGGTGGCCATGTAAGTCCTTCACCTACTAAACCTAAGTTACGATTTCCTAGGACTAATCCAACTTACATAGGTGGAAGTAAACGTGACGGAAATGCGGGTTATAGGAAGATAGGTCCTGACCAGCTGTCAGACTCTGGTGCTAGTGACGGTCAACCAGTGAATATGTCTGCAATGCAGACATCACAAATTCATCCGGAATATTTTGAAACAGGATTTCCTAATCGACATGAGCGTTCAGATAGTGATACTTCCCACTCTTCTCCACATGCTTACGGTGTTGAACGTAAAGACAGTCGTTCATCGCATTCATCAATGCGTTTACGTGACAATGATCGAGATCGTGACCTCTCAGATTCTCAATCCTCCCAGGGGTCAGTGCGAAATATGTCGGATGTTCAGTCCGAGGGGTCGTTACGAAACATGCAGGATAGTGCTGTGTCATTTCAAGATTCCATTTCTTCGCGTGGATCAAATCGGAGTTTTGGTGCAGATCGTGATAATAAAGATCGGACTAAAGGTGACTTACAATTTAGTAATGTTACTAATAATCAATACTTACAGCAACAGCAGCAAATTTCTAAAGTCCCAGATGAAGACGAGGATTCAGAACCAGAATATGCAAATATTTTAAATATTCCTCCACCAATGAAAATAGAAGAATTAAGTGACATGAAAGTAACAGATATAAGCCCTGTAAAATTTCAACTTAATGATGAAAATAATATTAGAAATGTATTGAAAGAGCGCAACTCTAATATAGACGTAGTGGACTTTGGTGGGGATTTACGTAATGGGGATGGTTCGGTCACGCTTGAGTTGACACGGGAGATGAACGGGAAAACAGAGGAAGAGGAGGCGGAGGAGTTAGACCAGGTCATTGACCTCATGCAGAGTTCACAGTATTCTGAAGGTGAGAGATTATGGATATTTAAAGAAAGAAAAATCAAATCAGCATATTGTTGGGTTGATGTCAAATGGTTACCAGCAACATTACGGTAATTTGTAAAGTGGTTTGGAACCTCTTTGTAAAAACTCTATATTGCGATATCATAAGAAACTTTCTTTACAAGATGAATGTAAAATAAATTTTGCTTTTCGCATTAATATGCCTTCATTCCAAAAATGGAATTAAATAAGGTTAAATATCAGTGGAGGCTGGTAGTCGGCATCTTTTCTTGTAAGATATAATTCCAAGTTAAATAGTATGATTTTATATACCATTCTAAACTATTCAGATCAAGGCTTTGAAGACACAGAGAATTCTAACGTGTTCCAAAACCCGATGTTCCTTGGTGGTATCCCAGTAAGCCTTGAAACCCAACATGCCTCATTGAAGCGGAAAAAGCCTGAGAAACCGGAGGGGGGCCAGGGAAGTCCAGGTTCAGAAAAGTCTCACTCCATGAACCTTGACCTCACCCATAGACCTCTGTCGATGGTGGTGCCCAGCCAGTCTGAGTCCAGCATGCCGGTGTCGTCCAGTATTGGATCCCTTAGTAGACAGGTATGTCAAAATTCGAATTGGATGTTCACTTGTAAATTATTTGAATTTTTTACACATTACATTAGATTAATTGGCTTTATTAGTTAAGAAAAAATGTTCATGAAATTTAAGCTGCTTAAGTTACATGTAGTAAGAAACCGTCTTCTGAAAAGAATGCCATAGTCTTTGATTGATCTGCCCTGCCCGTTCCATTTCCTTATCCGATTACACAAATGTGAGTACATTACATATAAAACAATACATTTCAACAATTTTGTTAAGTTTAAAGTTACACTCGTATTTGAAATCAATACAAACACATGTATAACAAAAATAAATTTTGAATGATAAATCTTTAACTACTTTCTAAATAGTGCATTTATGGTAAAGATTGATTACTCATCAGATTGTAAGCGTGTATTTAATAGCTGAAAACAAACAAATATTAAATGACTGGTGAGTGCTAAAAGATTTACAGTGATCAATTATCATCTCATAAGGTAAAAATACCATGTTTTTTGCACCGTTTTTCAAATCCTTCATAAGAACCATTGTTTTGAATAAATATATTCATCTTTTATAGTAAATTAAAACAATTGTATTGAAAGTGGTATATCTATAAGGGATTAAAAGGGCATCTTAAAGTAAAGCAGTCCTTAAAAATGTACGTTCTAACTATTTGATATGAAAATACATGATATTACCAAATTTGACAATGCTGAAAATATGATTACGTTAAAAGTATAATTTCATCATGTTACAAGTGTAATATCATCATATTAAAAATAAAATCTATATTTCAGGGTCGAGCTGGAACATGTCCACCAATGCGGGAAGGCAAGCACCTTTCTGTGAAACAGAAACTGCCGTCTGACAGCGACATTGAGAATTATGCCCAGCAACATCTCAACAAACACAAGAAGGGACTGTTTGGGAAAAATGTTCCCTTTACTAACATGCTCAAATGGTCGAAGGTAAGGCTTGAATGTTGTAGAGGCATTTCGACACGCATTTACTGCATTTATATTTAATATCTAGGCAAGTCCTTGAATACTGCTAGGCAAAATTTCATAGTTACAGCTATGTTGTTATAGGGAAACATTTGAGTGTTATGCCTTTAAGATTGAGTTGCATCATGTTCCCACAAGCTTTCCAATTAGGGGAAGAAATAGTGCCATTTCAGTTAATACAAAAGCCCCATTGAAAGTTTTCATCATTTGGAAGAATATATTAAACTAAATAAATAGAAAATAAATAAAACAAATACAGAATAGTAAATGAATAAAATAGGTAGAGGATAAATAAATAAAATCATGTTTCGTGAATTATTTTAGGACCTGATCACCAAGCCGATGCTGCGGACCAATGACAAGAATTGCAAGAAAGAAGCTGTCGAGGTGTTTAAGCTGATCCAAGCTTACATGGGTGATCGTAAGACCAAGCTCACTCAGTCACAACTCGCGCTGGAAATCACGAGCAAGGGGTGGATGCTCGGCCCTGATCTCCGTGACGAGATTTTAATACAAATCTGCAGGCAGACCACTGAGAATAAGAAAGAGTAAGGATTATTTAATGTTAAGCTGTGAAGATAAGATATAAATTGCTTGTCAGATCAGTGAAGAAATCTGCATGCAGTACATACCAAGACATACATTTGTCCATATTCCTCTTGTGCAAAATGGCCATATTGCACTCTGCTGACGTCATATCATAGCTATTATAATTGTGGATGTTAAAATGATGTCATAAAACAAAATAATGCATCATTAAATGCATTTCATTGGTAGCAACTTGCCTTTAAGTGATCAAAACAGTAATTTATATAATGAATTGGTTTTTAGAACAGCATTTGACCCGGGAGGTTGTTTTAGACTTGGATTTTTGCAGATTTTAATTCGCCTGTCGAAATCTGAATCTGCAAAAAAATACTTGACAAGTACAACCTCCTAGGTCAAAAAGCAGTATCAATGACCCTATAATATGTAGCAAGGGCCTTAATTTTCTCTGTCTAAATACCTGGAGTTAAGCCCCTTAGATAATGGAGATACACAGAGGAGGGTTTGCATTACTGTGGTGCCTCTTGCTTTATTATTTAACTTTCGTAATTAAAATGATACACTACCTACTATAAAGTTAATGCACTATTTTCACTAGTTTTATATTTGCTTAACAATTTTCAGGGACAGCTTACAGCGAGGCTGGGAGTTAATGGCGATTCTACTCAACTTTTTCCCGCCCACCCTCAAGTTTTACAACTATCTTGAGGGCTACATCGGCAAACACATTGACCCAAAATATGACCTGGAAAATGTAAGATTTTTTTTTTTTATTGTTTCGTTTCTTTATCTTTAGAAATGTCAGGTCTGGGCAGGTATTCCTTATTTTTTAAAAAGTCTGTGAGTTTTTGGTTTTGTACTTAATTACACGTTCATTTTGGCTTAGTAACTCTTAAAAAATAACTTTTGCCACTCTAAAGACGTGATACAGCTTGAAAACAAAAACATCATAAAAGTTATTTTGCAATAAAAAGAACTGGAATATAGTTAATAGTATGCCTTTTCACAAATACTAGCCCTGACTAGTAATATATTCTGAAGTAAAGTTATTATCTCTGGCTTAGAAAGGGAGGGGTTTTTTAGTGAAAAAGATGTGTTGTACATGTAGAATTCTATTTTTTTGCCATAGTTTTATTGATGTTAGAGAGTGATTTCAATAGTATTTGAATTATCTGTGCATTGCTGGTTTTGTATTCATTGTCATATCATGTTTTGTTGATGGTATGTGTGTAAATGTACATGTAAATGTATTCTGTTTGAGATATATGTCTAAAAAGTAAACAAAATTCTACTTTTGACAACAAAAAACCTCTCAAACCTAGAAGTAGTGTATCATAAGGATGAAACCTAAAGTTGATTAAAATTAAAAAGTTCATTGCTTAAATTTCAGAGCATTTCGAATGGATGATTGAGCCGTGATTTCATATTGGTCCACTTATTTGTTCGAAGTTAGCTGTATTTGCCTGAGCCTGAAGGACAGATAACTCGGCCAATATGAAATCAACTAATTAATTAGAATTTTATTAATTAACTATTACCTATGTTACAGCATTTTTGGTTAAAGACATTCTTTTAACTTACCTTAAGTTTATATTTGAAGCCTTTTTATCCCTTATTCATTCATAGTGTCTGCTTTTCTAGACTTGACTTTGCTTTTATTGACATTGCGCATACTTATGAATAAAGCACTGTACAGTCTAAGGAAGCATGTCTTTTCGTCTTTATTTCGTAAATTGTTTGCCAAAAGTTCAAAAATTTTACCTTTCCTCAGCTATCTTGGCAGTTTTCAAAAAGATAATTATCATAAAATCAACCAACTGGTTAAATGCAACTGTAATATCAAACCATACAAAGTGGTTGAAGTATTTAATAGGCTAGTAATGGCTACCTTTCAAATTAATTTCCAGTATATTTCTCATATAAGGCGAGTTTCGACAGCCTATGTATATTTTCACAAATCCGAGTTTGGTCGATATTGATCGAGTTTTGGCATATATTTCCATCAATTGTCTGGTATTAGTACCGCCATTGTCCCCATATCACGTCAAATACGCAATAGTTTATAATTATTAAATTTTATTAGCTTGTCTGTTTTTGAAGAAGCAAGAAAAGAGTTATTGTGACATCCATAGAATTGTTGTCAAGGTGAAACAACTTTAACCTTGGTCATTACTCGAAAACTGATCCAGATATTCAAATGAATCTTGGTGCACATGTTGCCAGAGCTAATACTCACATATACAGCAAGGCCCGTACCTCTGGCTTGAATAGTTATTGAGTTATGTCCCTTTCTTAATGAAAATCAAGATCTTTTTCATTTTTATAATGAATTTTTTATAAATATAAAAAGATCTATGTTCATTAAGTGTTTTCATTCATAAAACATTTCTAGATGTTTCTAGACAGTTATGCTATATTTCTGTTGTAAAGCCTCATTTCATTATATACATGTATATATCTGTACATTGTGTGTTGTGTTGTTTAGTTCTCTCTGGCTCGCTGGTGTAAGACCCACGGCATCCGATACACGGATATCATTGATGACGAGCATTACAACCATGTAAGGACCTGCATGCATGTCTTGACAAGTGTTACGTTGTTTGACTTTCGTTTCCATGAATGGCAGGCTTATAGACTAGCTCCTGAAAGGGGTTCATGTGTTGACATTGATTGGATAGTAAATTCAGGGGCCATATGAAATATAACAGTTCCCATTATCCTAAGACAGGCCTTAGTAATTCCACTTAGTGTATCTGTTATATTCACAGTCCAATAAAAATAAAATGGAGGTTTTACTCCTTTCATACCTTTAGTCAAATCCGAGATTTTATTCATTATGGTGAAGTCAAATCATAAACATTTATTGAATATGTCAATTTCAATCCTAATCAAATTCAAAGACTTTTCAAATAGCGCAAGATTATCAAAGCCATGATTCACTATCCAGTCAAATGATGAACCCTTGTGACGCACTCTCTGCTCTCTTTCTGCATGGTGTATTTTGTTTCCTTCTTTTTGTTGAATCATTTTTCATTTTCTATTGTTTTTTTGTCTCATTTTGTGAAACATGCTCATCATTGTCATATATAATGACTTTTAACTTAAGGGTAATCCAAATTAATGCTTTATTTATGACCTCTTTTATGGTAAAAGAGATAATATACTCACCTTGTAAGAATATTACCCCGAAGCATCTCCTAATAACCCTTATTATTTTAATGCTATGGAAATTGTCTCAGTGTGTAATGTTGAAGAGTATTGATGGAATATGTAATGGCATTGTAGTCATGCATGTCTGCACTTCCCATACATGTTTTAATACAAAACTATTTTATGAATTAGCAATAAGATGATTTTTTATTTCAGTCACTTTTCTTCTTCCAAGTTACATAACATATTTTTTATGCATTTTTATGATAGATTTTATTTTAACACAGTTTTCTATTTCGGTGACATATTTGATAAAGTCAGACCCATCTGTCATTCAGTAGGGATGGTGCTATATTTGGTAAGGCTAGTCTCACATGTGTAACAGAGTGGGTGGGGTAATTTCAGGTTCCCATTCACCACTTTGCAGAGCACTGCAAGCGGCGTCTCGACAGGAGCATGCAGTCTGGGGCCAAACGAGGCGTGCGCAAACCTTCCATGGATGAAATTGAACAGGCAAAGGTTAGTTTGACATTAGGATTAAACTACGTTGGATCATCCAATTGTCAGAAACCATGAGGGGTATTCCAATTATATTTTTGCAACATATTTAAGTGAAACTTGTGTGTTAAACTTTCATGTTCTTTTTTTTTTTAAAAGAGGAATGGTTTTTAGCTGTTGACAATTTTGATTCTAAAGAATAATTCCTATCATGATAAAAGTGTGAGTTTTAACCATCGGCCTTAAAACAACAGAATTGTACACATGATAAATGAAAAAGTGAATAATTAAACCCCTGGTTAAAGCAACAAATATATCAAATGGCAATATTATTAATAGAAAAGAAAGTTGTGTAGTATGGTATATATTTATACAATAGATAATGAAACTATTTCTCTATCTGCAGAAGTCCATCTACTGCCCGTCCATGTTTGGGAGCACGTTGGAAGATGTGATGAAAATGCAGAGAGACCATTACCCGGACAGACGGTTACCATGGATACAGACGACGCTCTCTGAGTGGGTTCTAAGGCTTAACGGTGCTCAGACGGAAGGGATCTTTAGGTTTGTGCAATGTTAACAACTGTTTCACATGTTTCATCTTTTAAATATTTCTTGAAAATTTCTGACCAAAACAATGGCAATGGCTAGGTCATTTAAACTGCCTTGCGATCTGTAAGAAACAATGAAAGTTGCTACATTAATTGAAAAAGTCAGTTTTGCCTTGTTGTGATTGTCAGCGCTGTCACTCTGGCTATAATAGCTGTTCAGTTATTCTCATATGACAAGCATTGACATTTCAACAACTTGCTTCGCAGCTCTTTTGATTAAAATAATCATAGTCTGATGAATGCTAAATTGGTCACAAACATTGGCAAGGATTTCCTTAGACAATAACATGTTACGCTTGTATTACATGACTTGATTTTCTGTTTTGTCTTGAAAATATTGACTGTACTATCTTCTACCTCTTTCAGAGTCCCAGGTGACATTGATGAGGTCAACACACTTAAGATCCACTGTGACCAATGGAAGACACCGACAGAATGTTCCGACCCCCATGTCCCCGCCTCACTGCTCAAACTCTGGTATCGCGAGCTTGAGTCTCCACTCATTCCTGCAGAGTTCTACAGTGACTGTGTCAATAATTTTACAAATGCAGAGGCAGCTGTTGACGTGGTTAACAAGTTGCCGGAAATCAACAGGCTGGTGTTAGCGTATCTAATACGATTTTTGCAGGTATTCAGAAAATACTTGAGTTGTTAATTATTATTTTAGCATTGTTTTAATGGC
This sequence comes from Mya arenaria, assembly GCF_026914265.1. Classification (NCBI taxonomy): domain Eukaryota; kingdom Metazoa; phylum Mollusca; class Bivalvia; order Myida; family Myidae; genus Mya; species Mya arenaria. Next base: position 19,150,273 of record NC_069125.1, on the reverse strand, counting down.
CCTATAAAACTGATTAAAATTCTTAGGTGAATAGTTTGGCTCTTAGTGGGTTAGTTGCAAGCTTTGTTCAAAGCATATTCTTTTGGCCACTCAATGAAGATTCCAGTTCTCTGTTTCCACCCAGATGCAGGCATGATTTATATCAATCTATAGTCATCTTGCCAATAAAGCTAAAACAAATTGTATGAACAAAAGGCCTGAATGCTTGTCAAATAAGGGAAGTTCTGCTTTTCAGCTACACATATAAACCATTTTTGGCAAAAGCATAAATGTTTTCGCTGTGACAAGTAGGTTCAGATTGGTCACTGAATATTTTCAACATTCATTTCCCTAGTGAAAATTTCATCACATCTTATATCAAAATTACTCCTAAGTAAAATCAATCGTACAACTTCGAAACTTTAAAATAATGAACTACATTTATTTATTTATTAACCAGACCCGATTTTCTTTTGCCGATATAACTAAATGCATCAATCAATGAGAGTTATCACTCCTACGCACAGGGTACAGAAGGTAGAAAATTCAGCTCTCTATGAACTTATCAAATAATGTTCACACTGAGCCAATTTCTGACCACTGTGCGCAAGAGTGTGAAGTCCCTTTTGAGTGAAATGTTTACAAACACCTTTTCTTTCATTTATCTTCTATTAAAGTAATTTCGGTCTGAAATGACTTAGAAAATGTCAAAGCCTAATACTATAGATATTTTTTATGGAAATTCTTGGGGAGGAAAAAGTGTTTCTCATACACAGTGATTTATGGATACTGTAAAATGTACAAAATTTGTCTTCCAGGTATTTGCAGCAAATGAAAATGCGTTAGTTACTAAAATGGACGTGAACAACCTCGCAATGGTGATGGCGCCGAACTGTCTTCGATGTCAGTCGCAGGAGCCCCAGGTTATATTCGAGAACACGAGGAAAGAAATGGGCTTCATTCGAACACTCATACAGAACCTCGACACTAGCTTTATGGATGGGATTGAATGATGGATGTTTTTATTGGGGGAAATTTAGTGGTACCCAGTAAGGGCCTCCTGTTAAATGAAAGATGTTAAAGGGGTGAATCTGGATATTTCCCCTAAGGGCCTCATAGTGTGGTAATGAAATGGGAGATCCTGCCAACCCTGTAAGGGCCTCGTTGTTGAAATAAGAAATGATGAAATAACCATATAATGCAGGAGATGGGTAGATTCATTGTTGAAGTAGGGGCTATGGCTAGGAAGGGGCCCCAGTACTTTGGTTGCTGCAAGGGCTGTGATTGTTTACATATTTAATTAATTGTCTCTCACTTTTAAATCCAGACTCTTCAAAAACTTACATTTTTGAGTTTTTCTAGAACATTGTAGAACAGTGGTTGACGTAGCATTGTGAGGTTTCTATTGCAAGCTTAACTTGATTGCAGGTTTTTTAGAACTATTTTTTCTTTGCTTGTCTACCATATGGGCCTCACAACACTTATGGGCTTCAAATTTTAGAATAAAATTGATATTGTATTGACTTGTTTCTTAACTTTTAATACAACAAAAAAATGAACAGTTTTGATGGATGTTATAAAACAAGAAATAGTTATTATGATGTTAGAATCATGTTTTTGAAATTAATGATATAAGCAAATGAATAATTCAGGAGAAAAAACATGAAAAACGTTCCTTCGTATTTGACCTGCCATTTATGTCTGTGCAATTTTTATAAAAGCAGAAAATAAGATAGAAGTCTAATGAAATCACAATTGCTGATTTTCTTGTTCAAATCAGTTATAAATAAATTGGTCTGTCATCCTTAGCAAACTTGTGTTTCTTGGCGATGTTACATTGTATACTTTTTCACTGCATCTAGCGATAGCTTAAATTCATCATTTCATCTTGGGCTTTGTATTTTCAGAAATGTGATATTTGTATGTTTTTAATCATTACTTCATGAATCAAACTGCAGCTGGTGTCTATATATCATATCTGCCATACATAGTTTTCTTGTTTGCATTAAGTTATTCTAGTGTAATATTATTAATTAGTAGCAGACCACCTTAGTATTTAAAAAAATCTTAGAAAAAAAAAACTTGATTTAACAATTTTTATACAAATATTTATATATTATTTTGCCATTGAAAGCTGGTCCAGCTTTTATGTCTTTATATTTCTGATTTTCTGATAAGCCCACTCTGGCTTTAATGGACAGTTTATGTTGTTACGATGTATCCATGTTGTTTTTGGTATCCCTCATGTTGGTGAATAGTATTTGATTTGTATCTTATTGTTTGTTTTTAACATTTTGTTTTTCTGTACGATGTTGTTAAGTTTATATTCTAGTTGGAATATTTTAAGTGGAATAGATGATATTATTTTGTGAGAGGCATAATCTGCTGAAATTTGAATAGATCTGTTTGATTTTAATATTGGAATAAAATGTTAAGAATCATTGGCAAGAATATTCTTCTGTTTAGGTGTACATTTAGTCCATGCATCAATTCAAATACCAAAATTTACTGTGGATGATACACTTAGATAGATAATGCGCAAAAGAAAAATACCGGTAGAGAGAAAAATGGGTAAAAGAATACTCTTAATACTATGTTAAACATTGAAAAAAACAAACAATCCATTTATTGCAAGTCTATTAATATGATTCATAGGCAGGAAAATTTTATTACATATTCTGTGGAGTATTAACTACAGCTCTATATGTACTATCTATCTATGTACAATTAGGAAATTAATTCCTTGTGATACATCCATTGAACAAAAAATGAATTGACGATAGTTGATACAAGACTTAAAGTACATATAACATGGCAAAAGAAAAATCTAGTTTATTTAAGTTTAGTTTTGATCAAACGCATTCATTTCATTCATCATCGCTTTTTGAACAAAGTTTACACTCCTTATATTAAGGCTATATTGGAAATATTGTAGGTGTGTTATAACTATAGGGTGCTTATATGAAGATGGTCATATATTTGTTTTTCTATGAGAATGTTCCAGAAACTTGAAATACATGTATTGGTCTGAATTCTTTTTCTTTCTGTATGGAATTTGTTATGATTGATTTTCATAACATGTGTTGGTCAATATTTATAGGGCACATTTAGTCGAAGATATAACACAAGCAATTTATTAATATTATTATGGTTTTCTTTTAGTATTTAAAATTAGTTTGGTATTGTGCTTTGACATTTAGTGTACATGTGTATATATTAGAGCTCTTAATTTGTTTTGTTTAAAACAGTAGTTATCCATTTAAATAATTTCCTCCAGTTTAGCGGGTCTGGTTTTCGAAAAAGAAAGAATGTAGAGGTGTTGTCCTGGCCTTGGTGTCATCGTCAACGTTTTTTGCGAAACATTTTACACTAAAAATTGTTCAAATGAAACTTGGTATTCATGTTGCAAGTGACAATACACACATGTTTAGCAAGGGCTATAACTCTGGCTTAATAGTTGTAAAGTTATGCCCCTTCTGAGACTGAAGAAACAAAAACAGACGAGCCTTGGCCTTGACACTCTCGGAGCTCTGTTTTTTGTTTTTTTCATATTCAGTATACTACATAAACATAAATAAACATAAAAAAGGTTAAATCAATTTATTCTTACAGCAATTAAATTTAAAATAAAAAAAACATACTATGACTGTGTCTTTTAATAAAAGAAGAACATGTACATTCTTTCAAAGACTTTGTTTATAATTGATTTAGTAACAAAGTCAGGAGCAAGCTGAATTTTTCAATTTATACTATGTCAAAAAATAGCTGAAAAAAGTTATTTCTGGATTTATGACACTTTTTTATGACACTTTTCACACTTTTATGTCTGCATTCAGTTGAAATTTAGTACTGAAGCAAAAAAAAATAAGGTTGTCTGACAGTGTTGAATAAGAAATACCCATATCTTATGTATGTGTAAGTGTAAATGACCTTGACCATGTCTCCTGTGATAATTAGGTTAACTTTAAGCATACTACCAAGTTTGGTAAGGATGTTTTCCAGTGTACATCCAAGTATGAATGAGTAAATGTACCAATATCATACACCCATTAATCATGTTAAATAAAATATTTGCTTGGAAGGATATTAGGAAATATTGAATATACCAGATAATAAAACAGTTTTCTCAATGAAAAAAAGAATTCCATGGTCATGTTTGGTTAGATACAAAATAATAATGTATTTATGTTCAACAAGAGACCTTGACTTTCAATACTTTCATTCTTTTTATTCTGTATTTTTTACTGCGAAGTTTTGCATTTAATAATAAATTTATTTGAACATTTTATCTTTACCTCAACATCAGTGATTCATAATTGTATATTACCTTTTTGTTGAAAATTAAATATGATTGTAATTTGTATACCTCTTTGTGTACCAAACTAAACACTTGTTCAGTAATTGATACCTCATGAAACTAATCATGTTTAATAGCATTAAACCCATTCACAAAGTTTGTGTATTATGAAAATTAAGGGAATGTTACATTTATCTTGTAAAATAGCATTTAAGGATATGACAAAGGGGCATTCTGGCTAGAACATTTGTGGAGTTGGTATTTCTGTCCGTAGTGAACTGAAATGTTAACAAAATTATGTTGGTTTGTCTTATAAAACACATTTTACATTTATTTTCAATACTTCAACATGAGATATAGCTACTCCATATTGTGTTTTTCAAAGTACAACTTGAAAGTATTGGTTCATACATATTTGCGAAGCATTTTTTCGATTTTTCGTTACAAGTTTAATAACAAAGAATGCCTAAATGTTCCTCATTATTGTAAAAGCCAAATCCATGACCACGTATTCCTTACATTCATGTGTAAATTATCTTGCCCGATGTTGTAATAATGTTAATCTGCATTCAAATTGGTGTTACATCTGGAGTAAATTTCAGAGTAAATTTGAAAAGTATACTCTTTTGTAAGTACTTATGACTTCTTTTGTGTGAAAATGTAACCACTTTATAAATGCTGTTTGAAATGCCAGTATTTATTGACTCGTCTGTGTTGTCGTTTTTTGTGCCATGTATTTTTTTTTTTAATTTAAATGATTCCTAATCAAAATATTGTCAATTGTTGTCTAAAAGAACACAATTTTCAAAGAAATGTTTATAATTGCGTTCTGTGTAAAAGAAATTGTAAAACTGATGGTAAAAACAACAACAGCAAGATAAAGTTAGGCCATATCAAATATTTTTTGTATTAAGCAGTCATTGGGGCGGATATTGTTTAGATAAACGAAATCGTTGTTAACTTTTAAAAAGGAAATATTTGAAGATATGCTCATATATTTAAGCAGAAACAAATTCCTCTAAACAGTTGCCTCAAAATATTGTTAGAAATACTGCGTGTCAAAATTGTATCCATTCAACTTCCAGAGCAGTATCGATTTAAAAGCTGACAACAATGACGTAACAACGTTGTTTAATGTAACAAAGTTCTGAAGAATTGACCCATTTATAACTTTAAAAAAATGCAAGTTTTAGAAGATAAAAAGATGTAATAAGGTTACAGAGGAATTTAAGTAAAACAGATCCTACAGTAATGACATGAGTTGACTGATAAGCCTTCATTGTACCCAGGTTTCCAACCAATATCTGATGCTTTATAATCACAAACATTTTTGTCAGGTAAAAAGGTAATTGCTTTAAGACTGAATGAAATTTCTAATTTATCATGGTATGTGCACATTTAAATACCATGGTAAATCATGTTTAAATGCTGTAGATGAAAAAAATTGGTTCGGCCTTAATTGCAGTAAATTAGTTTTTTAGTGATTTCTTTTCTTCATGTAAATGTTTATGTTTGTGATCTGAACATTTATTAAAGTGGTATTGTTGCCTCCCAAATGCTATGAATATGTCCTCATTATATATTATTATCATTTTTGTACATGTTTAGATTGATTTTATTTATCATATAGTTTACATTGTAGCCTGGTATTTTGTCTTTTTAACACTGCAAAATGCTGCAATAAAATTATTACATTTTTTTAGCATCTGTTAATTCTTTACACCCCATTAGAGCTGTTGAGAGCCTTTTTAAGTAACAAATGCAAAAAACAGTTCAACACTTGACACAGACATCAGTTCCATGTTCTTGCAGTATTTAACGAAAAAGTATTGTATCGTCATAGCCTTGGTGTTGATGTTGTTCAAACATTTTAATATTGGCCATTAGTTTATAATATTTGAGATATTCACATGGAACTTGGAACACATCAATGACAATATAGCTATAATTTTATGTAGAGCAAGTACCATTGAACTACTCTGAATAAAAGATCAGCATTGGCATCCATTTGTGGTCATCTTATTAGCTCTGATTATTGCATAAAACTTTCGCAGAGCTTTTAAAGGGACTAGACACCAGATGATACAATTGCGATAAAAAAAGAAAATTGTCAAAAACTTACATGAAATTGATATTGCTGTGTACAACACATTGAACCTTACTGATTATAACATCGCTTACATCACATACATGTATCTTTCGCAGTTTTTGTGTATTTTTTCAGTAGAAATTTACTTGTTTACAGTTAATTTGAAAAAAGCATTGGTATTTGTATAATTCTGTACTAATGTGACTTTCACATGCTAAATATACACATAACTAGATATTGCTTTTTTGAAAAAGTGCTTGTCTCCCTAATTGTGTGGTCATTGATGAGACCTTGAAATTTGGCCTATTCACCCATATTCAATAGTGAACACCTACTGCATAAGATCAGTGATCTCAAATTCAATAGGAGTCATCTACTAGTCATGACCAACTAGCATACCAAGTATGAAGTTCCTTGGTACAAGCATTCTTTAGTTATTGAGCAGAAACTATTTTTAAGCTTAAGGTCACTGTCAACATATCGTTTTTTACCTGAAGGTAACTGCCACCTTGACCTTTGACTTTTTGGTCTCAAAATCAATAGGGGTCATCTACTAGTCATTAACAACTAGCATACCAATTATGAAGTTCCATGACCCAAAGGATCTTGAGTTATTGAGCGGAAACCGCTTTTTCAACTCAAGACTGCGACCTTGACCTTTGACCTACTGATCACAAAATCAATTGGGGTCATCTAGTCATGACCAACAAGCATACCAAGTATGAAATTCCTGGGTCCAAGCGTTCTCTAGTTATTGAGCAGAAACTGTTTTTACCTCAAGGTCACCATAACCTGGAGCTTTGACCTACTGATCTTAAATTCATATCATGTGCCAACAAAATGTTATATTAAAAGCAATATCCAAGTGTGCTTATAATCAAACTGGTACTTGGTCTGTTACCAAATGTGAAGTCATTAGTATTACAGATTTTGCGCTCAACTTTAACGAGTACATAGTTTGAATGGTGCCATATAGTATATATACAAATATATATATATATATATATATATATATATATATATATATATATATATATATATATATATATATATATATATATATACTCACTGAGGATGAGAAGAAAGTGTTGTTGATTAATCTTGGAAAATGTAAACAAAGTTTGTATTGTATGAAGTTCCTGGGCACAAGCGTTATTCAATTATTGATCGGAAACCATTTTTCAGCTCAAGGTCATCGTGACCTTGACCTTCTGATCACAAAATCTACATGACCAACTTGTATACCATGTATGAAGTTCCTGGGTGCAAGCGTTCTTTAGTTACTATGCGGTAACTGTTTCTTAACCTCAAGGTCATGGCGACCTTGACCTTTGACCTACTGATCTCAAAATCAATAGGGGTCATCTGCTAGTCATGACCAACTGCAATACTAAGTATGAAGTTTCTGGGTGCAAGCGTTCTTTATTTATTGAGCGGAAATGAAGTGTGAAGTACAGACTGACGGACTGACTGGCCGACTGACGGACTGATAAAAAAATCAATAGGGGTCATCTACTAGTCATGACCATCTTGCATACCAAGTATGAAGTTCCTGGGTGCAAGCGTTCTTAAGTTATTGAGCTGAAACCATTTCTTCACCTAAAGGTCATGGTGACCTTGACGTGTGACCTACTGATCTTCTAATCAATAGGAGTCATCTACTAGTCATGACCAACAAGCATACCATGTATAAAGTTCCTGGGTACAAGAATTCTTTAGTTATTGAGCAGAAACTATTTTTAAGCTTAAGGTCACCGCCAACATATCGTTTTTTACCTGAAGGTAACCGCCACCTTGACCTTTGACCTTTTGGTCTCAAAATCAATAGGGGTCATGTACTAGTCACGAACAACTAGCATACCAAGTTTGAAGTTCCTGGACCCAAAGGATCTTGAGTTATTGAGCGGAAACCGTTTTTTCACCTCAAGTTTACCGCGACCTTGACCTTTGACCTACTGATCCCAAAATCAATAGGGGTCATCTACTAGTCATGTCCAACCAGCACACCAAGTATGAAGTTCCTGGGTCTAAGCGTTCTATAGTTATTGAGCGGAAATGAAGTGTGACATACAGACTGACTGACTGACAGACTGACTGACTGATGGACAGGGTAAAAATCAATATGTCTTCCCATGAATGGGGGAGACATAATAAACTGGGAAACCATTATGCTCTATTTTAAATGGGTAAACTCAGCCAAGACAGCGACAAAATATTAATTAAATCATGTAAAATGGTGTATTATCGGCCTCATACTAGCTTGTATGATTATGCTTCTAATTTTAACCAATAGTATCTACATGTAGTTCCCTGGCCACAGCCAAAATATAAACATGTATTTATTTTTATTCATTATGCTTGAAATAACTAGACGAAATTAAAATAAATGCGTTCTCTATACACAAAAATGCAGCATATTTGGATTATATTAACTGCATAACATATGATGAATACTCATTAAAGCGCTTCTTTTAGCAAGCTACTTAATATGCAAACGCAGCTCCATGGCTTGGAGCAGATAGGTTACTAGATAATTAAATGTAAATGTTATTAATAATGTAAATTAGGTCGTTGACCACCACATTTCTAAAAGCGCTGGGGTTGATACGCCTGTGCGCACATTAATTTTTCAACTGTACGATCTGCCGATGGTAGATTCTGATTTACAGTTAAGTCTGCAGGCCTAGCGGCGTACAGCCTAAAAAAAGTGTCTCTCTTCACTTTAGCCCAGGTAAATTGATCACTTGATGGTGTCCTCAAAGCAAATTTTAAAATGTTTGTCCTTCAAAGCTATGTGGAAAGTGCATGTTTTCTTCTTCACATAACACAGTTAATTAACTATCACACCACTTGCCTGTGACATTGGTCTTTGATCAAATGTGACCTTGATCTTTAACTTTGACATAATGTGACCATGAACTCAGCTGCATTATTGGATAATTAAACCTGTATCACTAAAACTCAGTACTGTATACTATACATTAAGTTAAATTTTGGCAAATATGTTAAAAGATAAGAAGTAAAGAACAAACTGCATCTTTTGTATAGAAGTTTATTGAAATGCTTCTGTGCAGTTTAATCTACTATATGCCAAGTAAACAAATGCTTTCAATTTGATCTATTTCTGTTGGATAGCCAAATCTTCAAACCAATAACAAGACGTATAATTCTACATTGATCGAAACATGGAATCATTTGATGAATGTTTGAAGTCAGTTTATGTAACTGTCACCTATATAAAGGACATTATATGTATTTCTCACCTACAAAAATAAATAATGAATGATCATTTTAGAATCTGAGCTATTGAAGTGAGGATGATATTAGAAATTTCCTTAAGCCCTAAGACTATACAATAGTTAAGCTTATTACATACATTTACGAAAAAACAAATCATAAAATGCTTCCTACATATGTTTATACAAAACATAACTTTAAGTAGCAACATGCAAAAATCACAGCCAATCAATAAAAGCATTTAATTCTAACTAAAATTAAATCTTAAAACAGAAACTAAAAGTGAAAACTTAAAACAATGATCAAATAAAACAAATGTATCAAACACTATTATTCAACAAAATGCATTACTTGCATTAAAAAAGATTAACAAAAATAATAAAAGTAGCTTATACAATCCTAAGTCTATATGTAAGTAAAGCATAATACGCAGAAATGGATGGATTAATATGGATATCACAGCTCGCAACATTTGATTTTAATAGTATAATGTAACCCTAATAATCTTTAACAAGCATTCAGCAAAATCTGTAGTACATAGAAACGCACTGTGTACATATATGTAGCATGTGTATTCAAAATACACCTAATAACCATGGCAGTATCCGAATAACATTTACTAAAATCAATCACAAATAGTGCAATCAATCAATTTCAACAAATTATTTCAACAGTCCCTGCATGTTTACAGATACATGTACTTTAACAATGAATAATTCATAAATAAGTACATTTGAAGAAGATAAGGAAAAATATAACAAAATACTGTTTATATTCATAAACTATTTAAAACAATTTTTATTGGATTTGTAAAACATTACATAAAAACAATACTTTAAGGCAGTCATTGAAACTGATCCTTCAATATTATATGGAAGTATCACAATTTTTCAACTATCACACTCTCCTATAAATAGAAATTATTTAAATGTCCTTGACCCCATTTCACAGAAAGGTCATACTACATCTTGTTGCCATGGTTACCATGTGGAAAAGAGGGGAGGTCGAGGCATAGGGGGGTTAAAATGCACATGATGTTGAGACTGAACCTGGTTAAGGCCCGACTCAAAACGATTTTTGGGCGTCTGGAACGGATTTGGTGGTGTAGAAGTCATCCCCGGCTCCTGAAGTAAAATGAATTTAAGGTCAATGATTATGATAACCATTTTATTCGTTGAAATAGCAAAATCAATATAAATTATGAAAACTATTAGATTGTTTTAGATAATATTTTCTTACAAATTTTTACAATCAAATAAAAATAGTGGCGTAAATGCAATGAAAATATAAATATACAATCAATATTCTTATGCAAAATAGTACATTTCTCATCAAATATTAGAAATCTTACATTTAAAAAATTATGAACATTACATTAGTTTTAGTATTAAAACCACTGCAATCCAAACATGTTAAAGTTAACTGACTCGTATCTTTTATTTTTTCATTCTATTTTCTACAATGTAGATGAAGGGCAGAAATGAAAATGAAACAGAGATGGTAAAAAGCAAATCATATTGTGTAGAATAATGGTGCATGCAAAGAACAAAGCATAATGATGGGACAATTAAATGAAAACTGAATAAATGGGGTACACAATGAAATGATTATGTACAGAAATACTACTTTTTGAAGGCTTATAAAAAAAATTAAGACCATTTATTTTAGCCGCCCAAAACAATATATAAATTGAAAGTATTAAAAACATTTTTGTGAAATAAAATGCCAAATATCCAAACAGAATTTTTTTTTGATATGAATCATGTACAAGACAACTCAGAAAAACAAGAGCATCACAAGTGGGTGCCAGAATGCTCATCTTTTTTCTCTGTTAACTAAGGGACATAGCTCAATGATTATTTTATCTAGAGTTAAAAGCCATGCTGCACATATTTCCATTGTCATTGATGACATTATTAGATAATGTTAAAGTCTTATGTGAAGATTTATAATAGATTTTGAGTATACTGACAAAAATGTTTAAACAAATGTTTACTTAATTCAATCTCCATCAGCAACACCAGTACTATGACAATACCATGATTGTTCCTTACAAACACAGACATGATCAAATCTGACCACTGTAAGGGAAAGTCATGTGACCCTTGCCCAAAATTGTTCAACAATGAACTGCATTTTGTGTTTAACAGTTTCCAATAACCCCTAAACCAATTTGTGCCATTAAATACCCGGTTTCCCATCCAGAATATAGCCTGGGAACTGGCTTATTTCAGCTGATGATCATAATGAACAGGCTGTAATCATAAAATACAAGAACTGGAAAATGCATTTAAAATAAGATAATAATTAATTTTCAAAATGTTGGACATGGATCAATAGATGGATGAAAAAGGAGAAAAAATAGAATATATGAACAGGAAAACAGTTTAACAACATTATAACACTAAAGAAGACAGAAAGAGAAGGAAAATGACCAGAGCAGCTAGGTATATAAGTATATGCTTAATGATAAGCTGCAAAAACAACAACTAAATACAACTGATGCTGAAGCTTTTTAATCATTTATATATTTTGATCATTGTGTACAGATGTAGCCTTAAATTGTTCATGTACAGATCATCATCATCATAATCATCATCATCATCATCATCATCATCATCATCATCATCATCATCATCATCATCATCATCATCACAGTAGCTATTAACTGCTGATGTAAAGATGAAGCCATAATTTTTCATGTACAGATGTAGTCATTAACTGTTTGTGTACAGGTATAGTACCCATTAACTGTTTATATATAGATGTATCCATTAACTGTTCATGTACAGATGAAGCCATTAAATGCTCATATACAGATATACCCATTAACTGTTCATGTACAGATGAAGCCATTAACTGCTCATGTACAGATATACCCATTAACTGTTCATGTACAGATGAAGTCATTAACTGTTCATGTAAAGATGTAGCCATTTACTGTTTAATTACAGATGTAGCCATTAACTGCTCATGTTCAAATGAAGCCATTAACTGGCCATGTACAGATATTAACTGTTCATGTACAGATGTAGCCATTTACATTTCATGTACAGATGTAGCCATTAACTGTTCATGTACAGATGTAGCCATTTACATTTCATGTACAGATGTAGCCATTAACTGTTCATGTACAGATGCAGCCATTAACTGTTCATGTACAGATGTAGACATTCACTGTTTAAGTGATGAATCCATTCATTGCAGCTATATATATTTAGCAACCACAAGCTTTATATAAATTGCTTCCGTAATGTACCAGTCAATTGTAACCATGCCCCCCCCCCCCCCCCCCCCCCCCCCGGTCTGGGGAATAGCGGGGACTTTGACTTTCGGTCAAGCCAACCCTGGCTAAAAAACCCACCCTGCGGGGACGCACAAATGGTTAAATTACCACCAAATGGATCCGCATTCCCAGCTATATTTAAAGGGAAGACAAAACCACCGCATTCATCTGGCACTGCGGGGCCACCTGAAAGGTAAAAACACGGCCCATTTCCCCGGCTATCCTCGGTATACCCCCGGACCTGGGGGGCCGTGGTTACAATTGACTGGTGCATAATAAACAGTCAAAACATGTTGAAGAACAAAATGTTTTAGCTACAAATGTATCAACTGAAGCTATCATAGATAAATGCCCCCAGATGTAAATTGGACACATGATTCAGTCGATAGTATTTACTATAGCCATACATATGTAGTTTGTTATGTACAGATTTGTTCATATCTTATGCAACTGCAGCCTTAGTTCAGTGTAGTACAGTTTTTCAACACAACTGTTTGAAAGTTTAAATAACTGCAGCAAGTAACATCCCTTTTAGGAATAAAATTAAATGTTAAACGGCAATAAAAAGGGTGCACATTAGTATAAGAAAGCTGATGACAAGCTCCGATACAAGAAATGTAAGTACATGTGTGCAATATTACACAAGAAAACAGCTACAAAATGATACATATATATGACAATATACAGTACAATGAGATTAAATCATGTTAAAGGGGCAGGTCAGACAGATTGGTAGGAAATGAAAAGGGTCAAGAAGCAGGCAAACATATTGGGTGGGGAAATAGAGGCAGACAACATAAAAAGGGGATGGGGTAAAAAGCAGCAGCCAATGTAAACACAAGCTGAAAGCTTGAGCATACAATGGGTGGGGAAAAGGAAGCATGCAACAGTGGGCAGGGAAAGGGAGCAGACAACATTTATAGAATTTGGTGTGGGGGAAAGCAGCAGACAATACACACACCTAGAGTGGCTATGTGGTGAAGCGTACAAAAGGCCTACTGTCCCGAAACTCAGAGTACTCTTGCTGTTTAGGAGAGAGAAACGGTGTTGGAGGTCCATGCCGTATGACCCCGGCCTAGAAAACATACACAGAACATTCTCAGTCTTACTGGTGTTAAATGTAATTATACTGAATTGCGCCAACTGCCCTCCCAATGAAAAACAGTTCCCTGTTTTCAATGTTTTATTTTCAAGGTACAAGTGCTAAGAGCAAATGTTATGCATGATTGTTTTGCGAGTTTCAGGATGATCTTTTTAATAATCTCAACACAAAACAATCACTAAGATAATTTCAGATTAGTCAAACAGATTATTCATCAATGTTATTTTTAACTACATGTACATTAATATTTCAAGCTTCTGCAATACATCAAATCCAGGAAATAAAGTCCATGAACAATTGTGCATTAAGTCAGTTTTGCTAAAGAATGAATTTATTAAGTATAATTTTGGTAACAAATTTGGGCAGAGCACACAAATATTATGTAAGAAACACCTCACAAATATATTCAGAACAGACTTGTTATAATTGTTATTTATTCACAAGAAGATTTTAATCTCTAAACTAAAAGAAAGAGACAATTTAGAACTATAGTCAGAAATTTCCTGCCAGGCGGCAGCTGTCCCTTGTATAAGACTGTACCATAACCAGTGACAACACATAAATTTAAAGTTGAAGCTAAACACAGCTACCGTATATGTCCTTATACATAGGCATGTCTTAACACACATACAACGGTAATTTTGAGGGTATTTTGCCCGATTCTAAATCTTGGTGCTTAATTCTCTGTTATCATTGCATCAGTACCTTGCCATTTCGTTTACAGTGCACCAACTAATCATTTAAGTATATAACCATCTGTCACTAGTAGTGTAAAACAGTAGGTTACACAAAGATTGTTCATAATAAATTTGCCCTTCATTTTAAATGCACCCAACAACATATTTAAAAGGACATGTACAGAAGGTTTTAGGTTTAAGTTAATAAGCAGATTTTGAGGTTTTTAAGCACATTGAAGACAGTTTTTGTTTACACGTAATATTTCAACTGTTGGCCTTAAATCCGTGGCGAATTGGTAGACGTTAACAAATATGACAGGAAACTATTTTGTCTCACCTAGAAAGTGTTACAACAGAACAATATTGATTATTATGAATACATTATTGCAACGAATAAAATTACTTTAACTGCATTTCTGTAATACAGATACTTAGATGACCAATGGTTTTGATACTGCTTGAATAATTCAGTTCAGTGATGAGATTACTTATGTTAACAATCAGAGAATTAAAATCGTTTTTTTGTACTGAATCATTGGTTATCTAAGCCAAAAATATTTATACTTTAAAAAACAACATTAATATTACTATTACTTCTTACTGTTGTTTTTTTAAATCATTCCTATATTATCTAAGTACAAACAATTATTTATATAAAGTTATTCTAAAATGGTTTTCACACTGCAAAGGAGAGATGTAAACACTCATTCTCTACTTCATACTACTGTTTGCAAATGGTATTAGCATTTCAAGGTTTTAAAGCGCTGAACATTGGTGTTGTTTACTCCACCCCAAATCTATGGGGCCACAAGTAATAGACGATAAATGTGACAAAACCATTAAATATGAACTGCAAGATTGCACTGAAACTGACATTTAAGACATTTGGGTTTACAGTAATATGATTGACAGCCATGAAAGTGCAGAACTGTGACTGACAACGTGACGCAGTTACTTCCAACGCAACCTCAACCCTGTCTGAAATGTTAATTGAGAGAAAGTGCTCTAGTTTGGGTGGTATAACATTACATGGTCATCATTGCAAAACTGCAATTGTAACCATGCTTAAGTATAATTGATTTACAAACACATTCAGCTAGGTTTATTTGCAAACAGTGGTATATCTTAAAGCTGCACTCTCACAGATTGAACATTTTGACACCTTTTTTATTATTTAATGTCTTGGAACAAGCCAGTTTATGCAAACATGCATGAAACCAGAGATATAAGACTGCTGACAAAAAATCAGATCGCAGATTTTCATATTTAAGTAAAATTGTTGTTATTATGTTTTATATAAAACATTAGTAACGCTCGTTGCCGCAAAACAGTAATTTTCGAACGGAAATATTTAACTCTGTGATCTGATCTTTTGTAGGCACTCTTATATCACTGGTCTGCAGATATTAACACAAAAATCAGCTCATTCCAAGACCAAAAAAAAGTCAAAACAGTAAATCTGTGAGAATGCAGGTTTAATGTCTTTAACATGGTCTTAATTATGGCCAATATTTAAGTTTTTGCATGACAATTATAGCAACAAAAACCAAGGCCATGACAATACCTATATATTGCTCTAGAAGAAAAAAGACACGGTATAATGGACAAACAAATTGTTGCAAAATCTGTTAGTACTAACTATTTGTCTTAAAATTTTGATTAAGAATTTGCTGTCATTATTTCAGTTTGAATTTATTACACAGCAAAAGTACTCCCAGTTCCAAAAGACTTCACACTTCAACATCCCACAAAATACACTTCTAGAAATTAAGGTATTTTTTAAGTTCGACAGACAAACACCTCTGTAATGTTTAAATAAATAAAGCAAGGCCGATAACTCTTGAATAATCTTGTACATATCCCACAAAATGATGAACAATCAGGTTTTATCAATTTTGGAGACTTAAACAAGAGTGAAATGATTAATTGAAACTCTTTAACAAAACAATGGAAAGACAACTTGTGACTAAAAAGAAAATCATATGTGCTTGGTGACATAAAGAACAGGTTATTTTACACCTTAATAATATCTATATCAGAAGTGAAAAAAAAAACAATTTGTTAAAAAAAAAATTGTTGTTTTTTTCTGGACAGAAAATGACATTGAAGGTTTTTCTTGATCTACAATACTAATTTTGGAACATTTTGATAGCAATTTCAAGAAATTTGTGCCAAATGGAAAATTTCATGCTTTCATGCAGAACTATAAAAGGAACACCAGTCATGAACAATAACAAATTTCACCTTCAAGAAATACTATGAAACCACCCTAAAAATATCAAAACACAGGGCCATACAAATTACCTGTAATTCATACTTATTGTAGATTTAAGTAGATGTATATTAGTAAAAAGGTGTCGGTGTTATTTGATTTTCAGTCATAATGACAGCTTAGAAAACTCATTTGCAGATTTTTGCATTTATGATCAAAGGCTTAGATATTGCATTGAGTGTTAATGATTATTGACTTTAACTTCATTAAGCAACAAATCAACCAATATTTCAGTCCTTATATTTTCTAAAAGCCACTGCCAACAAAATTCATACACATAAATAGGAAATTTTTTCTCCGTAAAGGGCATATATGTACATAAATGAATACTAACATTCGTTTAATTGCTAAAATGCACAACTCTTAGCGAATTCATGTTAAATTTACTTTCTGCCTTTTTCAGTTGTTCTAATAATCAATTTTGCTTTTTCTTAAAAAACCCAACATATTTCAAAATAAAATTCACATCTGCAAACAAGATTCTTACAACAAAGGTTAGTATCTTATAACTTAAGACCCTCTTATGAAGCATTCAAGGGTGTTACTGGTTTCAACAAAGCTGACAAGTTAATCTCCATATGGATTAAAAACAAATATAATGTTAAACTTTAGACAGTAAGCATTAATAACAAATATCGATTAACAGCCGTAGAGTCACACAGATCTAATAGTACAAAACGAAGACAACTTAGGATGATATAAGAAAACGTGAACTTACACTGCGATTAGCTATCGCTCCACTTCCACGTATATTTCCTGCCGTTGTTGTAGCGGACTTGTATTTTCTAAGCGGCGCACTTCCGATACGGTTCCCTGACCCACCAGCGTATGGCTGGCCTGGTGAAAACATAGTCTTGTAAATAAATGATATATCGGAAAAGCGACTTAATCTCTATAGGCATCTGAATTCTAATAGAGCTATGGGTATAATTTGTATCATTCAATATACAATAGATGTACATGTATTTTTCCAATATATTCATTAATTTTCTTTTTGTTTTAGAACACTCTGATGAAAAAAGAGTACATTTATCTGTGATTGGTCACTGATTTCCCTCTGCATAATGCATGTGACCTCAGACAGACGACTCACATCAGGGCCAGAATTCAATATTGATCTTATCCTTATCCTTATACATGCCTCAGTGATTCCATTCAGCCTTTTGGTCAGCTTAATACACTGGCCAATCAAAACACTTAGTTTCTAATCTTAAAATGAAGTTCAATTTTAGTTGCTTATTGAATTTCTTAAACTATGTGTTTTCACAAACACATCAAACACATTACTCATATGTTCAGCTATCACACACATGTATTACCAGGTACAGGGTCCGGCCGTGTGGATTGTACACGTGACTGCCTGTTAACACTGCTGTTATCATTTCCGTAGGTAAAGGGGCGGGGCTGGCCAGTCTGCGGATGGGTCTCCTTCCCCGTTGACGTACCGTGAGGGTGCTTTTGGGCAACTAGGGATGGTGGGGTCTGCTTTTCTCTGGAAAAAAACATCCACATAGGAAAATACATTTCGTTGCTATTGGATAACTAGCAAATATGTTTGAGTATTCAGCAATCATTTTGAATTATTTTCTAAAAAAAAAATCAATGCTTTATTGTACAAACACTCTAGTCAGTTTGGAAAGCTCATATCAAGCTAATTTAAGATTATATTATATTATTATGTTTTTGTTCTAATATGCAGACCACATTCCCTGCAGGAAACAATAAATTTTACCAATTTGCTAAAAAACTGGCAGTGATCGACGCCTAGAAATCATTAGTAAGAAGCACATCTTCTTTTTAACATTTTCCCATCTTTTAGCATCCATAAAAAGCTTTGATTGTCAGAAATACCTTCTAAGGTAGACAGGTTCAGGTTTAGGTTCGTTCAAGTTTACGTTCATCTCTGTGAGCATCTCCTGACCGCCTGGAGTAGGGGCCGTCTCATAAACTGCAAAGATAACAAAACTTTTATAGGGACTTTTTCAAAACTATTTATTGCCATGTATAAAATTATAATTTCTATTCAAAATGAGATGCTAAAATAGAATTCAAACATCACTTTCATTTCTGCACAAGATATTTAGGTTATCCCTTCTGCACGCTGTGGAAAATTAAAAATCTCGGAGGAGCTTTTCTTTGGACCACAAGCAAGCCTAGTCTAGTCTGGTTTAGCTGCAACACCTCCAAACCCCCTCTTGTAATTTTAATGTCATAACATGAATTGATTTTGCCTTGTCAATTGTGTGTCATTTTACAATGAAAACCAACAAATCCTTGATCCCAAAGTTTCACTCCCTTTATCACCAGGGCCCAACATCTTAAGTCCCTTTTAACAGGATCAAGCTCAGCACCCTATTTTTGTTGGGTATTGTTTTTGAATTGTGTAATACTCTACGTTACGCTTGAGAACTTTTGAGTAATTGGGGCAAGTAATTATAAAGGAACTGTTCTTACTTTGCACCTCCTCAGTAGGTGTCCCCTTTCCGCTGTCTTCATACGCGTTTTTGGTGAATCTGTGGGCGGCCGTCATCCATGCTATTGCCTGAAACATTAAATAATGCCAAGAATCAATTTCAATTTGTTTTAGTTATGAATTGAAGCTGTTAAGTTTACATACACAAATATTTAAGTATAAAATCCTCTAAATGAAAAAGAAAAAATCCCATGATAAATTCAGTTGCAGAAAAATACAAATATCCTCCATATATAATGAATATATAATTTCATCCATGGGTAGTCTTAAGAAATACATGAGTTTTTCCACTCACCTGTCCATTTGGTTTACACAGTATGGTGGTACACTCAGGGCCGGTTCCCCATTTGTGTTGTTCCCGCCACACAAAATCCTTTGGGGGCTGATGCTCAACAGGATCCTGGGAGCCAGACCAAACTGTCATTGTGGATTCAGCTGGGAATTTCGTCCTTGGTGGAAAACGGTAAACGGCAACAGGATGGCCGCCAACATTTTGTTGGATCATGAAGCCACCAAATTCAACTTCCTAAAGCAGTCAGAAAAAATCATTTATGGATTTATATGACTTACAAAACTGTAAAATGGACCACACCTGTTGAAGTAAATGGGTGGAGCAAGTTCTTTTGTGGGGATTTATTCCAAGACTTAAAGAAGTTTGTCTGGTGAGATTGCCACCTCCCCCCACCTATTGAATAAGACCTGGCCTTAGTCAGCTTTGTTGGAAGGTTGGAAGACCCACATGATAATTTAGGGGTTGCATGTATTTTATTTATTTTTTTATTATTTTTTTTTTGGGGGGGGGGAGGGTCAAATAGACATGCTTTGTATTGAAATATTAATGCTTGTGTTAAATATTCCCTTTTTTTGTCAATGAAAAGTAACACAATTTTGGATTTGAAAAGGATATTTTTTCATTCTATATTGATACAACTTTATTGGCAACTTTAAAACCTGAAAGCCGATAGATTTAAACAAGGCACACTGGGAGTTTAGCAGAATGTAAAGTACAAACATTGATCAATTGATTAAAACTTTTTCTAATTTAATACAAAGTGCTTAGCAAACAGTTTTTGTTCACAAATTTTTTCCAATTGTTATAAACATTAAACTACTAGCTGTTTCAGTTTGATATGCGTAATAAAGTTTATACTTGGAAGCAAAACTTGGCATTATTTTAAAAAATCATCCAACAGGGATCACACGTTTTCGGGAGACATCTAAACAAAGCACTTAAACACTCAAATCAAACAATATTCAAATTATTTTTACCGAAATAAATGCCCCATTCTTTTCAAGTTAACATTGCATTTATAATATCAAATTTCTAAAATTATTTTAAGTGTGTTTATAACACCTAATCATAATCACCCCTTAGACCTTTGAAATGATATAATATATTTTCCATTGTTTTAAAAAACTTCCAAAATAATGAAAGTCAGTACCTTTGGAGCTAATAACCTAATTATCAGATCAGATTTCAGCTATGATTTATTGCATTGTATTAAAACTTAATTGTATAAAATACATGAATTGAAAATAAAAAGTTATTTCAGCTATCCTTGTAAGACAATAAAATTAATGACTGTAAAACAGTTTACATGGAAAGCATCATTAATATTTCACATTGCAACGAATATAATAAAAACATTTAGATATCAAAGTGTGACGAACCTGTTTGCCATCGTTGAAGAGGCGGACAAACTTCCCTTCCTGGTTCACCTCCAGGATTTTCACTTCCCCGGTCGCACTACCAACAAAACCCATACTTGTTATTCAGTCACTTTTTCCTCCCCGTCGAGGGCATATACGTACATAAACAAATGCTAAAACACACTTTCTTCTTATTCAAATTTATCTTTTTCAGTCAAAGCATCCAACTTCTAGGAATATTCTATTTTCCTTAACTTTTTCACACAACAAACAAATCATAGGATTGATAAATTCGACTTTGTAATTAATATAACTTTCAGGCCTCTGTTTAAGCTTTATTATCCAACTGTTTTCCCCACTTTATTGACTATTTATAATAGCTAGTCCTCAAGTACCGATTCTTCTGGTATAAATCTCCCTTAATCCACAGTAACAAAAATATTGACCATTTGAAAATCAACAAAACTTGAACTAACAGAAATAACAATCAATTTCTCCAGACGAATTTCAGGACAATTTGTAAGGTAAGGTATTTAGTCCAAAATATACATAGATATGCTTAATGATCAATCTTTAACAGTCTAGTAATCTCAAAAAGGCTGTTCAAACGAATTCCTTATCTAGATGCAAATTTAGTATTAACAAACTATCAAATACTCCTTATGTTTGGTAAATAAACATAAAACCTTAAATCACAAAAAATACTCAATCAAACATACAGTTCAATATTTTATATATGCCAACTATATTGATTTGCTTATATCTGATTTTTTTTAAAACTCTTTTATCAAATTAATAAAAAAAAATAGCTCATATTCTATAATAAATCAAGTATCCAAAATCCCGTCTTTCAGAATGACATTTCACTTTCAATTTCAAAAACAAAATAAAAAAAAAAAAAATGTTTTCAATGTATCAGAGGTATTAAATTACAACTCAAATCTGTAAGCGGTTTGTTTAATATCACATTAGGTTTAATTCCATATACATAATCCCGATTATCTATAAACCATTGCAATCCTGAAACTAGACAATAGTATCTAGGGACTATTCATTGGCAATTGATCGACAGCGTAAGGCCAAGTTAGTAATCTATAAACGCTGGTAGTCAAACCAAAATCAAAAAGGTCCTAAGGTAACTTATTTGACATTCGAAAGGTTTAAAACTGTGAGTAGGTTTTTTTGGTCAGGAATCAAATAAATGATTATAATCTAGGTGTTTGTCATGTTAAAACGAGTATAACAAAAACATCATAACATTCCAACTTGTCGGACTTTACGGTATCATGACATGAATTCACATGAATTCCGTTCTTAAAAATAATGTGTATGATGTGATTTGATCATCTATATGCATATAAATAAGTGACAATTATTTTCTATCATAAATCATCATAAGTTATATAAATATCAGTAATTTGAATTTTAAAACATGCTGTTTAAATAAGCTATTGATAAATATTGGCAAAGGGATATATCTTGTTTAAAATTATATCAGTCTTTATAATAATGTGTGTTCAGCAATGACACAAGTAGCAATTAAGTTCTATGATTTATCAAAGGTCTGAAACATTTATAAACATAATTACCAAATATTGTCAGACATTGATTTTATTGTAAACTTATAAAAACTGTTAAGGAACATTTTTGTTGAGAATTATATAAATATGAACCTGTGATACCACTGATGTATAGTTATAAAGAAAAAACTCTGACACATCTAGTTGAAGACAATGACATGAACAATAGGCCGATGATACTGATGAGGATGATGGTGATGATGATGATGATAAAGATTATGATGATGATGATGATGATGATGATGATGATGATGATGATGATGATGATGATGACGACAAAAATTATAACGATGATGATGATGACGACGACGACGACGACGACGACGACGACGATGATGGTGGTGATGATGATGATGATGATGATGATGATGATGATGATGATGATAATGATCAATGATGACAATGATGATGACAATGATTTCAGTGATGATAATGGTCATGACAGTAATGATAACAATGATGATAACAAGGAAAGCTTTGATGACATAAAGAAGGATCTGTTTTAAAACAATGAGGAGAACAGTAGGATTCTCTTGGAACAACCCAAACAGGGGAACTATAAAGCATTACACACCTCATCCAATACTCTACCAATTCACTGTAAATCAGGACAGGTACTTATTATATTACTCTAAAGTGTGATATTAAAGGTAATGTAATCAATCACGTTCATAAATTTATCATTTTCCACTTCATGAAAATGTCATGATGTTGATCAGCAATTTCTGTAAAAGCCTAAACCAACAATATGATTTTTTATCTGCATTGAATGTCTCAATGAATTCTTCTGAAATATAATTAATGTAATGAAATGAAGTTTGTTTTTAAATTATACACTGCAAATTGCCAACAATAAAGAAACAAAATAATGAGAGTTAATTTTGTTACAAGCTGTAATATAACCAATCAATGATCAACAGTACACACTTATAAATTAGAATGTGCTACTTCACGCTTTTAATTATATAACACTCAACAACTCCTCACCTGGATGTCGATGTTGTGTAGTCATGGAACACTGAGCTATGCGGTCTCTCCGATGATCGGGCCCGGGCAGGGGCATCTACTCGCTCTGATGTACGGCTCTGTGGGCGCTCGGGTTCGGGGCTTGGAGGGGCCTGGTGCTGCTGTACTTCTGTCTCTGATCTGTTGGGAGATATACAATATTGTTTTGTCTTCATATTTAAGTACAGTGGAACCCCATTGACTCAAACTAGCTTGGCTCGTTTTCCTTGTTGGCTCGAACTGGATGTAAAGGACCGATTTCTTTATACTGAAGGTAAGCATTCCCGCTTGGCTCGAATTCCCCAAGAATTGAAGTATTTTTTGCCGTTCCCTAGGAGTTTGAGACAACAGGGTTCGACTATATGTATGAGTGTAAGTGAGGCATTTTGATATGCATGCTGCTTGTTCTGGATTTGGAGAAGCTAAGTGTCTGATAGTCCAAGCTTTTTAGACAATCCTATCCATATAATGCTCCTAGGAAGTCTTAAAATGAATCCATAGCCAAAATCAACAGCATCTTTGCTGAAATTAAGCCATGCTTGTGTCTAAAAATATTGGAATGTATCACTTTCTGAACCTTATATTGTGTTAAACCAATCCTTTTTTATTTTCTAAAATAATGAGTTTTAATAACTTTAAACAGCAATCATTAAATCGAGGTTTTCAAAAGTTCAAATATATATCAAAATCAACCATTTTTTCATATTATAATGGCAGTAGCTTTTCAAAGGGCAGCTACCCATGACTCTGTATTATCTAACCACAATAACATTGAAGGGCATTATAACTGAATTATCGAAGTCACGACTAAATGTTAGGCTGCAAGCAATTTTGTTAATACCTCTCTATAATACCTATGTAGGAGTAAAGTTGATCAGACAAAGATATGGGCAATTAAAAATAAGAGGACCTTTTCTATGCTGGTAAAATAAGCTATTCTTGAAGGTAAATGTTAATCTGACTCAGAAAAATGGTCAAATTTCTTAAATATATCAAAAAGATAGGAAACCATAGGGACATTTTTAGTAAAGCGGTTCCAAGAAATGTACAATCATGATGTCATGTAATTATGCCCCCACACCATACATGTAGATTGCAGCCCCTAAACCCCTTCCAAATCAGTACCAGGCTGACATTTAATGTTTTTATTCACACCCTTCAAAAAATAAAAGGTAGAGTAAGTGTGGACTGCCAAACTGGAAACTACCCAAACATGGTATGAAGGATTAATTCAGATAAGCAGATAACAAATCAATGAAAGAAAGATTTTTATAACTAGCATTGTTAAAGTAAGGGACAGAACTCATGTATGTCAAATTCATTACATTGGAGGGTTACGTATCATGAGCTTCAAAATATTTAAGCATTTTGTATTAACTTAAAATAATTAACTTTTCTACTAAATAAAAAATTGGTTTAAGCTAACCTTTCAGTAGCATTAAATGTCCTTGAACTACCAGGTCGTTCTCGTGAGGCGCTTGGAGGGCGTTCCCGGGTCCCACTTGGCGGGCGCTCAATGGGGGAACTCTTCGGGCGCATCTGTGTGTACAAGGTCTCCCGGGTAAGGTCCCTAAACATCTCATCAAAGTAGTCCTTACCCTGACCCAAGTTAGTCGGGACTACTTGCACTTGGCTGCCAGGCCGCACTGGAGAAATATAATGGGAGGTAAATGATCAAAATTTTCTGATTAGTTGTCTACAACTCTTTAACAAACATTTTTTTTTAAATGAAAGGCATGATGTATGATTGAAATGCAATGTGGCTTATTGATTTCACATACATTGTTAAATTATTTCAATCTCAAATCTTACATAAATCAGAAAGCACACCATGAAAATGTTTAAAAGAAACAAATCTTGAGGTATACTGTATATGGCCTCTTTTATGTGCAATGTCTGTGTCGATTGTCTTGTCGAGAACCCTGCGTGTTAAAAAAAGAATGATTTTTCCCCATTCAAGAACTTTTTTAAATATACTAAATTCAAGTAAACAAACATGAAATAATCAGTTTCTGCTGCATCCTTAACACACCCTGCTTTGTAAATCAATAAAATGGTCCATTGAACATATGGCTCAAATATAGCAATACAAAACTTTCGGCAATTTTATCACAACTGTCATTGTGTACAATAGGATATGTTTCTTCCATTTTTAAAATAACAGGTGCACAAAATGGCAGATGTAGAAATACATTTAATGGGAATAAATTGCATTTTTTGGAGTTAAGGGTTAGCGTTAAGATATTCAATGTTCATGTCACAAAATCGTAAAATAGACTCACGTAAAGACCCCCAGTGTGTCTGAAACCGCCTGCTGATTTATAACTTAACATTTATTTATTTAGAGTCTAAATTATTCTTATAAATTGTTCTTATATATATGGCCCATTTTATGATATGTTCATTTATATTAATGAATAAGGAAATAAATGA
This sequence comes from Mya arenaria, assembly GCF_026914265.1. Taxonomy (NCBI): domain Eukaryota; kingdom Metazoa; phylum Mollusca; class Bivalvia; order Myida; family Myidae; genus Mya; species Mya arenaria. The sequence continues at coordinate 19,124,193 of NC_069125.1, read as the reverse complement.
CCGGTTGCATCAGCCCTTTTAGAATGCTTCTTGTTAACTTTAAAGTGTTGACAATAAGATAACTGTTCAAAAGTATGTTCCTCTGACCTATCCAATATAAATTTAAACATTTGAATGTCAACAATCTTTGCTGAAATGTTGAAAAATTCAGTCTGAATTAAAAAATAGTGTTTATAAATTATGTTACACAAAACACCCTGACTGCAGACCCACAGTGCCCGATTTAAATCATGCTGCCAGTGCAATAATTTTGTATTATTTTTTATCATTTTACTTACAATATTATTTTTATGTTTTAACAAATCATTGTTTTTGATTTTATTGCATTAAAACAGCTAATGGGCCTTTAACAATATTCAAGCAAAAAAAATAAAATAAAAAAATCATTTTTTAAAGCCAAGATATACTATATTCTTATTCCATAAAATGTTTTTTACTATTGAAAAGATACATTTTTAACACATTATTTTCAGTTGCGGACACAAGAGACTACTGAAAAACATTGTGCCTTAGCTAGTTGTCCATGTCCATTTCTATATTTAGTTTTCCATACTTCTAATTTATTTCACTCCTGACATAATTATGAGACAATTATTTTTTCCCTCAAATCCTTTCTGTATGCAAATTCAAACATATATCACTACGTTTCTTAAAGGCCTCAATGTGGATAATCCTCAGAAAACCAAGGGATTTTTGCACAACCCTAAGAGGAATTTTAATTGATCACCATTAATCAAGCAATTTTTTCATATCTTTTAGAAGCATTTCATTTAAACTAGCATTACTTTTCGAAAAACCTAAAAGGCACTGCATTGGGTATATATATGTTGTAATAAAATGCATTGTATCCAACACCAGAGGATGTTGTATGTATGATAAAAGCACTGCAACTATGAATTCAAAAACACTCTTAAAATATTTTAATATTAGGCAGATGGACTTGCTGCATTGCGTAACTGACAATTAAGGTGTTGGAAATTTCAGTGTTTCTGGTAGTAGGACTTGTGCTTAGAAGGCTTGTTCAAATTTTGTATCATTCATAAACAAAGCTGGTGACAAATGCCATTATAAAATTTCAATTGCAGGAATCAGTGTTTCAAATAAATGTTTTAAAGCAGTACCTGGTGCGGATTTTGCCCGAGATATTGGTCCGATGGCGCGTGGTGATGTACGCGGTGGCGACTCAATCTGCAGCCGGTTGACACTCGGTGTAGCCTCGTACGTGTACCGTGTTGAGCCCATATAGTCTGTGGAGCCTGGTGTATAGAGAATTGCTGGTTGATTAAAGTTTCTTGCACGTAAGTTCTTCACTTCTTTAAGATTGCATTTGTGCTTGATGATGAAGACAAACAAGTCACATACACAAATAATAGTGGTATGTAACCATTACTTTCATGCAAATTTCACAAAAAACTGTTTTTATGGAAAGCGAAAATTACAATCAATGTGTTTTCGTGACGCTTTTTTGTTTTACAAAATTATTATTTTATCATTATATCATTGTATTACAATGTACCTACTATGAATTTTTCCAATTATCATGGGCATTTTCTTGCTGTGTGTGAAGCACGCTAGAGACCAACAGATGTGACAGTGTTAAATGTGAGGAGCTACAAGAAATCTGTGTGCGACGGATCAAAACGGTACCTTTTGGGTGGACATCTTCAACACTTAAGTTATTCTTTTAATATACAAGATTTTATAGCAATTTTAAATGTGAAAAGTGAAATGGCAGCCAAATCTTCAAATAAAAATGCAGAGCCTTTCAGATTATTGATCATAGTGGCCAATATAGTGAGAACAATAAATGCATTTTCTCTAAAAGCATATTCAGTTAACTGATAGACTATTTCAATCTCATTAATTAATCATAATCTAAGTAATAGGATCCCTCAAACAATCAATTGAACATTAAAATTTTGTACAGCAGTGTAGGCAGGTTAAATGGTCTGAAGTGAAAGTCTCACTGACTTCTTTTCAAGAGACATTCGGTTACACCAATTTAATTTGTTAAACAGATCTTTGGCCCAGAAAATTGGAGCCAGCGAGCGTTTAAAATGGGGCCAGTGAAAGCAAAAGCATGTTTTTTCCTACATAATTTAATACTTGGAATGATGACCCTGAACAATTATAACCTTATTCACCCTTGTAAGTGTAAGTTGAGGTTATCAATGTGACATATTCATTTCATGTACCAGTGTCTCAGCCTTCTAAAAATGGCACAGACATAATATAACATGCTTTTGCGTTGCTCTTATGCAAAACAGCTTCATTATAAGGAAACACTGTTAGGATTTTTTTTTTTCAATTTTGGGGTGAAAAATTGCAGCCGTCATATTAAATTTGCATATCTTTCAATAATAAGTGTGGTTATTCCATAGAAAGAAACATCCATTAGGTGCCTTATAATCATGAAAACACAAGGATGATGAAAACAGAAAGCAATTGAACACAATAATTAACTTTATCATTGTCTTTGATAACGGACAAGCTTAAAATGAAAATGGAGATATTCTTCAAAAATCGTTAAAAATAAAAACCGTAATAAACTTTACTTACTTTGATCAGGTGGAAATGGTACATGTGTGAACAGCGGCTCGGTGTTGGGTATTGTCTCCTGTTGCGTGTAGACACCATCTGAAGTTCCCATGTACACCTCGTTTCCACCCTGGGTCATATACTCCCCACCCCCTTGGGTACTGTATGACCCACCCATTTGGGAAGTGTACATCCCTCCTGCTTGAGAAGAGTATGCCCCTCCTGCTTGTGTGACGTATTCCCCCATCCCTGAAGAAGGGTATAATGGCTGGGTGTCCACGGGGGCTTGGCTGACGTGCGTTACCGAGGAAACAGCAGGAAGGGAGAGAGGAACGGAGGCAGCGTATGTCGGGGCTTGTGTCTCACCAATGGATACTGGTAACGGCAGCTGTAGTCTGTAAATAGAATGAAAGTGAAAGTTAAAATACCAAGTGTTATGTTATAATATTAAGTTAATTCCGAGACTAAACATCTCCTTAAAACAGTATGTTGCAAAAGTAATATTCATAGAAGCTTAGTTTAGCCATGTAAATTAAATGTTAATTGTACTTACAAGAAGTGTTAAGAAATTTAATTCAAACATTTCAATTGTTCAACTGCGAACACAATGTTCATAAGCCTGTTGACCATGACCTTTATTGTTGCTCTTAGCAGACCATCTCACACAAAAATAGGGGTCATCTACTGGTCATGAGTAATATACCACTGAATATTCATAATCATAGTTCAAATCAATCTTGAGTTATTGTGGAAACAAACTTTTCATAAGAAATTTAACTATGACCTTGACCTTCTACCTACTGACCTCAAAACAATAGCGGTCATCTTCCGGCAAAGGGTAAACTACAACTAAAGTCTCACCTTCCTTGGTCAAACCATCCTCTTCCAGCTTTTATAAGACTGTTAAGCATGACTTGACCTTTGGCCTTTTAAACAATAGTAAACATATTCTTGTCAAATACAACATACCACTAAAGGTCAACCCATTTTCAGGTCATAGTGTGACAAAGTTTTCAGAAGACTATTGAACATTGACCTACTGACCTCATAAACATAAGGGGTCATCAACTAGTCAATAACAAACTATCACTGAAGTTTCATTATATAGGTCAAATCAGTTTCAAGTTATTATTTGGACTCACCAACCCACCAACCGACGAGACCCACCTACCGACGAGACCGACCGACAAACCGACAGACAGACAGACAGACAGACAGACAGACATTTAAGTAATTGGTACCAAATTTTGCCAGCGCTCCAGACTTTCAATTACCTTAAAGGTTTTATGACCACTTCATCTTCTGGGCATATTTGTCTGCGTAATGTTGAAAATTTCATCACATTGTCTCTTTTGATAAATTTCAAATTGTCACTGTACATTAAAAGTGTTGGCTGTCTCATTTTGGTCTTCATGTTTAAACCTTGTAACTCCACTTCAATTTTTTTCAAAAGAAAATATTCACCATTTCACAATTTTTGGCACTACACTACATCCAGATTCAAAGTCTGACAAACTATTTGACATAAATTTCTGCTACCCAACAAGTATCTGGAGAGACAATGCAATACAATGGAATTCCTGCGACAAATCGCCTTTCTCAATCAATAGATGTCAATTCTTGAGCTTCTACTCCGAAAACTATTAATCCACTAATTGATTTCCAACACCATCTAAGTGGCATTCACTGATTATTTTTATTTATTGTAAAAATATTTTTTCACGTGAGTGTCTGGTTTACAAAAACTATTTTTACCAAATTAACCACACTGAACACAAAGATAATTCTTAAATGCCCTCTCACACAACTCTGTAGTTACACCCAAACGCAGAAAAATCCTGAAATATTCCTTCTTACTTGAGCTAATCTAATAGAATTCAAATTAAGTCAATCAGAATCATTTGAACCCAAAATCAGTTTGATTATCGATGATAACAATTATTCAAGGATCAAGTTTAAAATCTACATATCAGTTCTTATCTATGCATGTCACTCAATATTTATGCCGTGAAACATGCAAAATCATCATCAACACTAGATACTGCAATTCCTAGATATTCAATCCTGTTCGCCAACACTTAAAAACAATACTTGCATTATAAATCATTCACAACTTTGCACTTATTCTGCTTGTATCCAACGCATCAATGAACTCCAATAAATAATTAAAATATATTTGAACAGAATCTAAAGTTCACAAATGAAGCAAGGCTTTATAATAAAGAAAGCCTTAGTAAATGAAAGTTCCAAATCTTCATCCTCTGTCACTTCATTATAACATATTCCATATACAAAACATTGAACCCCTGATTTAGTCTCTGAATAAAAGTGTCTACAAGCTCCGAACAAGGACAAAATAAATCCTGTATTCTACTCTCAAAGATTTTAAATCCTCAGACACAATGGAATTAAACTAGATAAACTCTTGGCTTAACTTTAAACTATCCATATGGTATTAAATATATCATTTATACTTCATATTGGATTAATATTAATTGAAAGATTATATCGTTCAATATTGATGTCTCCGCCAAATACCAACTAGAATTCATTTATCAATTATCTGACAATAGACGTCAGTTCAAATTGCATTAGCTTTTATAAAATTGAAGTCTTGCAAATGCAAACAAATGCATTAAAATTTATTTCAACAACTGAAAAAATATTGTTGCATTTTAATTAAATATCATTTTGGAAATCAATTCTTTGACGAAGAAATCAATAATGCTAAAGTTAAAAAAGTTGTGATAAAGCCTATAAGATACATCAGGCAAAAGAAGTGAAGAAAAACAGTAGTCATAAAGTTGTAACATAAATCTTAGGAGCGGTTAAATCATTTGAGTTTATGGGACTTTTGTGTCCAAAAGCAACTTGAGCGGAAGATTTTTCGTACTTATCTCGAGTACCTTATATTGATAGTGTATGCATCGGTAATAAATTACCAGCGTTTGTTTTATTTGCTTATCTTAAACTGTGCATTCAAAAATAGAAAAGTATGAAACTACAAAAAAGTCATGCCATATTTCATGTAATTGAAATGACATTTTCAAAGGGAAAAGTAAATATACACGTTTCTATATGCATGCAGCTAATACATAATTCTTATGGCTACTGGTATTTCATACTGCTTTCTACATGTGAATATAATTATTGTTGTTTTCGCTCATGTCTCTAACAAATAGGATTGCCGGACAGATTCTGATTAAATTAATACAGCTTTTCGCACAAATGACTGCAAAAGTTCCATTAATTCATAAATTAAAAATATATAGATACATTCATGCAGAAACTAAAAAAGATATTATATATTTTTGCAGTACTAAACAATGAAAGTGTTTATGGGGATGTGCCAATCTTATGCTGTTTTAATGGTTTTGCAAGGAAAAAATAAACAATTATAGCTATAACATGACTAATAAATATAAAATATAATGATTTTGTGAATCTGATGAGACTAAAGTCCAGCATTCAATAAAATTTATGGCAATTAAATATTAAATATCATCACATTACCATTATAAAGTTTATTTTGTAGAGTAATTTAAAAATAAATACCAGAATAATATTACTCCTATCAAAACTAATATAAATCTGGTAAATATATATTTTACGGCATAAAATGAAAAAAAAATGATTATCACAGAATGATTTTTTTTCAAAGTAGCACAAATCAGTATTGAATTTTTCATGAATTAGTTATTGTTCACTATTTAATTGACTTATAAGATTCACTTTGTAACAAAAAACAATCCATATACATAATGTTATTACACGAGAAGTCTCTAGCAAAACAAAATCACTGCAAGAATTAATACAGAAGAAAATGAACAATTATCTTGCACACTTAAACCAGCACTGGTATTATGTACATGCCACACAACGACAAGTGAACATTCAAAATTAAGCTTAGTGGTCAACATTTTCTTTTGTCCAATGAGAAGGCAGGTTTTCCAATAGAATTATTTCTGTAAATCAGCAGTCAGCGCTTATTGATTTAAAACAGGTAAAGCAATAGATGTAAACAGTATCACAAGAAAATGTAGACCACTATAAAAATAAAAGTTGTTAGTATGTGCTTAAACAAAATAAATGTGTCATATCAAACCATTTATATTTGTAAGAACATACTAACAACCTTTAACCATTTCTAAAAAATCTAGTGAGATTTAAAATAACACATGTGTGTGATGCTATAACTTACTTGGTAATTGATATATTCTGCAGTCTGAATAATACAAGTTACACTTTTGAAAAAGAAGAAAAAGGGACGAAACTATCCTAGACTATTTAATTCATTTTTCATCATCAAAATTAATGTTAGAATTGTGAATAAAGTAATGTTAATTCTTGCTCCCTATGCAACACAAATTGACAAAAATAGTGAGAACAGAATGAATGTAGATTTCAAAGCATTGACAAATAAAATTTTAAGGCTTATCTTTTCAGAATTGCCTTACATAGTTTTTATTTGATGGTGATCTCTTTAGGTATCAGCATAACATTTAATATTTATTCAAGGGAAGCAACTCTTTTAACAAACAGTTAAACTCTAACAAAATTAAAGGGAAACAACCATTATTGCTTTATTAAAGAATACGCAGAGTGCAACTTTATTAATACAGTATATTGCACCATCTTGCTACAATCTGTTGTTATAAGGTTGATGTCACTCTTTGGATGGTCTTGGGCATTATTGAATTTTTAATTGTTTTTAATTGTTTGTAGTTCTATTTAAAATCCTGAGTAGATTAAGACATAAAATGCATATCAAACTTGCTTACTCCACCCATGAACCATGAACTAAACAGTTTATTATAGCCATGCCCAAACCATTGTTCAATGGACTATGTAACCATGATGTGTGGTAATATTTACTTATAGATTATAATCGTTGTATTCTAGGAGTGACATTCGAAGAAACCATTGAAAACTGGAACCTTGTTAATATATTAGCTGGAATTATTGAAGCTATATAAAGATATGTACAGGGACTTTGCTAAGTATAAAAATATAACAAACTAGAATTGTGTAAATCGAATGTGTTGCCAGGTTTAAGCGCCCTTCGCTTTTGTAGTAAAGGTTGACCTTTAACCCCACAATCAAATTGGTCATTGACCCACCATAACCAATGAGCTCACTAAGTCATGCCAACGCCAGACACAAAAACTCATATCTGGAATTTTCAGACTTTCAACCTTTATCAAAAAATACTCACAATTTCTTCCATTAGCAACCATTTACTTATATCAAAAAACATTATTTTATCTTAATTCACCTTTTTTCCTCCTCCTCCATCAAAATCTTCATTGCCTCAATCTCAGCCTTGAGAGGAAGGTGAAGATCGCGCTCTGAGTTTGCCTCACGCATTTTTGTGAAGACAAGCTCCTGCATGTCCCTGAGTTTAGCCTCCATTTCACGTAGCTGCTCCGTGGCGCGGGTCCGCTCAGCTGTTATGAGACCTTCTACAGTGGATCGCTGGTGCTCTAAGGTCATTATCTGTTGAAATTATTTCTTCACATTACAGCGTATGTCATATCATTTTTTATATCAATTTTAAGGGTTTAGCCAATGAATTATAGGAGGGTGCCCTTTTTGGTAGCACCCCTCTCACCCTAGGTTATTCTGGCAGTTGAAACCTTAAATTACAATAATTAAACACATTTCCAACATTTTTTGTCAAACTTTATAAAATCTTAGTTCTTCACAGCTCGATATAATGTGTGCTTGTAACCTTTAGCAACCTGCCCCTTATCTGCAGCACCCTGACCTTTTAAGACATGACTGAAACATTATGATATGTGTATATATATATCATTACATATTTGAACTCAAATCCCATGTTTGTAAGAAATAATGAAAGTTTAATTTCATTTCTTTTCTATGTTTCTTTCCATTGAATAGATGAAACATAAGTACACTGGATGGACTGCTTCAAAGTATAATTTTCTTAGAACAGAAGTGTGAATAGGCCGCACCCATGCCAGAAGAGCTAACCCTAATTTGGCAACGCAAATTCATGTTCATGTAAATTCCTTCAATAACACATATTCAATAATCGTAAGAAGCATACAAAGAATTTTGAATGTTCAATCCGTTACAATGAAAATGAATCACCTGTAGCTTTTTTCCATATGCGGGTAACTAACCAAAAAAAGTAACCATAGAAGCCATATACAAGAGCATGGCCAACCTGAGATTACTAACTTTCGATGGTTTTTCATAGATGGTCAAGGGAAAGAGCTGGACATATCTTTCCGCCAGTTATGGGACTTTCAAAATATGGGAATAATGGCATAGGTAACTATATACCAAATTTCATAATATCATCTTGAACTGACTTTTCAATTATTGGCCAACTTTAAAAGTTTTTGCACTCCACCACTGATCGAAGACATCAAGGCCTTGACAACAAATTGACTTTTGTTATTCTAAAATAGACAAGATAACAAGGTTTTTACCTGTCCCTCAAGGTTCCTAATCTTAGCCTGTAGTTCCCCAACCTGTCCCTGGAGCTGTGATTTATCCCGTCCCATCCGTTCAATTGTATGAGCATCGTTGTCCATCTGGCATTTCAACGCTGATATCTGAAATGTACAAGAGATATTGAAAACAGATGTGCACACCCAGCCTTTTAACATTATATTGAACAAGATGCAGATATATACTGCATTGATCCGTGTCATTATTTGCACCTCCTAGCGCTAAAACCATGTCTAAATTTGTCATTTTGTATTGGTGGTGTGTAACCTAAGAGTAGTACACAAGGTCAGTGTTTATAAATATAGCTTCAACAGGACTAGTAGACTTTCAACTGTCAAGGCGACCAATGTATCATTTACAGATAAACTCAATTTCTTGATGTTTTGAATCAGAAAAAACAAAACAAAAAAACTCTGCACCTCTGTAAGAGCATGTTTTTTTATTGTTCATTTGAGTCAGGGTACCAAGTTTTACAATTATAATTGAATTTTTTTCCAAACATTTTAAATACATGGAAGCTAGGGAAAAACCTTATATTTAATTATTCTAAATAGCAAACAAATATATTTGCTAAAGCTGTATTAATCATAATATGTATTCAATTTTGAAGGTGTTGAGGTTTTAGACTGTTGTTTTTCCCTCAGTTTAAACAGTGTGATGGCTGTAAACAAGTGCACCAAGTTTAATCCAAATAACTGGGCTTGTCCTTGTAGTTTTCATTGTATTATTGAATATTTCTCAAGAGAAACCACTGCTGTAACCAGAAGTACAGTATGCGAAAATCATATAAGCTTTAACATGAAATACATTTAACCTAAAATTAAAAAATGCAAAAACATGTAGTTAGTAACTTAAGGCAAAACACTCACATTTCTACTATAGGTCTCCTCAGACTCCATCTGGTAACGTTTAAACTCGATTTCTGCCTGTTCCCGTACTTGTTTCATAACATCAGGAATCGCCAAATCGTTTTTTGTCGACTGGTTGATTCTCGATTCTAGACTGATAATCGTTGCTTGGCTCTGCTCTAGCCTCTCGCGCATTTCAGCCATTTCCTGAGTGTGAACTTGTTCGTTGAATTCAATCTTTTTAACCAGCGTGTGACACTTGTCCTCAGCTTCCTTGCGTAGTAAAGCTTCCTGCCCTTGTCTGGATTGGTGAAATCAAAACTTGTGTATCATTTGGTTATAACACAGACTGACAAGAAGATTTATAAGGGAGTAATATTAAGGATAGTAAAAGTTAAATTTGTTTACGATATATAGCCAAGGATTTAAGTGACACATTTTTTTTTATTCACATACATGTGCCCATGCACATTCCTTTCTTATATGTTTAAAGTTCCAATCAATTCTTTCAAGTAATTTCTGTGTTCTGCTCTGGAAAAATAATTTTTAAAAAAAGAAAAAAAGAAGGAAACTGTAAAAATACAGTATGTCTCCCATTGTACATAATTAGAATAATACTAAAACCAGAATGTCTTCATTTTTATTAAAGGGGAGACAGGCTCATTTTCATTCTCCACTAATCTCCATCCATTAGCTATACCTATGTTTATGATACTCTAAGCTACACCCATCTTTTTTATCCCCTTAGCTATACCTGTGTATATGATCCTCTTAGCTATATCCATCTTGTTATCCCCTTAGCTATTCCTATGTTTATGATCCTCTTAGCTATACCCATCTTGTTTATCCCCTTAGCTCTACCCATTTTTATGATCCTCTTAGCTATATCCATCTTTTTTATACCCTTAGCTATACCTTTGTTCATGATCCTCTTAGCTACACCCATCTTTTTAATCCCCTTAGCTATACCTATGTTTATAATCCTCTAAGGTATACCCATCTGTTTTATCCCCTTAGCTATACCTGTGTTTATGATCCTCTTAGCTATACCCATCTTTTCTATTCCCTTAGCTATACCCATGTTTATGATCCTCTTAGCTATACCCATCTTTTTTATCCCCTTAACTATACCTATGTTTATGATCCTCTTAGCTATACCCATCTTTTTTATAACCTTAGCTAAATCTATCTTTATGGTCCTCTTAGCTATACCCATCTTTTTTATCCCCTTAGCTATACCTATGTTTATGATCCTCGTTTTCCCGTATGAGTTTATCCATTTCCCGCTGCAGGTGATGGAAGTCCACCCGCCCGTCCCCGAGTTGTTTCAGCTGCATAAGCTCCGCCTCCAGACCCTGAGCCTGCCGCTGTGATTGGTTCAAATCGTCAATCAATCGCCGAGTTTTGTCCGCCTCTGCAGCCAGTCTGGGAATCGGTCATAGAAATTGGTGAACGTACAGAAAAAAAATTCACATCCTCTAATGAATTGCTGAAGAATCCTTGAAATGCCATTAAGTATGTCTAAATTAATTGTTAAAAGATGCTAAGTTTTTACCGTTTTTGATATATCTTAGCTTGAATGTGAAGACAGCTGAATACCTCTGGAGCTTTTTCGAGGCAATGGGAAAAGAACACACAACCTCTAGGGTGACAGGCAGACAGCTATACCACTAGATCACTCTCACCATATAAAAGATACTTGATAGACATGAATCTCAAAAAGTGAAAAATCATTCCCAGAATGTACTACGCATTGGCTTGAAATACTGAAGCAATGTTAAGCGGTGAAATTTAGACAAATTATGCAGGAGCATGACTACTCAAAAGTTAAAACAACTTGTACAAAACAGGAAAATTTAACACAAATTCTACCTGCTTTCAAAGTCAATGGCGGCATGTTTATTCTTTTCACACTGTAGCTGATAGTTATTCTTTTCCCTGCTCACCGCACTTAACTCTTGTCTGTTTAACAAAGAAAAACATTGTAAAGTTATAGTTCGAAATAGTTAATCTAAAGATACCATCTCCATTACAACCCAATAAAACAGATACAACAGTCTGTATCTGAAAGACCTGTAATGATATTTTGTAGTGGTAACTTGTGTACTAAGTTTCATATGAACATCTTTAACATTCTTGAGATAAAGTTTAAGCCTAGGTTATTGGCTTTGCAAAACCAGAAGAATTTTTTTAAAAAATCATTTCTACTAATAATTTCCAAAATACATAAGTAAGCAAAAACAACAATGGAACAATGTCCATCATGGTGGTTCTATGAAACCAGGAGTGGGTCAGTTTTAAATAGGACTAGCAAAAAAATTGGTTCATTACCTGATAGCGTCTAGCTCTCGTTCATACAGAATTTTCAGATTTGACACTTCTTCCTCGAGAATGCGTGTCTGCTTCACAATGAACGAGCTGTCCATCTGACTGTTCTTCTCGCTCAGAAGACGAACTTTCTGCACGTATGATGCAAACCTATCATTGAGCAGCTGGAGATCTGCTTTCTCCTGTCGCCTTGCTGATGACAAAGGAGAGATAACTTCTGTTGTGTAGTAACTCATGTTTGATGGCTTTTGTGTTTTCTCAGGATTTCTGTCCGTTGTAGGAGCTGTTACTGGTCTGTATGTATCATAAGGTCGACCAGATTTTGGTCTGTGAGTAAAATTTTTGGATTGTTCCGAAACTGTATGTGCAGAATCTAGTCGCACATTCGATTCTGGGCTCGTATTTCTTGTCGTTTCTATGGTAGTGCTTGGTGGTGATTTATGCGGCGATTCACAGATTCGAATTGTTTCCTGCCGACTTCCGTAGCCAGAATCAATTCTACTCGTAGGACTTGTCACGACTTTAGACTGAACAGGTGAAGTTGATGAAATCGGAGCACCATTAACATACGAGACCTTTACACTTTCACGATCTGCAGGTTTAGATTGTGCGTTTTCAACAGATTTTACAAAGAACACAGTTTTTTCATAAGGATGCCTTGCTGAATTTCCCTTCTCATTCAAAAATTTCCGAGAAGAGACAAAATGTTTGCTATGGGATCCAGCTTTCACGTGTGGAGGAAAGTTGGGTGTGGATGGTGTTGGAGGGAAGTCAGTCTGCTGACCAAAGTCTTCAGTATCAGTGGCGGCCTGTGGAGTAAGCCTGGTTGAGTTGGGCTCTAATGGTTCAGTTGTAACATCTGAAAGCAAAAAATACATAAAAGGGTTAAACAATATTTACAGTAAAAATTTATGTCAAAGACACTTTGCCAATCTTTTGAAAAATTAAGTGTTAAATGCCTAACTGATTTATCTTCAAATCAATATAAAGTATTTGGAAAAGATTACATATCGAATGTTAATATTGTTTGAGCCCATACAAGGCAAAAAGTGAAACAGAAGTAGTTGCAACTACCAATCTATACTCATTGAAAGAAAAAATAAAATCTGGTTTTAGTTTAATAAGCTTAGAGAAAAAGCATTTATAGCTTATAAGTACAAAAACTCCAGTGTAAAGATTAATTGTCATTCTGCAGATGAATACAAATATAGCTCATTCAATTTATCTTCAAAACACTTAAAAAGTTACATGCCAGTTTACATAAAGCAGTTTTGATACAATTGTATAACTATTTTTTTCTAAAAATGCCTGTTTATACTTGATTTAAAGTCCCTGAATAGTACAAAATACTTGTTCCAGAGTTTCGGATGGAATATTTCCTACCTTTTTATCACTTTTTTTCATGTAGATAATAAATTTGATAATTGTAGAAAAACTTGACGTGCCTTATCATTTTATTACACACATTTTGTCAGAGTGATTCATCAGTTAAAATAGCCATATACATACTGTAAAAGTCCTTGTTTAGGATGCTAACCATAGATAGGACAAAAAAAACCTTGAAGAAGCGAGAAAAATCTTAAAACCTCTAATACCATCATTGATGCAGTGAAAATTGTCAAATCAGAATGCCACAATGTTTGTTTACAGTGCCGATTTTTTTATGGATTGTGAAAACGGCAATGCTTATTGTAACCATGCAATATTAAATACGATTTTGGAAAAATTTGGCCTGAAATTGACTTTCGAAAAAATTGTTAGAAGTCTTATACCATAGATAATACGCAGGCATTTTTTCTTGGGTATTCTAGGGGAAGAAAGTGTGTCCTATACACAGACATTTATGTCAAGTACAGCTTTTTTTCATACAAGCACTATATTATTTTACCACGTAAATCAAGGAACTGAAAGTCGTCTCTATTTGAGTCTTGTGAAGTGTTTTCCCACGATCCTTCGATCACAATCGGGGGAATATCCTCGCTGTAACCTAGACGACTGGGACTACGAAGCACCTTCTCTTCACCTTCACTAAACCTGAAAACAAAGATGGCAGGCGTATGAATTATAGATATAATCAGTCCCATTGCTATTGTGAAGATATACATGAATATGTTTGCAAGATATATCTATATTTGGATACCTAACCAAGACATGAAAATGTATCGGCTAAATGAAATGTTAAAGAAGTGTAACAACCCATGAATTTTACAACTACAATAGAAATCATCAATAAATATTACCAATAAATGAAATTGCAAAGCAACTAGGAAAAGATGATAGCTTTTTACCTAACAGATTTTCTTTTTTGACCATTTTTATTGTTATGCATTGTTTATCTCCACAAACTTTTCATAGTAATTCAATTCACCAGTGACACCATTCAATCCGAACATGCAAATGTCCCACAATTCAATTCTGTGCAAGTGAATCAAAACAAATTTATATTAAAGTATTCAGCATTATCATGCACATAATATGTATGAAAGCACAGTTAGGTCCATGATTTTTCTTGACAAATGATTTTGCACTAAACAATGGCGAAAAGTAATTATTCTACTCTGTCCAAGTATTATCCTTTTTTAGGGTCCGAAGTATATCTTTAACAACTATAAACAAGCAAATTTTATTGACCAACCATATCATTCAGTCCATAATTGTTCATGGCTACATATATAAATACTTGTCTACAGATTCCATTGTGTGATTAAACACTTTAGAATCTATTTGCTTTGAAAACTTGGCACTTAATATCGCTTTGTTTTACTCTTAAATGACAGGGCACGGTATACATCAATCTTTCACGGATTGACACATTGAAAAACGAAACATCACTTGAACACGTCAACACGATTAACCACTATCATTTTAATCCGGTCAGTTGTCAAGGTATATATTTACATATGATACGCCATTGATTATAGACTATTTCTGCATGTTTAAGACCAAAACTCCCACTACTTTCCAAAAATATCCCTTTTTAACTATCTTCACTGTTTGTTATACTGTGATTTTTATTGTATGTTCTCAACTCATTAGCATTTTTCCTTTTCATCAAAACATGCTTTGAATATGGTAACTGCACGATTCGGAAATCAATGCATATATTCACTACACAAATATTTATACATATACATCCTTCCTATTTAAATCATTAATTCATTTATATCTACAAGCACTGTCAATGTCTCCTTCGATTTCTTGTAAGATTTGCTGAATTTAAGTTGGATGTTATTTCACTCAGTTATTTTTTTAATAATCAACATTGTTACGTTATCTGAAAGAGTCCATTAATTTTATGGTGATGTCTTTCACATTATCAGTATGGCAACACTGTATTAAATGATTTCACATCAATTATTTCCTAATTATTCCTTAATGTAATAACAATTGTGGTTCATTGATTATTTTCAACTCTCACAATATGTGGTCAACTTTAAGACTTGACCAAGCATACTAATAATGTAAAGGTTTGATTCGATCAGTATGTCCAAATTTTTAAAAATGTTTATGATTTCAAACACAACTCTTTAAATCCATGGAATCTACATAGCCGAGCTTCCCCTATGCAGGAAAAGTAATTTCTCCTAAACAAAACCACACATAATTTAAAGTTTGCACGCGATCATTATGGCATTATCATGAAAATCTTTAATGTAAAGTCAATATCTAAGCCAAATTTATCCAATTACAATCAAAATTGAACACAACGATTTAAAGTTGTTTTGCATTAAGAAAGTAATCCGCTCTAAGCAACTACTTTCTTGTATCAAATAATGTTTGAACAAATATAATTATGTTTCCATTTGATTAAACATTATACTTAATTACTGTTGATTTTACAAAATAGTCAATACAATGTCCAATATTGAAAGTAAACATTTGATTTCATGAAAAAAACGTAATATTTATGATAAAGAATGGAGGCATGAAAATCTATTCAAATAATTCAAAAAATATGTTTGCTTTAATTATTTTTATGCGAAATGAAAACAAATTAGCACATAATACTCCATACCTAAATACAATAATTATGGTTATAGATGAATACCAACCCTTATCAGCTTTTTCCCCCAAGACAACAAGGAGTGTAACTCATGGTTATTTTAGACAGAGTTATGGGCCTTGCTACACACACACACACTTATTGTAACTGGTAACATGAGTACTATGACTAAAGCTTAGCTATTGCATAATAACTGCCGCCAATAAATGATACCAAGGCTGTGACAATACTTTTACTTTTTTCGTTATTAAAAATAAGTTATTTGACCTTCACCTTGATGCAGTCTGGATAAAAGGAGGTTCATAGTAATTCAATTTATTTAATAGATTTTAACTAGAACCAAAGGCATAGTCTAAAGTAGGATTGCAGTTGGTAATTTTTAACGCAGACAACAAGGTATCAAGTTTGCCCAGTCCAGGTGTCCACATGCACGGCTATTATAGCAGGACAGGGCTCTGTGTTTCAATATGATATCTTAGTCACAAATCTTTCACTGCTTAAGAGTGCTCAGGTACAGCAGTGCTTGTGTTTTTCTGTACATATTCACAAGAGCAAAATGAGCCATATAGATGGACTTTCAATATGTCTCATCAAGGGGAGGTAATCCTAAAATATTTCCACAACTCAGAGGTACAGTATGGGAACATTACAGTCATCCAGCCATCTTATGTTATGTATCTTATAAACAACATTTTAACCACCATTGAACTTTGAATGCAAATAATGAAGCATGTCGATTGATCTTTTTCATTGAATATGATAACCAAATATTGGTAGAGAAAAGAATTTGACTCAACTGATATGTTAGTTGACTTTACATACATCAATGTTCGACAGTAAATCAATATATATACCAAGACGTTTGAATATTAATATTTGCCTTCTACAAGTGGTAGATGTGTACCAAATATCGTATAGAGAGAGGTAGTTTATTTGAAACTAAACTTATAATATTATTACTTAACCAAACAATTTTTTTTGAGAAATTATGCCCTACTATGAATAGCACCTTTTTCTCATGGAATATTTAATAACCACAGGGCACAAATTCAAACTTCTTATAATCAATTCAATCTATTTAAAGCAATTTGATGACAAAGCATTTTCGTATTTGGTCACAGTTACGTTTCCATTAAAAATATGGTAGTTTGAGTATGAGCATGTCATGAAGCCCTAACACAAGCCATCATAAAGGTACAAGAAAATTTAGTGCATGGTACCAAGTGAGTGATAATTAAAAAGTATGGACCTGTATGTTGTTCCCCCCAGCACCTTCAAATTATGGTATTACATTATGATGAGAGTTTTCTTAATAGCATCAGATAGATATAGAGTGAAAGTTAAAGTGACCATAAACATTAGACCATAAGTCTGACTTTGACCTTTGGCATATAAGACTTTACCAACCTTGGAGAATATTAAGACTTTACCAGGCGTTCATTTTTTAATTTCATAGCATAGAATGCACCTCCACAATAGGTGATAAAGTGGAATCAGACTGAAACTATTTCAAAGCTTTTGTTAATAATTTTTATAATTGAAAACAGTGGCCTGCAATGTAGAGGTTGGTTAGTTGACCTTGACCCTCTTACTGTAACTGACACAGATCTCTGATAAAGTGAACATTTGAGTAGGCATTACTTACCCATGAATCACTTAAACAAATAGCATGCTGCAAGTGACCTAAATAAACATGCTTATATGACCTTGACCCTTGGATGATATATTTTAATTATTTGGAAAATAAAAAACCTTTAGGATGTAATATTTAAACATGAAAAATTATTATGCATCGCATAGATTCAAAACATTACCAATTGATAACTAAAAGACAAACTCATTTGAACTCGACCTTAAAGTTATCAAGTTTTAGACCACTTTCCTTGACCAAACATTTTAAAATTATAGCTGAAACATATTTCTAGTAGAAATGACTGGAAATAAATGACGTTAACAAAACAACAAACAAGAGGGCTCTGAAGGCCCTGAATTGCTCACCTGATCCAATAAAGATCATCAACAATAACATTCTGATCAAGTTCCATAAACATATGGTCATAAATGTGGCCTCTAGAGTGTTAAAATACTTTTCCTATTATTTGACCTGGTTACCTAGTTTTAACCGCACATGACCCAGATTCAAACTTGGCCTAGAGCTAATCAATATAAACATTCTGACTAAGTTTCATGAACATACAGTCATAAATATCACCTCTAGAGCGCTAACAAGCTTTTCATATGATTTGACCTAATGACCTAGTTTTTGACCACAATTGACCTAGATTTAAACTTGACTTAGAGATTACTAATATAAACATTCTGACCAACTGTCATTAAGATACAGTCATAAATGTGACCTCTAGAGTGTTAACCAGCTCAGTCTGTACGAAAGTTCGTCGGACCTCGGCTCCCGCCGGTAATAAATGACGAGGTCCGACAATCGCAGCTATTTTGCAGGCCCGCGTGTCCGGCAATAATTTGTGGGGCAAAATGATTAAATAAATATGTGTTAATCGTGTATCATGTGAATATTATTAACTAACCTATGTTTACTTGATCAAACCAACTTAATCAGGGCGTTTATCGACCCGAGCTCCACGGGTTTTGACGCACAGAAATCGTAAATGACCCGAAAATGATATCATAAATGTGTATTATTAATCATTTAAAAGGAGCCGCAAGGCATGATCTAAATGCCTTTTAAATCAATTAAAGTCAAGAGCAATTAACACCCGAAGTGACAACTGATTATCGATCTGGAATCTGAAGGTTTCCATGTCAATTAGCAGCACTCAAACTCAATGACGTGTTAACTCCGCCCATTATGCAAATTAACGGATACCTTTCCGGAAGAAAAAAAATGCTGGCGAGTTTCTTTGGTAATAAATGTTCCTTACCGCTAAAAACGGCCCTTTTCGCCTATAACATCTCTTTTCGAAATTTAGAGCAGCGCCTTGACTGGTTTGAAATTTTCCGATAATCGGAATCATTATCTTACGATTCGGCGTATTTGTTTATTCAACATTGCCGACATATTGACACGATTCTGAACCATGACCTGTGACGTCAGGCTCGTGATCAATTAAATATAGTTGTATTATTGGTAGTTAATTATAACTTGCAGAATTGTTTCCACGAGGAAAACGAGACAGGAATGCCCACAAACCTGCGCAGTCAACGTTTTTTTTACATCTTTGATACCATGACCTTATTTCGCGATTTTCCAAAATTCTTAAAATAGTAACATAGTGTTGTTTTTTCAGTGCATTGTATTTAGCGATGTTAATACTTCATGGAAATAAATTTTTAGGAAATAAACAAGCAGCAGATATGAAAATAAATGACCCTACATTACAAGTACTTAACATTGCGTATCTATGAAGCTATCGATCGTGGATCTCGGTATGTATGAAGCTATGGATAGATAAGTAAAATTGCGTATCTAGGAAGTGAATGGTTAATTAATTAAATACTCCCAAAATCACGGACCTATAAACTAGGTCCGTGCCAAAATGCCCCAGAATGCAGGAAATGAAGCGCTGAATTTCAAAATATTACGGGTGGGGGGGGGGGGGATGCCCACGGATCCCCCTAGCTGGCCGCCTACTTTTCTGTTTCAGTCGCTTCAACAAAAACTTGTTGACAACCCTGCACGTGGTCTAAAAAGCACGGGAAACAGGTGCACGCTTACCTTCTGTCAATTTTAATTAAAGTGAAAGAAGAACGCGTAAAACGTTTTCAGTGTACAATAAAGTTCTGTAATATTATAGATTTATTATTGTTTTATTGTTATGCCATTTATTAAAAAATAAAAACGATGTTGCATTATTGACAATAGGAACATTGAATGTTTTGTTTGCTTCCGGACAAAATGAAAAACATGAAAGTGAAACTGAAAATAGAAATGAGAAATGTCGGTGCAACTCAACAATCGCTGTTGCATGTAGGATTCTGATGCATAGGGTTTACCGGTTACATGCATAATTCCTGTTTTCACTGAACATGCATTTAATAAATAATATGTTCACAAGTGTCAGAACATAATTTTCCATGTTTTGACCCTTGGAATTTTTTAACCACCTAAGAGCAGGAAATAAAACAACAAGGTATAGTCCAGTGCTCCAGCTAGGCCTATATAGCAGGGTGTGGCACCCTGCTGTACTTTTCCACCCTTCTGTGCCCTTTTGTTTGACAGAGCAAAATTTCAGAAATTAAAGTATACAAAATATACATAATTTTGACACTAATTAAAGTAAAAATAACAGCTAAAGTGTTCATAGCAAACTTATGATTACTGTAGTATTGAAAGTAGTTACTACACATATACACATTATGAATTGAGCAATGGCCCTTGCAGTTATGTCCCATTAGGGCTCATTCAATGCGCATCAAAAGTGCCCTTTAATAGCCTAGCACCCTACCCTTTTCAAATACTGACTGGAGCACGGATATACTATTAAGTAAAATTGATAATATTTTTTTCTCTTACTTGAGATTTTTCTAGAATGAAAAGTGGATTAATACAGCTGATCCTAATAAAACACTGGATTTGTTTGTTTTTATTATTTCAGTTTTGGACGTATGGATAATCGTGTACCTTGCAATGCCATCTTATGACAGATGAGAACTATAATTTATGAAGAAAGACCAAGTATTAAGAAAAAAAGAACAATGACACTTGGAGATCTGATATTGAATCTTGAAAATCAGATCTCAAGAGTCATTGACTTGGATTTTAGACCCTGTTGGAAGCTCTGACTTTCACTAAGATGTACATAAATTTTTTGGTCCTGCAAAAACTAGTCCGGTCCTGCAATGTAGACTGTATTGCAGGACCTCGTGTCCTGCAATGTGATAATGACTTTCGTACAGACTGCCAGCTTTTTCTTAAATCTGACCTGGTGACCTAGTTTTTGACTGCACATGACCCAGATTCGAAATTGGCCTAGAGGTATTCAATATATACATTCTGACCAAGATACCTGATGATACAGTCATAAATGTGACTTCTAGAGTGCTAACAAGCTAGTCCTATGATTTGACCTTATGACCTAGTTTTTGACCACACACGACCCAGTTTTATACTTGACTTAGAGATAATTAATGTTAACATTCTGACTAACTTTCATGAAGAAGCCTTTATAAATGTGACCTCTAGAGTGTTAACAAGCTTTTCCTTTAATTTGACCTGGTGACCTAGTTTTTGACCACACATGACCTTGATCCAAATTTGGCCTAGAGCTAATTAATATAAACATCCTGACTTAGTTTCATAAACATAAAGTCATAAATGTGACCTCTAGAGTGCTAACAAGCTTTTTCTATGATTTGACCTGGGGACCTAGTTTTTGACCGCACATGACCCATATTTAAACTTGACTTAAAAATTATTAATAAAAACATTCTGACCAACTTTCATGAAGATACAGTCATAAATGAGACCTCTAGAGTGTTAACAAGATTTTCCTTCAATTTGACCTGGTGCCCTAGTTTTTGACTGCACATGACCAAGAATCAAACTTGACCTAGAGAGTATTAAGATTAACATTCTGACCAAGTTTCCTGAAGATACAGTCATAAATGTGACCTCTATAGTGTTAACAAGCTTTTCCTTTAATTTGACCCGGTGACCTAGTTTTTAACCCCAGATGACCCAATATCGAACTCATCCAAGATTTTATTGAGGGTAACATTCTGACCAAGTTTTATTAAGATAGGGCCCAAATTGTGACCTCTGGAGTGTTAACAGTCAAATTGTTGACGACGAATGACGGACGATGACGACGGACGACGGACACAGGGCGATCACAATAGCTCACCTTGAGCACTTCGTGCTCAGGTGAGCTAAAAAGGCCTTGACTTTAGATCTATCTTGCTTTTATCAGAGACATTACCTTTATTACAAAGCGAATTAGCTGACTTAAAGATTTGAAGGATTTGAAATTATATAATTTGGTATTATATACAAGTTTATGAGAACTTCAACATGCAAGGGTGACCTTGACCTTAAAAGCAAATAGACTTGGGTTTTGCACATAACAAAAGGCAGTAGGTTTTATTGTAAAATATCATAGCAAATTGAAGCATATTCATGAATTTATAAAACATTAGGGTGCCGTAGAAGAAATGCCAACATTTAAGTCTGTTGGTTTTCAGTCACAAAATGGGCCTAACTTGATAATTATTAAAGCTGGAGTCATAGGCATTACTGTACAAGAATGTATTGTCCCTGGCAACATGTGTTACCTAGTTTCATTTGCATGACTAATATTAATGTTTTTGTACGCTGACGCACAATGCCTAGCTGACAATCACACAAAGGCTATATGACAATATCTCAGTCATTTATCGTAAATTTCTAAGAAAAACAGACAAGGTAAAAGGACATTTTAAGGTTAATTAAATTCATACCTGGTATGGTATTCCATCATCTAGAATATTATTTCTCAACAACATCCCTTATGATGGCATATATTGGCTAAAAATCATTTTAAAACTTTAAAAAAAGACGTCGTTAAAATCATCAATACAAGACAAGATTCAAAACTTCAAAATCCAAGTATTATTATTAAAGATTTAATAATTTAAAAGACAACAAGTCTGGTAACGACTCTATAGTTCTCAACAATCAAATCATGAGACAAATACGTGGTCTTTTTAAGAGCAAAAGATTGTCTCAATAAGATACTATGAATAAATGATTCATGTTTAACGAGCTTGTATTGTATAATGCTTACATAGAGGAGTATGCGACTTCATTTCAGAGCCCTATAAACAATATGGTTATCAGAAGTCAATCGATGGGTGCAAAAGAGCATAATTTATACTACTAGTATGTCAAATTTCTGAACTCTTGTAGTTTAAATTTTAAGACTTTGTATATCAAAGATGTTCTTGATAATTATTACGCAATGAATTCCTATGATCTGATATCTATAATGCACCAAGTGATTGATTTTTTTGGTGACTTTTATTTCATTCACTATATATTTGGCACAAGACATAACAACCACACCCATTTCCAAAACAATAGTAATAAACTAAATTCTAGGTACTACGGTGCATAAATGGGTTCAAAACGTCCAAATGGCATCGTTTATGGTATTTATTGAAAATTACATTTTCACCCAGGAGTTTGGGTATGGACAATGGGCACTGTTTTGGGCATTTCAGGTATTTCTAAACAGACAGGTTTAATTGACAGACCCAGTTATACTTCTACCCGGAATATTAACTTCGCCAGTTTGTACATCCCAAGACATTTGATTCCCCAACACAAAAATCTGCACCCAACCTCCCTTGCCTCAGTGATGAAATATAGGTATTAAATGGAAAGATTATAAGACAAAAAATTTTTTTTTTATGGTTTGATGCAACACAATATACTAAAAGTACATGCTAAAAGTATTTTAGTGGTCTACATAATATTTGAAAACTACCCACTAACTGGGCAGCCACTGTTTATATCTATCGCTTCACCTGATTAAAATTGATAACGGCTGACTGCTGATTTACTGAAATAAATGTATTGGAAAATTTGAAGTGAACTGCCTTCTCATTGAACAAAATAACATTTTGACCACTAAAGATTTCTAAACCATAGATGAGTCCATATATATAAAAAGTTTGTTTTCAAAAAAAAAATCTGTGTGTTTTTTCCTCAAAAACCCAACATTTTAATTGAAATTTCTGAACAGTCCATCTCTTAATGCGAACCGACATGACAGATTAACTGAATTTTCAATTAACTGAAATCCTGTTAATGTCATTATTGCTGTTTATTAAAATCTCTTTTAAATGGATTAACTTGCTATAATCCATTACAGTTATACAATTGGACAGGTTGGGTTCTATGCAATTGATAAGTATTTATAAGTTATTTCCAAATTTAAGGTACTGTACTTTAAGTAAAAGAAATGTTTTTGGACCTTTTTGTACTGATATAAAATTAATACTTATACATGTATATATAAGCATCATTGTGAAACAGCTGTAATAATTGAGTCTGTGTCCTGGGTAGGAGTCAGTGTGAAGTACCGAGGGGCAGACAGCATGTGCCCTGGACTGATGGGGCTCAAACCCGTGACTGGTATAGACACCTCAAACAGTCGCACACTAACCAAGATTTATTTTGTTATCATTAAATACCATTGAGATTATGAGCATTTGGCGTTAAACCTTTCCATTCATAGTGCAGTAATCGACAATTATTTAAGCCACTACTATATGACAACATGTAAGTATCATTTCTGATTTTGTTGAGTTACGGCCAAGGTTTTCTTCATGACGGAGACAACAACAAAGATGACACTTTAAGGCTATCCCAATTACTTGTTTTTTTTTCTAAACAATAACATAGCAACACTGTGTGGGTCATGCAAATAAAGGTCAATGTGTCTCTACAGAAAATTCTACGGGAATGTAATTATAAATCATTGAACAGCATTATCAGCATCAAAACATAACGTGCATAAAATGACCACCTTGTGTGCTACATGCATAGGTTTCTATTACTATAGTACATGAAAACATGTACAACAAAATAAATAATCTATTTTGTTCCAAATTACGAACAGAACCCTAAAATATGAACACTGTGATAATGATAATTTCTTATTGCAATTGCTTTTTTGCTGAACCCACAATCCTATCTGCTTGTTTTCTTTCAATTGAGGTAAATATCGTACAAAATCAAATTTTCCAAGCATATCAACTGAGTTCATAAGTGTCCACAATTAAATTGATAATGTATTAATAGACAGTAAATCAATATGAAATTACTGTTCAAAAATGAAATTTAATTAGTCTAAATGTACAATGGCTCAGCCAGACAAACGATTTATCTTCAAATAGACCTAAAAATAAATGACAACATATTTAATGGTTGAATTTTTTTCCCTGACAAAGCCTTGCCTTTAATGATCCTAGTCCTGTTTATCTCCTTTGCTTCTTACCCCTGAAAATGGGTTCATGGAAGAATCATTAAGTTAATCAGACAAACCAAAAAAGTTTTTTTTTTAAAGGCCTAAAAATACATAATAAGTTCAGGTTTACCCACTATATGAAATAGGACCCTACCTTTTTTTATAGTCAGGAAAAAAGTGTGTGTTTTAATATGTAGTTTAAAAATCATTAAAGCTTTATACAGAAGATTAATTTGACGCCATTATTGTTTACCCAATGCTGATAATAAGCTTCTTACATAAAGCCTTAAAAAAAGTCTACCTACCCTACCTGTTTTTGAAAAAAATGTAACCTTAACCAATTTTTTTTAGCCCTATGAAGGACCAATATGCTGACAATTCAACCAATAAATATGGCAAGTAAAAATCAATCAACATGAAAATGAAACATCAAATATTTTAAAAAAATACCTCAATTCCAGTATATTAAATATTTCAGATTTTATTTACACTGTAAATGAACAAGTGACACAAGAAAACAATTGCAAAAGTTCACATTTAATTCAGGCTAAATGATTCACAAAGTATGGTACCCCTAAACAACCAGTGTCAGTAACTTTCACTCTCGTGCATAATCATACCTATATTTGGCCATGCCTTCATAGACACAAAAATGTCATGTTAAACAAAACAACATTATTAATTGAAAAATGACTTAATTTTATCATATTATCATAAAATCACAGGGGTTTCTCTCATTTATTTTACCCTGAATATATATTCTCAATACAATATATATATAGAATATTTTTTCCCCAAAAGAAACCCCTTTGATGTAAAGATTACACATAGAAATTCTATCCATCAAAACTTACCTGAAATTGACTCTTTTATAAAGTCCAAAGATTAAAATGAATTTGACAATTACTTTTACTTTGGTATACTAATATAGCCTGTATACAACTACCTTTAAATCCAATTTCGGTTTTCAATCCAGTTTTATTATTTTCCTTTCACAGACTTAATGTTTTGATTGTATATTGACTATTGGGCAGTATTTCATTGAAAGTGGAATGAATTTCATCTGTTTGATATTTATTTTATCAAATCATTTGGCTGTTGTTTAAATAACGATATCAAAATGATATATTATACTTAGGTCTGCCAATTCGGAAATTCTTTGCCTATGTTTGAGTTCATTTCAACGATAGCAATTAACAAATGTATAAGTAACTTTCATTCCAAAAGCAATAAGCACTTGTAACGATGTGGCATATGTTAATATATAAAAACTATTTGAACAACATATCTTAAAGCTGCACTCTCACAGATATACCATTCATGTAACAAATGTTTTGTCTTGGAAAGAGCAAATTTTTGAGTAAATATCTGTCAACCCAGTGATATAATGTTGCTGACAAAAAATCAGATCGTAGATTTTCATATTTCCGTTCGAAAATTAATGTTTTATGGCTTAAACCATTAATAGCGGTTTAAGAAAAATGCATAATTTTTTTTTCGAACATAAATATAAAAATCTGCGATCTAATTTTTTTGTCAGCGGTCTTATATTACTGGTTTTCATGGATTTTCACAAGAAACGGCTCGTTCCAAGATAAAAAAATAAAACAGTTGTCAAAACGTTCAATCTGTGAGGGTGCACCTTTAAAGTATGTTCTCAATATATATTGTTAAAATGTGTCATTTTCATTTCAAATACTTTGTAAGGGTTAAAGATTATAAGTATGCATTATCCAAAATAAATACTTTAAGGTGACACATGTAATATTACCGTTAATTCAGCTAAATGCATACTAGTAACCCTTTAACAAGCTTAGCGGTTGAAGTTATATTTTCTTTACTGGCCCAGCCTTTGTCTTTATATACCAAATCACCTGATTAAAATCAATAATATATGACTGCTAATTTGCCAAACTAAATGTTCGCAAATTTGAAAAATACTGACATCCCAATAAGGTCAAAATACAATTTCGACCACTAAATGCTTTTAATCCCTTTCAATATTGTCATTTTAAGGAGAGAATAAACATTTACTAGTATTTTGCACAATTTATTACATACAAGGAAATGATATGCTTAAGTGCAGCAAGAGAAAACGAGCATGATTTACAATGCAGTAGCTAAAAAAAAATAAACTATTGTTGTACACTATTACCTTTCGAAGCTATCACGCCTAAACTGGACTTTTGACTTTGTTTTGGACCTTTTCTTGTCCCTAGTTCCTGCGGACAGGGAGTTCCTTTTTTCCTTAACCTTTGTAGGTGGCAAGTCTTGTTCACAGTTGGTTGGAGAGGGGGTCGCCGAGGGGCCAGGTAAGGGGTCGTTGTGTTCTGTTGTCCCTGAGTCTGCTGGTACCTCTAATGAGACTGCTAGGTGGCCATCACTTACAATTCTAAAATGATGAAACAATATCTTAGTTTTCACATCAAATAATAGACTTAGTGGTTGATACATTTTTTGTTATATCACTGCAACACAATTCTATAGAAGATATCTGATATTTTAACATATACATTACAGTTAAAATATTTAATGGTAATTAAACCCTTTTTAAATATTTTCTTTCTTCTCAATAAGTAAGTTACATTATAGGTACATAAAATACAAAATACAAACTAAACAGCATCACAGAATCAAATAAACATTCACAATGAATCTAGAATCTTAACAATAATATCAATACCAGGTATTGAAAAAATAAAACAAAATTGAATTGGAACTCATTTGTCAAAAATTGAATGATACAACAGGTGAAGCTTCATAATTGCAAAAGGTAACATAAATAATTATTCATATAACCTGTCAACTATCTTAGCTCGTTTCTTCTTTTTCTTTTCGGCTTAAAATATTTTAAGATGGATTTTTGTTTTTACTGAATAAGACTGGTTAATGTTTGTGATGTTTGATCCAAATTGATGTTATTTATTAAAAAAAAAAAAAAAAAAATAAAAATTGTACAATTGAAGACATGTATTTCTTAAAAAAATAAAATAAACAAGAGCACCACAAATAAATTCCTGGTGAATCTGTTATTGTGGCATAAATCAACAAATATCAAATCCTGGAGTATGGTGAGTGTTTGCCTAATGTAAGCAAACTGTTCTGTTTTGTATCCCTGTTGCAATGCAGCGCATACACTGCAAGCGGGAAACCTAACAGCGAACGTTCCCCGCAAACATGTATACTGAACACACGGGTGGGTTATGGGCCTTGCTTCACATAACAAGAGCCGTCATAAGACAGCGCACTCGACTACGCCGCTTTGACTTACAATACAATAACGATGTAATAATACCAAGTTTGGTCTCTTTAATGTCAAACCTAACTAAAATAATTCGATACATAAGGTGACTTTGATGCTGCCCTCCCACCAGCCCGCCCAAACAATGATGTAAGTCATTCAAATAACTTGATTTCCCATTATGAAAATGTGGTTAAGAATATACAAATATGCCTTTCAAAGGAAATTAAAAAAAAAATTAAAAAATGAAAGAAAGTAATGTTTCTTGTTGTAAGATGGTCGTAAATGATTTTGAATTTTATAAAGTGCATTTAATGAACGGTATAGAAGTTTTTATTAAAATCCCAACTTGCCCTTAACTTTTACTTGCCTAAAACTTTAACCTAAGTCAATCAGGGGCCATAACTTGTATTAAGGATATGGAGTTATGTAACCTCATTGGGTAATGGTCCTGAACAAGTGTGTGAAGTATTAAGTCAATTGAATGAAGGGTATAGAAGTAATTAAACAATATCCCAACCTGCCCTAAAACTTTAAACTAAGTTCCATAGTCAATCAGGGGACATAATTTGTATAAAAGATTATATGGAGTTATCTAACCTCATTATGTGATGGCTCTGAACATCTGTGTGAAGTATTAAGTCAATTGAATGAATGGTATTGGAGTTTTAAGTGAAAATCCCAACTTGCCCTTAAACTTTAACCTGCCCTAAAACTTTAACCTAAGTCAATAATATGGAGTTATCTAACCTCATCATGTGATGGACCTGAACAACTGCGTGAAGTATTAAGTCAATTGAATGTAGGGTATTGGACTTATAAGTGAAAATCCCAACTTGCCCTAAAACTTTAACCAGACGCCGATGCCGAGGCTTGGGCGAGTAGTATAGCACATCTATTCTTCGAATAGTCGAGCTAAAAATGCATATTGTTTCTGATAGCATGCGAACATAGGGTCATATAAACAAAATATTAACTTGAATGTTTTCTGAGTTATGGAGATGGTTAAAGTTTTTGCGTGCTGATGACAACACCGATAATAACACCAAGTTAGGCTACATGTGAACATGTATGTCATTAACTGACTAACTAAAAATGAATGTTACACACATGTCATTCCCTTAAATAATTAAGTTAAAAATACTAATTCTACACCTCCAAAAGATAAAATTAAGACAGTGCACAGTGAATGTTCATACAATCACAGACCTATAAACCTAGTTTAAATGTCCGTGATACAATTGCATAAAATACTGCGCATCTTGTACATTGCACTACATTATCATTTCTGCAACATTCACATCAAGTGATCGATGGCATGATTCATGCCTCAATGGTTTTTACCATGCTTCTATACAAATACACCTGAACATTATATTGCTACCAATTATCAACCATCAGTTTTAATAAACCTCTTTAAATCATGCATTATGAACAATAAATATGATACTTACAACTTAAGTATAGGATAATAAACAATAGCTCTGATCTGATAGGGCAGATTTATTAGACACACCTGAATAACAATCCAAATGAGCTAAACAATCCTTCAAAAGCCTATCACCATAGCAGGAAATAAGTCTCTGTAGTTAATCTTGGGTCGAATATCAAGTCTTACCTGTGTTTGTTGACATGTTACCAAGAGGGGGCGGGGCGACAGAATATGACCATGAACTTGAGTTTCAAAACTGAAAGTAGAACATAAATTCAAACGCAAAGACAAAATAATATGAGCGAACATTATCTAAAATGTTTAAATCCAAACAATGCGAGCTTGGAATATTTGCAATGCTCAAAACACTAACGAAAGAGCATTTATTTGACAGAAAAGTATTATCCTACGCTATGATTCGCTGAGCTAATTAAACACAAGGTTGTAAAAAATGCAAATGCTTTGGGCTACACACCACTATAAAATGATCTCAATTGGAGTGACAATCGGAATACTTCGGCTATTATCCAACATAATTAACTATCTCGAAGCTTGACGGAAATCGACCGAGTTGTAACGTTGATGGACTGTCTCTTTCACTGTAAATTAACCATTTCACGTGTAGGACTAATTTTGTTAATAACGCTAGTTGGATTTCTGCGTAGATGTTCAAATTCCGATTTGGCAACTGTTCTACAAGGAAAATCGTTATATCTTGTGTTGCTTGTTTTCTTTTGTATAACTAAGTCTTGTTCTTAGGCAATATATATTGAATATATACCGAGCTGAGTGAATGAAGTTCTATCTTTCCTTCTCTGTGTGTATTGCTTTGTGTCACAGGCGGCAATTGCGTTGACATGACCCATCCTTAGCCCCCACCCCACCCACCTCCTTAAAGCTGCACTCTCACAGCTTGACCGTTTGACAATTTTTGATATTGTTCTTCTTGTTATGAGGCAATTTCTTTTCCAATGTCAAGAAACCAGTGATAGACGGATGCTGACAAAAAAACAGCAGATCACAGTTTTTCATATTTAAGGTCGAAAAGTGATGTTTTATGACAAAAGCGTTTCTAACGCTTTAAGAAAAATGAGTTAATCGGTACGAAACACCATTTATCGAACATAAAATTGAACAACTGCGATCTGATTTTTTGCCAGGAGTCTCATATCACTGGTTTCCAGCCATTTACGCTAAAATTGGTTCATTCCAAGACAAAAAAAAAGTTGTCAAAAACGGTCAATCTGTGAGAGTGCAGCTTTTAAAAATAAGTAAAAAAAGTATTTTTTAAGGAGGGGTTAGTGACCATAGGGGGAGGGGGTCATGTCAACGCAACTGCCGGCTGTGTTTTGTGCCATGAATACCTCGTATTTAAATTATCAGGGGTCAACAATATGAGCAACCCTCGATGTTCCGAGACAACAAGTTATAGCAATTTTATGGGCATCGTCCGATAAATGCACGAACAATCGACCATGACGTAAGGGTGTCTCTCCCCCCAAACCCTTAAAACCAGAATATCGTCAAAAATACTGCTTTTAATTGTGTGTTTTTATTCAAGTAATGGCCTCGCTGGCCATTTCTTACAATTATCATGTAGTTCAGTTAGTATTACCTCTATGCATTTTGTACAGTTTATTTTAGCATGCAAGTAAGAGCCTTTTCCGGTATAGTTTAGACAAAAAGCAGCATATTTCCTTGTCTTGATTGGCTATGTCGAACTAAAATCCAACACAAAACATGAACTAATACGTATATTATAATAATAGCGTAATGGCAATATAATGTGTACACCATACTTATTAATGTGGAGCGATCGAAAAAAAAGGAAATGCTAATGCAGCTTGTGACTGAAAATTGTGTCCATAGATTTCATATTGGGTTGAAGAATGGTCGGAAAACTGGTCGGCGTAAAGGCCCTGTCTCAAGAGCCAAATGGGACGGCATCCGGAGAACCAAAAAGGGAAACGATTGGCGTAACGTGCGCGGCCCCAAGACTCAACAGATCCCTTCAGCGAAAAGCATCCGTTGGGAACTAGTGGGTAAGCCAACTCCGATCCGGTGGTCTTGTGCTATATTTCCAGCATACTGTGGCCTTGTACTCTATTTTCAGCATACTGTGGCCTTGTACTCTATTTTCAGCATAATTTTTAGCATACTGTGGCCTTGTACTCTATTTTCAGCATTCTGTGGCCTTGTACTCTATTTTCAGCATAATTTTTAGCATACTGTGGCCTTGTACTCTATTTTCAGCATTCTGTGGCCTTGTACTCTATTTTCAGCATACTGTGGCCTTGTTCTATATTTCCAGCATAAAGTGGCATACTCTTTACAAGCATTATAGCTGACCTCCAATCTACTTTGGCCTTGTGCTACATTTCCTTTACCAGCATTAGGTGACCTTTTACTCCGCGTTATTGGGTTCTGTACTCATAATAGTCTATTTCCAAACTATATCAGTATATGTTCATCATTAATTGGCCTTGTACTAAATTTACAGCATAAGTTGGCATTGTTTAATATTGCCAGCAACATTAGATGTGCCTTGTACTTAATTATCAGCATTAAGTTGATGTGCACTTCGTTTCAATCATAATTTTATGGTTGCTATGCTCTTCATTATAAACGTAAGATCACCTTAGAAATCTAAACTGTCAAGCATTCGACGATCGTGCATGTTTTCTTTTACCAGTCGCCGCTCACCATGCATTTGTGATGAGGTTCGAACAAAACACCGCGGCTTTTGACTGAATATTAACAAATGATACGGCTTGTGGCCGTAATGATATAGCTAATAACGAACACCATCCAAATGAGATTACACCGTATAAAATGCTGTCTTATTAAAACGTCGTCTCGCTGGACAAAAAGGCGCACTAATACAACGGAAACGGACCAATCCAGCTAGGTACGTACTATTTCTACCTGGACCATTTAGACCTGGTCCAGTTTTGTCCACTACAATCATTGTTTGTTTTATAGTATATATTTGTTTTGATCAACGCCACACGTATGTAAATAAAGTATAAAAAAGTGTTCATTTCTTAGTGACTTTCAGATTCCGGAATTATTCAGTTACAAACTAACATGTATGTTCGTCCGTGTATGAGCTGGTCGCAGAGCTTACGCTCGGTGTTGTCTTGAAAACTGCAACCATTAAACAGTATTTTAGGTACTATCAGTTTTTTATTACTTGCGTTCATAACCCAAAGTGAGGCAGAAAAGGGCCAGGCCAAATGGAACTGGTAACTGGGCCAAAATGCTAACTGAGCCGAATTACAACTAACCCTGAAACATTACGCCTAAGAGTGTAACGCAATGCTTACTAAAAAAAATTGTATGAACTGTTGGTTAATAATTTACATGGTCAGATAAACATGTGAACTGTTGGTTAAAACTTGAATATTTGGCATGGTCAGTAAAACGTATAAGCTGTTGGTCAACACGTTGCATGATCAGTTAAAGATATGAACTGTTGGTTAGTACTTAGCATGGTCAATCAAACATACGAACTGTTGGTTCTTCTACTACGCAGATATATTTGATACTTGTTTGATGTATCTTTAACAGTTCAGTGAATTCGAGTGAAGGACTGATCAGCTATCAAGTGTGTGGGTTGATGTAGTTGTGAAATGCCACCGAGCCAGTCCTGGGTTTCATGCTCACTAGAGAAAGTGATTCATTTCAGCTCAGTTCGCTTAAATTATAATTAAACTTCAACAATGATCAAACTTGTCACTACACATATTACAAGTGATGTTCATCAACATCAGATCATCAACATGTAAAAATTATCTACCTCTCTACTTTTACAGCGGCTCGGGACCTCAACAAATACGTGTGCAGTATAACAAGCACTATCTGAATTTGAAGAAGAATTATTTGTGTTGGAAAATATGAAAACAGGACAGATTCTAATGATCGTTCATGTCCGGGGCATTCACTTTTTATAACAAAAGAAAAAGATCTGTAACTATAGCGGAAATTATCCCTGAAGAGCTTGGGACTTTCATTTAGTGAAAGGGCGCTTCAGTCAAACAAATTTGTTACCTTGAGTAAATATAAATGTGCAGCACTTAATTTAAGTACAATATGTAAAAAGTATTGAATACATTCTGAACTGAATATTCGTGACAAGTGTACTTGAACATTATATTATTTAAGCAGTTGGAATATTAACTCATGATTATTTTAAGAATATATTTTTCGCATAAATAATAGAATACAAAAACGCTCGCTTTTCTTCGAGGTCATTTCATTGAGAAATTGAAGCGCTTTATGTCTGTGATTGCTTTAAGTGATTGTGTTGTTGAAGGAGAAGCTATCAATTAAACACTATCATTTTTAATGAGATCAGATAAAATAAGATACATTTTATTTCAAGCCATTGGCCATATAAAGTATGGCAAAGGGGTCATGATATACAGGTGATGTATAAAATAGGTTAAATCACAGAAACATTTTTTTTTGTATTCAATTAGTCTAAGAGTTTATAATTTGATAATTTAAACAATAACCTTGAGTAAACGCAGATAGATCAATATCCATTAAACATCTTACCCATTTTTATTTCCATGAATATCAAATTCGTTATCAGTCTATAAATCAGTCAAATAGATTTTTAAGCAAAATGACTTTTACAAACTGAGGGAATATAAGGAATAATAATATTGAACCTCACACACGAAAACATTTAAGGAGAAGCATGCAAATTCAGTCAATAAGTTTTTCGTTATTTACTCTGATGGGGAAATGGTGAGTAATTTTATTCATAACGCGGCTAAGTCTATGGACAAATTTAAAGTTGAGTCCCCGGAATGTGCCTGTTCTGATTTGCCGGCCCAAAATGTTCATATCCTTATGTTACAATTTTCTTGTCTAAATTAAACTTCATAAGTCTGCCAATTGCATCCCCGGTAGTTGCAGTTTCTCGTGTTATTACCAAACCAGAGTTTGTATACGACATTCTGCTCATATTGATGACATTCGCCTAACACATTTGTAAACAACCAACGCAGACACAATAACTTTATTAACTGTATTAATTACAATTGATTTAATTATATTAACGCAATGTGCATTCTGTTAAGTCCAAAATGTAACGTCTAGACATATTTGGACCGTGAGTGAGTAACTTAAATGTCAAGTGAAACCAAGAGGTGCATCAACAGTAGGTAAAACGCAAATCTATGACAAGTCATATGTTGTCGTATTTACGCTTCTCTGCACAGATAATTAATGAAACGGCCCAACTGTCTAACTTTATTGTTTAGCGAAACTGATTGGTTCTTACACCATTCGTAACGTTTAGACAATGGCGGATCGTATAGAAACAAAATAGTGAATTAATAAACGTGTGTTTTAGCTACGGGAGTGATATTGTCTTGGATTTATTTTCTTTCATTGTACATGCGTTCCAAAATAAAGTAATATTTTATTGGAATACGGTACACTTGTGGTTATAATTTCATTAGTCGTTTTTTTTTTCTTTCAAGATGTGTATACTGATGTTGTTGAATACTTGAGTATGTTTATGATTAAGAATGTTCACAGCATATATACATAGAGATGGTAAGCATTGCTATCTTGGAATATAATTAAAGAGCAATGGGTGTTTTCTTCCTGTTCGGAATAGTATTTTCTCATTTTCTTCAATGTGGAACGGTCGATCCAAATGTAGTAACCCAAAGCGAAATACCGAAGAAAATAGAAGTGATTCCTAAGCCTAAAGGAGATTGCAGACGATATGAAAAGGACCCGGATGACCAAGAGTTCCGAATTGCTTGGTTGGCACCCGAAAAAGAGTACCACAATTTTAGTGCTCGTACAAGTGTTGGAGTCATGAAACAGGCGTTGGCGTTTATTCGTCAGAAACGTCGTGTGATGGGCTGGAACGTTAGGTAAGACTATGTGAACCGCAAAGATATCAAAAATGGAGTTCATGGCTCATTGTTGAATTATCAGTTTTAGAAGTCATTGCAAATACATATCATACTACATCGAGATGAAAATTACAGTAAAGGACGCACGAACTTTAATAAACATAATACAATGAAATTCCCATTCATGGAACCTTGACGTGGTTCATATCATGACATTGATAAAACTACAAGAAAATACTACTACACCCTCACAGTATGTAATACAATTAATAATAAACACTGTTTACTCAGGCTATATATAGAAATTTAAGTAAGTGAAAAATTCAGTCATAAATTTTTAAAATATAATAAAAAATGGGTTTTTTTAAGCTTCAAAATGAGATAACTCGTCAACATGGGTAGAGCAAAATGACATGATGTTGCTTGTATTACTCGTTGTTTTCCGTGTGTTTTGCCCCATGGCATCGTATCGCAGCATATAACAGTATGCACAACACCTATAACATCAATAGGAACACATTGGCCAATTTCCATATTTATCTTAAACAACCTCGTATGTATATAGTCGGTTTCCGATGTCAAAATTACATTATTGTCATTAACTACGCTGCAAGTAGATTTCGTAGTACTTTTAATATGATGAGCAGTTAATCCTAAGGACTTTACTACAAGGAATCTAAACTATTTATGCAATAATACACTGAGTTTAGAACAACGACCTTAAAAAAAACTTTATGACTTTATTACATTTTGGAAATTTGATTATTTATACAATAACACACTTCACTGGCAATCAATTTAAACTTAGTTATACAAAATACACATTTTTTATGAAAATAATATGGAAATGGCCGAGGAGTTCCGAATATATTGCGTTGGTTCATTACTGAACAAACGTATGACATGCTTCTTCAAGAAACTGTATAAAAGCTTCCTTACAATGGCCTTTTTTATACATTTCTTTTACTGTGAAGACAAATCAATGTATCTACTCGGTCTTAACGCTATCCATTAGCACGAGGTCTCTAATCCGCTTGATCAAATCATGCCCGGGACGCATATTTTCTACAAAATGCACATAAAAGGAAATATACCTAACGCAATTCCTCTTAACTAAAAAGTCACGCTTTAAATAATGGACAAGGCGCGTTGTGTTGTTTGTCATATCAAAGATGATCAAATTTTCTTGACGCATTAAAACCTATTAGTATTATTTTATTGTAATATCGGGACAGTAAAACTATTACAAAACTCAGGCAGTAGGAGACGTGTTCAAACCAGCTACAAAAGTAACTTTGCACGCGGATCAAAGAATGATTCAAAACATTTTGAATAAAACATAATAATGCCCTCATTTAACCTAGTGTATACCAAAAATATTTTACACCCCTGGCCTTGTAGTTTCTTCTCTTGTTTTGACTTCTAGCCATTCGTTATAACATATATGTGTTTCAATATTTTTACAGAGCGAAGTGGTATGATTCCAACTGCGACTCAAATCAAGCGATGGAATCTTTTGTTAAGGCTGTGGAAGAATACGATCCCGATGTCATTATTGGTCCCCCTTGCTCCGCAGGTAGAACGTCATATGCACAATTTAAGCAAAACTAAAGATGATTTATGATTCCTCGGACTTTATGTCTACCATTCTAACATAAAAGCAATAAATATATACATAGATTACAATTATTGTTTTCATCAAAATATGTTGCGAAATGTGCAAACTTTAACATAATGTATACACAGTTACATTTACAAAAAAAATACAAAGACGTTTTCATAATGTGAACACATAAATATGCATATAATTTTCACACACGAACTTTGATATAATTAATATGCTCAAATATTACGTAATGTTTACACACAAACGTTAACATAATGCATATACACAAAATGTATTTATACATTTTTTACATAATGCATATACATACGTTTACATCATGCATAATGTTAAGGCTGCACTCTCACATATAAAGCATTTTTACATATTTTTTTTAATTTTTGTCTTGGAAAGAGCAATATTTTGCATAAATTTCTGCAAACCAATGATATAAGATTGCTGACAAAAAATCAGATCGTAGATTTTCATATTTCATTTCGAAAACTAATGTTTAATAGCTTAAACCGTTACTAATTGTAAATGCGTAAAACATCATTTTTGGAATTTAAATAAAAAAATCTGCGATGTAATTTCTCGTCAGCTGTCTTATATAGCTGGTTTCCATTGATTTATTGCAAAAATTGGCTCGTTCCAAGACAACAAATAAAAAAATTGCCAAAACGTTCAATCTGTGAGAGTGCAGCTTCAACACATAAACTCAGTTAGTTTCATAAGGTATACACACAAACTCAGCTAGTTTCATAATGTATACACCCAAACTCAGTTTCATAATGTATACACCCAAACTCAGTTAGTTTCATAAGGTATACACACAAACTCAGTTAGTTTCATATTGTATACACCCAAACTCAGTTAGTTTCATAAGGTATACACACAAACTCAGCTAGTTTCATAATGTATACACCCAAACTCAGCTAGTTTCATAATGTATACACCCAAACTCAGTTAGTTTCATAAGGTATACACACAAACTCAGTTAGTTTCATAATGTATACACCCAAACTCATTTAGTTTCATAATGTATACACCCAAACCCAGTTAGTTTCATAAGGTATACACACAAACTCAGCTAGTTTCATAATGTATACACCCAAACTCAGTTAGTTTCATAAGATATACACACAAACTCAGCTAGTTTCATAAGGTATACACCCAAACTCAGTTAGTTTCATAAGGTATACACACAAACTCAGCTAGTTTCAAAATGTATACACACAGAGTGGTGCATGATGTACCAATATAAACTCAGCTATCTTCATAACAAATACACACAACCAATAACATATTGTTTACACATACACTCAGCTACTTTCAGAATGTGTACACAAAAACTGTTGCATCATGTTTTCACACAAACTCAGCTACTTTCATGATGTATACACACAAATCTTTTCATCACGCGTGCATATCTATATATACTCTCTAGAATAAACATAAAGCAAATTGCTACATTCAGATGCGGTATTTAACGCGAGCCTATATTTGCATGCTAAAGATGAACTAATAAGGAGATATTTACTTGCTCAATACAATAAACTTAATTTGCGGAATAAATATATAAAATGACAAGCAAGTCTAAAAAATAGTATATTAGTAATTTACATAAATGCATGACACATTAACACTGGTGCCGAAAACTTTTGCTACATACAAAAGTCGAAAGAATGTTTACAAAACATCTACACTATAATACTATTTAAATACATAACATTAAAGTGTATTCTGCAGACGTCTCAGCCCTTATTTTTATCATGAACTATAATGTATTATATTCTTTGACATTTAAAAGAAAGTATTTATGATGATTATAAAACATTACTACTTCTTTGAAATACATTACAAATTATGAAATAATACAACCTTAGTGAGGTAATACGTAATGTTTATTTTTTACTATGGACATAAAATTAAATGATGAAGAGAGGACAAAATAATTGTTTCAAAGTTTTTACTCATTTGTGAAGAGGTTAAGGTTGGTTTAATGACACACGGTGATTAATATTTCAATAAATTAGAACAAACATGAAATGAGATTAGGTAAGCGTTTTTCATATGATATTATGCATGTACATAATGTCTGATTTCTTGAGTTTGCAAAGGTCTCCTATATCCCATAATGGACCAAAATGCGTTAGCAAATCTCTCTTATATATTAATATAGACCCACATGAGTCTGCAATTGTCTCCATTATCTCAACATAGACCAACCGGAGTTTGCAAATGTCTCCAATATCTCAACATAGACCCATATGAGGTTGCAAATGTCTCCATTATCTCAACATAGACCAACATATGTTTGAAGACGTCTACAATATCTCAACATAGACCCACATGAGTTTGCAAATGACTCCAACATCTCAACATAGACACGCAGAAATTTACAAATGTCTTTAAAATCTAAATATAAACCCACACCAGTTAACAAATGTCTCCAATATCTCAATATAGGCCCAAATGAAATTACAATGAGTCCAATATCTCAAGATATATCTACATGAGTTTGTCTCAAGTCTCTCATAATAAACACATATGAGTTTGAAAATGTCTTCAATATCTCAATACAGATCCACATAAGTTTCCAAATGCCTCTTATATCTCAAACTACACATAGAAACACGCGTTTGCAAATGACTCCAAAATCTCATTAAAGATCAACATCACTTTGTAAACGTCTCCAATATCTCAATATAGACCCACATGAGTTTGCAAATGTCTCCAATATCTCAATATAGACCCACATGAGTTTGCAATTATCTCCAGTATCTCAATATAGACCCACATGAGTTTGCAAATATCTCCAATATCTCAATATAGACCCACATGAGTTTGCAAATGTCTCCAATATCTCCATATAGACCCACATGAGGTTGCAAATGTCTCCAATATCTCAATATAGACCCACATGAGTTTGCAAATGTCTCCAATATCTCAATATAGACCCACATGAGTTTGCAAATGTCTCCAATATCTCAATATAGACCCACATGAGGTTGCAAATGTCTCCAATATCTCAATATAGACCCACATGAGTTTGCAAATGTCTCCAATATCTCAATATAGACCCACATGAGTTTGCGAATGTCTCCAATATCTCAATATAGACCCACATGAGTTTGCGAATGTCTCCAATATCTCAATATAGACCCACATGAGTTTGCAAATGTCTCCAATATCTCAATATAGACCCACATGAGTTTGCGGACGTCTCCAATATCTCAATATAGACCCACATGAGGTTGCAAATGTCTCCAATATCTCTAAATAAAACCACATGAGGTTGCGAATTTCTCCACTATCTCAAAATAGACCCACATGAAGTTGCAAATGTCTTCTATATATCAAAATAGACCCACATGAAGTTGCAAATGTCTTCTATATATCAATATAGACCCACATGAGTTTGCGAATGTCTCCAATATCTTAATATAGACCCACATGAGTTTGCGAATGTCTCCAATATCTCAATATAGACCCACATGAGGTTGCGAATGTCTCCAATATCTCAAAAATGATCCACATGAGTTTGCGAATGTCTCCAATATCTTAATATAGACCCACATGAGGTTGCGAATGTCTCCAATATCTCAAAAATGATCCACATGAGTTTGCGGATGTCTCCAATATCTCAATATAGACCCACATGAGGTTGCGAATGTCTCCAATATCTCAAAAATGATCCACATGAGTTTGCGAATGTCTCCAATATCTTAATATAGACCCACATGAGGTTGCGAATGTCTCCAATATCTCAATATAGACCCACATGAGGTTGCGAATGTCTCCAATATCTCAAAAATGACCCACATGAGTTTGCAAATGTTTCCAATATCTCAAAAATAGACCCACATGAAGTTGCAAATGTTTCCAATACCTCAATTTTAGGATGCGAATGTCTCAAATATCTTAATAGAGACCCACGTGAGTTTGTAAATTGTCTCCAGTATCACAAAATAGGCTCATATAATTTTGCAATTGTCTCAAATGTCTCAATACAGAACAACATGAGTTAACAAATCTCTCAAAAATCTTAATATAGACACGCATGAGTTTGCAAATGTATCAAATATCTAAATATATACCCACCTTAGTTGGCAAGACCTTTATGAATTTCCAAATGTCTCTAAAACCCCAATTTCCAAATTCGCAATTGTCTCCAATATTTCAATATAGACCCACATGAATGTTCAAATGTCTATTATACCTAAAAAAACCCCCACATGAATCTGCATCTGTCACCGGTATCTCAACATAGACTTTAATGAGTTTGCATATGTCTCCAGTTTCTTAACATAAACTTTAATGCGTTTTAAACCGTCTCTAGAAGCTCAACATAGACCTCTATGAGTTTACAATCGCATCAAGTAGCTCAACACAGACCTAAGTGAGTTTGCAATCGTTTTCAGTATCTCAACATAGACCAAAATGAGTTTGCTAATGTCTTTAGTATCTCAATATAGACCTAAATGAGTTTGCAATCCTCTCCAATATCCCAACATAAACCTAAATGAGTTTGCAATCCTCTCCAATATCTCAACATAGACCTAAATGAGTTTGTAATCCTCTCCAATATCTCAACATAGACCTAAATGAGTTTGCAATCCTCTCTCAACATAGACCTAAATGAGTTTGCAATCCTCTCCAATATCCCAACATAAACCTAAATGAGTTTGCAATCCTCTCCAATATCCCAACATAAACCTAAATGAGTTTGCAATCCTCTCCAATATCC
This sequence comes from Mya arenaria, assembly GCF_026914265.1. Classification (NCBI taxonomy): domain Eukaryota; kingdom Metazoa; phylum Mollusca; class Bivalvia; order Myida; family Myidae; genus Mya; species Mya arenaria. The sequence goes on along the minus strand of NC_069125.1, from coordinate 19,082,164 downwards.
CAACATAGACCTAAATGAGTTTGCAATCCTCTCCAATATCTCAACATAGACCTAAATGAGTTTGCAATCCTCTCCAATATCCCAACATAGACCTAAATGAGTTTGCAATCCTCTCCAATATCCCAACATAGACCTAAATGAGTTTGCAAACCTCTCCAATATCTCAACATAGACCTAAATGAGTTTACAATCCTCTCCAATATCCCAGCATAAACCTAAATGAGTTTGCAAACCTCTCCAATATCTCAACATAGACCTAAATGAGTTTACAATTCTCTCCAATATCCAAACATAAACCTAAATGAGTTTGCAATCCTCTCCAAAATCCCAACATAGACCTAAATGAGTTAACAATCCTCTCCAATATCCAAACATAAACCTAAATGAGTTTGCAAACCTCTCCAATATCTCAACATAGACCTAAATGAGTTTGCAATCCTCTCCAATATCCCAGCATAGACCTAAATGAGTTTACAATCCTCTCCAATATCCCAACATAGACCTAAATGAGTTTACAATCCTCTCCAATATCCAAACATAAACCTAAATGAGTTTGCAATCCTCTCCAATATCCAAACATAAACCTAAATGAGTTTGCAATCCTCTCCAATATCCCAACATAAACCTAAATGAGTTTGCAATCCTCTCCAATATCCCAACATAGACCTAAATGAGTTTGCAATCCTCTCCAATATCTCAATATAAACCTAAATGAGTTTGCAATCCTCTCCAATATCCCAACATAAACCTAAATGAGTTTGCAATCCTCTCCAATATCCCAACATAAACCTAAATGAGTTTACAATCCTCTCCAATATCCAAACATAAACCTAAATGAGTTTGCAATCCTCTCCAATATCCAAACATAAACCTAAATGAGTTTGCAATCCTCTCCAATATCCCAACATAAACCTAAATGAGTTTGCAATCCTCTCCAATATCCCAACATAGACCTAAATGAGTTTGCAATCCTCTCCAATATCCCAACATAGACCTAAATGAGTTTGCAATCCTCTCCAATATCCCAACATACACCTAAATGAGTTTGCAATCCTCTCCAATATCCCAACATACACCTAAATGAGTTTGCAATCTTCTCCAATATCCCAACATACACCTAAATGAGTTTGCAATCCTCTCCAATATCCCAACATACACCTAAATGAGTTTGCAATCCTCTCTAATATCCCAACATACACCTGAATGAGTTTGCAAACCTCTCCAATATCCCAACATAAACCTAAATGAGTTTGCAATCCTCTCCAATATCTCAATATAGACCTAAATGAGTTAACAATCGCCTCTCATATCTCAACACAGACCTAAATGAGTTTGCATTTTTCTCAAGTTTCTCATTTATTTAGGCTGATTTTAACCAATTTCCTGTTAGGAAAACCTAACGCACAATAATTGACGGTCACACAACGTCACAAATCAAGATCGACAGACTACACTGACCTTTTAACAGCAGTCTTATATCACCGGTTTTCAGACATTTAGGCAAAATTGGCTTATTCTAAGACAAACAATAAAAGGTTGACAAAACGGTAAATCTGTGAGAGTTCAGCTTTAAGCGGCCACACATACAGATATCACAAACAACAACCTTTTAAGAGAAAAAAGCTGCAGTGAGTCTGCAATAGATATCATCATATCAACATAGGCTATTCCGCTATACAGACAACAGAAAAACTCCAACATAGGCTATTCCGCTATACAGATAACAGAAAAACTCCAACATAGGCTATTCCGCTATACAGACAACAGAAAAACTCCAACATAGGCTATTCCGCTATACAGATAACAGAAAAACTCCAACATAGGCTATTCCGCTATACAGACAACAGAAAAACTCCAACATAGGCTATTCCGCTATACAGATAACAGAAAAACTCCAACATAGGCTATTCCGCTATACAGATAACAGAAAAACTCCAACATAGGCTATTCCGCTATACAGATAACAGAAAAACTCCAACATAGGCTATTCCGCTATACAGATAACAGAAAAACTCCAACACAGGCTATTCCGCTATACAGATAACAGAAAAACTCCAACATAGGCTATTCCGCTATACAGATAACAGAAAAACTCCAACATAGGCTATTCCGCTATACAGATAACAGAAAAACTCCAATTTAGGCTATTCCGCTATACAGATAACAGAAAAACTCCAACATAGGCTATTCCGCTATACAGATAACAGAAAAACTCCAACATAGGCTATTCCGCTATACAGATAACAGAAAAACTCCAAAATAGGCTATTCCGCTTTACGGATAACAGAAAAACTCTTAAAGGGAAAAACAAACTTGACTAGGAGAAAACATATGCCACGTCTATAATGAGTGGTTTCAAAAACATCACAATAATAAATGAGTAGAAACAAGAATGATATGTTTTCTCATGCCAACTGCCGATCAATATGAACCTATTGACCTCTTAGTTAAATGAACATTGATTAAAATACCCACCACCTATGGTCCATTTATAGCTCTGGTTCTTGCCTTCAAGATGTACCTCATAAAGCGTTATTATCTATTTTGACTTATTTAACACATAATTTATATCGTCGAAATGCTTAAGTTGCGTTCAAGTATGTTTTGAGTGGCTTAGCTAAGATATATTTGGAACATCTGCCCCCTCCTCGCCCACATACACAAATACACACACACACACCAAGACAGGATACTGTACTGAGAATGAACATATCAGTATACGTAAACACAATAGTTTATCTGTGAATTATTCATTTTATACATTATTCATGTAGGCCTATTGGGCGTGGCTCAGCTAGGATCCATCTGGAACCTGCCTGTATTCAGTTGGGTGTCTGACCTTCTAGACTTCAAATACAGGGACAAGTACACGACCCTTGTGCGCCTTTCGGGATCCCTGCATCGCTTTTGTAAGTAACAACATTTATAGTGTTGGATCTTAGAAGAGCAGTACACGACCATAGTGGGTTTCGCTACATGATCTTGTTCTAGTTGTGTCATGTGCACTCTTTGAATTTGTTGGTGTTGAAATATCTACACATACAGGGACTAACTACTATTTACAGGATAGTTGCCCAGTTGCCGAATCGTTAAAGGCACCATGACCAGTATCAAACAAAACAAACAAACAAGAAACAAAACTGCTACATGACCATTTATCAAAATATTATCAAGATAAAAAGAACGTAGTCAAAAACTTATATAAAATTGATAAAGTTTTGTACAACGCATTGAATCTTATTTACTGATGTATCACATCGCTGACGACACATGAATCTATCGTTGTTTTTGTGTATTTTCCAATTCAAAGTTCACAAGTTCTGTCTTCCATGTAAAACCCAGTAAATTTAGAAATAGCGTCGGTTTATTTATCTGTACTACTCCGGTCAATTCAGCTTAGACATCGACAAAATATTATTTTAATTAAGTAAAATGATGTACTATCGGCATCATTCTTATAATAGCTCATGGGTCGTATTTAAAAGGTAACTTCAATTAAACTTTACATTAGATTAGAAACGAAGTGTTTTGATTGGCCTGTACCTTAATCTGACCAATAGGCTAAATGGAATCATGTTGACAATTCTGGGCTTGATTTGAGGGAATTTTATTTATTTGCCGGTTTTGGGACCATTTAGTGTCCAGCTTCTTTAATAAACGTCTAACAACGTGTAGGTATATTGATGATAATCACTCATAATGTACCTGAAACGGCAGTCTAAACCACATGACATGTGTCACTGAAGAAACTTTACATTGAAACATATTATGCACAATAAAGTTTTATCTCAATATCACAGCCGTTTCAATACTGTGCGATAAAATCGTTTTCTGCATGCATAAATCCATCGAGGATAAAAAGCAAGTAATATTTCCATGTTTGACAATAAATAAAGCAATTTGAAAACTTAAACATTTGTGTTTTGCACATAAACGTAAGTTATGGACAATTAGTTCACGGGGGATTAAACCACATTTAACGATGTTTATCTACTTTACATTTTCCATAATTTCCTTTAATATAATTATTTTAATAATTCAGAGGTGTTTTGACGTGTTCGAATATATAAGCATTGCACATGCTTGTAGTTATAATGTAAAAACAATTTTTTTGTCTTTCACACCGGACAGGCATTTCCGATGAATTTGGCCGAAACTTCCGTCTGACACCCACAACAGCGCGCAACAATGTGCATCTCTTAATTTCTTTTGCATGGTTGTACTTTAAGGTTAATGCTTGCACCCCCATCACCGAACCGAAATTAATTTGGTTTCAAGTTTTGGCAGTGTGTGTGAGTGTTGGGGGGGGGGGGGGGGGGGTACTCCCTCAAGACTCAGAAATGGTGTATTTTGGGCGTATTTTATTATCGTTTTACTCATACATTGATAAAAAGTATTGGTCGACTTTAGTGGTGTGGCTAGTGACAAGGATGTGTTTAGTTTCATAACGCCATTCACTCGTATTAATATTCAATCACAAAAACCACTTATTTAGTCATACATGTATAATGAATCAACGTACAGCGCGAAGATCAAAAATGACAAAATTCGGGAGTTTCGTTTGAATTCCCGGAGAAAATGTTTAGTTTTACGAAGAGTTTAGATGTGGTTTTGTTAAGGGTTGAACAATACTCGGTTCTTTTATATTCACCGGGTGTTACCGTGCAGATAAACCCGAAATTCGTCAATATTTTTTGAGAATCTGTTTTTTTTGTAATGTTTTTTTTTTTGTTTACGAGTGGAAAATATTAAGTAAACTCTACATTTTAAAAGGGCAGAAACAAGCGAAGCGATTTCTTGTCTTCGATTGTCATCTTTTTTCACCAGGCGGGGGTTCAAATTATGAAGTCTAGTATCAGTTGCAAAGCTAAAAATATTAACAATTCAGCGAAGTACTTATTGACGGCTGATATACGATTTCATTAGCTATAGATTAAGGTAATAATAGGTTATATAATAACGTTTAAATGTTAGTTTGGCTTGCGCTCATTATGTCATTCGAATGTTCATAAAACCACCGTTCTATCTTATGCCTACTGGTAGCCGGGCCTGTCCCTTAACTGGCATCATTTGTTAATGATAGTGAAGACATTTTTATCATGCTTATAAACTATTCTCATGTTTTATGGTTAAATTTCCGGCTACTGAGCTTTTTTCTGTAGTTTTTCATATAAATATTGATATAATTCTAGCATTTTTCACTGCAAATGTATATGGAATGTTTGTACGCATAGGTACCCCCCCCCCCCCCCCGGTATATGATTGCGATTTATCTGGATGTTTTCGAATCATTAAGCCGTGTTATATGACAGCAAAAAAAGTTATTTGCTTATTTCTGTACTAGAGATAAAGATGTTTTTCAACTATTTCCAACATCATCATTATAATACCATAAAAAGGAAAAAAATAACAGAATAACAATACATTTTTACATATCTGGGCTGGTCAACAAACGCCGTCCAGTGCAAAGCTTAAGCATTACAAAAAGCATATATGCTAACATAAAAGTCAAAATTAGTATACTTAAAAATACAAAGGTACAATTACATGTGTATGGTGGAGGAGATTGGTGGTGGTTGAAACTTCAACGCTAAACAATCCGAAAACAATGGCAAAGATGGTATCTGATTTGATAAACATGTCGTCTACATCAGCCATCTGATTGGTTAGAGCTAAACAAGAGCTTTATAGCTTCATTTTGCTTGGTAACCTAAATTTCATAATGAGTGAATTAAATTTTAACATAATCCATAAATTGTTTTATGCATGCATAATATACTTTTACTAAAATCGTTCATAAGGATTTCAAAAACGATTCTTAATTTAAAATGCAGATTGGCACGCAAAGACGAGTTGGTATCCAGATTTTAAAGTTCAATTTAAATTAATGTTAAAGCTGCACTCTCACAGATATAACATTTTTACAACTTTTCTATTTTTTGTCTTGGAAAGAGCAAATGTTTGTATAAATATCTGTAAACCAATCATATAAAATTGCTGACAAAAAATCAGATCGTAGATTATCATGTTTCCGTTCAAAAATGCATGTTTTATGGCTTAAACCATCATTTTTGAACTTAAATATAAAAATCTGCGATCTGATTTTTTGTAAGCAGTCTTATTAAACTAGTTTCCATGGGTTTTTGCAAAAATTGGCTCGTTCAAAGACAAAAAATAAAAAAAAAGTTGTCAAGGCGTTCAATCTGTTAGAGTGCAGCTTTAAAGCCGCGAATATAAGAGTTATTGCTGTTGATTTCAAAAGACAGTTAACAATTGCAACTGTTTCAGGGAAGACGAGACAAATCGAGCATTTGTCCTTATTTCTCGATGCATAAAAGAAAAAAAACACACGAAAAACGCGTTTATGCAAATCCAACTTCTGTACCAGTTGGCGTTAGAACATTTATATCTAAGTTGCAATACACTTTTTTGTGCTTCTCGGAAAGCCGGTCATTAATAATAATATATCCTACTAACAACAGTAATATGTGGGCGAGGAGTCGAAAATATACGATCTGCGGTTTATTCGAAATGAAAGAAAACTGCTCGAAGCTAGCAACACATTTTTGAAACCCATCTTGAATTATGATATCTGTCGTGGTTTTATAAACATACAGGCTTTTTCTTTGTGGTTTAAAAATAAATGTATAAAGTAAAATTATGAAAACGAATACATATTAAGAAAACTTACCAGGCGCGTCTTGACGATACAAAAAAACAAAACATGAAAAACACACACAATAATTCAGACATTAAGGTAATCCATTTATCATTTGTAAAAATAAAGCTACTGGTCAAGTTTCATTTTAGATTTAAAACATTTTAATTGAACAGTTTTTTTTATACATTTAAACATCATTTGAGAAAACTTTATATTAAAATTGCCATACAATCTTAATAAAAAGGTTTTATAACCTTTATTTAATATACCAATATATAATAGTATTGTTGTTTTAGTGTGATAAAAATAGTTCATGAAATATTGCCATTGGTAAATCAATATCAATTTAACATCGAAATGATATCGATATTAATATTTAAAAAAATCTGACATAGCTTTGCATCCATCAATATGACGGATTCCTTATCTTAAAAAAGTAATGAAAATAATAATATTTATTATAATTATAATTATGAACAGTTGAACATAGCGGTTAAAACGAGAAAGCTGGTTAGATTGACCGATTCAATTTAGCATTCACTGGTCGTTTATAACACTGAAAAAATGAATGACCAATTGGATACCAGTAGGCCAGGTTGTTCAACATAGATTGTGAACTGTAGCAGTGTTCCTAAAAGTTACAGCATTGTTGCTTTTGCTCCAATACTAAGTGCCAGTTTGTAAATTTATTTTCTATTAACTTTCAGCTGAAATCATTCATCAGACAAGTATCTTTTTTAACTGGACCGACTATGCCTTGATCAACGACAAGCAGGCACCATACGAAGCGGTCGCCGTCGCGCTTAGACATTTCTCAAGAGAAAAGTCTTACAATATCAAAAGCACAAATTATGTCACTGATGACACCACTGATAAAGAGATTCGTTCTATGTTGTTGCAGATAAAGAAGTTTGCTCGAGGTACATCATATATGTTTGTATTTATTGCAACTAATAAGTCAATAAGTACCATATCAATTGATGCATGTGATAATTATGTGTATAATTATATTTCCCGATAAATAAGCAATATGATCTAACTGATGAAATGGCAAATAGAGAAAAACAAATGACATTGCTGTAACATATATTCAGGAACAATGTTGGACATTCAGCTTTACCTAACATCTGAATTGGTTGAAGATTACGATGACGGTATTTCTGAATACTCTGATTAGCACTATAAAACCAGAATCTGACAGGCAGTTTTTATAATACTACAATAGGCAAAATCGACCATGCTCTGATGGGCAATGTTTATCATAATCTTACAGGCATTGTTAAGCATAGAAGTACAGGTAATTTTAGCCATAATCTGAGGGGTCATGTTGACCATAGTCTGACAGGCAATGCTAACCTTAATCTGAAAGGCAAAGATGACCACAATTGAATAAGCAAAAATCGGATGGTCAATGTTGACCAAGTATCCAAACACCCTAGGAAAAATGTCTTGTTATGAAATGGATTTTATGAATCGATGGCAAACTTATCACAATATCATATTTTTATTAGAGAATCCAGTATTTCAATGGTATTTTTATAGCACGACAGCAAATCTACGCCTGCATTGCTGCGATATTTTACTTTCATGTATGCTATCTGTGATGTATTTGTTTTGTTATTCAGTGATCATATTTGTGGTCCCTTGGCACATGCTACGACACTACCTGCTGATAGCACATAATCTAGGGATGGCAAACGGTGAATGGGCCTTCCTTTGCGTTCATGGCGATGTAAGTTTAATGTCAAAATTGTACTCAAATTAATTGTTTTCTTTACGTAGACCTTTTAAAACAAGGAAAGACGTAAAATCTATCAATACTATAAATATAATTAATAAGCGATGTCGGTCTAGCCATGGAATGTTCTCTATACATTAATGGATTCAATAACACCACCCAGTTACAAATGAACATGAATGGTTCATAATGCTGTTGAATACACATGCACATGAATGGCTGTTGAAAACACATGCACATGGACCTGCTAGTTGCCAGTTGGGGATTCGAAAAATCAGAGTTAGATGTGGATATTGAGCTACTCGACTATTTCCAGTCGATTATTCGCGAATATTCAACTACTTACCAGTCAGTAGTTGGGGATTCAGAGTATGTCTATATATATGGTTTTAAAGGTCATCAATGGAAAATTCGTCCGCCAAATGTTTGTTTATGCATGTACACATGTGTATATTTGCGACAAACACTGTTTTAAATCACTTTTATTCGTATAGTCGCCAGTCGGATATTCGACCATTTCAAGTCGATTATTCGCGAATATTCAACTTCTAAACAGTCAGTAGTTGGTGATTCAGATTATGTCTATATATACGATTTTAAAGGTCACATATGAAAAATTCGACCGCCAAATGTTTGTTTATGCATGTACGCATGTGTATCTTTGCGACAAACACTTTTAAATCACTTTTATTCATATAGTCGCCAGTCGGATATTCGACCATTTCCAGTCGATTATTCGCGAATATTCAACTACTAGCCAGTCAGTAATTGGGGATTCAGATCATGTCCATATATATGGTTTTAGTCACATATGGAAAATTCGACCGCCAAATGTTTGTTAATGTAACTTGAAAACTACTAGATGGAATTTCATAAAACTTCACACAATGATAAATCATAATGAAAGGCGGCGTTCGGGAGAATTAATCACCTTCAGTGATAGCTCTAGTTAATTTTGTTATCATGTAGGCCTACAACTGTACGGAATTCAAACATTTTTAGTAAAAAAAAATATGTTCTTATTGATAATGATAACAACTGCTCATTTTTAAGGGACACATAGGTTGTAAGAATTTGTTTTGAAATCTGTTCATTTATTTTAATTTACACATATTCATACTTTTTATCGATCACTTGCCATCAACATGCAGATACTCATGTAAAAAGAATTGTGTTAATTTTAGCGTTACTCATGCTTTACAGCAAAATGTCCTCTGTAATATTGTATTTATATTATTAATTTTCATAGCTGATACAAAATAGCTCTAATTTTACTTTTGATGATATTTCATCATTGTTACAAGCATTATGTTTGCCTTTCAAATGAAAAATGTTTTTGGAATTACCTATGAAATGTGAACGAGCAGATTCTGTTACTATTTTTACGTGTTTGCTACTCGCATTCTGCAACATTGTTGATGTGTGCCTTTTGAACTTTCATTACACGCCTGGAAACTGTTTGTAGTGGATAAAATCACTTTTTGGAAAAAAACTGATATGGTGCTAAGTTGTGAATGAGTTTGAAATAAAATTTGGAGTTAATGGAATTAGACTAAATAGTGTGCTTTTCAGCGATCCTACATTTCCTTCTTTTTTCCACTTCCTTCACACTTGAAAGGTCTCCTATTTTTTCCCACTTTTTGGTAATTCTTTCATAAAATTCGTCATAGCTGTGAAAATACATCAACATCATGCAATATAGAAAATGGTAAAAGGAAGTTCCTAAATTAATGAAAAACCCTTATTTTCCGTACCTTTTAAGCTGGATTTGTTTCTGTAGTTATTCATATAAATATGTATACCAACTGCATAACTGGTCAAATACTACTGCATGATCTCTGATTCTGTTCTCTTGTGCACATTCAATTCTTTCTAGGAAGGATACTTTTGTCACTTTGTAAATCATTCTTTTAATTCTTCGCCATAGAGTCACAAAGTGTGTTTTTGCTTAAGCAGCATCCAAAAAAGTGAATGTATCATTTTGTTTTCGATTCATTTCTACTGGTGTTTTCTTTTTGTGTTATCTTATAGACTTATATAATCTTTTTGTTCCCTGTACGCTCAAACTTTTATAATAATCCAAAATGTGTTTCCTACGGTGGAATAGAGGTGACATCCGTATACTTTATTTATATAATGGCCATAACTTAGTAAATTGAGGCCACAACTAGTAATTTGTTGTCAAATACATCTGACATCAACTGAATTTATGAATAAATCAGACACAAGCACTGAGAATTTAAAATTATAATGCAATAGGAACACCGATATCTTTCGTTTATGTTTTGCTTTTCTCACGTAGGTGAAGTCATCACTCCCATTTAAAAAGACAAAAGTTTTCATGGTGTTAAAAAACTTTTTCACTCGGTTGTTGGATAACATTGGTCATTTCTCATATATATGTACTGGTCATTTCTCATATATATGTACTGGTAATTTCTCATATATATGTACAACTAATTCCAGTTTCAGATTTATTTAAAAGAAGGCAAGATATAACAAAGTACAAATATGCATAATCAATAGAAACATAACATACATTTGTATAAGAAAATTGATTCATGAAACACAATCAGAAGCAAAAAAATAAAAGAGCTAAAATGACAAAATTTCAAAGTAAATAACTATGAGAATAGTTTTCAGCTAGACTATTCGAGGAATAAGGAAGTCTTTACTACTCGCCCCAGCGTCGGCGTCCGGTTCAAGTTTTAGGGCAAGTTGAGATTTTCACTTATAACTTCAATACCCTTCATTCAATTTACTTAGTACTTCACACAGTTGTTCAGGGCCGTGACGTTATGAGGTTAGATAACTCCATATTATCCTTTATACAAATTATTGCCCCTGATTGACTCTGGAATTTAGGTTAATGTTTTAGGGCAGATTGGGATACTTATTAATAACTTCTATACCCTCCACTCATTAGGCTTAATAATTAATTAATACAGCTCTTGTTTTATAAAGAACTGTTTTGCTATGAAAGTGGTCACTCCCTGTTTTTTCAACCAGACTTGTGACTGGCTTAGGTCAGGTTAAATACTTGACAAAGGAGAAGTTACACACCATTACTCTGCCAGCACCCTTAAGAGCCCTCCCAGGCGGGTTATCTACTGTAGAGGTCCTAGCGAGGAGTAGTACTGGGCCTCTCGGAACATTTCTACGGGGCCACACTGGTATTTTATAGGCATAACGCCAAACTAATGATCAAGATACACGAAAATATATTCTGAAGCAAGTATTGGGTGCATCAGCCGCATAGTCCGATCAGTATCGAAGGGATGTCTGCAATCAACATCATGTACTTAAACCACCAGTCAGGCTTGAAAACTCTAATGAGTTCACCTTCAAACATGCATCATTAGGTAATGAAGCAAATGTTTGGCCACAGACTCACTTTGTCTATTAAAAAGCAGGTAGGAAATGGTAACTAGTATCGTAGATACCTATTTCCGTTTTTTTGTCATCACCATCATGACCACCACCACCAACACCGTGCTTATCACCATCATGACCATCACCTCCACCTCCACCATCACCACCATCACCACCATTGTGCTCATCGCCATCATGACAAATACCACAACCACCGTGTTCCCAACCATCATGACCACGACCATCATGACCATCACAATCACCACCGTGCTTATCAACAACATGACCATCACCACAATCACCGTGCTCATCACCATCATGACCATCACAATCATGACCACCACCTCAACCGTGATCATCACCATCATGACCACAACAATCATGACCACCACCTCCATCATGCTCAGAACCATCATGACCACCACAATCATGACCACCACAATCATGACCACCACCTCCACCGTGCTCATACCTATCTGACCACCACAATCATGACCACCACCTCCACCGTGCTCACCACCATCTGACAACCACAATAATGAACACAATCTCCACCGTGCTTATCACCATCATGACCACCACAATCATGACCACCACCTCCACCGTGCTCATCACCATCATGACCACCACAATCATGACCACCACCTCCACCGTGCTCATCACCATCATGACCACCACAACCATGCACCACCTCCACCTCAATGACTATCACCATCACCATTACCAGAATCATCACTACAATATCCATCATCACCACCACCTCCACCTCCATCAACATCACCATCATCAACTCCACCTCAATCACCATTTCCAACTGCACATCGATCACCGTCACCACAATCACCATCATCACAACCACCTCAACCATCACCTCCACCTCCATCATCACCACCTCAACCTCAATCACCATCACCACTACCTCCATCACCATTACCATCCCCATCATCACCTCCATCTCAATCACGATTTCCAACTGCACATAAATCACTTTCACCATCATCACCTCCACCTTCAACAACCTTCCATTTCCAACTGCACATCAATCACCATCACCATCACCACCACCAGCATCATCACCACAACCTCCACTATCACCTGCATCTCCATCACCTCCACCTTCATTACCCCCACCTCCATCACCATCACCTCCACTTTAATCACCATCCCCATCACCACCACCTCCACCTCCACCATCCCCTCTACCTCCATCACCAGCACCATCATAACCTCCCCCTCAATCACCATAACCACCAGCATCACCTCATCCATCACCTCCACCATTTCCAACTACACATTAATCAACCTTCACCATCAATTTTATCTCCATTTCCACCACCTCCACCACAATCACCACCACCAGCATCATCACCCTCACCTTCACCATCACCTTCATCTCCATCACAACCACCCCCATCACCCCATCACCATAACCCCCACCTCCGTCACCTCAACCTCAATCACTTTCACCATTACCACCACCACCTTCATCATCATCACCATCATCATCAGCACCATGATCACCACCTCCACATCAATCACCATCCCCATCACCACTATCAGCATCATCACCTCCACCATCACCTCCAACTTCATCATCACCACCTACGTAACAATCACCTCCACTTCCATCACCTCAACCATTTTCAACTGCATATCAATCACCATCACCATCACCATCGTCACCTCCGCCTCCACCATTATCTCCACCCCATCACCACCACCTTCACCTCGATCACCATCACCATCACCTCCACCTCGATCATCACCTCCACTTCAACCTCAATCACCATAAACATCACCACTCCCAACATCATCACCTTCACCATCACCTTCACCTCTATCACCACCACCTCCATCACCAGCACCTCCATCTCCATTACCTCAACCATTTCCAACTGCATATCAATCACCATCACCATCACCATCATCACCTCTGCCTCCACCATTATCTCCACCTCCTTCAACATCACCTCCACCTTAATCACTATCACCATCATCACCTACACCACTATTACCATCATCAACTCAGCCTCAATCACCATCCCCGTCATCACCTCCGCCTCAATCATCTCCTCCTCCACCTCAATCACCATCACCAGTATCATAACCTCCACCTCTAGCATATACATAACCTTTTTAATATGCATCAACCTTTATTGTGTAACTTTAAATAACATCATTATTTCTATGAACTTTTATTTGTAAGACGTGTGAATGTAGAATAATGACAATCAGAAATTTAAATTTCTAACTAGCAAAATGTCAGATTTTTTTGGTGGAAGACATTTCGACTGATAACGTTTACGCATTTGATGTCGGCAAAAAGTGAATACTGTCACGCAAATGCATGGAAACAAATAATTCTGATATAAAACCGGATGGTATGGTGATAATCAAGTCCAGAAGTAATGCCATGGTTCATGGGAAATGTCAAATTTTGACATGTGTTTTCATGTGCTAATACTATTCCAATAAAAGTACACACAATGTATACATCATGGAATAGTGCAAGAATGAATATGTTTTCTCGCGTAAATCATCTGCAAACAAAATCGGATGTTAAAGATTGTTTAGAGTTTATATCGTACATGTATAAACAAACATTTGGCGGTCGAATCTTTCATATGTGACCTTTAAAACCATATATATGGACATAATCTGAATCCCCAATTACTGACTGCCTAGTAGTTGAATATTCGCGAATAATCGACTGTAAATGGTCGAATATCCGACTGGCGAATATACGAATAAAAGTGATTTAAAAGTGTTTGTCGCAAAGATACACATGCGTACATGCATAAACAAACATTTGGCGGTCGAATTTTTCATGTGTGACCTTTAAAACCATATATATGGACATGATCTGAATCCTCAACTACTGACTGGTTAGTAGTTGGATATTCGCGAATAATCGACTGGAAATGGTCGCATATCCGACTGGCGAATAAACGAATAAAAGTGATTTAAAACAGTGTTTGTCGCAAAGAAAAATATGTGTACATGCATAAATAAACATTTGTCGGTCGAATTTTCCATATGTGACCTTTAAAACAGATATATATATATATATATATATATATATATATATATATATATATATATATATATGGACATAATCTGAATTCACAACTACTGACTGATTAGTAGTTGAATATTCGCGAATAATCGACTGGCAATGGTCGAATATCCGACTGGCGAATATACGAATATAAGTGAAATAAAGCAGTTTTTGTCGCAAAGATACATATGTGTACATGCATAAACAAACATTTGGCGGTCGAATTTTCCATATGTGACCTTTAAAACCATATATATAGACATACTCTGAATCCCGCGAATAACGGACTGGAAATAGTCGAGTAGCTCAATATCCACATCTAACTCTGATTTTTCGAATCCCCAGATGGCAACTAGCAGGTAGTTGACTATTCGAATCCCCAACTGGCAACTGGTAGGTAGTTGAATATTCGAATCCCCAACTACCAACTACCTTCCAACTTTACCGGCATTGATTTTGCTTATATTTTAGCTATTTACACCAAAAGTCATGGACGAAAAGATAGTTTCAGACTGGGGCTGGCGTAGAAACGATACTCAAGATGAAATTGCAAGGACAATCTTCGAATCAGTGATACACGTATGTAACCAATTTCGAATTGTTCAGTCTTAATTGTTAAAACCATTACCTCATTATTCACTATCAATGTGCGTTTGTACTAGTAGCCACTTGCGGTATAATATCCTTATTTTAACCTAGATTAAATAAAGGTGAATTAATTACAACAAATAAATAAGAAAACATTCCCCGATAGCCTGAGCTCACTTTCTGTTTTGACAGATAGCTGATAGCTGTTTTTTGAAAATGCGTATAATGTGGTCCCGTATAATGTTGGTTACGAAATGACCAAGATTGAGCGGTAACAAAATGGAAAGGTTACAAAATATCTAGATCCCATTTCGAATAATCTGTGGTTTAACTTCGGTCAGCTAAGTACACACCTCTAGTTTGATCAGAAAACGTATTCTTCTTCAATTTTATATTGTTGGTAATAACAATTTTAAATGCCTTATACAGAAATAAAGTTATAAATAGTAAATTGTTATTCTAGCATAAGAATGAATACCGTTTTAAAAAGGCTGTTGGTAGCTGAAGATGATTAGACAGCTATGTCTTCCATTTAAATACCTTAATGTATCAAGCTGATAGATAGAATAAATTTCCAATGTTTCTTGTTTTTGCCTGATAATTTTTAAGTGCACACTCATTTTTGTATCTCTGTTTAAGCATAATTAACCACTCAGTTTGATACAGAAACAATGAAATGTTTCATATTGTCAGAAAAACATTGTGTTCAATATGTAACAAGTATGGGACTTTCTATTACAAGTACGCCTGTAGCAGTATAAAGATCTGAAATCGTAAACATAAGCGTAATATTTATAGATCTGCATTTCTTTAATTTGGTCTTTATTTTGTTTTCTATTCACTTAGATGACCCATACACACCATTTATTTCAATGTTCAAACGAAAATATGTTATACCCTCTTAAAATAACGATGCATTTAAAACAAACTCATACAGTTATAAATGAAACTTAAAGAGAAAACATTTTTTTCCGTTCTTTAATAAACACAGTGTTACATAGTGCATTAAATGCAATAAATGTTTCGGTTTCAAACAGATTTCTAGTAAAATCACTACCGAGCTGGGCATGGATTTCATATCAAGGCTTCTCAGGATATCACACGATCTAGGTTGTTTGGACGGAGGGAAAGAGATTCGTTTTGAAAGTTTTAACCTTCAAAAATAAATATTAATCCCTTTTATTTAGCATTAAAATTAATAAATGATACGATGTATGCTACTGGACAAGCCAAATAGCCAAACCAGTTGCACTTACCTTGTTTAGGGCATAGGTTTTAAAGCTGCACTCTCACAGATTTACAATTTTAACAACTTTTTTATTTTTTGTCTTGGAAAGGGCAAATTTTGCGCAGATATCTGCAAACCAATGATATAAGACTGCTGACAAAACATCAGTTCGTAGATTTTCATATTTCCGTTCGAAATTATAGTTTTATGGCTTAAAAACGGTTTAAGAAAAATGCATAAAACATCAATTTTTGAACTTAAATATAAAAATCTGCGATCTAATTTTTTGTCAGCAGTTTTAAATAACTGTTTCCAATGGATTATCGCAAAAGTTGGCTCGTTCCAAGACAAAAAATAAAAGAAATTCTCAAAACGTTCAATCTGTGAGAGTGCAGCTTTAAGGCCCAATAGACACTTACCGAGAAACACACAACGTTTACAGAACAACAATATAGACTATTTCGGTGCTTATTTTGTCCTTTGTCCTTTGTCTTATTGGTTCTATAGAGTACTTTTGTTCTTCCGATTAACATGCAAATCTTGAAACGACTTGCATTATACGACATTTGTTCAGCTCGTAAAACAATTGTCTGGTTAAATCTACTTGCCGGTTACACACAACTAGTCTTCAGCGGGCCTTATAAAAATAGTGACCGGTCAAACATCATGATAGTGTTTAAAGGTCCGCTTACACTTAAATAATTTAAGAAGGAACATCATTAGTACATGTAAATGTATATAATGTATCTTTTAATAAATGTTGGTTTACAGAACGGTCAGCGAAACCCGAGTTCGCTGGGGGTGGGGGCTAGGGGGGTGTTTACAAGTATACGAGGCCGCAATCACACACTTGTCCCAACAAAACTCTAACTTCCTGCTTGAAAAAGGAAGTATTGCAAGATAAAAGCCACGACTGAAATTAAAACACTTGAAATAAGTTATAGAAGCAATTATTCATAACATTTCTTACATAATTTAACTAATTTTGAGAAAATTTAATAATTATCAAGGGAGGGAACTCTTTCTCAGCGCCGAATGTTTAATTGTCCGCCCTTCTTTATTTTGGCGCCTTTCTCACTTGTTCTCTAGTTTTAATCCGGTTCGGACGTGTGTTTTCTGTTTTTGAATTCGGGGAGAACCAAGGATCCAATCTTACAGAAGTGCCTTCGCGAGGTAGCATACTTGGCATGCTCTCGCGAGTTCGAGCTTCGAGCAGTGCATCTGTCCTCGGCCAGCAACAGACTTGCAGACTTACTCAGTCGCTGGCATTTAGATCGTTCTTACGCAGAACTATTTGCGCGCGAGGCGCGTCTGAATGGATATACGGAGATAAATGTGGATGATTCAATGTTTATCTTAGAAAACGATTGGTGAACATATTGTTATACTTTCGTGATATTCATTGATTGGTCGATACACTATTATTAACATATATTTCTACATGGGTTTTGTTTTTGAGTAAATTTTGTTAACCTGTGTGTAACCCATTTGATCATTTGAATGCATGTATTGGTAATTCTACATTTAATGTGCCTAAGTGTTCGCAATAGTGTTTATTTCATGAACTTTTGATCCTTTCGACATTTATCTTTATTTTTATTTCTTAATACCTCCACGGACTTATAATGGTTTAAATGTCCTTGGTACCTCTTAGTTTGTTAAAATTTGTATAAATAAGCCGTGCTTTTAAGATGCGTTTCTTCTTTTAACAGATGAAGGATCGAACAATGGTATGGGGCTTAATCTTCTTCGCCAACAGTTAGTTCATACCCAACGGTCTGCTTATTCGCACGGGACCTACAAGAACTTAAAGACTCAAATTCGCTCATTTCTGTTATTTTGTGTATTTTATTCATTGCAAGACTGTCCTATAAATATTGAAACACTTTGTTTATATGCCCAATTTTTAAGCCATAGCATGAAAACTCCAAAGTATTAAAAACTATATTAACGGGGCTCGTATTTACCGTGTCTTGCGAGGAGAAGTTTTCCCTGATATTTCCAACATTTCTTTGCAACTCACTTACAGAGGGCAAGGAAAGTTACTATTTCATTCCTCAAAGCAGGCTCCGCCCATAACGCCAGATATTTTGAAGCAAATTTATGATGTTCTAGATTTTGCTATTCCATTTCATGCTACGATATGGTGCTTATTTTTGTTTGCATTGTACATGATGTGCAGGAAATCAAGCATAGTTCCTGATTCTAGTGTTAAGTTTGATAAGTCTAAATACCTGTGTAGAAACGATGTGTCAGTGACAGATTTTGGCATTGTTGTTTTACTTAAGTATGCTTAAACTAATCAATTCGGGGACAACAACGTAGTTGTTCCGTTGTGTTAAAATGACTCTTCTTCTTTATGTCCAGTAAAAGCGTTTCAAAACATTTGTAGGTTAGTTCCCTTGGCACCCTCAGAACCTTTGTTTGGTACAGTTTCCGTTGGGGAGGTGATCCCACTTGACGCGAGCTGCGTTGATCGTATGTTTCGACGTATTATGACGCAACTTCCGATTGCTCACGCTCACGAATACACCATGCACTCCTTCAGACGCGGAGGAGCTTCCTTCTATTTTAAATGCGGTGTGCCGGGGGAACTCATTCAATTGTTTGGTAACTGGAAATCCGACTGTTACCTACGCTTCCTTAGATTAGATGCTGGTATTTAAGTTCAGGTTTTGGCCGTTTTTTGGGAGGATTTTTAGTTGCTTTTGACAAAACTTTATATCTATGTTAATTTCATTTACAATCTAGTAGCCCATTATTTCGGCCAAATTGTCCGCCCTTCTTTATTTTGGCGCCTTTCTCACTTGTTCTCTAGTTTTAATCCGGTTCGGACGTGTGTTTTCTCCCTCCCTCCCGCCCGATTCTTTTAAATTTTTTTGTCAAACAAGTTCTCAATTTTATCTTTGCTTACATAGTTACCCCTTTTCTTCCCTCTTTTATTTAAGGATATTGAATATTATATCATGTTTTTTCACTTTATTATGCTTTCTGATGTAGTGTATCCTTGCATTGAGGATTTTTGGCTGCTTTTGACAAAACTTTATATCTATGTTAATTTCATTTACAATCTAGTAGCCCATTATTTCGGCCAAATTAAATTTATATTTTACATTTGTCTTTGTTTTTCCTGAGCGCAATAATTAGAGGATGTCTGTTAACAAGTCAATTAAAATTAATTAGCTTTCAGTTAGCTGCAGTTAACAGTGTTAAAGGTATGACGTAAAAATATTAGTTTTGATAAACTCATATAGAATAGGGAAACATGTTGCGGCATAACGACAAAAAGGATATTGTGCCAATTGTTCAGAACTCTGTTAAAGTTAACTTAAAAGGTTAATTAGTTACAAAGTTAGATTTGCTTAAAAATACAAAATGAAGAAAACCGTTGAATAAACCTGTCATGTATCGGGCTTTTTGGGGCAACGATAATTCATTATTAAAATTCAACTACATGTAATATAAAATTGTTTCCATAAAACTCCAACTGATTTCAATTTAACATCCCCCCATGTGTTTAACGATTAACGTCACTGATCCCCTTGCTTTTCATGCATTATACCCCAACCTTTTCACAGATTATTATGGAGACAGTGGTAGACAAAGACTTTTACGACACATTCCTTGAGAATTCACAGAACGCTGCAGTTGCTAATGTATCAACCTGGGATATTCCTTTCAATCACACAGAGGTACCATTTACTATTTGATTAGACGAACGTTTCTTAGTTCGATATCGAATGCTTTGGTTTAAGTTACAATTAATAGTATGCGTATGCGGTTACTTGTAATATGCATTGGCAACTACATGGGTTCGATATTTTAAAAATATATAGAACTATTCGGATTGAATAAAAGCTTCTTTTTAATATAAAATTAATGTTTGATTTGAGATATTGCATGTATGATATGTTTGTGTTTATGTAGCTAGATGCCTATGCCCCCTACCTTTATGACGCCATGTTGACGTGGGCCGACTGTGTTAACTACACCATGCAGCGTGGGGGAAACCCGAGAGACGGTAGACACATCTACAACATCATCCCAAAGGCTGTTACGTCGAGAGGTAAGACTCATAACCTTCTGGGAAAAAAACTTTACTTGAGTTTAAAATGGTCCAAGTAGGTACAAGTGATACATGCAATAAATGTTTTACACAGTTCATGCGAATGTATCAGTAAAAACCTACCCTATTGCAAATTGGTTGAGTTAACTCTATGGATTCCTCCAGAAATGTATTGACCGGTTATTCAACTTTCCTTAATTGAGTTAATAGAAGTAGAAAGGATTATACCCATATTTTACCATCAACTAAACATCTAAAGGGTGTTATTCAATATGCAACTTCAGCTGATCTTATCGTCATACGTCAGTGACTCTATTCACTGTATAGGTTCGTTGTTTATATCGAATGATCCGATTAGCTACACCGTTCTCAGATCAAATGATAATCAGCACTGAATACCACCCTTGGGCAACTGGCCATAAGAAGCGTCATAGCACATACTTAATCAATAGCGTTATTTATATTCTCGACCAAAAATGAAATATATCAGGGCCGGTATGCATTAAACATCTTAAGTCATTTCCTAACTTAGGTCATCTATGCGATACATGTTCTTGCGATATGTTTTTAATGAAAACGCAGCTTACGCCATAACGGAGATACGCCTTGGCAGTTACGACCATAAACGAAGATACGCCCAGCTAGTTACAACCATACACGGAGGTAAGCCCGGCCAGTTACGACCATAACAATGGAGATACGCCCGACCAGTTACGACCATTAAAACGGAGTTACGCCCGGACAGTTACGACCATAAAAACGGAGTTACGCCCGGACAGTAACGACCATAAACGGAGATACGCCTGGACAGTTACGACCATAAAACGGAGATACGCCCTGCCAGTTACGACCATAAAAACGGAGTTACGCCCGGACAGTTACGACCATAAACGGAGATACGCCCGCCCAGTTACGACCATAAAAACGGAGTTACGCCCGGACAGTTACGACCATAAACGGAGATACGCCAGGACTGTAACGACCATAAACGCAGATACGCCCGGACAGTTACGACCATAAAA
This sequence comes from Mya arenaria, assembly GCF_026914265.1. Classification (NCBI taxonomy): domain Eukaryota; kingdom Metazoa; phylum Mollusca; class Bivalvia; order Myida; family Myidae; genus Mya; species Mya arenaria. Next base: position 19,060,431 of record NC_069125.1, on the reverse strand, counting down.
CGGAGATCAGCCCGCCCAGTTACGACCATAAAAACGGAGGTACGCCCGGCCAGTTACGACCATAAACGGAGATACGACCGGCCAGATACGACCATAAAAACGGAGATACGCCCAGCCCAGCCAGTTACGACCATAAAAACGGAGATACGCTCGGCCAGTTACGACCATAATCAAAGCGCTGATAGCGCTGCATGAACAGGGTTTTATACGGGTTTTCACCATTACGATTTACGATCATGTGTGTATTAATAAGGTGCTGATATGTTGCACAGTGAATCTAAGGATCCCTGTGTAAAACAACCACAGGGCAATAAAATTAATGTCGCTGTGTAAGAAGGCAAACAAGGATGGAGAATGTAACCAATCCAAGCAGAACTCCATCATATGGTGTTACATATGAGTACAAACTTTACTTATTTGAAAGAGTTTGCCTATGTTTGCCTTATTATTCAAAATCCTCGATATTTTCTCATATTTTCACCAAACCAGCAAAAATAGAAATCGATTCATTTCAATAAAATTCCATTTTCAAAAAATAAATGCACAAATATCCGTCTATACGTACACTATAAAAAGTGCATATATATAAAATAAAGTAAGCATAAAATCTTTAATTTCAAAACTTTTTTTCCTTCATTGTCTATATGGTCAGCAACTCTCTTCTTTTTCAATATCGTCAAGTAACTCGTCAAGTAACTTAAGCACGTTTGTTATTCCCACGTGGCCTATTATTATTATTATTATTATTATTATTATTATTATTATTATTATTATACTATATTTCTATAGCACTCTTTTCATACATAAAATATGTTCACAATTTTGTACAATGTAATATAAAACAATAGACAAACTAAAATGCTTATAACAATATTAACGCTAGTCAATTAAAACAAAGTGTTTATGAATAGTACATATGTACAAAATTAATATAATATAAAATGTTTGAAATAACTATAAAATAATAGAATAATAATTTCAGAGTTAGTGAAAACCAGCAGATAAATCCCGGATAGATCCATGCACTCTGAAATAAAATAATAAAACAATTATCGTCCATAATGCTGTATAAAATAATGGGTTTTCAGAGCCTTCTTAAAACTTTGCAAGGTGTTACAGTCTCTGATGTCAGATGGGAGGGCATTCCATAACTTAGCTGATGCTGTCTGGAAACTTCTGTCACCATAACGCGCCGTCCGACATTTAGGCACAACTAACGTCAATGACTTATTTTTCGACCTCAGATTTCTGGATGCTCTGTATATTTCCAACATGTCCACATTGTACGCAGGCGATTGGTCATGGAGCGCTTTAAATGTGTGTGTTAGAATTTTGTACTCTACTCTGCATTGTACAGGGAGCCAATGTAGTTCCTGTAGCACGGGGGTTATATGGTCGTACCTGGCTGTCCTCGTAACAATTCTAGCTGCCGTATTTTGAACAGTTTGTAGTTTGTTTAATATCTGCTTTGGAACACCGTACAGGACAGCATTGCAGTTAGCTATGCGAGATGTAACAAGAGAGTTTACCAGAGATTTGGTTGCGTTCAGTGTTAGATAAGGTCTGATATGGCCATTGTGTTGCACTTGTGCGCCTATCACATGATGTTTTAAGCAGGGAAACTGTGCGATCATTGAGATCAATGAGACCATTGTTGCTTTCTAGGTCATTCCAGGTTTTAAGATGAGAATACATTTGTAATTCCTAAGCGAGGGTGGGTCTATATGTCCAGGTTACCATATGGAGCAGTTTAATAGTTCAAACAACAAACACAGTGTTCTTCAATATCTCTATATATTCAACATTATCGAATGTAGATATAATATCGGAGCGTCCTGAAAATCTAAATATAAACAATCATAAGATAATCAATAATAACATGTTTATAAGTAAACATCGTAAACAGTCTAATATCTTATATATTTTAATCGTGTGCAGTGGCAGATTAAATTAAAAGGCTAAAAGCATATAAAACACACATATAATACAAGCGATTACAACAACAACAGCACAGTACATCGACATGGAACTTACTGATTTATGGAATCAAACACTCCTACTTTCTCGTACTCCCATGGTGACTTCTGTTATCCATGCATGTTATCATCTGTAACCAAACCCACATGTATTAGTATACGAAAAGAGGCTAAAAGAATATCACGGAACTGCCATTCTCGTTTTAAATACACGTAAAAATACATGACAAAACTAAATAAATGCAGCTAAATGAAATAATGATCATTCCAATCCATTGCTAACCCAAGACAAATACAAAAGACTACAAATGCAAATCAATACTAACCATCAGAACATCAGATTCCAAGTAAAACAATCAAGTTTTCTAAAACAAAGTAAAACGAACATCTCTGTAGACTTCAACTGTGCACGACAATCGATCAAGCTTGTGATTTCCCGCTTCTTCTTTACAAAGGTAAGGGAGAGAAATCTGATTAACTTACTGCATTATCTCATTACAGGATTATCTCTCTTCGAATGTAAATTCACCTGGCTTCATTATTGTGTCACGTGATTGAATGATGCGCTTTGAGTGGATAGTAATTCTTTGTTTACGTTTCGATGTTCATTTATTTTTGGTGCAGGGATACTACTTTAATGTTATCTTTATCTAAGTTCAACAGATTAAACTATTTAAATAGATATTGCGTTATGATTGCTTCTTGCTTTGTCAAATCTACCTCGGTTATTGGAAACATAGCTTGCAATTTATATAGTCTGCACTTTTTCAAACTATATTTTAAGTGGTAAATCGGCTGGCGACATTTGCTACTATTAATAGGAATTTTCTGTTGTGAGTGTCGAGTTTGTGGCTACACTGAACAGCGTTGAAAACAACCCTGTTCAAAAACGGAGATAAGCCTGGCCAGTTACGACCATAAACCTTGCGATCTTTATTGAAACGAGGCCCTGGATCATATTGAACGGGTTTCCAGTAAATTTATAAGATACTATATAACCAGGTAGGATTATCGTCTACGAGTAAATTATGCCGTATAACGAAAATGGTTCAGCTGATCTTTGATGGAGCCGTATGAACGAGTTGTACGTTGGATGCCCTACATGGACTGTATATACAAAACATGTTTCTAAAGCCGCACCAAAAATACAGTCATGTTAAATAAACACACAGCCAACAATTGTAATGAATTGGCTCACTGGTAACAGGCTTAGATAAACATGCAACGCTCTGTACATTGCATGATGATGTTATAACACACTTTGATGTGTGACACTTGAGGCGCTGCGTGGGAATGTCTTACCATATTTGACATTAGACGTTTTTACGAAGTATGAAAAATCCGATGACAAATTAGACTGGGACAGCTTTATGTTATATGCTTGAAATTTGTTTTCGGTGACCACAACTGCACAATTCAACTATTGAAAGGGTAGCTGTATACCAAAGAGTTAACTCACATCATATTCAATCAATTATAGTTTAAAGAAATAATTTCATTCGCTTGGATCATATATTTTTTGTTATGGAATCCTGGGTCTATATTCTTGAATCAACTTTGATTTAGTAGGAAAAAATGTAAGTTGAATTTACAAACAAAAACTTAAGAAGTCTGAACACCAATGATTTGAACATAAGCAATAAAATTGTCTTGATGAACTATGAATGTGGATACATTTCATGAAAAGTTGAAGTATGTTGAAATAATCTTTGTCAAAAAATGAATTTTCTGACTTAGCTGAAGTCTGTGAATACGCCCCTGGGAAACAACTAAGCGATATATACGTAATACGTCTGTGAATACGCCCCTGGGAAAACTACCAAACTAAATAACCGAAATACTAGTCCTTAGTTGAGACACCAGAGGAGCATTACTCGATTCATATGCAAACTAAGCTCTGAGCTTGATAAGCTGCACGGGAGTATTAGCATTATCGTGTCCGGCACAGGGAGTTAGGCTTCTTTTTTACCAGAACTGATTTACACAATGGATAAGCCTTAAGTAAAACAGAGTCATCTTTGCATAAAATGGTGTACTTTAGCAACTCTGTTAATGTGACAGTCTTGAACTGTTTGTCGAATTTTCGTAATTTAAACTCATACTTTTTAAAAAAAATAAATAGATTTATCGTTTGCTACTTATAATTATCACGTTGAACTTAATATTTGATACTTGCATTTGCAAATAAATTCGGTATGGCTAAATATATGAATGTTTAAATAACAAAAACAAATAGAAATTACCTTACTTAATTACGTTTAACAACGCACACCGTTAACCTTCTGCATTTCCATTATAACTATGTTTTAATGAATTATAAAGCCTTTTGTTTGATCTTTTAACTTAAATTTATCACACAATTGCCATGCGCCTCCTCCATATTCCACATTTCGATATGAGAACTTTCGCTGTTCAATTGTCAGTCGTATAAATAGACGAGCTAATGCCATGGTGGCGTAGATCAAATTCCAATGCATATATTATCTATATTTTCTTTAATATTGTACGCTTAATAACATTCATCAGTGGTTCATGACCATCAACACCATGTATGGGAATACATTTCCACTCGTGTACTAAACATTGAACAACGTTAAGAGAAGTTGCGTCGATTATAAGAACACTTTGATTGGTTGAACGTTATCACAAATAATGTTTAAGTAACGACACCGGTTGTAAGAGTACAAACAATGCTGTGAAATGGTAAACAAAAAGGAAGATCAAGTAGATCCTGTATGTTAAGAACGAAACTTATTTGTCCCTGCTAGTTTACTTAAATCAGATCACGATGCCATCTTACAGTTTACGTCATGTATCAACAGGTGTGACCGGAGTCATTGTGTTTGACGAGCCTGAACGGAACCGAATGCTGAACTACCGGGTTCTTGACATGCGAGAAGATGGAACATTTTACAATCTCTACAGGTTCATCTTTGAAAAAAAAAACATGAATTTCCAAAAAGTAAGTTTTGATAAACTATTAATCATAACTCTAGCAACTTTAAACTTTTCATAGACGGACAAAATCTCTCCCTTTGCCCCATTCGATGCCTTTGTTCCCACAAAACTAGATAAGACAAAACTAAATGAGCCAAGTTCTTTTCAGGATGATCTGAAAATGTACAAAGAAAAAGGACGCTGGCCTACCAAGGATCCACCAGCAAACATTCCTGCCTGTGGTTATGAGGGAGAGATGTGTGTTGTCGAAGACTACCAAAGTATGTATTTTGGCTTAGGTCGTAAAGAAGGAGTTCAGAAATATATGCAATTTTAAATGACTATGATGCCGGTTATGATCAAAAAATAATTTAAGTTTAGTTATATATTGGGAAGTGATAGTGAGAATGATAATGTAATTGATGCCATACTCTTCAATACAAACAATTGTAAAGAAACATAACAAACATATATCGCCTCAGTTTTGTACCAATTTAAGTGTTTTTATTAGAATATCTCCAAGCATCAGTCTTCTAACTAAATTTTGTTTTGGATAATCCGATAAAATGTTTGACCCGAGTTTTTTTCTTAATTTAAGACAACTATTATGGAACAATTATCGGTGCGTCTGTGTCTGCTTCTGTTGTGCTGATGCTGGCCGTGGTGGTCCACATGATGCTCAGGTAAGCTGTAGTTGATGTGTGGTGTTGATGCTGGTCACAGTAGTCCACATGATGCTCTGGTAAGCTGTAGATGATGTGTGTTGTTGATGCTGGCCATAGTGGTTCACATGATGCTCAGGTAAGCTGTAGTTGACGTGGTGTTGATGCTGGTCATAGTGGTCCACATGATGCTCAGGTAAGCTGTGGTTGATGTGTGGTGTTGATGCTGGCCATAGTGGTCCTCATGATGCTCAGGTAAGCTGTGGTTGATGTGTGGTGTTGATGCTGGTCATAGTGGTCCACATGCTGCTCAGGTAAGCTGTAGTTGATGTGTGGTGTTGATGCTGGTCATAGTGGTCCACATGATGCTCAGGTAAGCTGTGGTTGATGTGTGGTGTTGATGCTGGTCATAGTAGTCCACATGATGCTCAGGTAAGCTGTAGTTGACGTGGTGTTGATGCTGGTCATAGTGGTCCACATGATGCTCAGGTAAGCTGTAGTTGATGTGTGGTGTTGATGCTGGCCATAGTGGTCCACATGATGCTCAGGTAAGCTGTGGTTGATGTGTGGTGTTGATGCTGGCCATAGTGGTCCTCATGATGCTCTGGTAAGCTATAGTTGACGTGGTGGTGATGCTGGCCATAGAGGTCTACATGATGCTCTGGTAAGCTGTAATTGACGTGTGGTATTGATGCTGGCCGTAGTGGTCCGCATGATGCTCAGGTAAGCTGTGGTTGATATGTGGTGATGATGCTGGCCATAGTGATCCACATGATGCTCTGGTAAGCTGTAGTTGATTTGTGGTGTTTATGCTGGCCATAGTGGTATATAAGGCATACTTGTGGTACCCAAGTTTAAAAAAATATAAGTATCGTTTTGCTCATTAGGGTGTACCTATTTATTGGTAATTGCTTTTATTTAAAAAAATCAATAAGCCAATATTCTTTTATATGTACATAAGTTTTGTTTTTGTTTTCATCATTTAAGTCAAATTAGTTAAATATAATAATGCATCAAATTGTGATTATCATTTTTCATTATAAACTTATATTGTACCTCTTTGATATTTATAAGAACGTTGTGCTTGCAGGCGCTACCGTCGACAGATAACGTTGCAGGGTATGCTGTGGCAGGTGCGCTTTGACGAGATAGACTTTGTGACCGCCCTTATGACCGGAAGTATAAGAGTAAGCCAGATTCTGCATCATCATTATGTGATGATACTCTCATTCACAACGATGTGATATTGTTAAAAAGGGACTCGCTCATGTTTTGGAACCACTTTTTTCACGGTTATGCATCCGAGAAACATGTAATTTTATGATTATTTCACCCTTTGATACTGCAATTGCATAAAAAAATACAATTGATGTATTGGTTGTGTTAAAAGCGAATCCACGGCGGACTAATGAACATAGAAATATTGCACCAAAACCACTCGCCCATAAGGACTCATATAAAAGCTAAACTTTAAGATTCTTATTGAATCGTGTTACTAAGGCTATTTAAAACCCTTGGCTTCAAAGACAATATCTGAGTATATATCAACATTTGTTGAAGGGTTCCAACCGTCAGTGTCTTAGTTTTAACACTCAAAATGATTTGCCTCACTTTGTTTCGTCATAGAAGAACGTGCATTTTACAAAACATGAGCGAGCCCCTTTAAGTTTTAAAACATTTTCGAATACATGTTTATTTGATTTATTTTAAATAATAAATTGAAACCTATTATAAACTTTGAATTGTCCGAGTAATTGATTTATAAAAAAAACGTTCATAGAAATGCAAAGTTTGCCTGATTTGAAAATCATATATTCAAAATATTAAAAACTGTTCTCCTGTTCTCGTGCAATGATTATGTAAGCTCGTATGGAAGTTATTCTCTATCAATCGCTTTTACAGAACAGTTTCAAAAACTTGTCAAAAAGAAAACCATCTTCAAAGACGTTAAAGCGGCGTCGAATTAACGTAACTGGTCTACCAAACATGAAGTCGATTACCGAGAACGGAAAGAAGGGTTCGCCGGAGATCACCTTGAAGGCACTTGATTCTGCCTCCATGTTTGGATTCGTTGCATTTGTTAGAGGTAAATCAATGGCAGACATACGTAGATATACAATGTATATAAGATATGACGTGAGTGGAAATAATGACGTTCCCTGTGACTTATCTTAGAATTGTGGTGCCGATGGTGTAACGTGTTTTAAGTCATCGTTGCGACACCAACGGTGTTACGTGATTTAAGGTCAATGTCCTTGTGAATCAATTTTAAATTTTGGCACCGTTAGTCTAACGTGTTTAAAGTCCGTGTCAAATTCAAGAACTGCGGCACCTTGGTGTAACATGTTTTAAGGTCTCTATCCTTGTGACTCAATTATGAATTTTGAATTGTGTTACCGATGGTGTAACGGTTTTTTTTCAATAATCTTGTACTATTTAAGAATTGCGGCGCCGACGGTGTAACGTGTTTTTTTAAGATCCATACCGAATCTTTAAGGACAATCACAGTGGGCGAGTGTTACAAACAATATAAGCAAACAGCTAAGACATAACAAGAGACACACATGCATCAGACCCATTTCTGATAAAAATTCGCGGTTGTAATATTTATTAGACAATGGCAAACAATGGCAAACACGTGTGTGTGTGTGTGTGTGTGTGTGTGCGTGCGTGTGTGTGTGTGTGTGTGTGTGCCATGATAGTGTTCACCAGGATAACATCGCACCTGACCACGTTTGAATCGATACGCATTAACCTATGCTTAACAGCTGAATACTATATACGTTTTTCATGTTTAATGACACGTTTCTCTCTTATGAACCTCGATGACTATGTTATAACAGTAACTATTGCTTGAGCAATCTATTAATTGTTCATAACAGTAACTTATGATTGAGCAATCTATTAATTGTTCATAAAAGTTACTATTTATTGTCCAGTCTTTTTGTCTTTTTTACAAAATTGTTTGAACAGAACAGAACAGAACAGATATTTTATTAAGACTTGTACAAAGTACATCATCTTCTTAACCACATATGAATAATAAATAAACAAACACATGGTATGACATAGGTTATACATACTATGGAATAGAATCATAAATACATTCAAAAAAATAAATAAATATATATGCAAATCAGGTGAGGATGAACAAAACTATTATAATTATAAGTCAATATTTAAAATTGATCTTCTAATACTCAGAGCTTGTTTGACAAATAAGGACAGTTTTATAAGTTCTTGTTTATTTCTTGTGTTTAACAGTTCGATGAACTTAAAAACAGACGGACGTAAATAATAATACCGTTTTATGTATTTCTTTCTTATAGTTTCAAAACGTGTACACGTACAAATAAAATGAAATTCGTCTTCTATATCTCTTGAGTTACAGCATAAACAATGTCTTTCTTCACGTTGTATTCGATTACGATTATATCTACCCGTTTGAATCCTTAACGGGTGTGCAGAAAGTCTAAGTCTGCAGAAAAATAGTCGTAAGCTTTTAGGTAATAAATCCAAATAATCTTCATACACAAAAGTAGTCTTAAATTTGAACAAGCAATGTTGTTTTATAAAAGCATATTTATTTGTGGTTTAATTCTTCGTTGTATACAAAGCAACTATTGTATTTTGTATATGCTTTTAAACACTCTCTTTCTTGTCATTTTAGGAAATCTTACGTCTGTTAAACGGATGCAGATGCCTACATTGAATTTGACAAAATGCGTATTACAACAATTGAATCAGGTATGTTCAACTAGATATGATATTGATAATTGTATTACCCTTTAAATTTAAAAACTGCATGCATTTGTGTATAGTAACCTTCAACTACTAGTATTAGAATATACGTCGAAATTTCTATAAAATCTGCCAATATGTGTGAGTATATTCATGGTATGTTGTATTATCAGTGCAGGACAGATTGTATGATTCTCAAGGTTTATTCAAACAAATACTATGATTGAGAACACATAAGATCAACGGCTCGTAAGAAAGTTTAACATCCCTGTAGAACGGGATAACATACTGCACCTTTGTTTCATTTCTCTTTCAGATAACGTAAATAAAGCCTTCATTCGATATTTTCTCCTTCAGATAATGGAAATAAAGCCTTTTTTCGATCGTTTCTCCTTCTTATAATGGAAATCAAGTCTTCTTTCGATCGTTTCTTCTTCAGATAATGGAAATAAAGCCTTCTTTCGATCGTTTCTCCTCCAGATAACGGAAATATTTAGCCCTTATTTTATTTTATCTTTCTCTCTCAGATAACGGAAATAAAGCACCAGAACATATGCGCATTTGTTGGAGCATGTCTCGAGCCGAACCGTTTACTCTTGCTATGGGAATACTGTGCGAAGGGCAGTCTTCAAGATGTCATTTGGAACCAGAACATCAAACTCGACCAGATGTTCATGTTTGCCCTCAGCCACGATGTTGCAAAGGTCTGTGAAATAAATGAAAACAATGAAAAGTACAGAGACAACCCTATCTTTAATTAACCAGTATCATGTTTAAAGACACACTGACCAAAGCCAAACAGAGACATGCAACATCACGTGATAACAAACATTACATAAATCACAAAATATCACAATATTAAGGGAAAAAACGCCTGCTTTACTGTCATATGACCTGTATTTTTTGAAAGACTGTAATTTAACCTCGAGAGGCTGTTATTTCGTGAGATGTATCAAAGAGGGTACGTACTCGTACTAACGACCTAGCATGAAATAACTATGACTAACTGCAGTTTAATACCATTTTTTTTTTATATAACACTGAAATAAACGAGGTCATATGAAACAAAAGCATCCCTTTAAGCGACAGTGGGGGTTACAGCTAACATTGAAAACTAAGTTAGGAATCACTGGTGGATTTAGCCGATTAATGTTTAAGCAATACAATTATTTTATTGATTTGTTTTACTTAAAACAATCATTTTAATGTATTATACGCTTTTTACATTTCGGAAGAGAGGTCATTAAAAAGCACACAAAATGTTCAAAGTATGATAACAGTATTCTTGGGTTGATTGAAAATGTCCGTTGGCAGTAAATCACTTTTATAGGTCCGTGTTGGCTTGTAATGTTCTTTGACAGTAAGTTGCAATGAGTTTTGTCTTTTCTTTAAATGTTTCTTTGTTTCTTAAAAGTATAGAGCACATTGTCAGTTAATTCATTCTTCAAAATCTAGCAAGCTAACAAGGGTTCTATTGATCTTATACTGACGGATATCAGAATAATACTCATTTCTCATTTGTACTCTAAAGTACTACAGCACTTAATAACTAATTATCATCCATAAATGATTACATTTGAAACTTGATGATAAACTGAGCTAAATGTCAACCTTACACATATCCTCATATTTTCATTGAATTCTTCAAATTTATTATCTCTAGTAACAAAAGATGTAGCATTTCAATCGAATATTACCTGCCTGTAGATTCTGAAAAGAGTAAACATAGGACAGTTTTTTTATGAATCTCATTAAGAAAGCTGTACTGATATTACGATATATTTCTAACTCACAAAATAAATGTTTACATATCTACATCTCTATACAGGGTCTTGAACTATTACACAAGAGCGCCATATATTTTCACGGGAACTTGCGCAGCACCAACTGTGTTGTGGACAGCCGATGGACATGCAAACTGACTGACTTCGGTGTCCCGACAATTCGAGAAATGGAGAAAGTCGCCGCTAAACAGACTAATGAAAATCCACCCTGGGAAAGTATGTCATTTTCATAAATACCTTGGGAAAGAAGGTCCTTTCCGTAATTACCCTGGGAAAGTATGTCATTTTCGGGATTACCCTGGTAAAGCTGGTCGTTTCCGTAAATAACCTGGGAAAGTACGTCAATAGTGTAATTACCTTGGGAAAGAAGGTCCTTTTGATTAACCTGGGAATGTAGGTTAAATGTAGGTTATTTTCGTGATAACCCTGAGATAGCAGGTCATTTCAGTAATTACCTAGGGGAACTATGCCATTTTCGTTTCAACCCTGGGAGAGTATGTCATTTTCGTGATTAAACTGGGAAAGTATGTCATTTTCGTGATTACCCTGGGAAAGGAGGTCGTTTCCGTGAATAACCTGGGAAAGCAAGTTCCTTTCGTAAAACCACCTAGGGAAAATAGGTCATTTTTCGTAATTACCCTGGAAGAGGATATCACTTTCGTAATTCTACTGGCAAAGGATTTCAGTTTTATAATAGCCCAGGTAAAGTAGGTAACTTTCGTAATTACTCTGGTGAAGAAGGTCACTTTCATAACTGCCTCTTAGCTTATGCTTTCCTATTATATAACATGCTGGAAACAACAGGGACATTCCGAGAGGCCAAGACTTATTTATAACCCATTGTAGAGATAGCATGTCAAAGGCCTAACAAATGACTATGTCTTACAGTCGGTCAACAGCCGCATTGAAATAGATGTGCAACTCAAAATTAGGAGGCGTACCTCTATCCTATTTAGAGGAACACTTTTTAACTGGAGGTACAGGTTTTAATATAGATTTGCAACTTTAAACTAGAAGAATGATACATAATAAACGACAGTATATGGCGATTAAGAAGACAGCTACAGAGTGAATTCAATCACTCTTGATTCTTTGTTAAAAAGTTCTGAGAGTGAAAATGCACGTGCCTCTCTCTAGTGGTGCTCAAGTCAACAACCTTTTGGTGGCGCAGGTTTTATAACGATATAAAAAACAACAACAAACAACAACAACAACAATATTTTCGTGGAAACATTATTGTTGATATTTATAATTTAATGTGCATTTGGGATTATTTGTGTCGCGTCGGTCTATTAATATATGTAATATATGTAAAGTAAGCTTGCAATATAACTATTGCAATCTTACTCATGAAAAAAGGTGTCTAGAAACGAGATTTTGTGAGCTTTTCTTATTAAATAGTTTAAATTCATTCCTAGTGATATGTGTGTTTATTTTTGCATAGATCAGATTCCTAGCCAAGACTAAATTCCTAAGGCTTGAAGGCCTAATTTAATCCTTCTATAAGTGACTTCAACCCCACCTCCCAGCCCCCCCCCCCACAAAAAAAAACAAAAACGTGTATAGTACATTGCATAATTGTCATCAGATTTCTGATCTGAGTAACCAGCTGTACAGTTTTCGAGGTTTTATTAAGGAAATGGACCCTAAATGGCCCCGAGCCAATAAACAAAAACACAGGAAATTGGCCCCTACTCTGACACCAGTGCAATTAGCATGAGATGCACAGCAGGGGATTGTCATGCCAAACATTCCTTAAACTAGGCCTTTAACTGCTTAATTAAAATTACTACGCGACCTACTTGCAGCGTAGTTGAATGTAAATAATTCTGATATTGTAAACCAACAATATGCACCTGAGGTTATTTCGAAATCAATTGGTCGAGATGCTCCGATTAAACCAGACCACAAGACAACATACACACATTACACAAGTTCTAAAATATCGTTATTAGTAAATGTTAATTTCACGTGATTTATTTCAGATTTGCTATGGATGGCACCGGAGTGTTTACGAGAGGAGAGGAAGGAAAGATGTGTTGACCGCCAGAAGGTCGACATCTACGCTCTGGGAATAATCCTGAAGGAGGTATTTACACGGTCCGGGCCTTACAGCGAGTACCCTTTCCTCGAATCGAACGGTATGTTCCGATCGGAACATCCCTGCCATTATCAAACAGATATGACCTATGAAATAATACTGGATTAAAAACAAATCGATTTTTAATGTGGATTTTTTATCAATCGTCAGGGGACATAGAAAATTAATATTTTAGGAAGGAGAAGTAGAGGTATAAAAAGTTAAATTGACTTTTGTTTCAAGTTACTCGAAAGCGTAATTAGGTAACCAATCAAAATTATTCAATTCCATATGTATCCGAACGGGTCTACATAGCGTTATGGTAATCGAGTCAATTGCCACTAGCTTCATCACATTTTTGTAATCTTGAAGCCAATTAACGAGGTCTATTCCGAAGCCTGTCGGGGAATAGTTATTTGAATGGGCATGTTCGACTTAAATGGAAGTTTTTCTCTGATTTATTTTCTCTTTGTCTACACGAATATATCATTATTCGTTTAGATATAGAGTCGTCTTTTAACGTGTACATAATTTTAATTCCAAATTTCAGAAATTGTGGAGAAGATCAAATGCCCTGTGAAGGAAGAGCGACCGTTTCGTCCGATGTTGTCATTACAACTGCGGCAGCATACGGAACTCACGTCGTTGATCGAGAGCTGTTGGAGCGAAGACCCATCAAGTCGCCCGAATGCCAATAGGGTCCTCAAACAACTCAACAAAATTAACCCACAGTGAGACTTGCTTTATTTGCCTGATACGAAAATTGTACAAATAGCATCCACTTTGCTGTGATATTAATGTTAGTAATATTTGTTTTAATTTTTAAAACAATATATTCAATATTGACATGGAAGCCGAATTAGAACGTATTTGAAGTATATAAATTCTTATAAATAGTTGTTTTTTTTTAAAATTAATTCTAAAACAAACGGTAAAAATATGGTATTGCTAAAATGGTAAGTTGAAGAAATTTAAGCTGCGCAAATTTTGAACTCATTCTTTTTTTTCTATTTCAGGAATCTGTCTATGATAGACAACATGATTGTGATGCTGGAGAAGTACGCCAACCACCTGGAGGACCTTGTAGCGGAGAGGACGAGCGAGTTGGATGCTGAGAAGGCCAAGACAGAAAACCTCCTGTACCGCATGCTACCGCAGTGAGTCTATATGCATGTACTGGTCTCTTTAAAATGCGGTTACACTACTCGTTAACAGAAAATATCGCCGATGAGTCCTATTCAGTTCAATTCAGTCAAATGACCACATCCCCCGTTGTGGAAATATCTGAACAATGCATAACGAAGTGAATAATCTAGGGCTAAGTAGCATAGGTACAATACAAAAAAATATAATACATATTTAATATGATGGTATAATACACTGTGGCAATAAATTATTGTGTTAGTTTGGCGTATACATACCTTCTCAAAACGGAATAAAAGTAAATATCTCTAGCTACATATTATAACTATATCGAAGAAGAACACGAGTGTTATATAACTATAAACTGTTTAAGAATGCAGCTTCAGTCTCTCAGTACCTTTATGTCCCATTTCGATTGTTAATCTACTGAATGCATCAATTTTGTACTAGTACCAAGAACTTTATTAATGTTTCAAAATGTTTACATATAAATATATATCACTAATATCTGATATATATATAAACTACGTAATTTTGTATTTGTCATACTCTTACTGCACAAAATGTTATATCAAAGTCATTTTTTTTCGATTCAGAACTGTCGCGGAAGAATTGAAGTTTGGTCGACCAATCAAAGCTGAGCATTTTGACGAATCTACACTATACTTCTCAGATATTGTCGGCTTTACTTCCATATGTTCAACCAGCACACCTATTGAGGTAGGTGTGTCTATTCCAACATCACGCATATAAAGGTAGGTTCATCTATTCCAACAGCTCTGCTAGCGAAGTAGGGTCATCTTTTCCAACAGCACGCATATCAAGGTAGGTTCATCGATTTAAACAGTACGCCCTTCGAGGTAGGTTCATCTTTTACAACAGCAGACCTATCGAGAAAGGGTCATCTAATCAAACAGCGCCCTTATCAAAGTAGGTTAACCTATTCCCACAGTACGCCTATCGAGGTAGATAAATCTATTACAACAATACACCTATCGAGGTAGTCTCATATATTACAACAGCACATCTAACGAGGTAGGGCTATCTTTTACAACAGCACATCTTACATGGTAGGGCAATCTTTTACAACAGCACAACTAACGAGGTAGATTTATCTTGTGTAACAGCAAGAATATCGAGGTATGTTCATCTACAATATGTTCCGACAGCACACCTTTCCATGTAGGTTCATCTGTGCCATGTTCCAAAAGCACATCTATCGATGTAAGTTCATCTTCGTTTTGTTCCAACAACATACATTTCTATGTAGGTTCAACGGCGCTATGTTCCACTAGCACACCTTTTTATGTAGGTTCATTTGCGCCATGCTCCAACAGAACGCATATCGAGGTAGGTCAATCTGCGCTATGTCCCAACAGCACACTTATCGGGGTAGGTCAATCTGCGCTATGTTACAACAGCACACCTATCGAGGTAGGTGCATATGCAAAATGTTCAAATAGCACACTTTTTCGAGGTAGGTCAAGCTGCGCTATGTTCCAACAGCACACCTTTCTATGTAGGTTCATCTGCGCTATGTTCCAACAGCACATCTTTCTATGTAGGTTCATCTGCGCTATGTTCCAAGAGAACGCCTATCGAGGTAGGTTAATCTGACTTCCAAAAGCACACTTATCGAGGTAGGTTTTTATGCAAAATGTTCAAATAGCACACTTATCGAGGTTCATATACTATAGCATCATTTGGTTTTGATACTTTAAAGCTCATTAAAGAGTTTGTTATTTTAATGCTTGAAACAAGAATTTACAGAGCAGTCCATGGTTTAATGAGAAGATTTTGATTCAAAGTATTTAAAACGTTATTCATAAACATAAGCAAAGAGCCCGTCTGATAGCAATAAGGAACTTCCGACATATATCTCTATTTGGCAAAGTTTATTTTCAAAATATATTTTACGTGAAGCTGTTTTCTTTAGATATGATGCCCGTCTTTTTCAGGTGGTTAATTTATTAAACAGTCTCTACACTCTCTTCGACGATATAATCACCAGATATGACGTGTATAAGGTAAGTGTTTCTCAAGCAATTTAGGGGAATAAGAATAGACATTTTCGTTATTCATGCTTATTGGACTTTTTAACATTGCTGGCGGCAAAACCTATCAATCATTTCTTTTATGCAGTTTAATAGGAGTTATATTGATGCACCTTATTGAATAATTAAACATCACACATTTTTGTACCAGCCTTTATTGCGTGCACTTAATGCAGCTATTATCTTAACCTGATTTAAATCATTAATTGAAGACTGCCGATTCACTAAACATAAAACTAGGATGGGTTATATACATGTACATCAACTATTAATACTGAAATAACCACTATAGGTAGAAACCATTGGCGATGCGTACATGCTCGCGAGCGGTTTACCGAAGCGAAACGGAAAGAAGCATATACAAGACGTAGCCGACTGCGCCCTGGACATCCTCGCGTCCATATCCGCATTCTGCATCCCCCATCAGCCCGACAAGAGGGTCAGGATAAGAGTGGGTGCGTGTAAAAGAAAAATGAAGTCAATTACGCACAATATAGCTTGATGCATTTTAATGCATAACCATGTTTGACTCAATTGATTTTAATAAAAACAAAGATAGATAAATAGGTTTATAAATGGGTTTGTTTTTTCAAAACGCCAAAACATCGCTATTTTTTTTTTCATCTGTGCTTGTATCTAAATCATTTTGTTTTGTTTTAATCATGACCAACAAATAAGTTAAACACGATTATTCATTAACATTGTGATGCATCATCCTAGATTGTGCGCCTTAACAGCAAAATCGATAATCTTTTGTTTAAACATATGTGTTTCTTCAACAGATATGTCAAACATGGCAACTTTGTATGTCATACTAGAAAATACATGGTAATCATTTCAAAAGGGTTACAAAAAAGTGTTTTAAAGCTGTTAATGAAACATGTGTAATTCCTTTTTGGCTGTCCATTTGAATTTAAGAGTTTGAGCTGTTTACCATGTAACAATTTTATGTTGAGCGTGTTGTTATTGTTCTTGTTCCTGTTATTCTTATACAGGTTTTATTTTTAATTAGACACATCGTTGCAATGTGTAATAGAAAACGCTGCTGGTTCTGTTGCACGGAAACATCTCGGTCAAGGCTCGTTATATTTTGTTTCAATCGGACGCTTAACTAAATGACAAAAGCGTTGTTCTTCAAATTGCAGGTATTCACTCTGGCCCAGTTGTTGCTGGCGTTGTTGGTTTAGCGATGCCGAGGTACTGCTTGTTTGGAGACACGGTCAACACGGCGTCAAGGATGGAGTCGAGTGGACTGCGTAAGTATAAGGCATGGTCCTTGTGATAGAATATAAGTCAAACTTAAATTTAATCAGGTTTTATTGAAATGGATTACTCTAAGAGACTCAGTGATGATATATTGTTCATATTTTGTCATTGCTGCAGACGTTTTCTTATTGAAAAAAGAAAGGCCTTGTAATAATCGTATGACTGTATTTGTACATTGTTCTATTTTAGAGCAAGAGTTTTTTTCTGAAGCATCTAAATACTAAAACAAACAGAATTAAATTACTTGTCCTTTACAAGTGTCTACATGTCAAAATTGTCTTATTGCTTTCTATAAGTACTTTTTATTACTTGTTTTGTTGTAACTACCATAACTGCTTACAACAGCGAAGTTTTGATATAAAGCATAACGCATTAACAACATTATTGTTTTAATCATTGAAACTTTCCCACTCATAAACATTAATTAGCGTATTCATTTTCGGCGTATCTGTATAAGACGGAGATTTTCGACCAATCAAATATTGTATATAGGGCCCGGTGTGTAAATACACAAGAAAGAAAAAAACGTTTTGATTGGTATATATATCAAGCTGAGGTGAACATATAATTCACTTTTTATGAAGACTTAAAGGTTAAGTTGATTTTCATGATATTCATAATGTATTAACGACATAAGATACTTGTCAATCGTTGGCAAAAATTTGAGTCACTCGGGACCTTTCGGCTTGTTTCCCGAAGCTTCTCGGAGACCGTCGAGTACTTAATATTGTTCAACTCTCATAATATACATTGTAGCGCAATAGGTTGTTTTTCTATATTATAACAAAGTTAGTGTTTTAAATATACTATAGTACATGCATACAGGAAGAATCTTTTCCATACCTTTATATACACTTTTATTTTTGTCAATCAACTGCTGTCTTATTTTGAGTTTAATTCTATTTTAACGTACCTCAAACAGTTCACACCGTTAAGTCGCGGACATTCCTTACTGACCATGTACTTTTGAAGGAAGTATTCTACTAAAACGTTTATTGATTTTTCCATTTCCATTTTACAGCCATGCGGATCCACTTGAGCTCACACTCAAAAGAGGCATTGGATGCATACCCCGGGTACCATCTGATCTGTCGAGGTGAGATTCCAGTAAAGGGCAAAGGGAACATGAGGACGTACTTTCTTTGTGGTCGAGACGGATTTAAAAAAGAACTGCCATACTCAGAGCAATATGACAATTGTGACAACTTGAATTTTCGTGCCTCTGTGACGTCAATGAATTCTATGGCGTCATTGATTTCCGGGGCGTCATCAAGTTTCACAACAAGTCCGTCCTTGGAGTTCGCACATAAAGGATCCCAAGTGTCGTCTACATTCTCTGAAGACTTGGACGAAAAGTACAAATCAGAACAAACAAGTATTTTTGACGTGACATATTTGTGAGAGAATAACGTAGAAACTACGTTGTCATTGCATAGAAGTATTATACAACAAAAGACGAGAACTATTTTACAAATCCATTTTCAGTGGATATGAGATACATTTGCTCCAAATAATGAGAGACCAACACAGTTCTCTAAGCCGGCGGATATATGTAAAAAGCTTATTTATAATTGAAAAGGGCGTTTTGACTCTCTAATTTGAAATATAAACGACAGCAAGGGAACTAGTACACGATTGTTTGCTGAACAGTTTACTAATTGAAACTTATTGACATGAGATGTGCTTTGAGCTGCAATCAGTAGAGCTAGGTGTGTATTTCTTAAGTTGAAATGGTTGACAAACTTGCATTGGTGATATATTTAAGCTTTAAGTGTTCATAGTGATATTCAACAATTTAGAAACCCTACCATAGACATGTGCGTGAAGTTAGCACCGTAGCACCGTATCACCATATCACCGCGGTGATGCGGTGCTAGCACCGTATCTCCATATATTGTCAGATCAGTATACTAGTAATATTAAGAGTCTCTTATTCCTGGATAATGCACCTATAACACTGTGGGCCAAGCCCTAACCATAGGTAAAAGTTGCATGTGAATAACCTAGGATTTTAGGCCGGCAATGCCGTATTTGAATATAGGCACATAATGGCTATTTGCCACATAGTCAGTAAAAAAACACGCCGAAACGTTGGTTTATAATTAAAAGTAAAGTATACGTGTTATTTTTTGTGTTACTCAATTAACCACATAGTCAGTAACTCATATACAGGGGAAACCTTAAAATCAGCGATGGGACCATAGCGATCAATGTCACCGTGTAGCCAAAACATGGCCATGGGTGATAGAACATGTTAATTTCCTAGGATTTCAGGCTGAATAGGCGGAATAAGGAGATGACATAGGTTCCAAATGACTATTTATCGCATAAAATGGTATAACTATGGTGCGGAAACCTCAAAATGAGCATGGAGACCATAACGACCTATGTCATCGTGTAGCCGAGGACTAGGCCTAGGTAATTGTATTTGTGAATAACCTAGGATTTTAGACAGGCTTTGCGGTAGAGGAACATACAATAGACCCCCAATGTCTATTTGCCGCATATTCATTAACTGGTTATGGCACGGACACTTTAAAACAAGCAAGGGGACCATATCGACATATGTCACCATGTAGCCGAGACCTAGTCCTAGTTGATAGTACATATGAATAACCTAGGATTTTAAGCAGGCTATGCGAGATACGTACATGGAAAAGGCTCCCAATGCCTATTTGCCTCTTATAAATGACATGTTATGGTGCAAAAACCATAAAACGAGAAACGGGACCAAAGCGACCTATGTCACCATGTAGCAGAGACCTAGTCCTAGGTGAAAGTAAATATGACTAACCTAGGATTTTATGCAGGCTATGCGAGATAGGGACTTAGAAAAGGCTCCCAATGTATATTTTCCTCATATCCATTACATGTTATGGTGCAAAAACCTTCAAACAAAGCAAGGGGACCATAGCGCACTATATCAGTGTGAATCTTAGACCTAGTCCTAGGTGATAGTACATATGAATTACCTAGGATTTTAGGTAGGCTATGAGTGATAGGGGCATGGAAAAGTCTCCCAATGGCTATTTCCCTCATATTCATTACATGTTATTATGCAAACACCTTGAAACGAGCAAGGGGACCAAAGCGACCTATGTCAGCTCGTTGCTTAGATCTTTTTCTAGGTGATAGTACATATGAATTATCTAGGATTTTAGGCAGGCTATGCAATATAGGGACATGGGAAAGGCCCCTTATGCCTATTTGCCTCATTTTCATTACATGTTATGGTGAAGAAACCTTAAATCGAGCAAGGGGACCATAGCGACCTATGCCAGTTCGTTGCTTAGACCTATTCCTAGGTGATAAAACATATGAATTACCTAGGATTTTAGGCAGATTGTGACAGGAAGTGACATGGAAAAGGCTTCAAATGCCTATTTTTACCTCATATTCATTAAATGTTATGGTGCAGAAACCTAAGAACGAGCAAGGGGACCATAGCGACCTATGTAAGCTCGTTGCTTGAACCTAGTCCTAGATGATAGTACATATGAATTACTTAGGATTTTAGGCAGGCTATGTGAGATAGGGACATAAAAAATGCTCCCAATGCCAATTTGCCTCACATTTTTTACATGGTATGGTGCAGAAACCTTAAAATAATTAAGGGGACCATACGTCACCATAGCGACCTTTGTCAGCTCGTTGCTTAGACCAAGTCCTAGGTGATAGTACATATGAATTACCTAGGGATTTAGGCAGGCTATGCGATTTAGGGACATGGAAAAGGCTCCCAATACCTATTTGCCTCTTATTATTACATGTTATGGTGCATTAACCTTAAAACGAGCAAGGGGACAATAGCGAACTATGTCAGCGTGTGGCTTAGACCTAGTCCTTGGTGATAGTTCATATGAATTACCTAGGATTTTAGGCAGGCTATACGAGATAGGGACATGGAAACGGCTCCCAATCCCTTTTTGCCTCATATTCATTACATGTTATGGTGCAGAAACCTTAAAACGAGCAAGGGGACCACAGCGACCTATGTTAGCGTGTAGCTTAGACCTAATCCTAGGTGATAGAACATAAGAATTACCTAGAATTTTAGGTAGGCTATGAGTGATAGGGGCATGGAAAAGGCTCCCAATGCCTATTTTCCTCATATTCATAGCATGTTATTGTGCAAAAACCTTAAAACGAGCAAGGGGACCAAACCGACATATGCCAGTTCGTTGCTTAGATCTATTCCCAGGTGATAGTACATATGAATTATTTAGGATTTTAGGCAGATTGTGACAGAAAGTGACATGGAAAAGGCTCCAAATGCCTATTTTTACCTCATATTCATTAAATGTTATTACATGGTATGTTGCAGAAACCATTAAATAATTAAGAGGAAGGGGACCATAGCGAACTATGTCAGCTCGTTGCTTAGACCTAGTCCTAGGTGATAGTACATATGAATTACCTAGGATTTTAGGCAGGCTATGCAATAAAGGGACATGGAAAAGGCTCCCAATGCCTATTTGCCTCTTCTTATTACAATTTATGGTGCATTAACCTTAAAACGAGCAACGGGACCATAGCGAACTATGTCAGTGTGTGACTTAGATCTAGTCCTAGGTGATAGTACATATGAATTACCTAGGATTATAGGCAGGCTATACGAGATAGGAACATGGAAATGGCTCCCAATCCCCATTTGTCTCATATTCATTACATGTTATGGTGCAGAAACCTTAAAACGAGCAGCGACCTATGCTAGCGTGTAGCATAGACCTAATCCTAGGTGATAGAATATATGAATTACCTAGGAATTAAGAAAGGCTTTGCGAGAAAGGGACATGGAAAAGGCTCCAAATGCCTGTTTTTACCTCATATTCAATAAATGTTATGGTACAGAAACCTTAAAACGAGCAAGGGGACCATAGCAACCTATGTAAGCGTGTAGCTTAGACCTAATCCTAGGTGATAGTACATATGAATTACCTAGGATTTTAGACAGGCTATGCGATATAGGGACATGGAAAAGGCTCCCAATGCCAATTTGCCTCACGAGCATGTGGACCATAGCGAACTATGTCAGCGTGTGGCTTAGACCTAGTCCTAGGTAAAAGTACATATGAATTAGTTACGATTTTAGGCAGGCTATACGAGATAGGGATATGGAAAAGGATCCCAATGCCTATTTGTCTCACATTCATTACATTTTATGGTGCGGAAACCTTAAAACGAGCATGGGGACCATATCGACCTTTGTCATCATGCAGCCGAGACCTAGTCCTAGATGATAGTATATGTGAATAACCTAGGATTTTAGGTATGCTATGCGAGATAGTGTCATGGAAAAGGCTCCCAATGCATATTTGATTCATATTCTTTTCATATTTTGGTGCGGTAACCTTAAAACGAGCAAGAAGACCAAAGCGACTTATGTCACAATGTAGCAGAGACCTAGTCCTAGATAATAGTATACATGAATAACGTAAGATTTTAGGCAGGCTATGCGAGATAGGGACATGGAAAAGGCTCCCAATGCCAATTTGCCTCATATTATTACATGTTATGGTGCATTAACCTTAAAACGAGCATGTGGACCATAGCGAACTATGTCAGCGTGTGGCTTAGACCTAGTCCTAGGTAAAAGTACATATGAATTAGTTACGATTTTAGGCAGGCTATACGAGATAGGGACATGAAAAAGGATCCCAATGCCTATTTGTCTCACATTCATTACATTTTATGGTGCGGAAACCTTAAAACGAGCATGGTGACCATATCGACCTTTGTCATCATGCAGCCGAGACCTAGTCCTAGATGATAGTATATGTGAATAACCTAGGATTTTAGGTATGCTATGCGAGATAGTGTCATGGAAAAGGCTCCCAATGCATATTTGATTCATATTCTTTTCATATTTTGGTGCGGTAACCTTAAAACGAGCAAGAAGACCAAAGCGACTTATGTCACAATGTAGCAGAGACCTAGTCCTAGATAATAGTATACATGAATAACGTAAGATTTTAGGCAGGCTATGCGAGATAGGGACATGGAAAAGGCTCCCAATGCCAATTTGCCTCATATTATTACATGTTATGGTGCATTAACCTTAAAACGAGCATGTGGACCATAGCGAACTATGTCAGCGTGTGGCTTAGACCTAGTCCTAGGTAAAAGTACATATGAATTAGTTACGATTTTAGGCAGGCTATACGAGATAGGGACATGAAAAAGGATCCCAATGCCTATTTGTCTCACATTCATTACATTTTATGGTGCGGAAACCTTAAAACGAGCATGGTGACCATATCGACCTTTGTCATCATGCAGCCGAGACCTAGTCCTAGATGATAGTATATGTGAATAACCTAGGATTTTAGGTATGCTATGCGAGATAGTGTCATGGAAAAGGCTCCCAATGCATATTTGATTCATATTCTTTTCATATTTTGGTGCGGTAACCTTAAAACGAGCAAGAAGACCAAAGCGACTTATGTCACAATGTAGCAGAGACCTAGTCCTAGATAATAGTATACATGAATATCGTAAGATTTTAGGCAGGCTATGCGAGATAGGGACATTGAAAATGCCCTCAATGCCAATTTGCCTCATATGCATTACATTTTATGGTACAAAACCTTTATACGAGCAAGGGGACCATAGCGCCCTATGTCAGTGTGTAGCTTAGACCTAGTCCTAGGTGATAGTACATATGAATAACCAAGGATTTTAGGCAGGCTATACGAGATAGGGACATGGAAAATGCTCCACATGCCTATTTGACTCATATTCATTACACGTTATGGTTCAGAATCCTTAAAACGAGCAAGGGGACCACAGCGATCTATGTCAGCGTGTAGCTTAGACCTAGTCCTAGGTGATAGTACATATGAATTATCTAGGATTTTAGGCAGATTGTGCGTGATAGGGACATGGGAAAGACTCAAAATGCCTATTTTTACCTCATATTCATTACATGTTATGTTGCAAAAACCTTAAACAAGCAAGGGGACCAAAGCGACCTATGTCAGCTCGTTGCTTAGACCTAGTCCTAGGTGATAGTACATATGAATTATCTAGGGTTTTAGGCAGGCTATGCGATATAGGGACATGAAAAAGGCCCCTTATACCTATTTGCCTCATATTCATTACATGTTATGGTTCAAAAACCTTAAAACGAGCAAGGGGACCATAGCGGTTTATGTCAGCGTGTAGCTTAGACCTAGTCCTAGGTGATAGTATGTATAAATTACCTAGGATTTTAGGCAGATTGTGCGAGATAGGGACATGGAAAAGACTCTGAATGCCTATAATTACCTCTTATTCATTAAATGTTATGGTGCAGAAACCTTAAAACGAGCACGGGGACCATTGCGACCTATGTCAGTTCGTTGCTTGAACCTAGTCCTAGATCATAGTACATACAAATTACCTAGTATATTAGGCAGGCTATGCGAGATAGGGCCATGAAAAATGTTCCAAATGCCAATTTGCCTCACATTTATTACATGTTCTGGCGCAAATAATTAAGGGGACCATAGCGATCTATGTCAACTCGTTGCTTAGACCTAGCCCTAGGTGATGGTACATATGAATTACCTAGGATTTTGGGCATGCTATGCGATATAGGAACATGGAAAAGGATCCCAATCCCTATTTGTCTCATATGCATTACATGTTATGTTGCATTAACCTTTAAACAAGCAAGGGGACCATAGCGCCCTATGTCAGCGTGTATCTTAGACCTAGTCCTAGGTGATAGTACATATGAATAACCTAGGATTTTAGGCAGGCTATACGAGATAGGGACTTGGAAAAGGGTCCACATTCCTATTTGCCTCATATTCATTACACGTTATGGTTCAGAAACCTTAAAACGAGCAAGGGACCATAGCGCAGATTGTGCGAGATAGAGACATGGAAAAGACACCAAAAACCTATTTTTACCTCATATTCATTAAATGTTATGGTGAAGAAACCTTAACAGTAGTAAGGGGACCATAGCGACCTATGTAAGTTCGTTGCTTGGACCTAGTCCTAGGTGATAGTACATATGAATTATCAAGGATTTTAGGCAGATTGTGCGAGATAAAGACATGGAAAAGACTCCAAATGCCTATATTTACCTCTTATTTATTAAATGTTATGGTGCAGAAACCTTAAACAAGCAAGGGGACCACAGCGATCTATGTCAGCGTGTAGCTTAGACCTAGTCCTAGGTGATAGTACATATGAATTATCTAGGATTTTAGGCAGATTGTGCGTGATAGGGACATGGGAAAGACTCAAAATGCCTATTTTTACCTCATATTCATTACATGTTATGTTGCAAAAACCTTAAACAAGCAAGGGGACCAAAGCGACCTATGTCAGCTCGTTTCTTAGACCTAGTCCTAGGTGATAGTACATATGAATTATCTAGGGTTTTAGGCAGGCTATGCGATATAGGGACATGAAAAAGGCCCCTTATACCTATTTGCCTCATATTCATTACATGTTATGGTTCAAAAACCTTAAAACGAGCAAGGGGACCATAGCGGTTTATGTCAGCGTGTAGCTTAGACCTAGTCCTAGGTGATAGTATGTATAAATTACCTAGGATTTTAGGCAGATTGTGCGAGATAGGGACATGGAAAAGACTCTGAATGCCTATAATTACCTCTTATTCATTAAATGTTATAGTACAGAAACCTTAAAACGAACACGGGGACCATTGCGACCTATGTCAGTTCGTTGCTTGAACCTAGTCCTAGATCATAGTACATACAAATTACCTAGTATATTAGGCAGGCTATGCGAGATAGGGCCATGAAAAATGTTCCAAATGCCAATTTGCCTCACATTTATTACATGTTCTGGCGCAAATAATTAAGGGGACCATAGCGATCTATGTCAACTCGTTGCTTAGACCTAGCCCTAGGTGATGGTACATATGAATTACCTCGGATTTTGGGCATGCTATGCGATATAGGAACATGGAAAAGGATCCCAATCCCTATTTGTCTCATATGCATTACATGTTATGTTGCATTAACCTTTAAACAAGCAAGGGGACCATAGCGCCCTATGTCAGCGTGTATCTTAGACCTAGTCCTAGGTGATAGTACATATGAATAACCTAGGATTTTAGGCAGGCTATACGAGATAGGGACTTGGAAAAGGGTCCACATTCCTATTTGCCTCATATTCATTACACGTTATGGTTCAGAAACCTTAAAACGAGCAAGGGACCATAGCGCAGATTGTGCGAGATAGAGACATGGAAAAGACACCAAAACCTATTTTTACCTCAGATTCATTAAATGTTATGGTGAAGAAACCTTAACAGTAGTAAGGGGACCATAGCGACCTATGTAAGTTCGTTGCTTGGACCTAGTCCTAGGTGATAGTACATATGAATTATCAAGGATTTTAGGCAGATTGTGCGAGATAAAGACATGGAAAAGACTCCAAATGCCTATATTTACCTCTTATTTATTAAATGTTATGGTGCAGAAACCTTAAACAAGCAAGGGGACCACAGCGATCTATGTCAGCGTGTAGCTTAGACCTAGTCCTAGGTGATAGTACATATGAATTATCTAGGATTTTAGGCAGATTGTGCGTGATAGGGACATGGGAAAGACTCAAAATGCCTATTTTTACCTAATATTCATTACATGTTATTGTGCAGAAACCTTAAAACGAGCACGGGGACCATAGCGACCTATGTCAGCTCGTTGCTTGAACCTAGTCCTAGATCATAGTACATACAAATTACCTAGGATATTAGGCAGTCTATGCGAGATAGGGACATGAAAAATGGCCTCCTATGCCTATTTGCCTTATTTTCATTACATGTTATGGTGAAGAAAACTTAAAACGAGCAAGGGGACCACAGAGACCTATGACAGTTTGTTGCTTAGACCTAGTCCTAGGTGATAGTACATATGGATTACCTAGGATTTTAGGCAGATTGTACGAGAAAGTGACATGGAAAAAGGCTCCAAATGCCTATTTTTACCTCATATTTATTAAATGTTATGGTGTAGAACCCATAAAAAAACAAGGGGACCATAGCGACCTATGTCAGCTCGTTGCTTGAACCTAGTCCTAGATGATAGTACATATGAATTACCTAGGATTTTAGGCAGGCTATGCGATATAGGGACATGAAAAATGCTGCCAATGCCAATTTGCCTCACATTTATTACATGTTATTGTGCAAAAACCTTAAAACAATTAAGGGGACCAAAGTGACCTATGTCAAGATGTAGCTTAGACCTAGTCCTATGTTATAGTACATATGAATCAGGATTTAAGGCAGGCTATGCGAGATATGGACATGGAAAAGGCTCGCGGTGCCTATTTTTACCTCATATTCACTAAATGTTACGGTGCAGAAACCTTTAAACGAGCAAGGAGACCATACCGACCTATGTCAGCTTGTTTCTCAGACCTAGTCCTAGGTGATAGTACATATGTATAACCTAAGATTTTTGGCAGGCTACGCGAGATAGGGACATGGAAAAGGCTCCCAATGTATAATTGTCTAATATTCATTACATGTTATGGTGCGGAAACCTTAAAACGAGCATCGGGACCATATCGACCTTTGTCATCATGCAACCGAGACCTAGTCCTAGGTAATAGTGCATATGAATAACCTAGGATTTTAGGCATGCTATGCGAGATAGGGACATGGAAAAGGCTCCCAATGCATGTTTGATTCATATTATATACATGTTTTGGTGCGGAAACCTTATAACGAGCAAGGTGACCAAAGCGACCTATGTCACCATGTAGGACAGACCTAGTACTAGATGATAGTACATATGAATTATCTAGATTTTAGGCAGTCTATGCGAGATAGGGACATGGATAATGCTCTCAACGTCCATTGTCCTAATATTCATTACATGTTATTGTGCAAAAACCTTCAAACGAGCAAGGGGACCATACCGCCCTATGTCGGCGTGTAGCTTAGACAAAGACCTAGGTGATAGTACATATTAATTACCTAGGATTTTAGGTAGACTATGGGTGATAGGGACATGGAAAAGGCTCACAATGCCTATTTCCCTCATATTCATTACATGTTATGGTGCAAAAACCTGTATTTCGAACATGTACAAAACATGTATTTGTGATGCATTATTATTTATATAATGTTCTTTTTACAATCCTTATTCACGTTATGTGCTT
This sequence comes from Mya arenaria, assembly GCF_026914265.1. Lineage (NCBI taxonomy): Eukaryota > Metazoa > Mollusca > Bivalvia > Myida > Myidae > Mya > Mya arenaria. Next base: position 19,031,655 of record NC_069125.1, on the reverse strand, counting down.
TCTAAATACTATTCATATTGTGATATTGACTGTACGCTTTCACGCTGATTTGTTTCCACGGACTTCTTTTTGATTGTACATTTGACTTGTGAATAAATGTATAAATTATAGATAAGCTGCAACAGCAACAGCAGCAACTGGTTAACTGGTAATGTTTTGATAAAATAAAATTGTTTCTCGGTCCTATGCTAATAGATTGCAAACAGATTATGGTCAAAACGAGGCCCAGCACAGAAGTTTGACTGTGATGTGAATATAAAACAGTGTTCGTAACGATGACACTTGTTATATGTTCCCCTGAATAAAACATCTCAAACTTAACGAGGAAACATATGTGTGCATGTATAAAAATACTTATAGTTGGTAGTTGGTATTAACAAATAACCGACAGGCAATGTTTGAAGAACCAACTGGCTAATGTACGAAAACTGTGAAATATACTATGCGTAACAAAGACGTATACATCCATGTGTAAATAGGCACAAATGGGATATTTATTTACATTTACAACTTTTGACAAGAGAACATTATAATATATAATCTTAAATTCTCAACTGCCAACTGGTTGGTAGTTCAATATTCGCGAATGACCGACTAGAAATGGTCGAATAACCGACCGGCGAATGCATGCAAAATAGTGATTCAAAACAGTGTTTTTTTACGAAGATACATCTGTGTACGTGCATACAAATATACAACTATACGATTTCTATACATATGTACATTTAAGCCATCAACTAGACAAGTTTTGAATTCCCAGCTACCAACTGGCGAATAACCAATCGGCAATTTTTAATTTCGAATGTACGAAAAACAGTGATTTAAAACAGTGTTTGTCACGAAGATTCATATGTGCACATAGCTAAAAGGTACACATGTAAAGAAACAGAATCGAAAATTTTTAGATACATGGGATATGAACATCAGGTAGTAATGAAAAACGTTACCTTTTAAAGTTTCGGGCGATTTACTGGATAACGAACACAAGAAGCTGGTCCGTTGTTTACATTCAACAAATTAATGGAAAAAATGTTACAAGGGGATGTAACTCAGTACAATTTATTTATCCGTAAGCATACAAATAGTTTTGTATTTTATAGTAAAACATAACATGTCAGACATTTAATTTCATAAGGCCATAAATCCCTCTTGTTAAAACCATATTTCTTACCGATTGAAATATTAATCTGGAAATAGTCAATTAACATGAACATCATGTAGAATAAAGTATTCAAGTTCTCACTACTGTACAGTGAAATATTTAAGAAAAATGAGTTCAAATGAAATATATACAACATTTTGACTAAAACAGAAGAGTACTTGAGAAAACAATATTGTACAAGTTGTCACTTCATTCAATGTCCAGTTAAGAGGTCAAGAGGGTCATTTTCGTCCGGGGTATTGTACTTCTCAAAAACCGTATAGACCGGTAGTTTATAGATCAGCCCTGTCAAGTTTCATGCTTTTGCCATTTTAGCACGATTCTTGTGATGGTTGCACCATTTTTGAAGTGCTTTAATATGACTTTTTTCAGCTGTCAGCTGTCTCCAATATAATACACAGTCATATCTGAAGCTGGGTGAATTGTTACTTTTAGTGTGGCCGTGAATGGTGTATATATATACATGTCAACTATGTTCATCGACGCTCATGGTTTTAAAATCATTATTGACTTGACAACCACCAAATAGTTTGTATGCATCTTAGTTCTCAATTATCTGTAAGACTATCATCATCAGCAGCAGCAGCAGCTCTCAATTTCATGTTTTCATGTTCTCGCAAACCGTAGATGTTATTGGTAATTTCCGAAAACCTGTATTGCCTTCATTCGACCACAGAAAAAACACTTATCAGGATAAAAGCAGGGGGTCCAACGTAATTTACTTTTGCGGAAACATTAGAGAGGGACATGTTGGATGCGGAACTAAATGGCGGATTGATTGAGTATTTTGGTGCGTTTGAAGGATTGTTTTGACCGGTTAGAAAGTTTATATCCCAATTATCGCAATATAAACAGGCCTTCTTGGAGGATATGCGTGTTTACAATATTCTCTCGTTTTTTAACCTATGTTTCTAGAGGCCTTAACAAAAAAAAAAAATGAATATATAAGCTGACCGAGTGTTTGTAAACAAATCGAAAAATAGAAAAGTGCATGTCTTGAAACTGTTTTGAGTCAAAATATACCATTCTTGTACCTATTTAAGCTATATTTTATTGAGATTTTGCATACATATCTTTTCGACGGCCTGTGCATGGGTACTATTTGTCCATTTTTAAATGTTTAATCACCTTTTATGTTTGCCATGGACGTTTTAAGCAGTTTTTGTTCACCAATATGTCGTTATAACACATGATTGATTGAAATTCTCATTGTTTCATATCATACATTTCTCTAAATTGAAGATATGGTCCAATACTGTAAATATCTATGTCTGTATTTGTTTAATATGTCGCTCAGAAGTGGAATTAAACAATATAAGCTATCGATGCGATTTTCGTACGTACAGATATTTCTTTTTTAATCCTTAATGTACATTGTGTATTAACTGTATCTAAATCCTGTTCACTTCAGCAAACGATATTTTGTTTGAGTTTATTCATGTTCGATGATTAATGATGTTGTTTAAGTAAATGCGAATTTAAAAATATTGCGCATTTGTCAGTCATTAATGAATGTTTTGATGTACTTAAACAGAGCTGATCATTTTGGAAAAAAAACAACATATCATGGTGATTATAGTTAAGACATGAACTTGGCGTTTCAAATACCAAAATAAATTATTAAACAAATATAAAAGTATATACCGTCGGCAGCAGGATTCAAACCTGGGTACTATTTATAACACCATATACAAATGAAATAAGAGGGTTTAATGTTACAAAATTTTTATTTTTAAAATGGCGTAATTTGTCCATATCTAACCGAAAGTTGACACTATTTGAATGTTTGTTTTTAAAGCGTTGAACATATGTATTTTAGAACAACCATGTTTGTTGATCTTTTTTGCCATCAGGTCAAACGGGGCATTAGATGTCATAAACAGTCCGCATTTAACGTGTTTTTTAATTCTTCAGTCATACTTTAATACTGGCCTTCCAGAGTGCTTTATCGGACCAAATCAGAATTTGCATTTCATTCTACAGCATAATCGGAGCATTGTTCACCGCGCAATGATATAAAAAAAGATTCAGGATATAACAATTTATTATTGCAAGTTTTAAAATCTCAGAGCTTTGCGGCGACTAGTTGAATACCGATAAAAATGTATACCTCGCCAATATCACATCTTTGTGATGCGCGGCTGGAAGTGGGCAAATCTTACCTTCTTGTATGAACCTTAAACTTACTGACCACTTGAAAAATATCTGACTTGTTCCTACAATATTGTTCATCGAAGTGGCTTTATTATTGTCAATACACAGTCTCAATCTGAGACATTAAATGTAGTTTTTGCTGCTCAAACATCCCAATATCAGTCTGGTATGATAGCTTATATGTATTGCCTTTTCGTGTCATAGACACAACAGAGACATCTGACCAATTTTAATCTCGAATACTTGTTAACTGCAGTTAGATTAATGCAAGTCCATATTCCCCTGGTCTCTGTTATATAAGCCGAAAGACGACTCTTCCTGATGCCTTGAAGTACGTGGCCCCTACCAGTCCAGTGTGAAATCAATTTTGAAAGAACAGTGTCTTAAACCAGGAGTAAAGCTATTTAATAAAGCAGAGTATATTGTCTTCTGTTGTTGTACGTGTATTTGCGTGAGACTATCAAAGGCGTTGTACAAGCTGAGCTATCACTATTTCATTTCAAAAATGAGTCATAAAAGTCCTGTCCGAATATACTGCTCAAATGAAAGCCGTTATTTTAAGATAAGCAACCGTCGTTTACAGGGCCATACATCGCTCAACGTTTTATGTAAATATAACCTTATACCAATGTCAATGGACAAACTTCTGACCAGGTTCGAAAGGAATGGGTAGGGAGTAATTATGAAGAATATTAGTACTGCATTTGAAATAATTAAAAATAACCGAATTTCTTCACCACATGACACGTGTTGGGTGTGTTCAAGGGTAGGATAGCTCAACAAGTTTGTATAAAAACATATTGTATATGCCTCTCGAATGTTTAAAATGGTTCCCGTCAACGTTTCGACCGAATAATGAACTAGCCCGTATTAAACCATGACATACCTTGACCATTACAAAACAGTAGTTTTTGAGATCTAAAAAATGTTAGCAAATGTGGAGGGCTAGTGTGTTAACAAGGTTGTTTCAAACAGTTTACCATAGGGGTAAGATACCCTCCATGGCTGTCAGCATGCATGGATGGCCACACAGTTTGTCCTAGCATATTAATCTCCAACATACAGACGGATTATCATGAAACCACACAAGAGAAAATTACCAAGCATAAGTCGAGTAATATTCACAATGGCTGTCCTTCATTTACATATATAATGTGAAGTCTTCTTGTAAAGTTTGGTCCATCATAAACCTTGACAAAAAATCTGAAGACATACACTTTCTGAACATGGACATTCTGACGATGTTTTCAAAACACTTGTAAGACAATTACAGGTTCTTGATTATATCTTTTCAAGTTAGAAAGATATTCAAGAAAAGGATGCAAAAAGTGGATAGAATTCATTTCCTGGTTTCAAAAATGCAAATATCTTTCTAAAAATACCTGCAAACAAGAAAGAAAACCGCATGACATTGTTGATCGGGTAGTCCTGACAATTTTGACACAAAAACAGTCGTTTTGTATAAGGCCATTTCTGTAAAAATGTTAATGCCTTTTTTTAATCTGATAAATTCTTATACCATAATAGTTGCTTAACTCCTTATTACACATACACATGTTGCAACGGATGTATGTATAATGCTTGCTAAATATTGAACCTCAAAACTAAATATAAAATGATTGTTTTTACTTTTGTTTTGGTCCTTCAGCTAACTTTTGAACTGTAGAAGGCCCTTATACCAAATATTAGTCTCATGTATAATTCAGATACATTGATTGAAAAAACAATTCCACATAGACATTTTATGTCTTTATTTAAAATATATATAAGCTAAAATTATGTAAAAGTATATTCATAATGCTGCAATATGGGTAATACTTTAGATACTCTTCATTTTTTTTAACAAATGTACAAGAAAGCACTGTTCACAACGTTTGGTTGAACCAAATGCAATTTTCAAAATTAATGTCTCAATTAACCAAATATTAAAATAATAATGATGAAATACGAATGGAAAGCCTGAAACAAGAACTGGCGCAGGAATGTGACATATGCTCCTAAAAAACATATGTCGAAAACAGTGTATACAGCTTCATACATGTATGTATAACAAATGATTGTTTCATAAAAACAGTTGCAGGTCGAGCGGACAAACATTCAACAGTTGCAGGTCTAGAGGACAATCATTCAACCATTGCAAATCGAGCGGACAAACATTCAACAGTTGCAGGTCTAGCGGACAAACATTCAACAGTTGCAGGTCTAGCGGACAAACATTCAACAGTTGCAGGTCTAGCGGACAAACATTCAACAGTTGCAGGTCTAGCGGACAAACATTCAACAGTTGCAGGTCTAGAGGACAAACATTCAACAGTTGCAGGTCTAGCGGACAAACATTCAACAGTTGCAGGTCTAGCGGACAAACATTCAACAGTTGCAGGTCCAGAGGACAAACATTCAACAGTTGCAGGTCTAGCGGACAATCATTCAACAGTTGCAGGTCCAGAGGACAAACATTCAACAGTTGCAGGTCTAGCGGACAAACATTCAACAGTTGCAGGTCCAGAGGACAAACATTCAACAGTTGCAGGTCTAGCGGACAAACATGCAACAGTTGCAGGTCTAGAGGACAAACAAGGAACAGTTGCAGGTACAGAGGACAATCATTCAACCATTGCAAATCGAGCGGACAACCATTCAACAGTTGCAGGTCAAGTGGACAAACATGCAACAGTTATAGGTCCAGAGGACAAACAAGGAACAGTTGCAGGTACAGAGGACAATCATTCAACAGTTGCAGGTCCAGAGGACAATCATTCAACAGTTGTAGGTACAGAGGACAATCATTCAACAGTTGCAGGTACAGAGGACAATCATTCAACAGTTGCGGGTACAGAGGACAATCATTCAACAGTTGCAGGTCCAGAGGACAATCATGCAACAGTTGCAGGTCGAGAGGTGAAAGCAATATATTTAAATGATGTCAAGTCAAAAGGCATATATAACATATTCCCATTCACCCTTCGATGTGCATGTAAGACCGTTACATAGTTTCTTCTGATTTCACCCACACACAAGGCATGACTGTCTTGTTTCACACTGCCAATAATATGTATGACCATTCATTGTTATTTTATTTGTAATACAACCTTTTATATGTACCATGTTAGAGATACATTAACTCCTTTTAACGTTAATCAAGTAGGCGGAGCTAAAACCATGCAAAAAGCTGTATTAAGTTATATGCAAGCTTCTTAATGAGTAATACAAATACATAATTTCTTCTTTTCCCCAATACAAAATGCATGACTGTAATATGATACAAAATTACTGAAAGTAACATTACTTTTAAACATGACTAGCGCACAGTTGTTATCACATGCTTCTCTCCTATTATCTATATTATTCAAAATACAGCCGTTGTTTCTTTTATTGCAGAAGTTCTGGATTAAGTGAAAAATGTGTTATACAGCTGCTATGTATATGAAATTAAAAACCATTTACCATTCCTGGGTTTAAAACGAGTACTTATCATTATCAAAGCTCCTAGTAGGAATTGAACTCCCAACATTCTGATCTAAAACTATATGATTTTTCTACATGACAGAAAATATTGCATAATATTTCAGGCGACAAATTTTCATGATTATGTTGAGAGGTAATATACATATATATTATAACATATCACATTTTTATCAATTTTAACAATGTATTGTTAATTACATAATTAAAAAAAAACAACGGACTATAGTAAACTATAGTCCAATGTCAGACCAGGCCTATTGAAAATAATAAATTAAGCCGTAAAAGTAGGATAGCATCCAAACCTGATAAAAGTGAGTATAAATGTAAATGCAATTAAATATCCCAACTGCACATGCATGCAAATACACAGCTTCCATTTAACAAGTTTATTTGTGTTCCAAAATAACAGGAAACTTAATATGTCCCTTCAAGAGACCCTAAAGTTGTTTTTTTTCATGGCTGCATGACCAAAGAAGGTTTTGTTTATGCCCTCATGACCCAGATGTTTTATGCCCTTACGGCCAAAGGTAGTTTGTTTATGCCTGCATCAACCAGGATTGTTTTGTTTATGTCTGGATAACCAAAGATGGTTTTGTTTACGCACTTATGACCACAGGTGGTTTTTGTTTATGCCCTTTTGGCTAGAGCTGGTTTTGTTTACACCTGCATGACCAAAGGAAGTTTATCTATGCTCACATGACAAAAGCAGGGTTTTGTTTGTGGATACACTGGTAAAAACAGTTCACATATACAGTAATACAAAATACAGGAAACCCGCAATAATCATGAAGCAAATTAACATTGATAAGTGCTGGGCAAGAAATGCAAAAGCTTGATTGTTGTTTTTTCTTCAGTTGATCAAGGGGCATAACTCATCAATAATTGAAGTAACAGATTTGGGCTATGCAGCACATATCCACATTGTCTCTCTTAACATGTGTACTAAGTTTTAGATAAATATCTCTAGATGTTGAGTGATGGCTAGACACCAATGCTATGACATATCTCTTTTTTTGCTCTTTGGAAAACAGATAAGCAAACTGATTAGCTTAACATTTGAAATTAAAATACTGCATAAAATAAGAAAAAGATGAACTTGAACATGCATATGCATATAAAAATTTAACAAAAAAAAGCACTATGTTTACAACAATAAGTTGCTCATGGATCTTCTAAGGTGTAAGATTGAAGATGGATGTCTACATGGGGAAATCTTTGGGTGTTGAAATACTGAAGTTTGACATCACCTAGAATGCATCATTGAATGTGTAATACTTGTGGTCTACCGCTCTGAAACAAAAATAGAAAAATTTAATGCAATTGGTTTCATGGGTATATAATATACATAGAAATGGGAACAAATGTATGTCACACCAAGTTTTTAACTTTTTGCTACATGGTTCATCCAACACATTTTTTCTATTTTTTTTTTAAACTATTTATTTTGAAGAAAAATAAATAAATAAAAAACACTTTGAAGACAGAATCGTCATCTGCTTAAGCTTAACAATGCAGCGAACCAGTCTGATGACTTTATTTTTTACCCAATCATTTATATATATCCTTTAAGCATTTTCAACAATCATTTCGCATTTTTATAGAACTCATGGGACAGATAAATATTTTCACATTGATGTATGAATTAAATATCAAAAACTTTCACTTTAAATTTGGGAAATACTATTTCAGTAATCTGACAAAATTTGAAAATTGTAGAGTTTTATTTAATTTATTTTCTCTAGTGGGCAGCATTTAAAAAAAAAAAAGCAAAACAACTCTGCCTAAAGGTAAGATAAAGGTAAGATGTATTCTAAAGCAGAAACATTTATAAATATTTGTAAATTTGTTTTCATCTGGTAAATACTTGTGAAATGTTCGCATTAACAGAACTTCTAATCGACAAAGCCCCATTTAGATCAAACTCCCGACCCTCTGATCAGATACACTAACTACTCAGAAACTTTCTAAAGTTAACAGAATTTAAGCTTTTTTTTGATGCACATATTGAAATGTGTGTTGCTGCTTGGTGTTTACAATCAAAATGATAAAACAAACCATTTTTAACAAATCTTATAAACACATGTCATCAACATAAAATCTGAGAACAAGCATCTTTATATTCATCGTTGGTAACCATGATACTTTCTTTCATTAAGCGGTAAAAACACTTCATTTATACCATGGGAAATTTGACTGACAAAATCTGATTTATATGAATATGCATGAGATAGCGGAGACAACTCTTCTTTAAATGAAATTGCATGTTACAATCAAATATGCTTCAATAACTCTATACTGTCAGCTGTCTTCGCAGCTGAGTGGTCTAAGTGTCTGGTTTGAAATTTGCCAAGTGGGAACCAGTTCTATTGGAGCTTTCACCAGAATACTTTTTCTGGAAGGTTCATTAATACATGTGAGATCTGCTGTATTTAAAATTTTGAGATAAGTCTTTCAACTTTACTTTTTATATTTAAATTAAAGAACACATCGTGAAATATTGTAACTTTAACAGTTTACAACGATGTCGCCTATCGTTTACTTTATCAAAGTTGTGAACATTTGGCCCAATGTTGAATAAAATATATTTAACCAACTGAAAACAGGGCAAGTAAAAGCCTACATCAGGTCAACCAGCTGTTTGAAACATAACAGCTAGACCACTTCATACATTATTTCATTTAGCTATAAAATACACTCAAAAGTATGAAATCTACATTTGGTATCAAATATGTGTCAATACTCTTATCAGCATTTGAGTACTGGAGTTTGATTACAGATTACTTGAATCAGCTTCCCACTAAGATAACAGACACAAGTAGAAATGATTGTCTGACCATTATTTAGATCAAGCACACTTTAATCCTTTGCCCTTCAACTTCTTCAAACAGGTATGAAAGGTATTTTCAATAAAACATGTTTACTTCTATAATATAGCCCATAGTAGAACAAGAAGCTTGAGTCACATGATTTCGGTAGCAGACAGACGGACACAACCGCCATATTGACTCCTGCATACATGTTCCCCCTTAAAAAAAATGTTTCACTGGGTTTAAATACAACACAAAATTTTGGATACTTACACTGTTTCAATATTAAGTCTGAAATCTTTATTTAAGGCACGAAGAAGTTCCATTTCCTCCTCTGACAACTCAAAGTCGAATATCTGTAATAATTCAAACAGTTCAGATTTAACAAAAATCAGATTGCATAACGTTATATAAAATAATTTACTTCATTAATACATTACAAGCTTTTAACAATAGGCCGAACAGGCCCTTAAGGGCCTATGCTCTACTGGCATGACATTTTTGGTAATTCATTATCCAAATCATGTAAATACTAGTAATAGGCAATATTCTGGACCCAAATCTAAAGGGGAGCATTCAATGAACCATGTTTAACAAGTGGCAATGTGAGATAAATACTTCAATAAAAGACAAGTTTTTGTACAAGTTGTCTCCATAAGAGTATACTTTTGCTTGGACGGCAGCATTACAAGGGCCAAAATTCAGTCATGCATGGGCAGATTTGGCTGGTTTAAGAAAGAAACTGAGTTCTCATGGATATCTAACTGAGTTCTATTTGACTGAGATACAATCAAAACTAAAGAATGTAAAAGCAATTATTTACGGACAAACGCACAGAAGAAAGCCATGGCATAACAATTCAGCAAGAACACCGTGGAGGGAATACCACTGGCACTCTTCTGACAGTCCAACAATGGGCATAAATTGCTATGCTCGCCTTCCAAGCGGACATAACTTGATAATTATTAAATCAAGAGTCTCTGATAACATGCTTATCAGTTTTCATTTAAATATCTTTAACGTTTTACACATATCAAGTTTCATTTAAATGTCTTGACAGTTTTTTGAGTTATGGCAAAGGTTAAAGATTTTGCTTAATATAGCGACTTTTTTTTCAAAAAAAAGATACGTTTATAATAATAAAATATGAAGTGATTTGAAGTGTTATACGATAAACTTCAACGTTTGACATTTCACATGATTTAACATGATTTAACAATAAGTCCAAAGATATTTGGAGATAGCAATCATTAGATAAAGAAAACAAAATATGTAATTAGTGTTGGTTTGTGACAAAGAGCGAAAGTGATGCAGAACCCAAACGCTTATCTATTGGTTTTCAGTGAAAAGGGAAATAACTCTACAATTATTGAAGCCAGAGTTATGGGACTGGCGGTACATATGAGTATTGTTATTGCCAACATAGGTTTCATTTATCTTGAATTTGTTTTGGGCGGCCCCCAAAAGCGCCGGGAAACAGGTGCCTGTATAGTTGTTTATTTCCTGTTTTGATGAAACCGAAAGTAGACTGCATATCCTCCTGGTTAGCATTTCATTTAAAGCCTGGGAAAATATCTGGTGGTTTCATTTTTTCAAGAAAATGCAGAAAAAAACAAACCATGTCAGGTAAAAAATACGTCTTGGCAGTCAAAATAGGTACATTTTCCTGACGTTAAAAACAACTAAAATAGCCCAAGATATGCTCTAGAATGCACCACAGACGTTCCCCATTTAAAAAAAAATCCGGACACCCCTAGTGTGCGTTGACATTACGATGAGTGTCCCGGAATTGACCCAAGAAATTATCACATGTATGGTTTTGGCCAAAGTGAAAGTTTTGAACAAGGAGGATGCCACCGCTGACGACACAGCCAACAAAGACACAAAGACTATCACATCATTATTCTTTTTTTCATCGAAAAACAAACAAGCTATAAATTCAAAACCATGCTGTATAAACATGCTGTATAAAATACAATTATGCAGTAGGACATAGAACAAAGTTTGCCTTTTTATTTGAATGAAACATCAATAAAAAAACACATAACCAAACCATACCTGGAAGTTTTCTACAACTCTCTCTGGTTTCACACTTTTTGGAACAGCTGATAAGCCACGTTGAATGATGAACCTCAACAATATTTGTGCTGGAGTCTTGTTTTTAGCCTTTGCCAGTTCCACAACCTTCGGCTCTTGTAAACATGACACATATTCTTCACTGAAATATCACCACATTTAATCATTGCATCATCTTCTGCTCTTGCATCATCTTCTGCTCAATATTATTTAGTGTTAAGTAAGTCTTATAGGCAAAGTGCAAGAAAACAAGAAAAACATCATGAAAATCTATGACCAAACCCTTAGAAACCTGTTACCAACTTCTATCACCAAACCCTTAGAAACATGTCGCCAAGTTCTATCACCAAACCCTTAGAAACCTTTCACCAAATTCTGTCCTAATGGTTTAATGGTATTGAAATTTAATGCTAACCCAAGAGGTTGTGTGTTCAATCCAGACTGGTGGCACATTCTCTTCCCACTCAAAAAGGAAACTAGTATTGGCTTCTATCCTATAGCAAATACATATTCAGTCATACTTGCTATCTTCTCAATCAAACTTGAATAAAAAATCAGTATAAGCTAACCTCTTAGTCTTTGGGTCTCCAAACGTTCCAGGTGCTCCGAGCGGTGAATAAGCTATAAGAACTATGTTGTTTTTCTTACAGAAGTCAAACAGTTTATCCTGTTGGAGATGGAGATGACATTCTACCTGTAAATGAAAACAGAATGTGAGTACAGTTAAAATAAGGAGCTGTTAAAAATATTTAAAAAATACCTTTTCAGCAGTTTTATTCAATTTGGTGAGGTAAATATGATTAACATAAGATGAGTTAAAGACTTAGTCAGATTGTTTATGGGTGTGTGCAGTATGAACACTCAGGCATTATCTTGCAAACTCATGTATGTAATGTAGCACAATAGCACTTATCTGGAAATTGGCAATATTGCACCTGAATGTTCATACTACATAAAAGTGTGAACAAGAGTGCCAAGATGGCCCTATATCGCTCACCTGATTGGACAGAGGGTTCTAGAGTTTTGCTCAGATAACACATTGGACACCTCCCGCACATATGCCGCAGTTGAAACAACATTACATCTCGTTTTTGGGCTTATATATAAGTTTAAGTTCTATTACTTGTAACAAAAGAGCACATTGTTACTGTGAATAAGTTCATGATGCTTGAAGTTCATATCTTCAATGATTGTGAAACAATGAAAAAAATACTGAATTTTTTTTTACATATTTTTGATAAAAGGGTCACCTTTGGAACGTTTCTGTGATTTTTTTTTTTTAATCGGGCCAATACTTACCGAAGAGAAGATTTGTAAAGTTTTGTAAATAGACATATAGTGAAAAGTAGCCCCATCCCCTGGCAGCCATGTTTTTTTTACAAATCAACATGGGGTGAAGGAAATCCATAGAGGGTCACCTTAGGGTCATTTCTGTGAAATTATTTTAAAATCGGCTCAGAAGATTCTGAGGAAGATTTTCAAAATTTTCCTTTTAGACATATATAGTGAAAAGTATCCCAGCCACCCAGGCGGCCATGTTTCATACGAATCAACATAGGGATGTTGACAACAGACGATGAACAGACGGATGACAGACAATCACCCTATCACATTAGCTCATGCTGAGCACTTTGATATTGTTATTTGTATCATCAGAATTACCTGATTGGCCTGGGGCCTTATTCTGGCCACATCTAGAATTCGCTGTATCTGAACACTAGAGAAGTTGGAGCATCCTATGTTTCTAACCAGACCTTCATCTACACAGTCCTCAAGTGCCTGAAATAAACAAACAAGAGATGTTTGTCAAACATTATGCCCCCCTGAGCGCCATGTTGTCAAGATTATATTGACAATTGAATGAAATATGCATGGACCGAAATGACAGCTGATTTTTGTCACTTACATTGGATGCCGTTGAGACAGTTTTAAGATTATGTTCAATCAAAGTGTGAGGATAGAGTGTGTTATGACCATGACCTTTGACTATATGACCTCAAAATCCATTAAGAGTCATCAGCTGGTCACCAAACACCTATATGTCAAGTTTGAGGGCCATTTTTTATGAAGTTATCACACAGACAAGCTTTTTTTTGTGGTCACTGTGACCTTGACCTTTGACCCCTAAAATTTAAGGGGTCATCTACAGTTCGGACGCAACTAGTGATGTTCCGATGATCGATTATAATCAAAAATCCATTGGTTGGGCCTGAAATCGGCGACAATCGATAGTATTTAGTTATAATCGACTATCGAAAAAAAATAAAAATATTAGTAAGTGTTCATATGTTATCTTTAACAAAATGGCTGATGAAAGCCACAATGAGCAAGAAAATGAACTATTTTTTTTACAACAACACTTAATAACTTCAATCATAGACATAAGGTATATGCATTATAATGATTAAGAGTTTAATACTGTACATGAATAAAACTACAACTCAGGTACTATCCACAGGGTTCGAATTTAGACTCGCATACTCGCAAAATCATTGGCTAAATTTAGCGCTTTTGCGCACTATATGTAAACCCCATCATCCTTTGAATACATTTCCGCCCAACTGTCAAAATGAATAGACTTCGTTGATCGATATATTTCATGGTCCAAAGTATCCACGCTACATTTACTGTTGCTTTTTTATTTTAAATTTATTATTTTATTTTTTTTAATACTTACAGACTTAATGAAATCTGTAGCGTGCTTATCGAATGGGTATTAAATTACCCAATGGCGAGGGTAAATATACAAAGTGAACAATGTCAAATTATTGGACAGCTTTGTTATCAAAAAGCTGCCAGCATCAGACGAGTCTTTCCATACCCCCCAAATAGAATAAGCCATCAACAAGTTCTAGTAGTCGAGTCACTCAAGATTGATACTTTTTAATATTCATAATATGTCTTAGGTGTTAATTTTTACTTTAATTAGACAATATTATAAGGGAATAAAGCAAATAATAAAATTGCAAGTTGATTTGTCATTTTGCGAGTTGCCTCAAAATGCACTCTCAAATTTTTGCGAGTGCTCCTCAAAGTTAAATTCGAACCCTGATCCAGTATTTTAAAAACTGATTGTACTATTGATAATCGGTTACTTGAGTGGAACCGATCATCGATAGTAAAATTGCAACGGATTCCCAACACTAGACGCAACCTCAAGTCAAGTTTGAGGGCCATGGGTGCAGGCATTGTCGAGTTATCACTCAAACAACATTTTCGTATTAAGATCACTGTGATCTTGACCTTTGACCCGATGACTCCTTAAGTAAACTACTGGTCAGGCCCAGCTTCCATGTCAAGTTTGATGATCATAAATTCATTGTTAACTTTTTTGGGTTAAAGGTTACTGTGAAAACCCCAAAGTAAGTAAGGGGTCATCTACTGATCAGGCCCAACCTTCATATCAAGTTTGAGGACCATAGGTCAAGGAATTGTCGAGTTTGCTTTCAAGGTCACTGTGACCTTGACCCTGACCCCTAAAATCAATAGGGGCCATCTACTGGTCAGGCCCAACCTCCCAGTCTAGTTTGAGGGCCATGGGTGCAGGCATTGTTGAGTTATCACTTGAACAACCTTTTATCAGTCAAGGTCACTGTGACCTTGACCTTTGGCCCAATGACCCCTAAAATCAATAGGGGTCATCTACTGGTCAGGTTCAACCTCAAAGTCAAGTTTGAGGGCCATGGATGCAGGCATTGTCGCGTTATCCCTCGGACAACCTATTACCATTCATGGTCACTGTGACCTTGACCTTTGGCCTGATGACCACCAAAAACAATAGGGGTCATCTACTGGTCAGGCCCAACTTCCATATCAAGTTTGATGACATAGATCTAGGCATTGTTGAGTTATCACTCAGACAAGCTTTAAAATTCTTTTACCATTAAAGGTCACTGTGACCTTGACCTTTGACCCGATGAGCCCTAAAATCAATAGGGGTCATCTACTGGTCCGGCCCAACCTTCATGCCAAGTTTGATGACCATACGTCCAGGAATTGTTGAGTTACCACTTGGACAAGCTTTGGTCTACAGACTGACCGACGGACATGTGCAAAGCAATACAAAATACAATTTTATATGATCAAAGATCTTGTTAAAATTTTTTTTTCCTTTTCCTATGATTAAAACTACAAGTGTAAACATGTTTCATACTCTTTGAACTAGTAAACTTGGCATTTGATATCAGAAAATGTTGCATTCTCTGTGATTCCCATGATCAACAAAAAGAAATAAATTTTATTTGAACTAATTTTGCAACAGAAGTCAATCAAACAATTGAAAATGGTCCAATGTGGACTTACTCTGGTGGGTATATTCTACTTAGGATAACACTCATTTTGTAATTGCTATTTTTTCGGTGGCTTGTTTGTTCTTTCAAGATAGCTGGATAGGTATTGGTACTAAGGTTAGATACTAAACATAAAAACAATTTGGAACTCCTTTAAACAAAACATCTGCAGAGGAGTGACATTGTTCGTCCTAAACATGCTTTATACCTTAAATGCTATTTTTTGACCAACAGAAATGAAACATACTGTTGTTACATAATAAGTATTTTGCCCAAATGCTATACTGTAAAATAAACAATATTCTGTCAACAGAAATGCTACATACTGTTATATAAGCAAATATGCTACGTGTACCTCAGAAATGCTACATACTGTTATATAAGCAAATATGCTACGTGTACCTCAGAAATGCTACATACTGTTATATAAGCAAATATGCTACGTGTACCTCAGAAATGCTACATACTGTTATATAAGCAAATATGCTACGTGTACCACAGAAATGCTACATACTGTTATATAAGCAAATATGCTACGTGTACCACAAAAATGCTACATATTGTTATATAAGCAAATATGCTACGTGTACCTCAGAAATGCTACACACTGTTATATAAGCAAATAAATTTTTTTATGCTACGTGTACCACAAAAATGCTAAATACTGTTATATAAGCAAATATTCTGCCAACAGAAATGCAATATAATGTTATAAAAGCAAGTATTCTGCCTTTCTTCCAATTTACATCTAGACTTTTGAATTTGTGTAGTGTGCCTGTAGTTTTAGCATTGAGAGACTCAGTGATGCAAATTTCAGCATTTGTGCAAGCTTTATATGCATATCTGATATATATGACATGGTTTTGTTTATCCCTCAATGGGTATGTAAGTATTCTATATTATTATAATTGTTATATTTCTAGTATAAAGCATTATGTACAAACCTTCCAAGTGTCAACATAGTCAACATCAGAGAAGATAACTTTCCCATTCTCATCCAAAGGCATAAATTCTTCTCCCTCCTGAAACGGATAAAAGAAAAGAATAACAGTGACGGAAAAAAGAACAACACTATTGCAAATAATTATGCCAGGATGAATAACAATGATGGAAAGTAGAATAACAATGATGGAAAGTAAAATAACAATGATGGAAAGTAGAATAACAATGATGGAATAACAATGATGGAAAGTAGAATAACAGTGATGGAAAGTAGAATGATGGAAAGTAGAATAACAATGATGGAAAGTAAAATGATGGAAAGTAGAATAACAATAATGGTAAGTAGAATAACAATGATGGAAAGTAGAATAACAATGATGGAAAGTAGAATAACAGTGATGGAAAGTAGAATAACAATGATGGTAAGTAGAATAACAATGATGGAAAGTAGAATAACAATGATGGAAAGTAAAATAACAGTGATGGAAAGTAGAATGATGGAAAGTAAAATAACAATGATGGAAAGTAGAATAACAATAATGGAAAGTAGAATAACAATGATGGAAAGTAGAATAACAATAATGGAAAGTAGAATAACAATAATGGAAAGTAGAATAACAATGATGGAAAGTAGAATAACAATAATGGAAAGTAGAATAACAATGATGGAAAGTAGAATAACAATGATGGAAAGTAGAATAACAATAATGGAAAGTAGAATAACAATGATGGAAAGTAGAATAACAATGATGGAAAGTAGAATAACAGTGATGGAAAGTAGAATGATGGAAAGTAGAATAACAATGATGGAAAGTAAAATGATGGAAAGTAGAATAACAATAATGGTAAGTAGAATAACAATGATGGAAAGTAAAATAACAATGATGGAAAGTAGAATAACAATGATGGAATAACAATGATGGAAAGTAGAATAACAGTGATGGAAAGTAGAATAACAATGATGGAAAGTAGAATAACAATGATGGAAAGTAGAATGATAAGTAGAATAACAATGATGGAAAGTAGAATAACAATGATGGAAAGTAGAATGATAAGTAGAATAACAATGATGGAAAGTAGAATAACAATGATGGAAAGTAGAATAACAGTGATGGAAAGTAGAATAACAATGATGGAAAGTAAAATAACAATGATGGAAAGTAGAATAACAATGATGGAATAACAATGATGGAAAGTAGAATAACAATGATGGAAAGTAGAATAACAGTGATGGAAAGTAGAATGATAAGTAGAATAACAATGATGGAAAGTAGAATAACAATACATGAAAGTACAATAACAATAATGGAAAGTACAATAACAATAATGGAAAGTAGAAAAACAATAATGGAAACAATTAAACAAAAAAAGGACCAAAAATGATGGAAAGTAGAATAACAATAATGGAAAGTAGAATAACAATAATGGAAAGTAGAAAAACAATAATGGAAACAATTAAACAAAAAAAAGGACCAAAAATGATGGAAAGTAGAATATTTACCGGTATAATAGAAAACAGAATAACTAAATCTATTTAAATGACAGGTTTTATAATAAATATGGAAAACATGTTTGAAACTAAACATTTTGTTTGTTACTAAAAAGTCAACAATGCATGGGATAGGTTCTGCAGTTGTATAACATGTATTAGACTAGTATTATTTTTCCAGAAAGTGTATGCCTACATGTGATTTTATCTCACCTTATAAGCCATTGGCCAATGTATCAGGTAGAGATCAAGGTACTTCACCCCCAGATCATCAAGTGACTTCTTGAGGCTGGCTCTTACTAAATCTGGTCTATGGCAGGTGTTCCAAAGCTGTGTAAACATCACATATAAGAAACGTAAGTATGATAACATTCAAAAAGTCAAATGTTACTTTATGTTACCGTATATAATTTTGCACTTATTTAATAATCCAAAGAGAAGCAATTAAACATTATCTAATATTCACTTTTTGATTGGAGTGAACATATACGGTACATGTGCCGTTCCAGTGATTCGTTTTGCTGTGAATCGCACGTCCTATGCCCATTATTCATCCATTATCCATCTACATTTGCGCCAGCAAGATGCATAATTAAACTTGACTGTGAAACTGAACACTATGTTAATATATTAATGCCATATAGTTACAGATCAGCACTTGCAAAGTTCAGAAGTGGTGTTGCCCAAATAAGGCTAGAGACCGGTAGATATGAAAGGCTAATTGTTAATGATAGGATCTGTCCAATTTGTAATATTGATATAGAAATGCATGTGCTACTCAACTGTTCAACATATACTGAAATTCGTCAGTTACTGCTTCAAAAAGCTAGTAGTGTTAACACAATGTTTAACTAATATAATGAAACTGAAAAGTTTTGCTTCCTCTTATCTGATGAGAGAATTGTAAAATATACTGCCAAATCCTGCTTAAATATGTTAAAACTTAGAAGGACTATTTTATATTACTAAATTAGAAATTTGTGTGCCATTAATGGATCTTATATCCTTATCTGTTTTATATTCCTTTTCAACTGTACAGGTACTACCTTTTGACTATGGAAATAATACGATACGTAATATGTTTGTCTTTTTTATATATATCCATAAATATAAAATATGTGAGTATGCCTAACATTTTAAGTACTGCTTTAGATTAATCAGAAAATATAAAACAATTCACATATGCAACTTTTATAGACTTTTAGGTAAAAAAAACAGTGTTTGTCTAGTTCTATTTTTTGACATTTTATCAATTAATATGAAACAAACAAACACTTCTTTAAACAGGACAAAGGTCTTCATGTAGATGCACCCACTTTACTGGTAATGAAGAGATCCTCTCTCTGGATTGTTCCCTCCACAATCAGCTTCTTAATGGCGCTGCCAACAGCCCTCTCATTTCTGTAGATGGCTGCACAGTCTAGGTTGCGATATCCAGCCTTCACTGCAGTGTGCACAGCATTGAATACATCATCATCACCCTGTCAAGGAAACACAACAACTATATGAAGGCAAGCGTATAAGTTGTTTTAAAGGTACTAGAAACCAGAAGATACAATTGCAGGAAAGAAATAAAATTGTCAAAAACTTACATAAAATTGATATCATTGTATACAACGCATTGAATCTTACTTACTAATGTATCACATCTCTTAAGACCCTTATGTCTTTTGCATTTTTTGCATATTTTTCCCATTCGCATCTTACTGGGTTATGTTCCATGTGAATAAACAGTAAATTTCAAAATAGCGTCAGAATATGTATCTGCACTAAACACCTAACTTTCACAATCTGAATAAATATATATATATATACTTTAAACTGGGAAACAAATAAATTGTGCAATTTTTTAACGGGTTAACTCAGCTGAGACTGCGACGAAATATTCTTTAAATCATGTTAATTGATGTAAACTTTTTTCAGAAAATACTATCAGAATAAAAGTCCTTTTAGCCATCAAAGATTACAAAATAGGTCATTTTATATCTGGTTTCAGTCAAAATAAACAGCAAGTATAAAATCTCTGTCTGAAAACTTTTAGTCCTTATTTTACTTTTTCTGAATATCTTTCAAAATATAACAAAATAAAATGGGATCACATGGCATCAAAAGTTAACATTGAGGTTAAAGGCCAGTATGAATTAATTGCTAGATTTTTATATCCATATTTTCATAAATGGAGGAAGGGGGTGACATTTTAATTTTGTCATATCCCTACCGGACATAATGTAAATATCAAGACCAATCTCTGCACTTCATTCACCATGGAATAAACAATCAGTGGTATAATGGACAGCAAATGAAGTCTACCAATACAATAAAAAATGTTAAAAGACTCCTGGCATCTTTTTATAAAATATTCTACCAATACAATAAAAAATGTTAAAAGACTCATGGCTTCTTTTTATAAATGAAGTCTACCAATACAATAAAAAATGTTTAAAGACTCATGGCATCTTTTTATAAATGAAGTCTACCAATACAATAAAAAATGTTAAAAGACTCATGGCATCTTTTTATAAATGAAGTCTACCACTTTATACAATGAAAAAATGTTAAAAGACTCATGGCGTTTTTTTATAAATGAAGTCTACCAATACAATAAAAAAATGTTAAAGACTCATGGCGTTTTTTATAAATGAAGTCTACCAATACAATAAAAAATGTTTAAAGACTCATGGCGTTTTTTTATAAATGAAGTCTACCAATACAATAAAAAATGTTAAAAGACTCATGGCATCTTTTTATAAACGAAGTCTACCAATACAATAAAAAATGTTAAAAGACTCATGAATGGCATCTTTTTATAAATGAAGTCTACCAATACAATAAAAAATGTTAAAAGACTCATGGCATCTTTTTATAAATAAAGTCTACCAATACAATGAAAAAATGTCAATGACTCATGGCATTTTTTTATAAATGAAGTCTACCAATACAATAAAAAATGTTTAAAGACTCATGGCGTTTTTTTTATAAATGAAGTCTACCAATACAATAAAAAATGTTTAAAGACTCATGGCGTCTTTTTATAAATGGACTTAATGTTTATGGTGATGACCAATATGGACCATGGGTGATTCTCTCATGTGTTTTCCCCTATATATATTATAAAGTCATGGGATAGAAGGCAAATTTTGCAATTCTCAAAAAAATGACAGATAAAGTAAATTAATGGGTGTTTTATTTATCGAATTACTACCGTAATATAAAGAGAAAATTTACTTTTGAAAAAACGAAATCAACCCAGCATTGAGATATCAATCAAAATAAATATATTACTGCATTAGGACACTCGTTCGCAAAAATCCAAAATATAAAATTACCTCAGTAAATATCACAGTGTGTGTGCAATGCTGTACACAAATACATATCCAGTTCAATAAAGAATCATACGTTTTATCATACCAATTTATCTATTTATTTGTTTATAAACAAAATTCACCACTAAATTTGGCAAAAGTCACCAATTAAGTTTGTTCTTTTTACAGCTGTTTTTTTAATTTTGAGAACAACAGTTGTATTAAGCAATTTCATTGGCTGATGACTGCCCACACAGAAAATGGCAACGTTGACAAATTAAGAGTGCTATGTAAAATCTCTTTGTATTTTGCACTTGTTCAGAATGCAATAGTTAAAATTGTGCATTCAATGTGAATATTTTATGTTATTTTTAGGGATGGCAATGAGTTCCTGAGTATTTGAGTACTCGATCAATCATCCAAGTACCCGAGTACCAAATCACTACTCGAGTACTCGAAGAAATAAATATTTTTTATAAAATTCACTAAATACACAATTTACAGACGTAAGATCTGGTGCGTTTTCCAAGAAAACAATTTACAGTCCCTCAAATCACTGCTGTGTACACAATTGACCCTAATAAAATATTTATATTGACTTTTCTGACATACATATAATGACAGTCTTATTTAAAAATGAAAAAGGCCAATATTATGACCAACGCACAAAGTACATGAACGATACATGTATACATGAACTTGCCTTTCCCGAAAACAAATTCAATACTCGATCAGAAGATTGTCTGAGTACTCAAGTACTAATTTTACTACTCGTTGCCATCCCTAGTTATTTTAATAAATTAATGATCTACATCGTGTGATATTTGTCTTTTGTCGGTCTTCTATCCCATGTCTCTATAATATACATAAATATATATCCCCAACGTACAAAATACCGGTGGTTACCTATTACCGCTGTAATCCGAAAAGTCCGAATATCTAGGTCATGAAGAGCACTTCCGGTATTCTTTGTTTACAATATCTCTACGTATATCTCAATATGAAACTTTCAATAAATATTTAGTTTCTAAGGGTGAAAAACACATTTATTACATCAAAATTCATTGGAAACATATTTTTTGAACTTTTTCTTTTCATATCTGTTACAATGAATGAATAAATTTTGAATAATTCACAAACAAATTTTGACAGAACTTTGGCATCCATCTTGTTGATTACGTCATCTCTGAGCATGTGCTTTTTGGGAGCACTGCTACTTGACTAAACTTCTGACTTTTTAATGTTGAATAAAGATGCCAATATTGAACTCCAGAAATGGTGGTGGGATCCTTTTATAGGGCTTAAATAACATTGTTTTGGTAAAAATGGGGAAAATATAAGCATAATTTATTTATTGTTAACTTTTTTCCATACTTATTTATCTAACTAACTTATCTACATTCTCATGAATGGCACTGTATTGCTATATTTAATTAATGTAAAGAGGTCTATGCTCCTCCAAAAAAAATTTTTTTTTTTTTTTGGCAATATTTTGTTTAATATGCACTTTATTTCTGCAAGGTAAATTATAATTCTATACCCAGACCTGCCAACTTTGCTGGCATAATAATTTTAGCTTACTAACTGGAAGTTTAATGCAGTTGCTTCATTTCCCATGATTCCACCGGAATTTGGTAACTAAAAAATCCAAGATGGGGGCCACGGTCGGTAAACAAAAAGCAACTAGAAATCAATAATTGTGTTCTCTGGTATACAAAACTTATTGTTATTGATGGCAAAATAATTTTTCTTACATATGAGTGAAATTTAACGAAGCTTGCATGTAACCTGGCCAAAATTCCATTGGATAGTTGCTAAATACACCAGTAATTGGTACATCCAGGATATACATGTACATGTGTATAGGGTTTAAAAAAATGGAGAGAAGATGTAGACATTGTGAAAAATGTCGGTCTGACAATGAAGATTTAATCTTTATCAATTATCAAACACCGCTTAAAAGTAAGAATAATTTATTTTGTTAAACAGAAAATCGTGTTTTAATCAATGGCATTGTCAAATAACCATTTGTTTACAAACCCGATGTCATTTTCCGGTAGTGAAGATGTAGTACTGCACTTAGTCAAACAAAATGCAGCATTTGCCTCCATTTCGCAATACATTACCAAATAATGTTTACTACTGTGTATATATCGCGCGATGTTTTGAAACGCTAAAATAATAAAATTTTGTAATGAACATTGAAATCATTTAAATGTCATAGAACTTTCCAAACAATAATCTTATCCTATGGAACATAGTTCCGGGTGTATACCGGGGATAGCAGGGGAAATAGGCTGTGTTTTTTCTCCCAAGTGGTCCCGCAGTGCCAAGTGAATGAGGTGGGATTGTTTTTTTCACGCCAAAAATAGCTTGGAATGGGCCTCACCTAGGATGTCCCCAGGGTGTTGGGGCATTTGGCGACGATTTTACCAGCAGTTTGACACCGCAGGACGGGGATTTTACCAGGAATTGGCACCTGCTGTTGCCTGGACCTTGGGGCCATGGTTACAACTTACTGGTGCATTACATAAGGATTTGCAATGATAAAAAATCGTACAAAAACCTGGACTAGATCAGATGTTAGTTAAACAGTGTTTAGAACTTTAGTTAAGTCAACTAAATGTACTTACTTCTTTTGGTGCATACGTCCCAAGACCCAAAGCTGGCATCTTCAACCCTCCACGCAGAGTAAAATCAAACTTGTTTGCCATGACTTCTAATACTGCATTTGAAGAAAAATCGGTTAGTTGCCCAATTACTGGGTGAAAGGTTTCTCCAAAAGAAACAAGCGATTACTTGAATATTGCAAATAAATGCTTTCCTTAGACACACTGTGTGCAAATGCAATCAAGCTCTGAAGATGTCATCGGCCGTATTAAACGTTATCATAACCGAAAACTAGGTTAGAAAAACTAGAAGACTCACTATCTCTTCGCATGCGTCCTTGACCTCAATATTGCAGAAATGGTTTGAGTTACCCCCCTTCGCAAGAAGGCTACATTAAACTATTACCGTTTAGGTGGTGGGGTATGTTGCTCAACAAAATTTCGACGTCAAAAATGAAATATTTACTTAATGTACTGAAAATTGGTCAGCATTAAGTGCTAAGCTTCCTTTAATCATTTATGCGAAATAAAATACCTTTCCGATGAAGGTTAGTGCAAAAACTGGCTATCTTATAAGGCACCGTAATTTCTTTAATATAAATCCATGGTAAATCGCGTCATAAAATATTTAAATTTCATCGAAAAAACATGTATATTGCTATATTTATATATGCAATGAAACAAGCATAATACATTTTCATTTTGATATTTGCACACAAAAGAACTACTACTACTACTACTACTGCTACTACTACTACTACTACTACTACTACTACTACTGCTACTACTGCTTCTACTGCTGCTACTGCTGCTACTGCTGCTACTGCTGCTGCTGCTGCTGCTGCTACTGCTACTGCTACTGCTACTGCTACTACTACTACTACTACTAATAATAATAATTGGAAAGATATTAAACAATACCATTGCAATCGTACATTGTACTGCGATTTGCAGAAAAATATTTACGTATAAAGTTGTAATGATTTGACAAATAATCACATATATTCTTTTTAAAACACTTCTTTATTCTGTACATGTGTAGCAATTTAACATCCGGAATTAATTTTCAATTGAGAAAATAGGATGATAAAGCCGCGATTGGTTTTGCCGATATAACTAATCTGTTTTTTAGCAATACAGATAGTCCATCGCACCTTCCCGTGCAGTCCAATATCGGCCAATACAGCAGATAGTTTATAGCTTAAAAGTCCACGCAAGAATACTTTACATAACTTTAAACTATCCGCAAAACCATAAATACAAGAATGGCTTACACTACAATGCAGGAAGCTATTTATTATTAGTCGGCAACCTTCTGGGCGCCGACTAGAAGGGCGCCGACTATATTTGATATTACTTTAGAAATATTCCAACTTAGGGACTAGTTCATAAATTGCAGAACAATGCTTTCAATAGTTTCCACGTTGCATGATAAAATATGAAGTTTAGTTTGTTTTATAAAACTTTACAATTTAATTGATAATGAAACCTTAAATTATAATAGCCATGCTTATCATTTTGAAATTTTTGATTTTAAATACCAACTCAATCATAATAACAACTCGGCCATCTCCGAGATAGATACAGGCCGAGGTGTTCCGATTGATATCAAATAGATGAAGGTTACACGGTACTATTAAAATGTATAGTATTTTTATCCCCGTTCTATATACTCATATGAGTGAAATGTGTTACAAAAACAAAATATAAATAAAGCAAGGAATTCACATAACATGCCGGTACAAATAAAAGGTGAATTTCATGCTATTGAAATCTATGTATTAGACCATTGACTCTATTTCATCCGAAGAAACGTATGTATACTTTTGTTATAATTTAGTTTTAACCGGAGGATTAGCTTGGGGAAAAAAACAGAATATCTATAATTCCGGGCTTAAACTATTGTAACAATATTATTAACCATAATGTCCTTCGAGCATATGTACACCCAACTTAAAACAAAATATTACCATTGAAATAATAACCATTTTTGGTTATCAGCATGCACGTTTTTCTTCTAATTTCATTGCGCCGACTTGATGCTATGCATCAACTTTTTTCTTGGTTCTCTTATGTCAAAATCTGCATTGTGTGATATCAGGACGGGGTTGTTAAATTTCTTCAACCACTAGAAAACAAAGACAGGCCAGTTAACACGTCCGTAGACCCAACCGGTGTCATGTAATAAAACATTTGCTCTCCATGTATCGCGATTCCGGTAAGCGATGTGATGATGGTCGGAATACGGCCACCGGCGGGTCTGATGTATGCCGAAAACGTGTCGCCGGTATCCAAATGCTTTGCTGACAGCTGAATTATATTATGTCACTGTCATGTGCTGGAATTACACTAAGAATTATTAAACGGGTATACAAATTATCTAGTTATAAGGACTATTATATAAAACGCTGACCGAAGGACACGTAAATGTTTGTGTGTTTTTTTGGAAAGTTGTACAAACTGTTGAAAATTTTGGTTTATGATTATAAGGGAATATATCAATTTGGTACCTAATCCTGTCGTCTCAATGTCGAAAACTATGAGAGTGTCCGGTTGCGGGGCAGACACGGACGGCCTTGTACTTGGCGGAAGAAGTGGCGGTGGTATTTCAACATTGTCGTCTGGTGTGATGTGTCATTGCGAATCCGCTGTTCCTGTAATCAAAGTAAAACATAAAACCACACATCTAATATATACCGTTGTGGCATTCCTAAAGGTAAAAGTGGCACACGAAGCGCACGTGCATTTGTCAAAAAAACATTTCATAATGGAATATGTGAACAGCCGGCCTTTACATACTTAGCAAAACATATAAGATGCTACATTAAAACAACAAGAGGATTTTAACTGGAATCCAATGCTTGTCTACTTTTACCATAATTGAAAGGACGAAATTATTATAATCGCTAGATTTATATACAGTCTAAACTAGCTATCTCGACGTCGGATATCTCGCCGTTCCGGTTATGTCGACTTTTTTCTCCGGTCCCGAATTTATTCCTTCTTATTCTATATAAAATAAATCTGCTTGTACATGTGTCGATTTTTGTATCTCTATTATTTCGCTATGTCGACCTCCTATTTCAGTCCCAGTGGTCGAATTTCACACACTATCCTTGTCTCTTATGTCGAACTGTAGATCGAGTTGTAGGTGCGAAAATTTTCATGAAGGTTTGCGGCATCTCGCTAAATTACCGTGCGTATCAAAATATAACAAACTGTCATAATTGGAGGTAAATTGGTAAGTGTGAATAATTAAAGTTGTTTGTTTATGTTTTTAATTAAAGAGACATTTATTGCTCTAGCTATACACTGAAACGCACAAGTAAGGTCGACAATGACCTCATCGGAAAATTCGACAACATTGAAAGTTACGTGACGAAGAAATTTCTCTATAATATATGGAGAAAACAAACGGGCATAACAAATGTGCATTTTTAAATTGTTGTCATATGTGCTTTACCGTTTTCTTACAATATACAAGTGTATGTTATTGTGGTTTTATATCTTATTTGTGTTATCCATAAACGTGAAATAAATAAATTTGACTAAATTAAATTAATTTTTTATCACTTTATTTTTCAATAATACGTTTGCTGTTTTCACGACGGTAACAAGACAATTCAATTGCAGAAGTCGGATGTCGGACATAAATCAAACTCAAAAGTGTTGGGATTGCTGATACTTTTTTTGTAATTCGGATGTGTCGAATGTTCGTTATCTCGACTTTCCCCCTAGGTTCCCATGGGCCCTTACAACATTCAAAAACAGTAATATTCAAAGTGCATGCAGTTATCAAGTTACAGTTTAGACAAAAATGTTCAGCTAGTTAGAATAGCAGTACTATATATTGCATATGTTTAATAAATCTGAGTTTGAAATGTTTTTATCTTCCTGTACTGTCGAACCCTTTATAGGGACGTAGACATTTTTGTGCGCGTCAAGCCACAAAGACTGTTAGTAGAAGTTAAAAGAATTCAGGCCAAAATACATATATAAAGGGAAGGGAATCATTTGTTAGTAGTTTAAAAGTTTAAAAACAGGAGTGAAGAACAGGTTATGATGAACTGTGTTCAATGGTGCTGACAGCAACATTGAACTGTTCAAGGGTTTGAAGAAGGGGTATATCTGGGGGGAGATTATTCCATAGTACTATGGACATGGGGAAGAAGGAGAACTTGTAGTAGTCAGTTGTGGCAGAGATTAACCTATATGATAAGGGATGGTAATGGCGGGATTGTCTAGTAAGAGGGATAAGGAAATCTGGAATGGGGATTGCCACCAACTGGTCAGTAATTTTGTACATGAGGGACAATCTGGAATCAATGCGCCGGAGATCTAGGCGGTGCCATTTAAGGGTGTGTAGCACGTCAGTGACACTGGAGGTGCGGCTAAAGTCAGACATCGCCCAACGCGCTGCCTTCCTCTGAACCGCTTCTATTTGGTCTATTTGAGTTTGAGTGTAAGGGGAACAGACTTCGGAACAATATTCCAGCTGGGGTCTGACAAGGGTCTGGTATGCGATGGACTTAAGGGGTATGGATTTGACCTTTATGTTCCTGCGAAGGAAACCTAGAGTTTGATTTGCCTTTTTTGTTGACCTATTTATGTGGGTGTCCCACAAGAGATCATTTGAGATATCCACTCCGAGGTATTTTGCTGAGGTGACAGATTCTAGGAGTGTATTGTGTAGATAGTATTGTGAGGGGATAGGATGTTTCCTTCTTGAGACGTGGATAACTTGACACTTGGAGGGATTGAATTCCATATCCCAGTCCAACTCCCACTTTTCTAGCATCTTGTAGGGTATTAGACTGTTTGACTGCAAATAGAAGCACTTTGGACTGGGTGTTTTGTGGGAGGTCATTTATGTATGCAAGGATGAGCAGGGGCCCAATCACTGACCTCTGCGGAACTCCTGATGATACAGGTATGGGCTCTGAACTTGTACCGTTTAGGATCAAGGATTGAAGCCGGTTATCTAGAAAGCTCTTAATCCATTTTAACGTTTGACCACGTATGCCATAATTATGCATTTTAGGAGGACTTTCTCATGTCTCACTTTGTCGAAGGCTTTGCTAAAGACTAAAAACATCAGGTCAACCTGTTGTTTGTTGTACACTGATTTTACAAGGTCATTTACAAGCATTGTTAGTTTCTCGGAAACCATGTTGGTGATTGTGCAGAATGCCAAGGTTTGTAAAGTGTTTTGAAATTGATGAGGACACTATTTGCTCCAGGGTTTTGCAAAGTACACATAAAAGGGATATTGGCCTGTAGTTGGCTGGGTCTGACTTGTCGCCCTTCTTGTAAATAGGGGTTACATTTGCATTTTTCTACTGGGAGGGTATGGATCCCTCATCAATGGATTTCTGGAAGAGAATTTCAAGGATTGGTGACAGTTCCTTTGAAAGAGTTTTAAGAATGATGGGCTTGATTTTGTCTGGCGCACATACCTTATGAGGGTTAAGATTTGTTAGGAGCTTTTCAATGCCGTTGGCACTTATATATATTTGGCATTCTTTGGTAATTTTGACTGTCTTCAGGTAGTGAGTTTTGTTTTTTATCAGATATCTCTTGGAGTTTCATCTTGCAGTAGGATGCTAAGTTAAGGGGTGATTTTGGACTGAATACTGATTGGAACTGTTTATTTAAAGCAGTTGCCTTTGAAGTTTCATCTGTATAAAGTTTGTTTCGGTATTTCAAAGGTGGCAGGGATGCTGAATCTTGTTTGGAATGTTTGAGGAGGGAGTAGAACTTTTTGGTGTTTGGCTTTGATGAGGGAGAGGCATCAGGCTGGTTTACATTAAGACTATCCTCAAGTTAATTTTGATAGGCCTCTTTTGTTTTCCTTCGGACTGTATGTTTGAGGACCATGAAGTATTTGCGATCAGAGGATTTGTTTGATTTCCTAAAACTTTTGAAGGCCCTATCACGCCTTCTTATAATCCTCTTCAGACTTTGATTAATCCAGAGAAGATGGCGTCTAATGGGGACATTTTTGACGGTATGAATTTCTCTGATAGGTTATTTAGAGTAGATGAGGAGTTAACCCATAGATCTTCAATTGATAGGGTGGAATATTTGCCCTCCTTTAACATTTCCTGATGGTACGTATCCATTGACTGTTTAAATCTTTCCCAGTTTGCTTTTTTATATAGTGGGATTTTTAGAGGCTTTTGGTAACATATTTTGGTGGAGGTATGCACTTTGACCTCAACAATGTTATGGTCGCTGATGCCAGGTAGGATGTTAACCTAATTTACCAGGGTTGGATTTGTTGTAAGAAATAGGTCTAAGATATTATTTTCCCTAGTAGATAGGTTGACCATTTGTGTGAGGTTAAAATCGTTTATGGTCTCAAGAATTTTTCGGTAGTATGTAGGATGTTTGCGGTCAGGGGATGGACTCATGGTGTTCCAGTCCATTTTTGGTAGATTCAGATCCCCAGCCACCCAAACGTTAGTGAATGTTTAGTTAACTTTTGCTAGAGATTGTGCAAATTCTTTTGAGCTGGCTGTATCTAGCTCGTGTGGTTTGTAGTATGCATCTATAAATTAATGGTTTATTGCCTACTAGGTCAACTTTAATCCAGAGATATTCGCAATTGGATTGAAGTTCGGGCATTTCTTGGGCAATAATACAATCTCTCACTGCGATGAATACTCCGCCACCTGCATGTGTGACACGGTCTCTTCTAAAAATTGTGTAACCTAGATCTGGGTCAAAAATTTCATTTGTGTGACGTTTAGGTTTAAGCCAAGATTCTGTGCCTATTATTATATCAGATTTTGTTGAGAATGCTAGCTAGGTTACTAAACTCATGTTTCTTGTCAACAATTGATCTACAGTTGACCACAAGAACTTTGATTGATCTTTTAATATTGTTTTTAGTAGACATTTTGGATTTCTGACTTTTAGGTTCGTTGTTACGTTTGGGTGTCGAGGTGTGAGCCATGGAGAAGGACAGATCACTGGAGTTTGATTGGTTAAGGCTTTCAAACGGATTGGGTGCTTCAAGGGAGTCTAAGCTGGGGGTTGAATTTAATGCGATATTTACATTTTCACATATAGTGCATTTCCAGACACCAACCCCACTGGAATTTCCGAGTCTGTCATACCTAGAGTCATCAATGTTCTGGCAATTAGCATGAAACCAGATGTTGCACATGTCACACTGGACACCCTTAAAGGTCCAGGTGACAGGGGTTTGGCAATTTCCACAGGGAATGACTGTGGAGTTACCTTCCAGGTATAGATCAGTTTGGACAGCGCCGTGGTTGCTTTCAACATCAGGGGCAATGGCAAGAAGAAGGGGGAATAAGAAGAGCATGGATTTAAAAACATCTTTACCTTTGTCCTTTTTACATGGGGAGGTTTTCTTTAACCATTTGATTAAAAGGGAAATTTGAAGTTTGACAATTCTCTTGGCCAATGGAGTGCGGTTGCTAGTACCTACACTTACACAGATGGAACATAATATAAAAATAAACAGAACCACTGTAGTTTTAAACATGATGGATTACCTGAAAAAAGTGAAAACACCTGGACAGGAAGTAGAAAATGTAAACACAGAGGAGATGTAACCAATATCCGGTAAAGAGTACGCAGGGATGATAACTTTGGACTAAAATTTGGACATGGAATAGGGGAATAAGTGGCTAAATACTGCTATTGCAAAAATTTGGTGAGTTGCAGAAGCTAGGGGAGTAAAATACTCAGATGGGGCTGGGTTTTACCATAACCTGCTTTTAAGAGAACGGAATTTTGCTGGAGCCGGTAGAAAAAGATGACTTTCGGCTGACGCATGCGCACTCCATAATGGTATTATGAGAGTAAGTGTGTGCGCATAATTCTTTACGTGTCTTTAAATTATTAAGGATATCATGGCCTGAACCACATGCCTTTTGCTATTTGCTAACCGCTTTTAGCTATTAGTCTCTCTAATAGCCCAACAATTCCGATGTTGCTTCCCAAGTTATGTCCCTTGTAGCTACATTGGTATATGTATTTAAAAGAGGATTTTAACAAAACGCAAACAGCAAACAACATATCGTTCATGCTTTCCATTATGCACGATGGCGAATCGAGGAAAAAATGGTTGCATTTACTATAAAAATGTTTTACTATGCATTAATTTATTCACAAACCGACAGTCCAAAAAGACTGTTTCGACTTTCAGGACATAACGACACAATTCAAAGTATAAGCAAGTAACGAATTCAGTGACGGTGAACAGCATACACCTATTTATTTAGAAAATTAAATAGTATTATTTTAAAATATACATTTTCTTTTCTACCTTGAATGAATCTGCTTCATTACATGTATGATCGTGAACACTAGGACTCGATTCACCGAACTGAATGCCAAACTTTATCCATTTATTGATATATGATCCCGAAAAGTTCCCGAAACTAGAAAAAAATGCATTGACAACCCTTCTGCAAAGTATCGGGACTGTAGTAGACGGCAGCTATTAGTTCACTTGATCTTAGCCAAAGAGCCACCTCGTGAACGTATCATAAATACGTCCACTCACTGTGTATTCATAAATTGTGTACCGTGAGCGATTTAACTAGGAAAGTCTAGTCAGCATAAGCAATTAATTAGGCATTTGCATTGGTACCGCAAGGAACCATTGCGGAAATATGACTTTTATTTATGCATAGACTGACACTCATTGGCACAGTTTTTTCATAAATATGCCATAGAAACTATGGACTGCTTCCTCTTTCCAAAACCTATCTTCGTGTGTGCTATATATTTAATTCTGGCCTAAATCTTAGCCCTCCTTTGGGATGACCGTCAAACGAATTGCAATTAGAATGTATTTCGATATTATACGTGTACACTGTAATAATGTTACCATTTATCCACTGATTGTTTGCATTTAGAAACATAATTGTTTCATTGGTTATTGTACTCACATACATTTTTATTTTAAAACCTTGCCGTTCATATTGTGAATGTTATTTGTGCTGCCCTTTTGAATTATTTAACATTCCAGCCTTTCCTGTAGCTGTCAATTCAAGCAATTGATGTTGAAACTTTAAAAAATAGTTAATTTAAGGATTGATCGAACTGTTTTGTGTGTCCGTGCTATGATTTGACAAGCGTGCGTGTATGCGTTTATACAATATAATCACACGAAAATTGCGATCAATCCTTATTTTTCCATTTTAAATAAGCACTCATAACGATAACGAATGAGTGGAATCTGATGTATTTGAGCATTTATCGTAAAATTAAAAATGCACTCTTACTCCCAAACAAGATTTACAACAATAAATACAATTGCTTTAATATACCAAAACGGATGAATGAATGTCGAAAACAATGGTTCTTATAACGATACCGAGTTTAATTTGAAAGAAAGGTGCAGAAAACACGGTATTACTACCTTATGAGACAATAGAAGATCACAGTAAATCTTTTAGCTCTCACCAATCATTTAACGTTTGTGCGTTATCAGCTATTAAATACACGGTTACAATTTTGTTATCAGTAATTAATATTTTCCATAAATGCATTATTAAGAAAGTAGTTAAAGGTTTATCAGTCAAAATCAATGTTTGTTATACAAGTGTTTGTATTGATTTTGAATAAGAGAGTCACTTTAAGGTTACCGACCGAATACGTTCGTAAAAAAGAACAGGCGATTAGTTTAACGCCGTATATCATTGGTTAAATGACGTCTTCCAATAGGAGCGAAATATTGAAATAAACAATGCCGTCATAATCCTTTGCATGTTACACAATAAATATAAGTATACAAGTTTATAAGTATATAAGTTTTCTCTATACAGAGACTAAGAGGGTGTAAGCCTAACACAATATTAATACTCCTAATGCGCTTCCGTACCGACGCATATTCTTTCCATAGCATTCATATTCCGATGAACCCTAAAAGCTAATCAAAGCACTTAGAGCGTTGAAAGACTTTCGGCCTGCTACGTTTTGAGAGATTAAGATAGTATATGCTTGCTAATGAATTCCTTCGCAAATAATTTTTTGTTGATACTTAATTAAATCTACTTTACACTTCAAACATGAGTCGTTTTTTATTTACTAATTTACTACCAGGGTACCACCGACAAACCAAATGCATCCAACAAAATGAATTGGACGTGCTTGTTAAGTTTTTGTTTAAGGTTTGTTTTTTCTACAATAAAAGGATCCTCGCGCAAAATTCCTCTGGATCGAACCACCAATATAATATTATTATTTATTCCCTGTATGAATTGATGTATCTTAATATTGCACTCACTCGTGGACAACATGAACATATTAATATCAATAGTTTCTAAATATGCATATGCAACCTGCTCAAGATGGGCTAAAAAACTGAGACAAACTGAACAATCTTCACACACTTTCCGTTGATTACAATCGTAAAAGTGTATTATATAAGTTTAGAAACAGTTAAAGGCTGTTAGTATGTACTTACACAAGTGTAAATGGTTTGATGCGACACAGTCACATAACCATTATGTTTTGTACATGTAAGAACATGCTAACACTCAATAAAATATTATGCTGGTAGTGACCTCTATTTTACAATTAATACACAATTACAGAATATTATACTGATTAGTAATCGTTATGAATACTTGTTTAAAATGTTAATGTAAAGATTGATTGCAGTTTTTATACCGATCATATTATATGAATGTAGGAGAGAACGCTTGAAAATTTATAGAACGAACACTCGAAAGAATGCGATCAATCCTTTTAATGTTTCATTCTCCATTGCTTGAATATGCAGCTGCAAATAAAGTTTGTCTCTTGATGTTGAATATTTACACCTTATTGGTTAGGTTTAAAATAACAAATGTGTAATTCACATTATGAACGTCAAGGTTTAATAGAACAAATGTTTGTGACTACAAAAACAATGAGACATTCTTGTTCCCAATTGCGAACATTCAGTGGAAGAATGGTAATAGTATTACAATGTTTATGGTTTATACAGAAATACATTAATTTTCTCTATTCATTAATATTAGGTCAACCCAAAGCAGATCTTAGATTTAGAACAATATGAAATATAGATCATACATGATGTTTGGTTTTGGAAAATTGGAGGTCTCCATAACTTCTTTGGCATATTTGTGGAAAAAATATCGAGGTATATTTGTTGCAAGTTCAAAAACCTTACTGACATGTATGAAAATGAGCACATGGTAACAACAATTCGTTACGGAAAAAATCAGCCAACATTTGTTACCTGTGTTTCCCTGTCATATGGTGAATTGCAAAACATATTACGGTGTTTGTTATTGTAAATGATACATATACTATCATTCCGTGCACTAGTCATTTGAATGGCTTATAGTAAAATTCTTACCTTATGACATTTTTTTGAAACCGCGAAGTTTACGGTAGGTCGGGTCATACCAAAATGGGCATTATTAACATAAACTCTCACAACCGGACCTCACTTTTCTTTGGCTGAACGTCAGACTTGTTTCCACACAAATTTCTGAACAAGACCTCACCGTGGAAATATCACAGATATGAGACTAGCTATTCTGCTTTTGGTCATGGGCGCCTGCTTGGCCGCTTCACTTCCAGTTGAACCTCGATCTTGGCTTTCTCTCGTTGAGCAGCTGCTCGAGAAGATGGTGCGAATGGAGCTCAACGTGGAGGTAATCACAAGGAAATGCAACAAGCACGTGACCAGGTTACTTCCGGTCTGAGAGACGTGGATGGCGTTAAACAAACGATCGGGGCGCTGCAAACTTACTTCATGGACAATATTAACAAATCAGGTAGGTTTACTTCAAGTTATATACCAAAACATATATTTATATGCATATGTATATACATGTGCATACCTATTCATTTGAATGTGTTATGAATACGCTACAATTAAATGAGCTTTAAGTTGATATTTGCTTATAATATATTAATGAAGACAATGTAAAATCAAGACACATGATACATGAATTCGATCACAAATGTTTATTTCAGACCTAGCAATTGCATTCAATGCTCACACGATAGTGGACAAGTCTCCGACCCAGGGCCAAGTGATCGTCTTCAGCAACCCGCTGTTCAACATTGGGAGCGCCTTTGACAGCGGTGCAGGAATCTTCACGGCGCCTGTCACTGGCGTCTATCTGTTCTCGGCGCACTTCTGCATTCAAAACGCCCAAGAATGGCGTTATGCGTTCATCATAGACAGTAAGATGAATGTCATAAAGGGGAGAAATTATGATTCTACTGCTTACTCATGTTCTTCGGCTAGTGCTACTGTCATTCTCAGGCAAAACGAACGACTATGGGTAGAGTGCACACATTCTAATCCAAACGATATGTTCCTCAATGATGACAGTTCTTACTATAGGAACACATTCTCTGGTGCTATTCTTCACAAACTGAAGAATTACCCGTAGAAACAACATATACCGATGGTTTGATGGAAAACAATCGGATAACGCTTCCTCAGTTATTACCATTTCATTATTCACTATCGGAACGCACCCTCTAGTCGAGTGGAAAGCCCATTATCGTAGAGTAGTAAACGTCATGAACATGTCAATGATCTTATTTAGCGAAACAGTAACTACTGCACAGATCAAACAGCGTTGTTTGCTCTGCTGCGATGACATTTTGAGACATGTGAGAACCTCCTTCCCCACCTAGTCAAATAGTTAAAAACGTCATTATATATGTTGTACACACTTTTTCAATTTTTACAAACAATGTTGCTTTCAAGGAGAGTAAGTATGACCACATTTATTGTACCTGTATATAAATTATAAGTGTAGTTGTAATTGTTTTGGCCTTCCACAAAACAAAAATGGGTAAGGAGTGCCAAAATTAAAACCTAAAAACTTAACCTTTTTAAGAGGAAAATAAACAACATGTTTTGTTGCAATAAAGAGTTGAGCAACTTTTTCGAAGGAATTTTTTATCATTGATTTGTTTAAATTTCTTTTGGATTTTTCCGGAAACGATATTGACAATATCACTATGTGTTTGTGTCAAACTGTTTCACACGATCAAGCAACAATATTATGTGGTTTCTTTGAATATCTGTTTATTTTTCAAATAAGAAAAATGGTCAATGAACTAGGAAACAACTGTGTATTAAAATCATTTCCTAGTTCGAAAAGCAAATGTTCCATTTACAAAGATTCAATCACCAAAATAAAGTCAATTTTATGTACATTGGATAATGTCAATTATTTTAAGACATGAAACCATTTCTAATATTGTTACAATTTTGCGTTATAATCACTAAGCTCTCAAAAACAAACCTACCAACCAGTTGACAGTCGAGAATTAGATTCTGTCTATATATATGGTCTCAAGGTATACATATGAAGAAATCCACCACTTAATGTATGTTTAGGCATGTACACATACGTATCTTCGTGACGAATACTGTTTAAAATCACTTTTTTCGCGCATTTGCCGGAAGGATATCCAAACAGCATAATCGCGAATACTACCAACAAGTTGAAAGTTGGAGATTCAGATTTTGTCTTTTTTATGGTTAAAAGGTACACATGAAAAGAAATTAAACAGTTATTGCATTTTTTCGTGTACACAATATATGTATCTTCGTAACAAACACTGTTTTTAATCACTATTATTCGCACATTCGCCATTTGGTTATTTGACCATCCCCCGTTGATTATTTGCGAACATCCAACTTCCAAGCAGTTGGTAGTTAGGGATTCAGATTATACCAACCAGCTGGTAATTGAGGATTCAGATTGTGTCTTGTTTTATGATTAAAAGGTACACATGTGAAGAAAGCACACCGTGTATTTAATGCATGTACACTCATACATTAAGCATGTGATATCTTCATATGTGAATCGTTAGAACAAATAAATAGACAAAATCTGAATCCCCAACTACCAACTGGTTGGTAGTTGGATATTTGCGAATAAGCAATGTATGCCGTGATTAGCAATTCATTGTAAAATACGGTTCCAGTGAAGCTTCGTTTGTTGAATACTTGTCTAAACATGATATGGCTATTGAATAAAGTATAAGAAACGTGTATGCCATTAATCTATTCTTCAGGAGGTGAAAGTACACAGTGAAATTCGGCATCCCAAAATAGTTCTTTTAAATGGCATATGCACTAAGCAATGATCACATATATGTGTTTACTAACCCGAAACACTGACTTTGAAAAAGGGTTGCAGCCAAGAAAGTGTTGCATTTTCAGTTCCCTTGTCCGAACGAAGGAGTCTTGGGGGCAATGCCTAGTTCCTTCATTGTGTCTATGTAATATTACGCAATAACAGATGCCGACTTGATACTTTTAGCCACAAAATTCGTCGACTGTAACAGTTTACTGCCACATGAATATAAAATCCGTGCGGCTTCAATTTGTCATAGCCATCAACATGAAACAGAGAGTTTGGACCATTTAAGGAAAACTTTCATCTGATAATCGGTGTGCTTTTTAGTGCTTTATCCCTAAGGGGCTGATATCTCTCATTATTTTTAACACAGAATGCAATATTTCACTAACATTTGCCACATATAAAGCGTTCCTTTTTATTTGCGCATGAACCTCTGGATCTCAATTTCCTCTTGGGTACAATTTCTGTGCCACGCATGATTTGTAGCTTTTTAAAATTCCGCTTCAACTGGCGAACACTGTGTTTAATATATTGTGCAGTATAATAAAAATAATAACATGTATTTATCTGGATCACTACAGGAAAAGTAATGCTTGATAAGTTCGACTCTTGTAAATGTCTCCTTTAAATCGTCAACTAAAATCGACACCATCCTACTATTTACTGGTATTATAACAAACAACAACAGTTTTGAAAATAACAGCTGTGGCAACAGTTCTTGCATATTTTTCCGATTAACTGTATAAAACTTATAACTAAGAAAACGATAAAAACAGTAAGTGTATAACATTTACCTGCATATTACGAGAGCCCTTAGTTAACGAACCCTGATCAATTTCAGAAACTCGTTTATATCAAAGTGTAAGGAATCAGACGGAATCGAAAATCCTTTGCCAATGATCGGGCATGTTAGTGACTGATCGTCAGGGTAAAGTCGCGATCAATAAGCACATAAACTGTTATTTAAGGATTCAAGCACATCGACGTCTGGCATCATACTTGGTAATTTGGATAACACATGATGAATATGTTAATGTATGTGAAACTATAATTGTGCCTAGGACAGGGATGCCCCAACATTTCCCGCAGGACCAAGGAGTTGTTTTTTACCAAATTCTAATTTATTTCCCATCAATAGTAACATTTATTTATTTTAAAAACTTCATATGCATATCTGCGAACAAAATCCCAAGGGCACAATCAGAACAAAATTCTTCTAAGGTATGATGATAGTTGAAATTATTCGGCAGTTATGAGCAGCTCAAGTTCGAAAATGCATTGTTTTTGTGATTTAAAGGGCCATGACTCTCATCCAACTGTGTGAAACTGTGAACAAAATCCAAAGTGCATAACCTTATCACCTTAACAACTTCCCTCTTAGGTTTCATGACATTTTGAGACATGTGAGAACCTCCTTCCCCTCCTAGTCAAATAGTTCACATAATATTTTTGCTAAAAATTGTCGTTAAACACGTCATTATATATGTTGTACACACATGTTCAAAAACGCATTTTTCCTTATACATGTGTACAAAGGCCAAACCTTTCTATGTACAAATGTTAAAAAATCCCCAGGTGCACATTCCCTTCAAGTTTCATGACTCTATGTAAAAAAATGAGTTTTTAGCGACACATATTCAAAACTATTTCCAATACAAGAGCCAAACTTTACTATCTAGAGCTGTAAAAAAATCCCAGTACACAACTTCATCACCCAACAGCTTTTCCTTAAGGTTTCATGACTTAGAACATACGAATAACATTCAGCTGAAGAGTCATGACTCTAGATCACATATATGTAGTTTTTTAGTTTTAAGCAACACACGTTTGCAAAGTAAATGGTTACGGACGGAAGCATGCACGTACGCTCCCCCCCCCACCCCCAAACCTCCAAAAAAATGGGTGCATATGCATACAAATCATACACATTACAAAAAACAGCACCACTGGCCATGGCCACGATGAAGAAACGTTTGGCGATGATAATGACTGATTGGTTAATTTTAATTCATATTTGACGGGGCTCGTGGGAGTAAAAACATTAGAAACTACGTAAAAGGACTTATTTTCGGAAGCGCAACATACATACAGCAAAAACTCTGTTTTACTGCTATATATGCGATCTGTTTTCTGAAATCTTTCGCTTTCTTCGTAAAATGACGCACCTGCTGGTATTGTCTTCTAATAACTAAGTCCTATTAAAGTACTAAATTGTAAGCTCTAAGTTCTAATTTTGTACGCCTAAACTCTAGGTCAAAACGGCCCTAATAGGCTTCCGTAGAAACTCTTCGTGTATGACCTATATTTAAACTTGGCATTAATATCACATCTGCTTGGAATAACAGTTATATAAATAAATAGAGAAAATAAACGTATCTCGGTATATAATATGTTATACTGTAACCATGTATCAACTGAATTTTGCAATTCCTATTTCGCTTCTTGGAATATAAATGTCTCATTCGTTATTGTAGTCAATTGTATTTGTTCTTATTACTTTTCCGTTCATTATGTAAATGTTATTTGTGCGTCATTCTTGAAATATTAAACATTCCAACCTTACATGTAGCTGTCAAGCACCTGATGTTGAAACCTAAAACAATAGTTTATTTAAGGATTGATCTCATTGTATCGTGTGTTCGTGCTGCAAACATGGGCGTCTGCTTTCATACAATATAATCACATGAAATATTGCAATCAATCCTTACATTTACATTTTTAATAATTATTAATAACGATTACAAATAAGTAGAATTTTCTGCAATTGAGTATATATTTATTATATCTACATTCGCCTAGTCGTCTGTATAGATAAAACTTGACGTGCATATTGTATAACACGCACGTAGTTATGACGTCATTGTTTATTTTAATAGAGCGCTCGGATTGGGTTAGCGTGCCGTCATTTAACCAAAGATATTCGGCGTTATTAAAACCAGCCAATCTTCCTATACAAGCGTATGTTGTCGGTTACATTTCTTTAAGAACGAACACTCAATTGCTGAAGAAATTGCTTATTTTTAATCTTAATGAGTAATTATCTTAAATGTAAATATAAGTACTGATCGCATATTTTCTTGCGTTAATGCTGTATGAACGCAGCAGGGCAATCGAGCAAATGACAAAGAAGCGCTGGCGCGCTACATGGAATGTGTGCGCGTGCCATACTGCGTTCATACAGCATAAACGCAGGAATAAATCCCGATCAATCCGAAAATGAAGGTTTCCGGCAAATGGACATTCGTATAAATAAGCAGCCGATAAGTGTAACGTAGGAAAGCATTGATGAAATGACGTTGCGCTCGCGAATGAGTAAAATTAACAATGAAACGATTACCCTTTGCGTGATAGGCCCTATGAACGTCACATTGTCTGAATTAAAGCCTTAAAGAGTGTAAATATATTCTCATGAACGCAATATTATCGGAATACCTCTGACCATAATAAAACGACGTTTGTGATTAAACAAATGATGTTTCCTGGCGAGAAACTGTATGTGACGACGATGAAACAAGTGACGTCAATCAAGGGGCTATCCAAACAGCAGAATTTGAACTTAGTTCAATCATCTTAGAAGCGTTATTTTTAGCAGATTGACCCGAAGAGTAATGAGTGTAAATATAATTATAAAATATTTTATAATTGCGGTTCATTTGTATCTAAACACATTTGGTCAGTACACGAATAATTGTGAAGTCCTTCACTGATTGTTATCTGGCCAGATGGTTTCATACACTTATGACCCGCAATTCTAAAACATTCAATCATTTATTGAACTCTTCTACATACTTGCATCCAATATGCTAGCGAGGAACAATTACGAAATTGCTAAACATTTTTGCAGCGAAACCTTTTAGAATGACTCTCAAAGGTGGATAAAGCGGTATATCGACTGGATATTGCACAATTGTTATATAGTGTGTGTGTTTTGTTTTTCTCTACTGTTAACATAATTAATTCGGTGTTCATTAAAATTCCTTCTGTTTCGTTTCGTTAATGTATTTAACATATTCATCACCTTGTATATTTCCTTATTTCACCTTGTATATTTGCTTATTTTTTATTAATGTCGTTCATATATAACCATTTAACAATAGTTTATATTCATCTTATCTGTATATAAATGTATGTTTATTCACCAAATACCTTTGTATGTGTTTCGTCTATCATATATGTATTTTCCTATCTTCATTATTGGAGGCAATAAAGTATTGAATTGAATTGAATTGAATTGACATACACTCATTGACTTTCTGCTTATTTCTTAATATTTGTTAATTAATTTCTGTTAATGTTGCTATTTGTTTCGCCGTGTCTACTGTACTTGTAAATATCACTTCTTTGTCAGTCATAATTCTCGACTGAAATGGAGGAATAAAAGAATAATCTGTATATATATTT
This sequence comes from Mya arenaria, assembly GCF_026914265.1. Taxonomy (NCBI): domain Eukaryota; kingdom Metazoa; phylum Mollusca; class Bivalvia; order Myida; family Myidae; genus Mya; species Mya arenaria. Next base: position 18,988,845 of record NC_069125.1, on the reverse strand, counting down.
GGAACAAGACTGTTATGCAGTGACCGTGAACAGTCAAAATCAACATGGTTTGAATAAGTAATATAACATATTTCCCGAATCTTTTATTAAAATTGGCTGACGACATTTTCAATATAAAAATGACAGCTAAAGAATATTTCCCGTCAGTTAACGGAGAAACCAGGCTGTCATTGGTTTAAAAACAGTGTCTAGGTACACATCATTCAACAATATTAAAAAAACTAAAAGCTATTAAATAACGAATATACGAAATCTAAGAATCCTTTAAAATAGCATAGCTATGCACAAATATAACAGTCTTACTTTTCTATTCACATCATCATTCAACTTCTGTGGTGGTCCTCGTTTTAATCGTAATCTGTTTGCAATTAAGCATAGGACCGAGAAACAATTTTAACAAATGTTGACGGAAGTTCTTCGTAACAAATTGTTACCATATGCCCATTTCATATTTTATGACTTTGAGCCTGCAAAAATAAAAGTCCTGCAATCGTAAGATTTTTTTACATAAATACGCCTAAGAAACTATCCAGTGCGTAAACTGTAGACTCATTCCTTCCAAAGCATGACTTCGTGTATGATCTATATTTCAAATTGGCCTAAATCTTAGGTTTGCTATTTGGATGACTGTAATATAAATTTATTAAGTCTATAAATGTATTTCGGTATAAACCATTGCAGTTACCATTCATCCACTGAATGTTCGCAATTGGTATTACATAATGTCTGATTAATTACTATAGTCTCATACATTAAATTTTGCTGCTTTTTTATACCATGCCGTTTATAATGTAGATGTTATTTGTGCTGTCGTCTTGAAATTGTCAACATTCCAATCTTACCTGTAGCTGTCAAATCAAGCAATGGATGATATTGAACTCTTAAAAAATGTTAATTTAATGATTGGTCGCATCACATATCGTGTGTTCGTGCTGTGAAGTTGCAAGCGTGCGTGTCTGCCTTCATACAGTATAATTACACGAAGTATTGCAATCAATCCATATATTTAGTTTTCAAATAATTATCCATTACGTTTACAAATTAGTAGGATCTTCTAAAATCGAGTATTCATTACAAAATATAGTACATGTAACATATTTCTGCCGGGTTTTCGTGATTATTTGGATGAAATGGCGATTATCAGTTTTCCGGCCCGGGCCGATTATCGTTTATCGTTTTGCGGCCCGTAGAACGTTCGCACGTGAAATCAATTTTCGTCTAAAATTCAAATTTGGCGACTGTAAAGTAATGTCTTTACTAAATAATTACAACAACTTATTGATCTGCTTGAATAGTTTAATTAACGAAGGCAAACGCGAACGCAGTTTAGGAAAATATGCTAGTGTTCGGTAACCAGTGAAGTGACGTCAATCAAGGGGCCGCTGTCCAAACGGCAGAGTTTGTACTAAGTTCAATCATCTTGGAAGCGGTTTTTTCAGCGATTTTACCGGTGTAAATATAAACATTGAATATCTTAGAATTGCGGTTCATCTGCGCATGAACACACTTGGTACACGGATAATTGTGAAGTCCTTCACTTTCTTTTTTCTAGCTAAATGTTTTCATACACTAATGAGCCGCAATTCTAAAACATTTAATTATTAATTGAACTATTCTACATTCTTGCATACAATATGCCAGCGTAGAACAAGTACGAACTTGCTTAACATTATTGCAGCGAAGCATATAAGAAAGACCTTCAAAGGTGAAATAAGCGCTATCCCTCAAATACACCCATTGACTTTCTGCTTACTTATTTTGTTTGTTTGTTTGTTGTAAATGTAGCTCTTTGGTTCAATGTGTCTACTGTACTTTTAAATATCAATTCTTTGTCAGTCATAATTCTCGACTGAAATGGAGGAATAAATGAATGATCTGTATTCCTATTTGGAACAAGACTGTTATGCAGTGACCGTGAACTGTCGAAATCAACATGGTTTGAATAAGTAATGTAACATTTTCCCGAACCTTTTATTAAATTTGGCTGGCAACATTTTCGAGGATAATGACAGCTAAAGAATATTTCCCATCAGTTAACGGAGAAACCAGGCTGCCATTTGTTTATTGCAATATCTAGGTACACACCATTCAACAACAGTGATTTCAGAAACTTATGACTCAAACAAGCGTTGTTATTATGTAACGTAAAATGAACGACTAGACATAGGTGAATTTTCAAGGTTTATTATCAAAGAATGCATTGCAAGTAGGACATAGTCATAAACAACATCAAAAACAAATGTACAACATAACAGTTATTAGGAAAACAACCATGCATTGCAGCATTGGTAAAACTATAACACGTGTTACATTATTATTTATGCCATAATGAAATATGACAAATAAATTATAAGTTGTTTTAATGACCGTCAGATATCATTGAAATATTTCAATTGTCTGGACTTGAAATGCATATAGTAATAATCAATTTAATTTTATTTCATCGAGAAAGGTAGTTCCTACGTACACGTTTAAGGACAATTTTATTAGGTTTGGCTTAATGGGTTAAGTAAGCCAAGTACGACTTTAATTAGTCTATCCAAACATTACCAGTTAGCCACTTGTTCTTGTAGTTTATCTAGAATTTATAGATGTATTCACAAATACGCTCAAAAAGTAGTCCGTGAAAACAAATCAGCGTGGAAGCGTACAGTGAATATCACAATATAAATAAAGTAGTCTTAAAGCACATTACGTGAATAAGGATTGTGAAAAGAACATAATATACATAATAATGCATCATAAATACATGTTTTGTACATGAGCGAAATATTTTACATTAGTTTGATTAAGACTGTAACACAGTCTATTGTAGGGCTTTTAAATATATTGCATCTCACCATGTACACTAATAGCTTAAATATATCGCAAAATCAACTATCAATCATTTCTACTTAAGAAATACACACCATAGCTCTACTGATTACATTGCATTGCATAATACATCACATGTCAATAACTTTCACCGGCAATTGTAAACTGTTCAGCAAACACTCGTGTAATAGTTCCCTTGCTGTCTTTCATTTTCCAAAGTAGAGAGTCAAAACGCCCTTTTCTTATTATAAATAAGCTTTCCACATAATATATCCGTTGGCGTATGGAACTGTGTCGGTGCAAATGTATCTCATATCCATTGAAAATGGATTTGCGAAATGACGTTGTTATTGCGTTGTTTTGTAGGTCACAAACACGTCACCTCCAAAATACTGGTTTGTTTTGATTTGTACTTTTCGTCCAAGTCTTCGGAGAATGTAGACACTTGAGATGCTTTATGTGCGAACTCCAAGGACGGACATGTTGTGAAACTTGATGACGCCCCGGAAATCAATGACGCCATAGAATTCAATGACGTCACAGAGGCTCGAAAATTCAAGTTTTCACAATTGTCATATTGCTCTGAGTATGGCAATTCTTTTTTAAATCCGTCCCGACCACAAAGTAAGTATGTCCTCATGTGCCCTTTTCCCTTTACTGCAACCTCACCCCGACAGATCAGATGGTACCCGGGGTATGCATCCAATGCCTCTTTTGAGTGTGAGCTCAAATGGATCCGCAATGCTGTAAAATGGAAATGTAAAAAAAACAATTAACGTTTTAGTTCAATGCTTCGTGCACTTTTGTGTACATATTCAGTAAGGAACATCCAAAACATAATAAGGCTTGTAATGATGTTTGAGGTATGTTGAAATAAAAATAAACTCATAATAGCACAGCAGTTGATTGACAGAAATAAATGTGTATATATGGTGGTATGGTGAAGATTCTTCTTGTATATATATACTATAGTTTATTTAAAACAACAATGTTGTTATATTATTGATCGACAGCATATTGCGCTACAATGTATGGTATGAGTGTCGAACAATACTTGGTGCTCGGCGGTCTATGAGAATCTTTGAAAAACAGGCCGAAAGGTCTTATCTTTTGTCAATAACATAGTGAATATTATGAAATACAATAAAATCTTAAAGTCTTCTTAAAAAAGTGATTTATATATTCAAGACACACCCATTTCGTGCATTCAAGCTTGATATATAACCCAATCAAAACGTTTTATTTGTTGTGTAATTGCACACCGGGCTCTATATATAATACTTGACTGATCTAAAATCTAAGTCAAACTCCGTCTTATACAGATACGCCGAAAATGAACAATAATGTCGTTAATGCGTTATGTTTTATATAAAGACATTGCTGCTGTAAACAGTTATGACAGTCACAACAAAACAAATAAGAAACACTACTTTATACACAGCAATAAAAATGCTGACATACAGACAATAATAAAGAATATCGAATTTAATTATTAAGATGTTTCAGAAAAAAAAAATCGTGCACTAAAATAGAATAAGGTAAAAATGAAATCATAAATTATGATAAACACAATGCATTTCTTATTTCTATATTTTTTGCTACATGCATGAGATAGTGAGGCGTTTCGGTTTATTTAACGGTATAAATTAACAACATTGCTATCAATGATGTATTGTTTCCAATAATTAAACCTATTGCCCGCAAGTTGCTGGAGATATAGAAAAGAAAACGTCTGCAGCAACGACAAAATAGGTTCAAAATATCATGGCTGAGTCTCAAGGAGCTATCCATCGCAATAAAACCTGATTAAATTTAAGTTTAACTTATGTTCTACCATAAGGACCATGTCTAATACTTACGCAGTCCAGTTGACTCCATCCTGGATGCCGTGTTGACCGTGTCTCCAAACAAACAGTACCTCGGCATCGCTAAACCAACAACGCCAGCAACAACCGGGCCAGAGTGAATACCTGCAATTTGAACAACATGGCTTTTGTCATTTGGTTAAGCGTCCGGTTGAAACAAAATAAAACTGAGATGCTTCCTTACATAAGAACCAGCTGTCCATTAAACATTGTATCTAACTATAAATTAAAAACTGTATAAGAATTACAGGAAAAAAAAACAATAACAACACTCTTAATTTGGTATTGTTACATGGTAAACAGCTCAAACTCTTAAATTCAAATGGACAGACAAATAGCATTACACATCTCAAATATTCTGTCTTTAAAAACATATTTATGTAACCCCTTTGGAAATATTACCATGTATTTACTAGTATGACATACACTGTTGCAATGTTTGATATATATATTTTGAAGAAAAACATATGGTAAAACTGAAGAACATCGAATTCATTTTAAAGACGCACATTATAGGTTTAATTATGCACAAAAAACTAATATTTTAATGCATTATCGTGTTTAACTCGTTTGACTTTAATGATACAAAATGCATATGATTCAGAAGACAGATAAAAGTACAAGCAATAAAATGCTCTAGCGCTTTTCATATATATTGTACACTTATTAGGTAGTAAAGTCGACCGCAAGCCGGTTCAACTAGTAATGTATGTAGGAAAAGAAACAAGAAACACTGCGTTAATTGATTATTGGCATTTATTCAAAATGCCATAAAATAAAATCAAAGTCAATAAAAATAGGTTGACATTTAGTGTTACGTTATGTTTCCCGTGATACAATATCTGGGTTGGTAAACCGCCCCCGTTATGATAAACAGAGAAATACAAAGTTGTAAATAACGTTATATTATGGCAGTACATGTATAAACAGGGAAATAATACATTTTAATGAAACACAAGTCATAATGAATCAAATGATACAAAGTAAAATGTGCGGCACCCTAGACAACCAAATTCCTTTTTTCAAGAAAAAAAGAGGTGGAGGAGATGGAGGTGGTGGTTAGTTGAAAACATTAAACCAAATTGTCGAACGCTTCTACTATGCCGAAGTAAGCAAATGAGATGGCTGAAGATTGGTTAACAGAGATCACATGAGAGGTCAAGTGACCTGATAAGCCCGCGTGCCTTAACAAATCTCCCGATTGGCTGATCGCGGTCAGCTGACTGATAAAGGCACTGCTAATGAAATATTCGTTGCACAATGACATAAAGAATTTTATGTGTGCATAAAATACTAGCGCTTTTTAAATTGGGAATTTGTGGTCACGCTATTAATTAAAAAACATTAATAGGACTAATATTGTATTAACTGTAACCAAATCATATGTTTGTTTTGTTTTTATCATTAAGGTCAAATGAGTTAAACATGATTATAAATGCATTAAAAATAAGAAATGCATCAAATATATTGTGTATCTTTAGAATTCGATACATTGACTTTATTTTCACACATACCTACTCTAATCCTGACCCTCTGGTCGGGCTGGTGAGGGATGCAGAATGTGGATATGGACGCGAGGATGTCCAGGGCGCAGTCGGCTACTTCCTGTATGTGTTTCTTTCCGTTCCGCTTCGGTAAACCGCTGGCGATCATGTACGCATCGCCAATGGTTTCTACCTATAGTGGTTATTGCAGTATTTGATGTACATGTATAAAACTTATCAAACAGAATGGCAGTATTTTTCAAATTCTTCATAGGTTTATGTTTGGTAAATCAGCATTCTTCCATTAATGATTTTAATAAGGTTTATCTAATATCTGCTTTAAAGGTGCACAATATAGGTTGGACGGGACGATATTTTTTTTTATTTCTACCGCTTCACCTGATTAAAATCAATAACGGGTGATTGCTGATTTACTGAAATAAATGTATTGGAAAACTTAAAAAAAACCGCATTCTCATTGGACAAAATATAAAGTTGAACACATTTTTTGTTAATATACATATATTAAACTGCTCCAGGCCTGATAACGATTTATTTGATTCATGCATATTAACAAACACTTACCTATACATAGACCTTAAAATGTGATGTTTAATTATTCAATAAGGTGTATTAAGAAAACTCCTGTAAAACTGCTATCACATAAAACAATTGATTGATCTGTTTTGTCACCAGCAACGTAACCAGAATGTGTAGTTAAAAAGTCAACAAGCATGAATATGTCTATTCTTATTCGCCTCAATTGCTTGAGAAAAACTTACCTTATACACGTCATATCTGGTGATTATATCGTCAAAGAGAGTGTAGAGACTGTTTAATAAATTAACCACCTGAAAAAGTCGAGAATTATATTTAAATTCAACAGCTTCATGAAAAATATGTTTTGAAAACAAAATATGCAAAAAAGATATAATTTTTTATAGATTTCGGAAGTTCCTTAATGCAATCAGACGGGTGATTTGCTTATATTTATGACTAATGTTAAATACTTTGAATCAAAATCTTCTCATAACCATATACTGCTCTGTAAATTATTGTTTTAAGCATCAAATTAATAAACTCTTGAATGAGAATTAAATAATGAAACTCAAATGATTTATGATATATGAACGATAGGTGTGCTGTTGGAACAAAGCGCAGATGAACCTACCTCGATAGGTGTGCTGTTGAAAAATAGCGCAGATGAACCTACCTCGATAGGTGTGCTGTTGAAACATAGCGCAGATGAACCTACCTCGATAGGTGTGCTGTTGAAACATAGCGCAGATGAACCTACCTCGATAGGTGTGCTGTTGGAACAAAGCGCAGATGAACCTTCCTCGATACGTGTGCTGTTGAAACATAGCGCAGATGAACCTACCTCGATAGGTGTGCTGTTGAAACATAGCGCAGATGAACCTACCTCGATAGGTGTGCTGTTGAAACAAAGCGCAGATGAACCTACCTCGATACGTGTGCTGTTGGAACAAAGCGCAGATGAACCTTCCTCGATACGTGTGCTGTTGAAACATAGCGCAGATGAACCTACCTCGATACGTGTGCTGTTGAAACATAGCTCAGAGGAACCTTCCTCGATAGGTGTGCTGTTGGAACATAGCTCAGATGAACCCTCCTCGATAGGTGTGCTGTTGAAATATAACGCAGATGAACCTACCTCGATAGGTGTGCTGTTGAAACATAGCGCAGATGAACCTACCTCGATAGGTGTGCTGTTGGAACAAAGCCCAGATGAACCTACCTCGATAGGTGTGCTGTTGGAACATAGCTCAGATGAACCTACCTCGATAGGTGTGCTGTTGGAACATAGCGAAGATGAACCTACCTCGATAGGTGTGCTGTTGAAACATAGCGCAGATGAACCTACCTCGATAGGTGTGCTGTTGGAACAAAGCGCAGATGAACCTTCCTCGATACGTGTGCTGTTGAAACATAGCGCAGATGAACCTTCCTCGATAGGTGTGCTGTTGGAACAAAGCCCAGATGAACCTACCTCGATAGGTGTGCTGTTGGAACATAGCTCAGATGAACCTACCTCGATAGGTGTGCTGTTGGAACATAGCTAAGATGAACCTACCTCGATAGGTGTGCTGTTGAAACATAGCGCAGATGAACCTACCTCGATAGGTGTGCTGTTGGAACAAAGCGCAGATGAACCTTCCTCGATACGTGTGCTGTTGAAACATAGCGCAGATGAACTTTCCTCGATAGGTGTGCTGTTGGAACAAAGCCCAGATGAACCTACCTCGATAGGTGTGCTGTTGAAACATAGCGCACATGAACCTACCTCGATAGGTGTGCTGTTGGAACAAAGCGCAGATGAACCTACCTCGATAGGTGTGCTGTTGGAACATAGCGCAGATGAACCTTCCTCGATAGGTGTGCTGTTGGAACAAAGCCCAGATGAACTTACCTCGATAGGTGTTCTGTTGAAACATAGCGCAGATGAACCTACCTCGATAGGTGTGCTGTTCAAACATAGCTCAGATGAACCTTCCTCGATAGGTGTGCTGTTTGAACAAAGCCCAGATGAACCTACCTCGATAAGTGTGCTGTTGAAACATAGCGCAGATGAACCTACCTCGATAGGTGTGCTGTTGAAACATAGCGCAGATGAACCTACCTCGATAGGTGTGCTGTTGAAACATAGCTCAGATGAACCTACCTCGATAGGTGTGATGTTGAAACATAGCGCAGATGAACCTACCTCGATAGGTGTGCTGTTGGAACATAGCGCAGATGAACCCTCCTCGATAGGTGTTCTGTTGGAACATAGCGCAGACTGACCTTCCTCGATAGGTGTGCTGTTGAAACATAGCGCAGATGAACCTTCCTCGATAGGTGTGCTGTTGAAACATAGCCCAGATGAACCTACCTCAATAGGTGTGCTGTTGGAACATAGCGCAGATGAACCTACCTCGATAGGTGTGCTGTTCAAACATAGCTCAGATGAACCTTCCTCGATAGGTGTGCTGTTTGAACAAAGCCCAGATGAACCTACCTCGATAAGTGTGCTGTTGAAACATAGCGCAGATGAACCTACCTCGATAGGTGTGCTGTTGAAACATAGCGCAGATGAACCTACCTCGATAGGTGTGCTGTTGAAACATAGCTCAGATGAACCTACCTCGATAGGTGTGATGTTGACACATAGCGCAGATGAACCTACCTCGATAGGTGTGCTGTTGGAACATAGCGCAGATGAACCCTCCTCGATAGGTGTTCTGTTGGAACATAGCGCAGACTGACCTACCTCGATAGGTGTGCTGTTGAAACATAGCGCAGATGAACCTACCTCGATAGGTGTGCTGTTGAAACATAGCGCAGATGAACCTACCTCAATAGGTGTGCTGTTGGAACATAGCGCAGATGAACCTACCTCGATAGGTGTGCTGTTGAAATATAGCTCAGATGAACCTACCTCGATAGGTGTGCTGTTGGAACATAGCGCAGACTGACCTACCTCGATAGGTGTGCTGTTGGAACATAGCTCAGATGAACCTACCTCAATAAGTGTGCTGTTTGAACATAGCTCAGATGAACCTACCTCGATAGGTGTGCTGTTGGAACATAGCTCAGATGAACCCTCCTCGATAGGTGTTCTGTTGAAACATAGCTCAGATGAACCTACCTCGATAGGTGTGCTGTTGAAACATAGCGCAGATGAACCTACCTCGATAGGTGTGCTGTTGGAACATTGCGCTGATGAACCTACCTCGATAGGTGTGCTGTTGAAACATAGCGCAGATGAACCTACCTCGATAAGTGTGCTGTTGGAACATAGCGCAGACTGATCTACCTCGATAGGTGTTCTGTTGAAACATAGCGCAGATGAACCTACCTCGATAGGTGTTCTGTTGAAACATAGCGCAGATGAACCCTCCTCGATAGGTGTGCTGTTGAAACATAGCGCAGATGAACCTTCCTCGATAGGTGTGCTGTTGAACCATAGCTCAGATGAACCTACCTCGATAGGTGTGCTGTTGAAACATAGCGCAGATGAACCTACCTCGATAGGTGTGCTGTTGGAACATAGCTTAGATGAACTTACCTCGATAGGTGTGCTGTTGGAACATAGCGCAGATGAACCTACCTCGATAGGTGTGCTGTTGGAACATAGCGCAGATGAACCTACCTCGATAGGTGTGCTGTTGAAACATAGCGCAGATGAACCTACCTCGATACGTGTGCTGTTGAAACCTAGCGCAGATGAACCTACCTCGATACGTGTGCTGTTGGAACATAGCGCAGACTGACCTACCTCGATAGGTGTTCTGTTGAAACATAGCTCAGATGAACCTATCTCAATAGGTGTGCTGTTGAAACATAGCGCAGATGAACCTAACTCGATGGGTGTGCTGTTGGTACATAGCTCAGATGAACCTACCTCGATAGGTGTGCTGTTGAAACATAGCTCAGATGAACCTATCTCAATAGGTGTGCTGTTGAAACATAGCGCAGATGAACCTAACTCGATGGGTGTGCTGTTGGTACATAGCTCAGATGAACCTACCTCGATAGGTGTGCTGTTGGAACATAGCCCAGATGAACCTACCTCGATAGGTGTGCTGTTGGAACATAGCTCAGATGAAACTACCTCGATATGTTTGCTGTTGGAACATAGCTCAGATGAACCTACCTCGATAGGTGTTCTGTTGGAACATAGCTCAGATGAACCTACATAGATAGGTGTGCTGTTGGAACATAGCTCAGATGAAACTAAGTGTTCTGTTGGAACATACATGCTTGCTGTTTTAAAAGATGGACATCCTCGATAGGCGTGCTGTGGGGGGATAGTTTAACCTACCTCGATACGCGTGCTGTAGGAAAAGATGACCCTTCCTCGATTGATGTGCTGTTGTAATAAATGAAAACGTGTTGTATGTACCTATGTTTTACCTTGAAATGCCTGCTGTTGGAATAGTTAGACTCACCTCGATAGGTGTGCTGTTTGAACATATTGAAGTAAAGCCGACAATATCTGAGAAGTATAGTGTTGATTCGTCGAAATGTTCAGCTTTGATTGGTCGACCCAATTTCAATTCTTCCGCGACAGTTCTGAAGTACAAAATCATTTACTTGATGCACAGAATTTTCAACAGTAATAGTATGTAAATGACCTAGTTTAGATGATAGCTATAGTAAATATATATATGTTAACATTTTGAAATCTTATTAAAATTCTTGATACTAGTACATGGCGGATGCATCCCGTAGATTAACAATCGAAGAGAAGTAAAACATTGACAGGCTGAATCTGTATTTATATATAGCTTACAGCTTAATACAATTATTTTTCAGCTCTGGTATATTTATAATATGAAGAGATATATACCTTTTAAAACGTTTCGATAAGGTATGTATACAATAATAACATTGTCATAGTGTTTTATCATCATTTTAAATATATCAATAATATTATTTTTTTCCTAAAATAATTAGCTCTAGATTAGATTATTCACACCGTTATTCAATGTTCAACCATTTCCACAACGAGGGGCGGGGGGTCATTTAACTGCATTAAAATGAATATGACCCATTGGTGTCATTTTCTGTAACCGCATTTTAAAGAGACCAGTATATGCATATAGACTCACTGTGGTAGCATGCGATACAGGAGGTTTTCTGTTTTGGCCTTCTCAGCATCCAACTCGCTCGTCCTTTCCGCTACAAGGTCCTCCAGGTGGTTTGCGTACTTCTCCAGCATCACAATCATGTTGTCTATCATATTCAGATTCCTGAAATGAAAGACAGGATATCACAATTTGCGATTAAACTTCTTTTCTTTAACTGACCATCTTAACCACACAAGTACCAACGTTTTCCATATTTGAATGCTTACCATTTGTGTTAGAATTAATTGAAAAAATAACACTTTTATATACTTCAAATACATTCAAATTCGGCTACCATGTCAGTATTGAATTAGTTTTAAAAACATAACAAAAAAACCATACAAATATTACTAACATTAATATTTAAGCTAAGTGGATGCTATCAAAGTTTGTACAATATATTTATCAGGCAAATAAAGCAAGTCTTACTGTGGGTTAATTTTGTTGAGTTGTTTGAGGACCCTATTGGCATTCGGGCGACTTGATGGGTCCTCGCTCCAACAGTCCTCGATCAACGACGTGAGTTCCGTATGCTGCCGCAATTGTAACGACAGCATCGGACGAAATGGTCGCTCTCCCTTCACATGGCATTTAATCTTCTCCACAATTTCTGAAAATCGAAATTAAGATAATGGTAACCATGTCTACGAATAATGCAGTCCATTTTTACCATTGTTACCAAGCCCCCCCACCTCCCCAGGTCTGGGGAATAGCGAGGACAAACTGCTGATAAAATCCCCGTTAAATGCCTCCGCGCCCCGGAGACATCTTAGGTTAATTCAGAGATGATCAGGATGAAACACCATCTTTTTAAAAAAATATCGCAAGATTTAGTTTACCTCCGGAACAAGCTTGGCTAAAACGCGGACAAATCCCGTTCGTGGACAAATCCTCTTAAAAGAAGGGGTATTTCCAGGCACAAAGTCACGGCCCATTTCCCGTAAATTTCGGCGTGAACATAAAACCACCGCATTCACTTGGCATTGCAGCCCCCTCCCCCCTCTGGAAAGTAAAAACACAGTCCATTTCTCCCGCTATCCCCGCCGGTATACCCGCAGGGGGGGGGGGGGGGGGCGTGGTTACAATTGACGAGTGGATAACGATAACAAATGTAATGTTATTTGTTTAGTTCTAGAGAGAATAAATCAGAGAACAACTTTCCCGCAATGGTTAAAACGAATAAGATGAAGTAAGGATTATTAAAGTATCTGCTTTTGCATGTTTTAATATCAACTCATGTCACAACCCTAACATAAAGAAAACCATACCACGTAGTACACGAACATACCCAATCGTAATAACTCGGCAATCTCCGGCAACAACACACAATACATCTCCCAAACCCCAACCCCAACCTCAATTTCTATAGGAAAATTAGCGGTTGGGAAAGTGGGAACACACCAACAATATACTCAACTGGTTGATTTTGATTCGTGACTTATTTACGCTTTCGAGTAACTTGAAACTAGATATAAAGAAATTAACTTTCAGGACGCCGGGTATAATTCCTCTACTTCTCTAAAACATTAAATGTGTCCCCTGACGTTTGAAAACACATTCAACACGTTTTCAATCAACCAGTTTTAAATCACCGTTCTTAAATAGGTCAGATCTTTTGAATAATGGCAGAGGTGTTCCGATGAGAACATACCGTTTGATTCAAGGAATGGGTACTCGCTGTAAGGCCCGGACCGTGTAAACACCTCCTTCAGGATTATTCCTAGGGCGTAGATGTCGACCTTCTGACGGTCAACACATTTTTCCTTCCTCTCCTCTCGTAAACACTCTGGTGCCATCCATTGCAACTCTGAAAGAAATCAGATGAAATCAACACGTACTAATAACGATCTTTAGTACTTGTGTTTTATATGTATGTTGTCTTGTGGCGGTGTATGTCTATCATTTACATCTTGTCCTGTTAGCACAGTGGTTAGCGCAATCGCTTCTCACCAAAGCGACCTGGAATCTCGGCTTAGGCCCATGTGAGTGTTACAGGTCACCAAGCCGGATAAGTAGGGTACTTCGGTTTCCCCAATAAATACATGATCACGCACTCGTGCAACATCATGCAACGACAGTGGCTTAGTATATTTTTCTTTACTGTCTTAACAATCGTTGTAAACTGTTTAGACTAATTTCTGCTTTCCGTTGATCCTTGTGCCTATAAATGGTTTCTTAATTAAATTCAATCGGAGCATCTCGGCCATTTGCCTTCGAAACAACCTCAGATGTATACTGATTGTTTACAAGGTTTACAATGTCAGATTTGTTTACATTCAACTACACTGCAAGTAGGTCGCGTAGTAATTTTGATTAAGCAGTTAAGCCTAAGGACTGTAGTCTTAGGAATCTGATTTATGCAATAAAACACTTCACTAGGAATGATTTTGAACTAAGTAATACAATGCACGTTAGAATACTGCAATTGATTATTATTATTATTATTATTATTATTATTATTATTATTATTATTATTATTATGAATATTATGACGAACTACTTTTACATCCGAGGTTCGTCGTACGGCGGAGGTGGCCGGGGTGTTCCGATTGGGTTAAGTATAGCCTACTTGGCATGTCCCCGTTGTTTTACAAAAAAGTCTCGAACTGAATAGGGCGTCTTTTTATGTCTTGTCCGTTTGTCTTTTGGGGGTTTCAATGTTTAATGTTCAAATCATAAAAGACTGTCATAGAATGTATATGAGTCTAGTTACGTGATCATCCAGTTTAGATCCCAAGTGGTCATACTGACCACACCGAGACGTTAACGTAAAACTATGAACGACTCAAATAGATTTTAAATTCAAATACGAAGTACGCAAAATAGAACCCATATACAGGTTTTAAATAATTTAATGCAATATCATTTATTAACAGTTTCCCTTTTATGTCAGTTTCGCAGAGAAAAAGCAATACAATACGCTCAAAATCAACATTTCGGACCATACATTGTTAAAAAATCCCCCTGCCAACATCTCAAACTATAAAGAGTTCTGAAAGAAGGGGGAATGTTAAAAGGTTGTGCCCCTAAGATACGCCCCCTCTTACTTCGATGCCAGGACTTGCCTCTGTTTTCGATAAACAACTAAAGATATTGTACTGTCATAAAAGCTTGTATTTTTGTAACTTCGGTCTCCAACTTCTATTGAAACTAGTTACGCTTGCAATATATCCTTTCTAGACAGTTTTATCATGAATAAGACTGTTTTAGTAGTTTTGCAAGCTAGATTGACATTTATTAATATACCAACGCGAAACAATTAATCCCAAATGCACATTAAGTTGGAAATGACAACAATAATGTTTCCAGGAAAATTCCTTTTTTTTCTCTTTTTTTTTTCAAATTTGATATATCCTTGACAAACAATCATATATTTCAAATTTGATATATCCTTGACAAACAATCATATATTTCACCGAAATAAGGCATTAATCACTTATGATCCTGTTTTTAAGTAGTAAAAATAAAACATAAATTCATAATCGAACAAAGCTGTATTTGATAAATGTGCACTGCATATTTGTGATAATGCAAACAAAATTTAATGTTTCTCCAAAACCACATCGTACATACCGGCGATAACGAAACATGGGATTAAGCGGTGGCACGTGCATTTTCACTCTCAGAACCTTTGGACACAGACTCAAGAGTGATTGAATTCACTCATTAGCTGTCTTCTAAATCGACATTTGCTGTCGTTTGTGATGTAGCATTTATTCAAAAGCATATATGTGCACATCTAATTGTAGAAGTGAACCTCATTCAAGTTTAAAGGTACACATCTATATTAAGAAATTCCAAACTAATCGGTGCTTCTCTGAATTATATGTAGGTACGCCTCCATATATAGAGTTGCACATCTATTAAATATGCATGCCAACTAGTACAAAGCGATGTTGGCCCAAATGATACGGCGTAGTCGTTTGTTAGGCTGTTTTTTTGATATATCTGATATGGGTTATAAGTAAAGTCTTTGTCACTCTCTCGGCTTGTCCCTGAAGTTTCCATTGGAAACTTAAATAGGAAAGTGTAAGCTATGAGGAAGTTACGAAAGTGACCTACTATCTATGGATAATTACGAAAGTGACCTTTTGTACCAGGGAAATGACGAAAATGACCTACTTTCCCAGGGTGGATCCTTATTAGCCTGTTGAGCTGCAACTTTCTCCATCTCTCGAATTGTCGGGACACCGAAGTCAGTCAGTTTGCACGTCCATCGGCTGTCCACCACACAGTTGGTGCTGCGCAGGTTCCCGTGGAAATGTATGGCGCTCTTGTGCAATAGTTCAAGGCCCTGTATAGAGAGTTATAAATACATTAAATTTGTGCGATTCAAATGTATCTTAATATCAGTACAGTTTTCTTAATGGGATTCATAAATAACTGTCCTAAATATACTTGTATGTTTATTCTTTGAATCTACAGGCAGGGAATATTCGCTTGGAATGCTACATCTTAAATTTGACAACTCCCATTGCAAAATATGTTCATATAATAGTGACATAAAGTGGTTTTAACGCTTTATTGGGCCAAGGTTGTTTGTTTGATTAATTAAGAGTTGACACACGAAAATTATCCAATTATTTCCTTTTACATGTTTTGCTTATCATCTCATAGGACATAAAAATGAATCTACAAATTTCATGTTCTCAGTTTGAACAGGTACTTAAACTACTACCAAAGTAATAGATTTGATGAATTCAATAAAAACGTGAGGATAGGAGTAAGGTTGACATTTAGCTCTGATTTATCATCAAGTTTTTAATGTAATCATTCATGGACGATATCCAGTTATTAAGTGCTGTGAGAGACTAAACGCCAAGTATTTGACAATTATCAAATGCTTTCAAAATGACGAATTGGAAAGAAATATGTGTTGTTTACCAAAGAGAAATTAGCATTATTCTAATTACTATCAGTTTAAGAACAATAGAACCCCTATTCATTGACTAGACTTTGTAGAATGAATTGACTGACAAAGTTCTCGATTTTCGGATATTTTTAAGTATTACTCAATTCAATTGTAAACAATGATTTTGTTTTGGTTTTGGTGAGCGTCGACCCTACGAAGAAATGTCCCTTGTGATAATTAGTCCGGTGCGTACCAAACAAATGCATGTTAACAGATCTTGGGCAGTTTCTGACGTAACTTGTCCTGAAACGTTCTGTGACAAAAACATTTGAAGAAAACAATCGACTCTCATTGCAATTCTCTGCCAAAGAACATTACAACGAACATTATCAATTTACCCTAAAATGCTGTTTTCATACTTCGGACATATTGTGTGCTTTTAAATGACCTCAATTCCGAAATGTGTTTAGTAAGTATGGCTTTTAACACATAACTTTGATTTTTAAGTAATGAACCGGTTAAATCGACCAGTCCTTTGTTGCCACTGTTGGAGGTAACCCCCACAGTCCCTTGAAGGAAATCAGCTTATGGCTTTGTTTCCTATGACCTGTGACGTTTAACCGAAAAGCATTTATGTTTTCTTTAGATCTATGAAAGGGGGTTACTCCTACCAGCCAATTTTTTGACATTGTTAAACTGCAGTCACTCATTGTTAGTTTTATTGTAGATTGTTGGTAGGAGTGACTCCATTGGAAATCTGAAGAAAAAAAAAATACTTTCATGTCACTAAAACCTGTACAGGTCATATGACACCAAAGCACGAGTTCATTACCGTTAAGCGACTGTGGACAATATTTGGTGAATTTTGTAATGTTTGTTTTCACGTGATACTGTATGTCTTTCGGTAAGTGTTTATTGGACATTGGTCAGTGTGCCTTTAAATATGTTACTGGTTAAATTTAGGATACTGGGCTTGTCTCAGCACTTTCCATTGTTTATTTTGTGCACAGACCTTTGCAACATCGTGGCTGAGGGCAAACATGAACATCTGGTCGAGTTTGATGTTCTGGTTCCAAATGACGTCTTGAAGACTGCCCTTCGCACAGTATTCCCATAGCAACAGGAAACGGTTCGGCTCGAGACATGCTCCAACAAATGGACATAAGTTCTGATGCTTTATTTCCGTTATCTGAAGGAGAAAAGATCGAAAGACGGTTTTATTTCCTTTATCTTAAGGAGAAAATATCAAAATAAGACTTCATTTCCATTATCTGGTGGAGAAAATATCGACAAAAGGGTTTTTTTCCGTTATCGTAGGCAAAAAAGGTCTAAAGAAGGCTCTATTTCTATTATCTGAAGGAGAAAAGATCAAAATACGGCTGTATTTTCATTTTCTGATGGAGAAAAGTTTGAAAAAAAGGCTCTATTTACATTATCTGAGGGAGAAAAGTTCGAAAGAATACTCTATTTACATTATCTGAAGGAGAAAAGTTCGAAAGAAGGCTCTATTTCCGTAAGCTGAAGGAGAAAAAGTCGGAAGAAACGACACAAATATGCAGTATTTGATCC
Organism: Mya arenaria; assembly: GCF_026914265.1. NCBI lineage: Eukaryota > Metazoa > Mollusca > Bivalvia > Myida > Myidae > Mya > Mya arenaria. Next base: position 18,970,628 of record NC_069125.1, on the reverse strand, counting down.
CGTTCTTCGGGGTTGTTACTATTTCTTGCCAGCCGTTGATCTAATTTATACTTTTCATTTTATTTGTGTTTTGATAAACCTTTGAAATCATACAATCTGTCACTGGAAAAAACATGACATGAATATACTCACACATATTGGCAGATTTATAGAAATTTCAGGTTAACAACTATACACACATGCATGCACTTTTTTAAACTTAAAAGATAATACAATTATTTATATCATATCTAGTTAAAAATACCTGATTCAATTGTTGTAATACGCAATTTGTAAGATTCAAGGTAGGGATCTGCATCCGTTTCACAGAAGTCAGATTTCCTGAAATGACAAGAAACAGAGAGTTTGAACGTCAAGAATTAAAAAAATGCTATCATAAAGCAACATTAGTATGTTATGAACAATCAAAAGTACCTGTTATGAACAATCAATAGTAACTGTTATTAATAATTAATAGTAACTTGTATAAAAAAATCATCAAGGTACCTTTATACAGTATAAGTGAAAACAGCTTTTGCATGTGTCATTAAAGAACATTAACGTATAGTATAGTATTTGGCTGCTATTGTGATCAAATTGAACGTGGTCAGGCGCGGTACATTTCGTTCGATGCTTTCATACATGTACTTCAAAAATTCTCGTCTACTGACTGCTGATTGAACAAAAAAAACGAACGAAAATTTGAAAAAAACACTGCCGTCCCTTTGGACAAAAAGTCTTCCGAATACCATGTACATGTTATTTTTGCCATTGCCTAATAAAACATAGAACCGCAATTATTTAACAGATATGGATATGATGCACGAGTGATCTGTCTGCGCTATTTGTATATTGTGTGTCACTTGTAATGCCTTAGCTTTGTGCTTATAAACTATTTGTTTCTTCGATTCTTAATTTAGTCACAAGGATATGGACCTTAAAACACTTTTCTAAGTTAAGTCACAGGAAACGTCATTATTTCCACTCACGTCATATCTTATATACATTGTATATTTACGTTTGTCAGCCATTGATTTACCTCTAACAAATGCAACAGAGCCAAACATTGAGGCAGAGTCAAGTGCCTTCATGGTGATTTCCGGCGAACCCTTCTTTCCGTTCTCGGTAATCGACTTCATGTTTGGTAGACCAGTTACGTTAATTCGACGCCGCTTTAACGTCTTTGAAGATGGTTTTCTTTTTGACAAGTTTTTGAAACTGTTCTGTAAAAGCGATTGATAGAGAATAACTTCCATACGAGCTTACATAATCATTGCACGAGAACAGGAGAACAGTTTTTAATATTTTGAATATATGATTTTCAAATAAGGCAAACTTTGCATTTATATGAACGTTTTTTTTATAAATCAATTACTCGGACAATTCAAAGTTTATAATAGGTTTCAATTTATTATTTAAAATAAATCAAATAAACATGTATTCGAAAATGTTTTAAAACTTAAAGGGGCTCGGTCATGTTTGGTAAAATGCACGTTCTTCTATGACGAAACAAAGTGAGGCAAATCATTTTGAGTGTTAAAACTAAGACACTGACGGCTGGAACCCTTCAACAAATGTTGATATATACTCAGATATTGTCTTTGAAGCCAAGGGTTTTAAATAGCCTTTGTAACACGATTCAATAAAACTCTTAAAGTTTAGCTTTTATATGAGTCCTTATGGGCGAGTGGTTTTGGTGCAATATTTCTATGTTCATTAGTCCGTCGTGGATTCGCTTTTAACACAACCAATACATCAATTGTATTTTTTTTTCTGCAATTGCAGTATCAAAGAGTAAAATAATCATAAAATTACATGTTTCTCGGATGCTCGGTTCCAAAACATGAGCGAGTCCCTTTTTAACAATATCACATCGTTGTGAATGAGAGTATCATCACATAATGATGATGCAGAATCTGGCTTACTCTTATACTTCCGGTCATAAGGGCGGTCACAAAGTCTATCTCGTCAAAGCGCACCTGCCACAGCATACTTTGCAACGTCATCTGTCGACGGTAACGCCTGCAACCACAACATTCTTAATAAATACTATTGGTTGATCATGGAAAGATAATATCATTTGATGCATTGTTATAGTTGACTTAAATGATCGAAACAAAAACAAAACATGATTTGTGTAAATATAATATAAAATAGCTCTTTTTTAATTAAAAGCTACGTAAGTCAGTTAAGGTCCAAAATATCTCTAATATTATTCATGTAAAGCAAAATTAAATGTCGTTAATAACAGAAGACCAAATATTGCAAGATTTGGCAAAATAATCATGCTTTCTTGACTTTTTCGAATCTAAAATTATGTGTCATTACTAATCAATAAGTATATCCTCATAGGCAAAATGATACTGATCATACCAATTTACATTTGAAACTGTTTTAACAGTCCAATAACGTATGCTGAAACCAAATAAAATCAAATTATTTAACTTGGTTCGGGTCTTTGTTTGAGTTTCGTCAACTCAAATTGTTAAATGTTGAATTTCCTTACGTAATTATAAACCGCTCACCATCTAAATCTTGCATCAACCACATATCAACTACAGCTTACCTGGGCATCATGTGGACCACTATGGCCAACATCAACACCACACATCAACTACAGCTTACCTGAGCATCATGTGGACCACTTTGGCCAACATCGACACCACACACAAACAACAGCTTACCTGAGCATCATATGGACCACTATGGCTAACATCAACACCACACACAAACTACAGCTTACCAGAGCATCATGTGGACCACTATGGCTAGCATCAAAAACACACATTAACTACAGCTTACCAGAGCATCATGTGGACCACTATGGCTAGCATTAAAAACACACATTAACTACAGCTTACCAGAGCATCATGTGTACCATTGTTGCCAGCATCAATACCACACATCAACCACAGCTTACCTGATTATCATATGGACCACTATGGCTAACATCAACACCACACATTAACCACAGCTTACCTTAACATCATATGGACCACTATGGCCAGCATCAACACAACACATTAACAACAGCTTACATGAACATCATGTGTACCATTGTGGCCAGCATCAATACCACACATTAACTACATCTTACCAGAGCATCATGTGTACCATTGTGGCCAGCATCAATACCACACATTAACTACAGCTTACCTGAGCATCATATGGACCACTATGGCTAGCATCAACACCACACATTAACCACAGCTTACCTGAACATCATATGGACCACTATGGCCAGCATCAATACCACACATTAACTACAGCTTACCTGAGCATCATATGGACCACTATGGCTAGCATCAACACCACACATTAACCACAGCTTACCTGAACATCATATGGACCACTATGGCCAGCATCAACACGATACATAAACCACAGCTTACCAGAGCATTATATGGACCACTATGGCCAGCATCAACACCACACATAAACCACAGCTTACCATAACATCATGTGTACCATTGTGGCCAGCATCAACACCACACATCAACCACAGCTTACCAGAGCATCATATGGACCACTATGGCCAGCATCAACACCACACATTAACCACAGCTTACCAGAGCATCATATGGACCACTATGGCCAACATCAGCACCACACATTAACTACAGCTTACCTGAGCATCAAATGGACCACTATGGCCAGCATCAACACCATACATTAACTACAGCTTACCTGAGCATCATATGGACCACTATGGCCAGCATAAACACCACACATCAACTACAGCTTACCTGCGCATCATATGGACCACTATGGCCAGCATCAACACCACACATTAACTACAGCTTCCCTGAGCATCATAAGGACCACTATGAGCATTATCAACAACACACATGAACCACAGCTTACCTGAGCATCATATGGACCACTATGGCTAGCATCAATACCACACATCAACCACAGCTTACCTGAGCATCATATGGACCACTATGGCCAGCATCAACACCACACGTCAACTACAGCTTACCTGAGCATCATATGGACCACTATGGCTAGCATCAACACCACACATTAACTACAGCTTACCTGAACATCATATGGACCACTATGGCCAGTATCAATACCACACATTAACTACAGCTTACCTGAGCATCATATGGACCACTATGGCCAGCATCAACACCACAGAAGCAGACACAGACGCACCGATAATTGTTCCATTATAGTTGTCTAAAATTAAGAAACAAATCGGGTAATTAAGGCGTTCGAATCACATGTTCAAACACTTCATTGAATTGTACAAAACGAAGTTTAGTCAGACCACTGATGCTTTGAAATATGAAAATTAAAAGCACGGACATCACTAGAAAAATGAGGCGATATATGTTTGTAATGTTTGTTTACCAATGTTTGTATTGATGAGTATGCCATTAATTACATTATCATCCTCACCATCATTTCCGATATATAACTGAATTGCAATTCTTTTTGGATCATTACTTGTACCATAACTATTTGAAATAGTACATATTTCTGAGCCCCCTTCTTTATAGCCTAAGTCAAAACACATACTTTGGTAGTCTTCGACAACACACATCTCTCCCTCATAACCACAGACAGGAATGTTTGCTGGTGGAACACCGTTCTTTGTAGGCCAGCGTCCTTTTTGCTCAAACTTTTCTAGATCATCCTGAAAAAGAATATTAGTCTGATCCATTTTTTGGGGGAACAAACGCATCGAATCGGGATTGATGACGATTTTGTCCGCCTATGGAAAGTTTGGTGCTGCGAGTCTTAGTGTCTATAATAGCTTATTGAAACTTACGTAGTGATACTTCATTTCCTTGTTGTCTATAAAGATGAACTTGTAGAGAGTGTAGAATGTTCCATCGTCTCGCATGTCCAGAATACGGTAGTTCAGCATTCGATTCCGTTCTGGCTCGTCAAAGACAATTGCCCCGGTCACACCTGATGGTACATGACGTATTAAAATAGGCACGTGTTGAACATACAGGATCTACTTGATCTACCTTTTGTTTACGTTTACACCGCATCCGACAGGGTCACTGTATTGAATGCATTGTGATAACGTTCAACCTTTTTAAAAAATATAATAAACGTGACTTTATTCTAATGTTAATTAGTGTTTAGTACCCAAGTCTTTTCATAAATGGTGTTTGTGGTCGTGAATCACTGATGATTGTTATTAAGCGTGCAAATTGGTCAATTAACTATATTATATATAGAAAATTTACTCATTGGCCTTTGGTCTTCGCCACAAATGCATTAGCATCGATACAGACGAAAGGTCTCATATCGAAATATGAAATACGGAGAAGGCGCATCCATGGCAATTGTGTGATTAATTGAAGTAAAAAGATCAAACAAAAGGCTGCATAATACATTATAACATAATAATAATGGAAACGCTGAAGGTTAATGGTGTGCGTTGATAAGCGTAATTTAGTAAGGTAGTTTCCATTTGTTTGTGTTATTTAAATATTCATATGTTCAGCCATACTGAATTAATTTGCAAATGCAAGTATCAAATATTAAGTTCAAAGTGTGCTTTAAACGTAAAACGAAAAATACAAGTACAAAAAATTCACATTTAGGTCAGGACACAGTGTTGCATAGGTACACTGGTTAAGAACGTTCTTTTTCATGCAAAGATGACGCTGTTTTTAGGCAAATTCATTATGAAAATTAAGTTCGGTAAAACAAAAGTGATGTATAGGTTGATTTAAATAGGTATAAAAGTTAATTGCTAGTCATGTGAATCACATTAAGGATTTGTTAAGTGTGACTCCCTGTGCTGGACACAATAATGCTAACAAAGTCTCATGAAGTAGGACCAAGCTTAGTTTAGGTATAAATTGTCTAATGCTCCTCTATTGTCTTAACTCAGGCCTATGTAACAAAGTACCCTTCCCCCCCCACCACACACCCCCCAAAAAAAGTATATAGAAATAAAATACATACAGAATATAAATTTATATATATATATATATATATATATATATATATATATAGAGAGAGAGAGAGAGAGAGAGAGATTAATAAATAAAAAATGAATTACGACAATAACTTTAATAATAACTTATATTCGACTAAAAAAATATGAAAAGAAATTAAAAAAAAATTCGGGGGTATTGCACAAGGAGTTTGATTGTTCCTTATGTTTTTGCCATCTGGTTTCTGTTCAATGAGCTGTCAAAAGAAATAACGATGCAGTTACTTCTTCTTTGAACACAGCCCTGGAAAACTAGTCAATAAACAATTGACAAGAAAATTGGCACCGTTTGCTGTGACACTCGGGCAATCAACAGGGGATTAACATATCAGACACTCCTAAGACTAGGACTTAAAACAGTCTTCAGAAATTATATTAATTACAAGGTCATCAAGATGAATTATGTTTTAATTATTGAAGTTTAAACAAGTATATAGCTTAAATGAAATACGTTGAAATGTGTTACGCAATGATATTTACAGACGTAATTGCGAACAGTTTCCTAGGGCCGTATTCACAGACGCCTTACGTTCATATCGCTTTGTAGTTTACCAGCGGCGTATTCAGAGACATGTTACGTTTATATTCCTTGGTAGTTTCCAAGGGGCCGTGTTCACAGACTTCAGCTTGGTCAGAAAATTCAACTTTGTGAAAACACATTTTTCTAGTAAAATTAACTGTTGTTGCTTCAATAATACAGACCCAGGATTGCATAAAATCTAACCAAAAAAACATGATACAACGGATTTGAATTATTTGTTAGAAGTGTCAATTGATTGAATATGATTTGAGTTGACTTCTTGGTTAAGACGATACCTGTTCAACAAAAGTTATGTGTACAGTTGCAGACACTGATTTTCTCTACGGGTCAAAGCAAGAAATATGAAAACAAATTTCAACCATATTAAATGAAAGATGTCTCTTTATAATCTGTCATCGAATTGTTCACACGTCGTCAAACATGACTTACTCAAATATAGCTTACAGGAGTATTAGTTCATACAAAACCAGGCTTTAACTAAATATTGCACCTTTTTGCTGTCTGCATGCATTTTCTGTCATGTATGTTGAGATATTACAACGTATAGCGACAATTATCACACATCAAAGTGTGTTATAACATCACCATGCAATGCACAGAACAATGCATGTTGTTTCATTAAAGATATTATTATAACTATTATTATTATTAACATATATTTTGTATATACAGTCCATGTATGACATCCAAATGCAGCACGTGTGTTAATCGTGATTACGGCTCCATCAAAGATCAGCTGAACCGTTTTCGTTTTATAATATCATTTACTAGTACACGGGCAGACGAAAGCCATGCCTGGTTATATATTATCATGTACTTTTTTCTTGAAACCCGTTCAATATGACCCAGTGCCCCGTTCCAATAAAGATCTCAAGGTTTATGGTCGTTACTGTCCGGGCGTATCTCCGTTTTGGGCGTAAACTGCTTTTTAAATAAAATAAATATATCGGAAGGCCATGAATCGAATAGATAACCTAAGTTAGGAAATGACTTAAGATGTTTAATAAATCCCGGCCCTGGTTTATTTTCTTCTTTATCTGAGAATATTAATACCGTTTCTTATTGTGCTATGTCGCTCCTTATGGCCAGATGCTCAGGGGTGATATTTAATACTGGTCATTGGATATAAGAACGGTGTAGTTTATCATCAGATTGCTCAATATAAATAATAGAAATGAGTCTTACCACGCGATGTCACGGCCTTTGGAACGATGTTGTAGATGTGTTTACCGTCCCTCGGGTTACCCCCTCGCTGCATGGTGTAGTTTACACAGTCGGCCCACGTCAACATTGCATCATAAAGGTAGGGGGCATAAGCATCTAACTACATAAACACAAACACATCATGAAACATCTCAATTCAAACATTTATCTAAAAAGGAACCTTTTATTTACGCCGAATACATGAGCAAACTTTGGATTGTTCTATATATTTAAAAAAATATCGAACCCATGTAGTTTCCAATGCATATTACAAGAAGCCGCACACGCATACTATAAATTGGAATTAAAACCAAAGCATGCAATATCCAACAAAGAATCGTTCATCCAATCAAATAGTAAATGGTACCTCTGTGTGATTGAAAGGAATGTCCCAAGCTGATACATTAACTACAGCAGCCTGCTTGGCAAACTCTAGGAAATTCTCGTAGTGGTCTTCCCTTACCACTGGCTCCATAATAATCTGTGAAAAGAGTAGAGGCATATTGTGGGTGTTGAATCATTAGCACGAATAGCCAGGGAGGTAAACACTCCGGTAAGAAACGTTATTCGTTAAATACCTCTTTTTTAAATAGAAATTAATGTTGTTGTTTTTGCTTCAAAGCATGTGAACTATCTTTTATTACATGTAGTTGTATTTCAATAATAAAATATCGTTGCCCCACAAATCACGGTACGTGACTGTATTGTACAACGGTTTTCTTCTATTTGTAATTTAAGGTAAATATAACTAAAAAAATACATAATTAACTTCACTTAAACAAAGTTCCGAACAATCAGCCTAATATCAAGGTATTTCATATCAAAAACTCGGTTTGTTCGTCATCATGCCGCAACGTGTTTCCCTATTCTAAATTTGAAGAAGCTATAATGTAGGTCAGTGAAAACATATATATTTAAGTCAAACCTTTAACACTGTTAATTGCTGCTAATTAAAAGCTAATTAATTTTAACTGTCCTGTGTACAGACATTCTTTAGTTATGCACATGTTAACATGTTATGAATAATTGCTTCTATAACTTATTTCAGCTGTTTTAATTTCAGTCGTGGCTTTTATCTTGCAAGACATGCCTTTTAATAGCATGATGTTAATTGTGCTGGGACAAGTGTGTAATTGAGGTCACTTATATTAGCTTCGTACCACACACAACCCGCGAGATCAGTTCCACTGACATTTTCAAGTCGGCAACCCACACATTTAATAACAAAAATACATAATATACATTTACATATACTACTTATGTTCCTTCTTCACTTAAAAAAGTGGCGGGGTAAACACTATACTTTTGTCCGGTCACTATCATAAGGCCCATTGAAGACTAGTTGAACGTAGCCGGCAAGAAGGTTTTACAAGACAATTATTTTACGACCTGTCAAAATGTTTACTGATATAAGTCAGTTCATGATTTGCTGAACGAAAATACTATATGGTTGTCACAAAAACCTGCACAAAGGGCAAAAGAAGAAACCTTGACAATTTGCTATATAGTTGTACTGTGGACGTCCTTGTTTCTCATTTAGTGTCTCTAAGGCCTGAACCCTGTGCACTAAGCAACCCTAAGACGTTGCGTACGTTGTTGGCGTACATCGGGATTTTGTTATTTTTTTACACTTCAATGCTTCATGAAATTTGTTATAGAAATACGATTGTTTATATTATTTTATTACAAGAAAGGCAAAACCATCGCCATATTAGAAAATACGATTGCATGTATGTTAATTAATAAATATAAATTTAATTCCACATATAACCATAGAAAACATAACAGAAACGTCAAGTAAGATGTAACAGAATTTACCAGTGCGCATTATTGAACGGCTTGGAAAATTAATAAAATTATTTATTTTCCGCCAAAAATAAGACTCGGTGACGTAACGTCAACTAAATATGACGTAATTTAAAGCATATCCAGTTCAAGACTTTCAGTTAAAAACGGCAAGCGAAAGACATATCAAGTTGAAAAAGTAAGATTTTATTTTTTCCCGCGACCAGATTTGTTAAAACTTCTGCATTTTGTTTATCTATAGTATGTTTTCTATAATATTTATGTCTGCAAGAAGTACATTCATTCTACCTTTTAATTAGTAAGTGTTTGTTCTTTTTTGACTTTGATTTTAGCGTTTGATGTATGTATACTTTATTCTAGCCGCGATGTCACACGTGTCAATAAATGCAAAAAAAAAAAAAAATTAACGAAGTTGTTACGTGCCGAAATATTTAAAAAAATATGCATTTGTTTATAAAGCTGCAACTACAGTCTAAAAGTACATAAAATTGTCTACAGATTTGTGTGCATTTGTCTTAAGTTGAATATAAACTGAATTTAACACAAGAAAATTGCAAAATCTAGCCACGATGTCACAGCCTTGAAATTAATGTAATGTCGACGTTACGTTTGAAAACTAAATAACGTTTACGTATTACGATTATATCCGAACATTGCAATATAATTATAATTCAATCATAACTTATTTGATTAAATGAAATTCAAATGAATAATGTATAAATACTTTATTCTCCACTATTTAGATGAAGTTTGAAACTGGAGCAGAAAAAATAGCCTACTATCGACAACAAAAGAAAGAGACGATTCAAATATACAAGCTTCATTACTACCATCAAAATGCCGAAAAACTTAAAACGCATAAAAAACAACAACGGTCAATTAAAGAAAATGTTGTTTCAAGCTCCGCCGAAAGGAAACGAAATCAAGAGAAAAGATATCAGAAAAAAAACGTAACAGAGAATATCAAGCGAAATACAAGGCTAAAAGCAACGTTAGGTCCGACACCACATACACATTTAAAAACAGAATGGAAAAATGCAGACTGCTTAAGAAAATCAAAGATGTAGTTCCAGGAACACCGACAGCACAAAGAAAGATTTTCAATGATTTAGTGAAAGAGAACACTCCGCATACAGAAAATGGGCTTAGTGAAATGATTGTAACAAATGTTAAAAGTATGGTGACAAATTTGAAAAAAAAAAAGTGACGAAGCAAGAGCTGCGATAAATATTCTGACAGCAAGTGTAAGCGGTGCAAACCTAATAGAATCCAAGTATCAAGTTCACACTGCAAGGAAACTAGGGCAAAAAAGATGGAAGGTTACTGGCGGATACAAGAAAAGAACAGTATACTTGACATCCGAAAAGGCATGTTATACAGCAACCAGCAGGAAAGCCAGAAGTGATAAGCTTACTGACGCAACGAAACATATCATATATGATGCATGGCTATCTCCAAACAACTCACGGACGACCGGAAATAAGGCGGATGTAAAGCGTCTTAGAACCGGATATAAGACTTACTTATCTCACTCTCTTTACATAATGGAAAAAACGCAATCTCAATTTATGAAGATTTCAAAATGACACACAGCAACATCAAAATAAGTCAACGATGTTTTGAACGATTGAGGCCATTTTTTGTTCAACCACTACGCCCAAAGGACCGGAACACGTGCTGCTGTCGAAAGCACGTAGAGGCCATACTTCTGTTCAGGAAATGCATGGAGTACAACAGAAAACATGACCGCACTCACCTATCATACGAGCACCTCACAGACGTGGTACAGACAACGATGTGTCCGAAACCGGCCAACTCTAAGTACAACCGTATAGAATGCATTCGGCGCACCTGTCCAAACTGTGGTGTACACAAATCACCACTATTTTCAGAGTCGGTTCCAGATACTCAATCTGTAAACTGGGAAAAGTACGAGTATGTACGGGTTAAGGTGAAAGAAACCATTGATAAGAAGAAGTTAATGATGGTCAAGAAAAACACGTCCGCTGCCGAAATGTTCGATTATTTTCGTCAGTTATTGGTCACATATTCTGTGTTCAGTGCACACTGGCAGCAGGAACAATTGTCAACACTGAAAAGCAGTTTGCAGATGAACCAATGTCTCGTTATTCATGACATTAGCGAGAACTATCGTTGTATCGAGAAACAAGAACTGCAGTCGACATACTTTGGGAAAACAGAAGTGTCAATGCACGTATCTGTTGTATACAGGCACGCTGTTTTAGAATACGATCATCTTAGTGAATACACAATTGTCACTGAAGTATTATACGCAATAAGCCCTGACACAACACATGACCATTACTTTGTGTCAAATGTTCAAGACAGAATCAAACATCACCTTGACAACGTCGGTTGTAAAGTTGACGACATGATTGAATTTACTGACGGGTGCTCTTGCCAATACAAGAGCAGAACTTGCATGGGGGTTTCAACATTGCTCTGTGAGAAACATGGTTATAAAAGTTTTGAACGAAACTTCTTCGAAACCAGTCACGCAAAAGGTCCTCAAGATGCTGCGGGGGGATTACTAAAACGACAGCTCGACATTGCCGTCATGAAAGGCGAGTCTATCCAAAGTGCACGTGACGTGTTTGACTTCGCCAAAGAAAATTTGTGCACACCTAAGTCAGGCATATATCCCAGGAGAATATTCGCTTGCATCGAGTCGACTGATAGATCCACTACCTACAAATTTAGTGCTGTTCCGAACAACAAAAGAGTGCATCAGATGTCAACCTGCTGCCCGGGCACCATTACCATTCGTGAACAATCCTGTTACACGTGCGATAACTGCTTGTTCGGTAAGATATATAATATCATTTCACTACATTTGCGAGTGTTTTCTTTGGTTATTTATTTAAAGTAACGCTCTTATCAGTGCAGTAACAAGAATGTTAAGCTAAGCCGTGCGGTGTAAGTGAATACGTTATAAAACGTTATATCCGATGTACAAACGATGTTATCACATTACTGTCCATTGGATACCTTAAATAATTAAACATAATGCAATATATATGAACTTTTTTTTTCGGTTCATTTATTAATTTACATTAAGTATAGGTTTTATTTTGTAATTACATTCTCTATCAAAAGGAAATTATTCTACATATCTACGCACTATTTTATAATCATATTTATGTTAATCTTAATTACTTAAATTTTCAATAAGGTTCCAGGCCTTGTGATAACTTGGTTAAGATGGGAGAACTTACCAAAGTTAACGTGGGGAATGTACCGGAAGGTGAATTCAATGCTACGTACGAGTGTGGCGACGAGGAAGCATCTCTGTCAGATATTCTGACATAGCCGACGACGAAACAGAAGACTATTACCTACTGAAGGTATGACTTGTATTTGATTAAAATAGTTACAATTAATTAGTTGACAACATAACGTGGTTGAGAGCAAATGTTTGTTAATTCGCAAATCTATACATAGTATTCAAATAATTGTGTTAATATTAGTATGGCATTATGTCTAAGTTATGCAATACAATACATATAGTATTAAAATAATACACTACATGGCGGAATGAAATTGTTCTGTTTCAGTTTCTCTTTGCTGCGAATGAAATTCATGTAAAATATTAATTGATATACCAAATTATGATAATATACATATGATAATATATCATGATAATATATCCCTATTGTATCGTTTATCCAATTATAAGTTCATACACGTTACATCACAGGTCACCAAGGCAACACACGTGCTAACCAGGGATACCGATGATCAGTGGGGAAATCGTTTCATGAAGGGCAGCTCGGTAGAACAGGGCTTGTACTTCAACAAGAACGGACAGACGTCTTCCCACATGTACACGCTTGTTAACAGGCTTAAAGCGATTGTTTATGCCGAGGCAGTTATATACATTGTAGGCCGGCCCGACGAAAAAGATATTCAACTTTCAGAGTGTGATCATTTGGACATAATCCAAACTGCTAGTAATCTTCAAGACATCTAAATGCATGAGACAAACAATGTGCAATAGTTCATAATTAGTTTGTATTAAATTGTATATCTGTGTATGAACTTTTACGTAGAACACTGACATATGTAAGTATACATTCTTGTTTGTGTAATGTTATTTTCATATAGAGGTTGAATAAACATTATACGTACACACATATCAAATATTTCTTAAAATATCGAACCAACATTATTTATGAAAACTGTAACCCAAACACCTTAAGTAATTCTTGTAGCGTTAAAACGGTTAAAAATTACGATAACGTCGGTTACGCTAATGTACGCCAATATCGTACGCAACGTCTAAGTGTTTAATGTTTGGCTATTTGGCTTGTCCAGTAGTATATATATTCTATGAATTTTAATGCTAAATTAAAGGGGTTTATATTTAACATTTTGAAAGTTAAAAATTTCAAAACGAATGGCTTGCTCTCCGTCCAGACAAACTAGATCGTGTGGTATACCGAGAAGCCTTGATATTAAATCCATGCCCGACTCGGTAATGATGTAATTAGAAAACCTGAGATAGAAACATTTATTGAATAAAATGCAGTATTTAACACTGTGTATATTTAAGAAAGGAATGTTTTGTTTTCTGTATTAGTTTCACTAAAAGCAAATTTGCAGCTGCAATAACCCTGTATTTTTATTGCACTCATACAGAGCAGTGCACATTCATAAAATGTATGAGTTTGATTTATTTTCATTTTAATAGCATATTAAATATTTTCGTTTGAACATTGAAATGAATGGCATGTACGGGTCATCTTAGTTAGTGAATAGAGAACAAAAACAAGACTATAATTCGAGCAAAGTAGATCCATCTATACTACTCTTATGTTTATGATTTAAGATTTGTTTACTGATACAGGCGTACTTATTATGGTAATAGAAAGTCCCATACTTATTATTTATTGAACACGACCTTTTTCTGCCTATATGAGACATTTCATTGTTTCTGTATAAAACTGAGTAATTAATCATGCTTAAACAGGGATACAATAATTATTATGCATTTTAAAAAAAACTTATTAAGCAAACCATGAGACATTGGAAAATTAATTAATCAAGGCTCAAATGAGGCTAAAATACCTCAAGTGGTTACTAGTTCAAACGCATTCTGAAAGTGAATAATGAGTCATACTACTGAATAAGTAGTTATGGATAAATTTATCGAAAAATTTGAAATTGGTTACATACGTGAATAACAGATTCAAATATTGTCCTTGCAATTTCATCTTGAGTATCGTTTCTACGCCAGCCCCAGTCAGAAACTATTTTCTCGTCAATGACTTTCAGTGTAAATAGCTAAAATATAAGCAAAATCAGCATGATTATTGTAATCGAACTATAATTGTTGTTACACGCAATATATACAACTGAACTAAATTAAGTTAGTTTGCAAAACACAGCCCGTGTATTTTCAACAGCGTTATGAACCATTCATGTCCATGTGTATTCAACACGATTATGAACCATTCATGTCCATGTGTATTCAACAACATTATGAAACTTTCATGTTCATGTGTATTCAACAACATTATTAACCATTCATGTTCATGTGTATTCAACAGGATGATGTAAATGAAACCATTCATGTCCATGTGTATTCAACAGGATGGTGTCAATGATTCCATTCATGTCCATGTGTATTCAACAGGATGGTGTCAATAATTCCATTCATGTATAGAGAACATTCCATGTCTAGACCCACATCGCTTATTAAACACATTCATAGTATTGGTAGGAGTAACATATATTCTTCTTGTTTTTAAATGTCTACACTATACATAGTAAATAATGAATTTGAAGACAGTTTTGACATTAAACATTTGACACTTACATCGCCATGAACACAAAGGAAGGCCCATTCACCGTTTGCCATCCCTAGTTTATGTGCTATCAGCAGGTAGTGTCGCAACATGTGCCAAGGGACCACAAATATTATCACTGAAATACAAATAATTACATCATATATAGCATAAATTTAAACAAAATATCGCATCAACTTTGGTAAAGCATGGGTAGAATTGCTGTCGTGCTAATAAATAACACTGAAATACTGAATTCTCTAATCAAAATATATACTATTTCATTAACTTTTCCATCTAGTCACAAAACCAATGCGATTACTAGATATATTTAACTTAGATGTTTCGAAACTTGGTCAACCTTGCCCATTAGATAATGGTCAACATGGCCCAACATTTCCCGTTCTGTTATGCCCAACAAAGCCTGTTAGATTATGGTCAACATTGTCCGTAAGATCATGGTCTATATTGCTCACTGTATAACTGTCAAGATTGATCAGAATTATTCAGAAATACAGTTATAATAAGATTCAAACCATTAAGAGTTTATGTTTAGCTGATTGTCCAAGATTATATCCAACAGCAATGCTATTTGTATTTCTCTTTTTGCTTTTTCATCAGTTGGATCGTATTTATCGGGAAATATATACACATATATCAAATGCATCAAAATGATACGGTACATTTTGACCAATTAGTTGCAATAAATACAAACATATATATAGTACCACGTGCAAACTTCTTTATCTGCAACAACATCGACTGTATCTCGCTATCAGTTGTTCCTTCAGTGACATAATTTGTGCTTTTGATATTGTAGGACTGTCCTCTTGAGGAGTCTCTAAGCGCGACGGCGACCGCTTCGTATGGTGCCTGCTTGTCGTTGATCAAGGCAAAGTCGGTCCAGTTGAAGTAGAGACTAGTCTGGCGAACGATTTCAGCTGAAAATTAATATTAAATAAATTTACAAACGGCCACTTAGTATTGGAGCAAAAGCCACAAGGCTGTAACTTTTAGGCACACTGATACAGTACACCATCTATGTAGAACAACTTGGCCTACTAGTATCACATTAGTCATTCAAAGTTAAGTCAGTGTAATAAACGTTCAGACAATTCTTAATTGAATCTATCAATATATTAAGCCTTCTATTTTGAACCAGAATGTTCAACTATTAAGTTAATATATTTTCATTACTTTTTAAGATAAGCATGGTAAGATGTTTTATCAAAATATCAACACCGATATTATTTTGATGTTTAAATAAATTAATATTGGTTCACCATTATATTCTTTTACATGGACCATATATTTTAATAACGCCAAAAAAAAACACTACTATTATGATATGATTCATCAAATGGGGGTTATAAAACAATATTTTATTATGATTTTATAGCAATTGTATTAATTTGTTTCCCAAATTACATAATGTTTATATAAAAAGCTCTTGCTAAAAACTTTAAAATTTATTCAAACTTAAAATGTTGTAACTTTAAAATGAAACTTCACCAGTAAGACATTGTTGTTCAAATGATGAATGGGTTACCGTAATGTCTGAATCATTTCGTGCTTATTTCGGTTTGTGTTGTTTCGTCAAGACGCACCTGTTTAGTCTTAATATATATATTCGATTCTCATTTTTAATAACAGCATTTTGGGAAGCTTGTGGGAAAACTTTTCTTTTATAATGTTTTTACAAACCACAATTAACAAGCCTTTATGCAAATAAAATTAAGACAGATATCATAATTCAAGATGGGTTTCAACTATGATTCGTTAGCTTGGAGCAGTTTTCTTGCATTTAAAATTAATTGCAGATAGTATATTTTCGACTCCTCAGACGTTATTATTTAAGACCGGTTTTCCGAGAAGCACAAAAAAGTGTGTTGCAAATGATAAGATATTAATTTTCTAACGTCAACTGGTGCAGACAATAATAATTTAATTTGCCCAAACGGGGGTTTCTGTTTTGGTTTTTTTTCTTTTATGCATCAAGAAATGAGTACAAAAGCTAATTTGTCTCTTCTTCTATGAAACAGTTGTTTAGTTTATTTTGAAAATTAACAGCAAGAACACTTTTATGCGCGGCCTTAACAAACATTGAAATTAAACTTAATAAACTGGATACCAACGCGTCTTTGAGTGCCAATCTGCATTTTAGATTAAGAATTGTTCAGGAAATCCTTATAAACGATTCAAATTAATTATTATATTTTATTAGTAAAAACTGTAAAAAATATCGTTTTTATCTGTCGGTGTATAAGATATCACAACATGACATTGTTATTTTGAAAAAAAAATCGAAATGTATTTTCAGCCGGTGGCCTTGCATAAACACTAAATGATATTGGTATTAATATATATATATATATATATATATATATATATATATATATATATATATATATATATATATATATATATATATATATATATATAGGTGTTGGAAATGAATTGAAACCATCTTTAAATTGAACAGAAATATGTGAAAAATATTTTTTTTGTTTTTATATAACAGGGCTTAAAGAATCGAAAACATCAGGATGAATCGCCAACCAATACCAGGGGGTTTACCTTCGCTATAATACAAACATTCTTGGGGCTTCGTTGGCATTTGTGTGGTGTTGTTTTTATCATACACATCTATACACTATATTAAGTAGCTGTCATTTAAATGCAAGTTTGTAAAACAAACTAGTCATAAGATGCAGTTTTAAGTACGACACCTGTGTTTTTTCTTTTTTATATTTTGAAAAAAATGATTATCAACTTGTTTTGATAGTTTGGAGACTTTGATCATTTCATTGCAAAAGTTAAGCACCACACCTTCTAATGAATGGTACATCATCATTTAAGTAATTATCTAATGAGTTGGTTTTTTTTATGAAATGCACACTTTTCAATTAAAACCTTACCACAAAAAATAGTCGTTCTTTCATCATATATTTTATTTTTATATAAGGCAATTGTTTGTCCACTTAATTTGGTTTTATAAATTATTCAAAATTATATCAATTCAAATAGTTTAATACGCATCTTAAAAATGCATTCACTAACATAAACAAATAACGAGAATTTAGGGGAAAGCCCAGTAACCAGTAACCAGTAGCCATAACATAGAACGGTGGTTTTATGAACCTTCAAAAAACACAATGAACAAAGGCCAAACTAACATTTATACGTTATTATTTAACCTATTATAAACTAATTTTCTAGCCAGAGAAATCGCCAATCAGCCTTCAAGTACTACGCCTAGTTGTTTAAGACTTAGTTTTACAAATGACAAAAGACTTCATTATTTGACCCCTCGCCTGTAGAACTAGATGCCAATCAAAGACTCTAATCCAAGAAATCACTTTGCTTGTTTCCGCCCTCTTACTTAATATCTTTTATTTAAAACATATACAAAAATACACATAAGAAGATAATAACTTTAAAAGTATATAAACGAATTTAGGGTTTATCCGCACGGGAACGCCCGGTGAATATGAAAGAAACGAGTTTTGTTCAGCCCTAAACAAAACCACATTCTAACACTTTCTCAGGGAATTCAAGCAAAAACCCGTATGTTTTCATTCGTGATTTTCGCTCTGTACGGTTATTTATAAAACACTTGATTCATCAAACACGCGATTCATTATATGACTAAATAAGCGGTATATGTGATTAAATATAAATAAATACGAGTGAATGGTGTAATTAAACTAACACATCTTTGTCACTAGCGGATCTAGGGATGGGCGCTACCGGTGCCACAAAAAAACCCCGACGAAGTTTACTTTTATTCAATATACGAGAAAAACAATAATTAAATACGCTTTGAATATAATCCCGAGCATGCCATGCTTTTAGATTTTGACAAGTCAAAGGCACCTCTGATTTACTCTATTTAAAGATATATATGCATACCTTGTACGCATTATTATACTTGTACAATTGATCTAAATAATGCAATCTGGCTACACAGTTTAATTTATTCAAAGGGAGTTATGGAAAATGCAAAGTAGATAAACATCGTTAAATGTGGTTTAATCCCCCGTGAACTAATTGTCCATAACTTACGTTTATGTGCAAAACACAAATGTTTAAGTTTTCAAATTGCTTTATTTATTGTAAAACATAGAAATATGGGCTAGTGTTTACGCAAATCCAAGCAGTTATTGGAATAATTATTATTTTTATTTTCGAACGATTTATACATGCATAATACGATTTTATCGCATTGAATTAAAATGTCCGTTATATGAAGATAAAACTTTATTGTGCATAATAAGCTGCAATGTTAAGTTTCTTCAGTGACACATGTCATTTAGTTTACTCTGCTGTTCATAGTACATAATGAGTTATTATCATCGATGTACGTACATGTTAAGGGGCTAGACACCAAATTGTCCCATAATCGGTATCTAATCGGTAATACAGTATTTCCACAAAACAAACCAAGATTTGTCAATATGAGCTAGTATGATGCCGATGTAACAGCATTTTACATAGGTAAAAAATATGTTGTTGCTGTCTTAGCTGAGTTAACATGTTTAAAGATTGTCTTTCTTGTTAGGTATTTGTCTGGCATTGGACAGTGTGCCTTTAACGATTCGGCTGATGGGCTAGTCTTTGTAGTTAGTTGCTTGGTCCCTGTATGTATAGCTATTACAACATCAACGATATTGAAAGAGTGCACCTGATATACTGGGACACTATCATGTATCGAAAACCCACAATGGTCTTGTTCTGTTTTTTCCAGATCCCACAATATTACTGTTTTTACTTACAGAAGTAATGTAGCGGTCCCGAGAGGCGCACAAGGGTCGTGTACTTGTCCCTGTCCTTGAAGTCTAGAAGGTCGGACACCCAACTGAATACAGGCAGGTTCCAGATGGATCCTAGTTGAGCCACGCCCAATAGTCCTGCAGGAATAGTATATAAAATGAAGAAATTACAGATAAGTATAAAATTATACTAATTCTGTTAATTCACAGTATCGTGTCTTGATGTGTGTGTGGGGGTGGGGCTGATGTTTCAGATATACCTAAGCTAAAGCCACGGCCAACATTCCTGCACGCAACTTAAGCATTTCGACGATATAAATTATTCCATGTGTTTAATGACTCATTGTTGATAATAAATCTTTATGTGACACGCCTTGTATGCCAGATCGCCAGCTTTGAACGGACCATAGGTGGTATGTATTTATCAATTTAAATATATCTAAGAGGTCAATGGGTTCATACTGATCGGCAATTGGCATGAGAAAACAAAGCATTCTTGTTTGTACTCATATAATATGTACTATAATGTCATCGAAACTACTCATCATAGACCTGGCATGTGGTTTTACCTGGTCAAATTTGATTGTTCGCTTAAAGGGACTGTGTCACAGATTGGCATCAAAAAAGTTTTTTTCTGTATCGAATCTCAGGACAATTATCTAAAAGAATGTGTAACGCTTTGATATCATAATTGTAAAAAAAAGTACCAAAATGTAAAATAAAAATGTGTCGGAGACCGGGTTCGAACCCGCGTCGCCAAAATTGATGTCCAAAGGTTTATTCTAATCGGGTGACATAATTAAGCTATACACCTACCTCGGTAATATCACGTGATAACACCGACTAGCCAATCACGCATAAGGAATGAATTCTACCTGGTAGACATACCCAGTAATCTTTTTTAATGGAAAAATACGAAATAACTGCTAAACTTAAATAAATTGTAAACTGTGTGGTACTTCAGAAAGTAAGTTTCAATGCATTGTACACATCGATGCCAAGTTTATGTCAGTTTTCGACAATTTTCTTTTTTGTCGCTATTTTATCATACGTGAGACAGCCCCTTTAAGAGTTATTCAGATATCGGTATAGCGGAAACGCCTATGTTGATAAGATGATGTCAACAACAAACTCATTGCAGTTTTTGTTTTATCTTGCAAGGTTGTTGTTTGTGATGTCATTATGTGAGGCATTACGCTTTATTGTAAGTAACCACTTTTTTTGTAATACGTTTGGCCAAGTTCGTTGAGAACTTAAACAACTCGTTTTAGGCTACAGTGATCTCTTGTTTCGATCGACGTTCGATGTCGGTTACCCATACATTTTGTGTATTCTTTCGTTATTGATGTGTAACGTCGTAAACTCATGTGCGTCTATAGTGAGATACTGAAGATAATTGCAAACTCATGTGGGTCTATGTTGAGATATTGGAGATAATTGCAAACTCATGTGGGTCCATTTTGAAATATTAGAGACATTTGCAAACTCATGTGGGTTATAGTGAGATACTGGAGATAATTGCAAACTCATGTGGGTCTATAGTGAGATACTGGAGATAATTGCAAACTCATGTGGGTCTATAGTGAGATACTGGAGATAATTGCAAACTCATGTGGGTCTATAGTGAGAAACTGGAGATAATTGCAAACTCATGTAGGTATATAGTGAGATACGGGTGATAGTTGCAAACTCATGTGGGTCTATAGTGAGATACTGGAGACAATTGCCAACTCATGTGGGTCTATAGTGAGATACTGGAGATAATTGCAAACTCATGTGGGTCTATAGTGAGATACTGGAGATAATTGCAAACTTATGTGGGTCTATATTGAGATAGTCTAGACATTTTCAAACTCATGTGGGTCTATAGTGAAATACTGGAGATAATTGCAAACTCATGTGGGTCTATAGTGAGAAACTTGAGATAATTGCAAACTCATGTGGGTCTATAGTGAGATACTGGAGATAATTGCAAACTCATGTGGGTCCATTTTGAAATATTAAAGACATTTGCAAACTCATGTGGGTCTATAGTGAGATACTGGAGATAATTGCAAACTCATGTGGGTCTATAGTGAGATACTGGAGATAATTGCAAACTCATGTGGGTCTATATTGAGATACTGGAGACAATTGCAAACACATGTGGGTCTATATTGAGATACTGGAGACAATTGCAAACTCATGTGGGTCTATATTGAGATAGTCTAAACATTTTCAAACTGATGTGGGTCTATAGTGGGATACTGGAGATAATTGCAAACTCATGTGGGTCTATATTGAGATACTGGAGATAATTGCAAACTCATGTGGGACTATATTGAGATAGTCTAGACATTTTCAAACTCATGTGGGTCTATAGTGAGATACTGGAGATAATTGCAAACTCATGTGGGTCTATGTTGAGATATTGGAGACATTTGTAAACTCACGTGGGTCCATTTTGAAATATAAGAGACATTTGCAAACTCATGTGGGTCTATAGTGAGATAATGGAGATAATTGCAAACTCATGTAGGTCTATAGTGAGATAGTCTAGACATTTTCAAGCTCATGTGGGTCTATAGTGAGATACTGGAGATAATTGCAAACTCATATGGGTCTATATTGAGATACTGGAGATAATTGCAAACTCATGTGGGTCTATATTGAGATACTGGAGATAATTGCAAACTCATATGGGTCTATATTGAGATACTGGAGATAATTGCAAACTCATGTGGGTCCATATTGAGATACTGGAGATAATTGCAAACTCATGTGGGTCTATATTGAGATACTGGAGATAATTTCAAACTCATGTGGGTCTATAGTGAGCTACTGGAGATAATTGCAAACTCATGTGAGTCTATAGTGAGATACTGGAGATAATTGCAAACCCATGTTGGTCTATATTAAGATACTGGAGATAATTGCAAACTCATGTGGGTCTATAGTGAGATACTGGAGATAATTGCAAACTCAAGTGGGTCTATAGTGAGATACTGGAGATAATTGCAAACTCATGTGGGTCTATAGTGAGATACTGGAGATAATTGCAAACTCATGTGGGTCTATGTTGAGATATTGGAGATAATTGCAAACTCATGTGTGTCCATTTTGAAATATTAGAGACATTTGCAAACGCATGTGGGTCTATAGTGAGATACTGGAGATAATTGCAAACTCATGTGGGTCTATAGTGAGATACTGGAGATAATTGCAAACTCATGTGGGTCTATAGTGAGATACTGGAGATAATTGCAAACTCATGTGGGTCTATAGTGAGATACTGGAGACAATTGCAAACTCATGTGGGTCTATAGTGAGATACTGGAGATAATTGCAAACTCATGTGGGTCTATAGTGAGATACTGGAGATAATTGCAAACTCATGTGGGTCTATATTGAGATACTGGAGACAATTGCAAACACATGTGGGTCTATATTGAGATACTGGAGACAATTGCAAACTCATGTGGGTCTATATTGAGATACTGGAGACAATTGCAAACTCATGTGGGTCTATAGTGAGATACTGGAGATAATTGCAAACTCATGTGGGTCTATAGTGAGATACTGGAGATAATTGCAAACTCATGTGGGTCTATAGTGAGATACTGGAGATAATTGCAAACTCATGTGGGTCTATATTGAGATACTGGAGACAATTGCAAACACATGTGGGTCTATATTGAGATACTGGAGACAATTGCAAACTCATGTGGGTCTATAGTGAGATACTGGAGATAATTGCAAACTCATGTGGGTCTATATTGAGATATTGGATACTCTTGCAAACTTATGTGGGTCTATATTGAGATAATGGTGACATTTGCAAACTCATGTGGGTTTATATTGAGATAATATAGACATTTTCAAACTCATATGGGTCATTATTGAGGTATTAGAGACAATTGCAAACTCATGTTGGTCTATATCGGGATATTGGAGGCATTTGCAAACTCAAGAAATTAGCCATTATATACATGCATATATAACGATAAGCTAAAATAATCTCTTTTCGTTTTGTGTTATCATTGATTAAAATATCAATCACCATTTGTGGGTAAACCAACCCTAACTTCTTCACAACTTAATTAAAACTTTAAAACAGTTATTGTGTTCTTTCTTCATCATTCAAATTTGTGTCCTCAGTAAAAAAATAAACATTGCGTGTTACCGCGCTAAACACGCCTTGTATTATTTCCTTATTTTTAACTTATTTTGAAGAAGATGTATTGTTTTATAAAATCATTCAAAATTCTTTCTTTTAAATTTCAAAGAATATAAAAAGCATTATAGTGCGAATAAGGGCTGAGGCGTCTACAAAATACACTTAAATGTTATGTATTTAAATGGTCCTATAATATAGTGTTAATGTTTTGTTTTAATCTGTGTATGTAGCAAAACTCTTTTCGGCACAAGTGTATATGTGGCATTCATTTTTAAAGTTACTTATATACTATTTTTAGATTTATTTGTCATTATGTTCATTTATTCCGCATATTAAGTTGTATGTATGGAGCAAGTAAATATCTCCTTATAAGTTCATCTCTAGCATGCTAATATAGGACATGTATGCATTTTCGCGTTAAATACTGCACCTGTAAGTGACATTTCGCTTTATCTTTCTGAAGAGTATATATAGATATGCACGCGTGATGAAAAGGCTTGAGTGAATATACATTATGAAACTAGCTGAGATTCTGTGTATACATTATGAAACTGATTGTGTGCATACATTAATATAATAATTTGTGTGTATACATTATGTAAAAGTTTGTCTGAGTGAATTATGTAAAAGTTTGTTCGTATGCATTATTTAAGAGTTTGTGTGTATATCTTATTATATTAACGTTCCTGTGTATACAATAATTATGTAAAGTTTATGTAAATGCATTACGTAAAAGTTTGTGTGTATACAGTATGTGAAGATTTGTGTGTTTATACATTTTGTAAAGGTTTGTGTATATACATTATGTAAAGATTTGTGTGTTTATACATTATGTAAAGGTTTGTGTGTATACATTATGTAAAGAATTGTGTGTTTATACATTATGTAAAGGTTTGTGTGTATACATTATGTAAAGATTTGAGTGTTTATACATTATGTTAAGGTTTGTGTGTATACATTATGTAAAGATTTGTGTGTATACAGTATGTAAAATGTTGTGCGTATATATTATGTAAAAGTTTGTGTAAACACATTATGTAAAGGTTTGTGTGTATACGTTTTGTAAAGATTTGTGTGTGTGTATACATTATGTAAAATTTTGTGTGTATACATTATGTAAAAGTGTGAGTTCATACAGTATGTAAAAGGTCCTGTGTATACATGTATTATGTAAAAGTTTGTGTTGCAAATTTCGCATTATATTTTGGTTAAAACGATGTTCCTTTCATTAAAATTGTATGTTTTGTATACATTAATTGCTTTTATGTTAACCTGGTAGAAATTAAGTATAAGAAATTATGTTGTATCTTTAGCTTTGCTTAAATTGTGCATATGACGCTTTACCTGCGGAGCAAGGCGGTCCTATTACGACATCGGGGTCGTATTCTTCCACAGCATTGACAAATGATTCCATCGCTTGCTTGGAGTCGCAGTTGGAATCATACCACTTCGCTCTGTAAAATATCCAAACACATATGTCTTATAAAGAATGGCTAGAAGTGCATTCATAAAACATCAATGGGGGCTACAAGTCCAGGGATCACAAATAGTTTGTGTATATAGGTGAAATCGAGGGCAAGATGAACTAAATTTTATTTTTAAAATGTTTTGAATCATTTTCAAGATATGTAAAAAGAAAAGTTATTTCAGGGAAGCTCTTTGTAATGTCTTAAGGAAACTTGCCTTACGTTCGTTCAGTAATTAAGCAAGGCAATACACTCGGAACTTTTCTGTCATTTTCCGTCGAAAACAACCTCAGATGTATGCCGGTACATCAGTAGAGGCAAATCGTAAAACTCTAGATACTGGGATTAATTAAGGTTATTGTTTTAATGTGTATTTTGCATAATAAAGTTTCAATTGATTGCCAGTGAAGTGTATAATTGCATCAATAATTAAGATTCCAAACAGTGAAGTCATTAAGTTAAACTGCTGAATTGAAATAACTACGCGATATAGTTGCAGCGTAGTTAAATGTTAAGATCTCTGACATTGTAAACCGCCCATATACATCCGAGGCTGTTTTCGATGAAAAATTACCGAGGCGTTCCGAATGCAACGCAATAATTTGAATAGTGCATGTCACTTCTGAGAGATGATTAGAGTAGATGTTGTGTCTGAAGTCTTAGGTCTTGTTACAACTAAACATTTTATTGCAATTAATAATGTCTTTCTTTAATTGACAAGCAGGCATTGTAAGTATGTCATGGACAATATAGTAATGACATTTTATTAAATTACTTTTCCTAAACTGTCATTTTCATTGTCAAAACCTGTGTTTGACAAGTTACTTAAAACAAAGCTCATGAATCCTTTGAGTGAATGTTTAAATGTCATCTTGTTTACAATGTAAGCACAATCGTGAACATCATAAAGGTCTATTAAACGCTCACTGCATTGTTTTTGAAGGGAACTCGGAAAACAAAATAAAGACAAATAAGTATTTTCTATAAAAACTCAAGTGGGCATAAATAGCTTTGTTCGAATAAGGAGTATAAAGTCACGTTAAGATGGAGTTTTGTGTAAAGTAAAAAGACATGTTGACGTAATGAAAGTCGTATCAAAAAAGTATAATGAAGCTATTATAGTTCTAAGCTATTCAACACTATAAATGCGTGGGTTAAAAATGGCAACATTTCAGATACACCTTACTTGTCGTGATATAACGAATATCATGTGTACATTTATTAAGACGAAATATAAAAAAGAACAATAACATTAAAAAATATTGTTAAAATTTTTAATGGCATTGCCATTGAAAACTACATAAAATGGACATGAAAATACAAAAAAAAGTGACTACCTTACCTAACAGTTTTGAGACCGTTACCCTAAACTCAGATATCTTGGCCTTAAAAGACTTTAAACTCTTTGTTTAATTCCTCATAAAAATATATTTTAATTGCAAATTTGTCAATATTTGTAATAAGCGTCTTCTAGCAATGACAGTATGTCAGGTATACCAATACTAGTGAATCAATATCGTGATATATAATTTATTGTATGATATAAATACATATGAAAGAAATTGTTTATTCAATTACGTTCGGTCACCTGTTAATATATGATTTATATTGTTTTTGTTCTCGACAGATTTTGGCCACAAATACCTATATGACGTTAACTTGTCAAAGCAATAACCATTTCTCACATGTTATATGTATTTAACAATTGTTCCTTGTCAAACGTTTACTCGCTGACTGCTCTACATCTGGCTTTATCTGTTATGGTAATTTTATATGTGTTGTGCATACTGTTATATGCTGCGAAAAGATGCCTCAGGGCAAAACACAGGAACAACACAATCGTAGCACCTCTGCCATTTCGAATCGAACACATCTTCGAATGTTTGCTGATGCATAAGTACAAGTTATTCGTAAATTTGATAATAATATCTACCATGAATAGCGTTTAAACGTGTTATTTTTAATTCAAACTGATTTCCAATAGAGTGTTTTATTGCATAAATAGTTAAGATTCCTTATAGTTAAGTCCTTAGGCTTAAATGCTTAATATTTTGAAAGCACTTCGCGATCTACTTGCAGCGTAGTTAAATAAAAATAATTCTGACATCGCAAAACCGTCCATATACATACGAGGTTGTTTTCGATGAGAAATAGCTAAGCTGTTCCGATTTTGTGTTAAATGCTGCAAAAAAGTCCAAAGGGAAAACACAGGGAAAACAATGATTTTGTTTACTGTATGATTTTGTCTAGATGCATTTAATGCAGGATAAACATTTGCCATCTCCTCTGCGATATACTTGTATGATTGTTGATTGATTGTTGTTTTTGCCAAATAATTGTTGTAATTTTAATACGACTGCTTTACGAGTTATGACATATTGAATTGTGGTAAGAAACAAACTTCTCACAACGCCGATTTATCAAATGCAAAATGGTTTATTGTCATATCGTGATGTTTTATTTGCATAAAAAGCGCCGGAATTCTTTGAGTTTTATGACAATTTAATGTGTCAGAAAGCATTTTCCAAGCACGTGTCTTTCACGTACAATGATACAAGCAACATGTTGTTATTGTAACCTACATTTTCGTTCGCTCAGATTTGTGTATTTCATATATTAGTAAAATATAAATATATGTAATACAAACATCAGTAAAGATTACGTGTCATAAAGTCTGGCCTGCTCTTCTGTTCTGTAAATTTGAAAATATGGAGTTGTCGTGCCCACGAGGTAATCTTGACATTCAAACTGTTTTCATTTTTTAGGAAATAAAACTAACTTACATTAAAGCAACATTTCTGACGCTCACCAGGTCGATAGGCCGAAAGCATTTTATTTTACTTTAAATCAGTGTGATAGACATAGGTGCTGTATGTACACATGTAAAACAAAGTTAGATATAAGCAGTTCTGCCCTGTTGATTGATTGTGTTCAGTTAAATACTGACATCATGAAAAATCAAAAATAATTTTAAAGTCTGCCCATTTTGACGAGGTTTTTTTATGTCGTAGCTCAGAAAAGCAAAAATTAAACAACATATTTTTATGAATTTAGAAGAGTGTTTTTTTTACTTACTTACTTATATTTGGATATATAATCTGAGAAAATTGAAGTGCTAAGTTTAAATGCTATTAAACACTATGAGGTTGAAGTATTATTTTCTTGTAGGTTTGTCAATGTTATGATATGAACCACGACATGCAGACTATGACATCATAGTTCCGTGAATGCGAATTTCATTGTATTATGTGTATTAAAGGTCGAGGGTGCTTTAATGTAATTTTCATTTCGATTTGTATGATAGGTTTTTGGTATGGCTACTAAAACTGACAATTCAAAAATGGGCCATGAAACCCTTTTTTTCTTGTCGTTGCGTTTCACAAAGTCTCACCTAACATTCCCCAGATGATGGTGCTGACGTATATACGCCAACGCCAGCTTCATAGCTCCAACACTTGTACGAGCGCTAAAATTGTGGTACTCCTTTTCAGGTGCCAACCAAGCAATTCGGAACTCTTGGTCATCCGGGTCCTTTTCATATCGTCTGCAATCCCCTTTTGGCTTAGGAATCACTTCTATTTTCTTCGGTATTTTACTTTCGGTAACTAAATTTGGATCCACCGTTCCACATTGAAGAAAATAAGAAAATATTATTCCAAAAAGTAAGAAAACACCCATTGCTGTTTATTTACACCCCAAAACAGCAGCACTTAATTTCTCTATGCAAATGCTGTGAAATATCGTAATCATGAACAAACTCAAGTATTCACCAACGTCGTCTACACATATTGGAACGAAAAAAACACGTTATGCAAAACATAACCACAAGTAAAACGTAATCCAACATAGAAATAGTGAAATAACACTTTATTTTGACACGCATGTACAATGACAGAAAATAAATCCAAGAAAATGTCTGTCCCGTAGCTAAAACACACGTTTAGTATTCAACCATTTTGTTTCTATGCGATCCTCCATTGTCTCAACGTTAACGTTATGACGTATTGTGTAAGAACCAATCAAAGTTTCGCTTAAACAGTGAGTGAAGACAGTTCATGGGCCGTTACATTAATTAGCTGTCCAGCGAAGCGTAAATATGACAACACATGACTTGTCATAGATTTGCCTTTGACCTACCGTTGATGAACATCTTGGTTTGACTTGACATTCAGGTTACTCACTCAATATTCGTTCATTGTCCAGACGTTACGTTTTGGACGTAACAGAAGACGCATCGCGTTAGTATTATTAAATCAATTGTGATATAGTTAATAAAGTTATTGTGTGAACATTTGCTGTATACCAATGGGTTATGCAAATGTCATCAATATGAGCAGAATGTCGTATACAAACACTGGTTTGGTAATAGTTTTGACAGTTCTAGCTGTTTGTGTTGTTTCTAGAAACTGTGTAAAAATTGAAACAATATTATACCCGTGTTTGAGTAATTGTGTAGAAATATACCTGAAAAAGAATCAATACGATAAGTACAGAGGTAGGGGAACACAGTAAACTGTTATAAGCCCCACAATGCAGACGGAATCAAAATTAAACAAAAAAATATCACAAATTTGTTGACTGTTGTGAAAATGAAAACATTTCGTGAACCGTTGATTAATGATAGGGACACATTACCAACAGACTCAGTGGAACAAACTGAACTCTTAAAGGTGCCCGCAGCCATGTACAGGGCGTGCAGCAACCAATAGATCCACCGGAAACACATGAGCCCGTGAGCCGTCTGTGATGTTCGATATGAGCCGGCGTGGGCGTAGCTAGCCCTCTATTAATGTGGATTCATAATTGTGCTAGGGGGTTACGGGGGCATACTCCCTCAAAAAAAAAAGAAAACCATGGTGCAATCTGGTGCATTCTGGGCGTTCTGAGGTGCATTACTTAGTACTGGAAAATGGACAGTTTTAGGATCATGTAGTCAAATACGCATACTGCAATTTTGGCTGTTTTTTGTTAGAATCATGTGAATTTAGCCGCGTACTCGCGTTAAGGCCGCAACGCGCCTGGCAGAAAAAAATGTTATAAAAGGATATGAACACTGTGGGCCAGCTATACAAAACAGACACATCTCGGGACTCAACCTAATGTCTGTCCATAGACTTCGCCGCTTTAAGAATCAAAGTGCTGAAAGCACTGATGGACTAGGGCTTAATTTAGGGGAATGTTGACAACCAAGTTCTAAGAATTGAAAAAATCGGCTCACATCACAAGGGGTCACTGTTTAATGGGCTAGCTTAAACTTTTGACTTAAAATGCTTGCAAGCTGCAAAGGAAATTTGAAAAATCTCGTTAAGTGTGTTAAGGGGGGCGGGGTGTGGGGCTAAAGCGTTAAATCAGATAAAGTCATAGTTCTTTTGAATTTCTCAATGTCGTTTAATCAGACTTGTTCAAATTAATTTACGTGTTTGGCGTATGTTAACCAAAGTACACATACTTCTTTAATTTGATCAAATCTTTTATATCAAAGGTCTGTTATTTGCAGTTTCAGAGAAGATTTTCAATGATTTAATTATATACTATATAGAAAATATGTCACCTCTTTTTCAGGGGAGCTTTAAACCACAGGGCCATACTTTGAACAATCTTTGTAAAAGACATCTACATTGTACACGTATGTCAGACTGCATGCACAATGCTATTAGGAAGTAGTTTTTATTTGAAAAGTGAAGAATTATTTTCTTCCTCTTAATTAGTGCTTGGTATTCAATTAATATAAAATGTTACCATGATAACTTAGTGCTGTTGATAAATATTAGGCACTGCCTTCTGTCTCATGCTATTCTTATTACTGCTGCAGACTTTTGTACAAAGCAAGTTGAGTAGACTAAGATGAGATGAATATCGTTTATCACGTATGAAATATTGAAATGTCTTTTAAGTACATTGACCATCAAATTTCATAACATGGTGTCAGCAGTTCATCACACTGCTTGTGAGAATGGAATACCAAACATAATCATATTCTTTATTATATACCGATCATCAATCCACATGCAATACATATCACAAAATACTTTAACCCATATTCCGCTCCAGTGCAATACGGCCATATACCACTCTTGTGACGTCACGTCATAACAAGTATGTTGCGCAATATTCAATTGATGTCATTAAACCAATGAGTGCATCCTTAAAATACAATTTATTATGCAAAGATGTGGCTTCTAAGTGATCTAATCAGTAATGTATATAATAAAAGGATTATTAGTACTGCGTTTTGATCCGGATATGGCGGAATGTCATATTCGATTCTGGTAGTTTTTTGTAGATTTTGATTTTACTCGGCTTGTGCCTTGTGAAAACCGAATCTGCAAAAACTACTTGAGTCGAATACAACCTTCTGGATCAAAACGCAGTACTTATAACCCTATTATGTACAAAACCTATTACCCCATGGACAGAGCTTCTTTAACCCACAGGGCCATTGTAACTTTTAACAATCATTGTATGCAGTACTTATACCCTATTATGTATAAAACCTGTTACCCCATGGACAGAGCATCTTTAACCCACAGGGCCATTGTAACTTTGAACAATCATTGTAAAAGACAACTACATGTCAGACTACATACAAGATGCTAAGGAAGTAGTTTGGAAAAATGAGAATTATTTTCTCCGTTTTAATTTGTATGCATTAGATAACTCAATAAATGCAGCAGTTGACCATTCTTGTATTGTTCTCTGTCACTGTCCTGATAGCTCCCTATCTCAATAGTTGCAAAAGGTTGTAGGTTCATGATTCCCTGGTGCAATATGTCATACAGAAAGAAGATGTTGAATGTAGAATCAAGATGCTTTCTTTTCAGGCAATTCGAATTGAATAGTACTGTAACATTTGGAGTGCCTAGAATTTGTTGTATTCGTAGGCAACATGTATCAGGTGATGCAGTACATTTGGCAAATACTTTTCACCCGTCCTTGTAAATCTAATAAAGCTTTCATTTTGCAAAAGTAGTTCATATAACTTATAATAAGGTTGCTTAATCAGAGTTTGAATAATTCTGAAAACAAGATGTTCCTTTAATTGCAGCAATTTGAACTCCAACTCATAATGTCAATTAAGCTGGTTAGGCAATACTGCAGTTCCTTGGTATGGGGATTGCTTTATTTACTTGAATAAACAAACATTTCTTGCGTTGGATAGTACAATGTATCTTTGATTTGGATTGTAAAGTATAACTTATATAAATAAATATATATTCTTAACTTTTAAGATATAATTAGACAATTAGTTAATTTTTTAACTGCGCACCAAAACCCTGAATCTGAATACACAAGCTAATGCATAAGTCAATTGTAACCATGCCCCCCCCCCCCTGCGACCCCGGAATAGCGGGGACTTTTATTTTCGGTCCAGCCAACCCCAGCTAAATTTCCCGCCCTGCGGAGATAATCTGGTGGTTAAGTCCCCACCAAATGAACTCGCACCCAAGGGACATTAGGTTAAGCCCCATCCACACCGTATTTTCCAGGAAGACCCGGCACTGCGGGGCCTACTGAAAGGTAAAAACATGGCCCATTTCGACGGCTATCCCCGGTATACCCCCGGATATGGGAGCCTTGGTTTCAATTGACTGGTGCATAATGATCCTTGTGATCCAATCTCATGCCAAGACGATTTCTGTTCTAACATTGCCAGGTTAGTTATTCTTAGGCATAAAAAGCCTGGACAGTATTTGAGAAAGACTGTTGTGAGGTTAAATCTTCATTACTTCACTATTCCACAACATTGGGTGATAATGGAACTTTATTGAATATTTTGATTTTAATTTTGTTCCCTTAACGCCACAAGTCAACTGATTAATACAAATTAGTTCAATTCTATCTCCACAATATTATATAAACACTTAATTGCAGCTTGTTGTCCGGTCAGTGCAGTGATTAGCGCACTCGCTTCTCATCAAAGCGACCCGGGTTCGAGTCCCAGCCTGGGCGCATGTGAGTTTGGTATGTGGTCATCAAGCCGGACAAGCGGGTTTCCTCCAGTTACCTCGGATAAAATGAGTGTTTCAGATGCATTACCAGGAAAACTTATTTTTGGTCTTAAAAAATGAACGGAAACGTTTAACCAATCCATTATTTCAATAACAAGCAGTGGCAATGTCACTGTGATTTAACTTGATTTAACTAATTGGCGCCCCCTGGAGGTGGCTACCTCATATCAAACGCATTTTTCGGGTTGGACATAGGAGGCCGAGTGATTGATAAAATTCGTATAAAATTCATTTAATTAATCGCAGTTTGTTTTTGTTAAAGTTTATTGATGAAACACGACAAGAACATTGTAAAGTTTATAATACATTTAAACAACTTGTCCCGTTTTTGTGACTTTAGCTATAAAACATGACGACATGATAATTTATTTACATTCGGAGCTCCTCGGTCATTTTTATCGAAAACAACCCAGGATGTATGCCGGTACATCCGTAGAAGCAGTTCGTTAAATTTTGAATTATATTATTAATTCAAAATATTGCTTTAGCTTGTATTTGTTGATCTAAGTTTAAATTGATTGCCAGTGAATGGTATTATTGCAAACATAATTAAGATTCCCAAGAGTTAAATCATTAAGTTTAACTGCTAAAGTAAATTACTACGCGATCTACTTGCAGCGGACTTAAAGTGTACCGATTTCTGACATTGTAAACCGACCATATACATATACATCCGATTTTGTTTCCGATAAAAATGCCCGTGGAGTTCCGAATGAATTTATTCAAAAGAGAATCGTAGCAGACAACATGTTCGGCGTTCTGGTGTTACTGATATTGTTGACTACACGGCAGTTACTCCCCTTTGAACATACTTAATAGTTTTCCTAACAACAGGCGGTCACTGACATAATGCAAATAACACCTTAATTATAATTAAAACTAAGACTGGATTCTATCATAAGCAGAAGTTTATGTATTTTTAAAGTGCATCATTCCTTTTAAAAGTACGGTCCTGTTTAACAGTATTTTAAAGAGCATGTTAACTTGAATAATTTAGTCTTTGTTTTACCGTTTGCAAAAGAAAATGAATACTAATTTTGTTAAAACAAACTTTTAACTGTAATTAAAAGATAATAATATTTACGTATCGCAATGCAGACTTGATTGGACGAGCGAAGTCACCTGGTGGTTTTTGGGGTGGGCGTGTCCGCTATCGTTTCAACCCTAATTGTACACATTGACTGCACGAGAGCCGTCACGTGGTGTTTAATTGCAACCGATACAAAATATTTAAATAAAAACCAATATATTTATAATTAGTTTGTCATTCAACTAATTTGTTAACTAAACAAACTTATTTATGGCGCCCCTTGATGCTTTGTATCAATGGTCTGTCTTGTATCTTTATTCCTATGCCATACTTTACATGACTTAAGGCTGGAAAAAATGAATTATTTTATCTGATCTCGTTTATAATAAAGATGGTGTTTAATTACTTTATTTGATCGCTTTATTCAAATAGCGCTGAAACAAAAACAAAGGTAAAGCGCTTCAATTTCTCGATGAAATAACTTAGAAGAAAGCTTTTGTATTTTAAAGTTTATGTGAAAAACTCACTGTGTTGAAAAAGACTCTTTAAAGTATCGTAAGTTCAGATGCAAGCAGCTTAAAGAATATACTTACATGTACTAAGTCACCTTGTCACGTATCAAGGCAATGGCAACAAAGTATTGGTGTTCGGTCACCCCATATTATTTTGCTAGCATTCATTTGCTTATAACTTAAATTTAAAATAAATGACAAACATTAATAAAGCATGGTCAAACTTGGCGCGAAATCAAATTGCGATGCGCCTAAAGTCAAGTTAATGAAGGAATGACGAATCAGGTAGTATAGTTCGCCCTTGAATCAATAATGTTGTTGTTGATGTTGTTG
This sequence comes from Mya arenaria, assembly GCF_026914265.1. Taxonomy (NCBI): domain Eukaryota; kingdom Metazoa; phylum Mollusca; class Bivalvia; order Myida; family Myidae; genus Mya; species Mya arenaria. The sequence continues at coordinate 18,935,046 of NC_069125.1, read as the reverse complement.
TTGTTGTTATTGTTGTTGTTTTTATTGTTGCTGCTGTTGTTGTTGTTGCTGCTGCTGTTGTTGTTGCTACTGCTCATGCTGTTGTTATATTAGTGGTTGTTGTTGTTGCTGCTGCTGTTGTTGTTGCTGCTGCTGATGTTGTTATTATTTTAGTTGTTGTTGTTGTTGTTGTTTATGCTATAACTAATTATTTTTTTTTATTATTATTTTTTTATGATTATTATTATTTATTATTATTATTATTATTATTATTATTATTATTATTATTATTATTATTATTATTATTATTATAATTTTATAATAATTCTTATTATTATATCATAATTATTATGTAAACTGGTAAAAAGATAAAAAATATTGCTCGCCTATCCTATTTTTGTGGAGATCGAGGGGGAGGGGGGTCAAGGGGGCATGAATAAAGTTGTTCCAGTTCGTACTTTTCTTTTTTCATTTCAACCGAAATCAACATATTTTCAAAGTCTGAAAACGTGCGTTTAATAATGTTTCTGTGAATAATAATAACAACTCATAGTCTGAGGTCAACAGCCAACCACTTTGCTCATGTTTATCGGCTAGATCTACCTTCAGGCAAGACACATCATAGACTACACTGTAATAATCTGTCAAAGATTCAAAGGCCCTACTTTAAAATTCAAAGAAAAAACATTAAACGCTAGGATAAATAGTCGGGATTGAAATCAATTGTGAAATGTTACCGCTCTTAATACTTAAGAATTAAAAACAGCCCCAGTAACTTATGATTGTGCACTGTGTATGTTTACGCACACATTTTGCGCTCTTAAGTATTTGCTCTCTTTTTCTGCGAAACAACTTGGGCTACGGAGAAATAGCATGTGTACAAGCATGGTAGAAAGTATTTATATATCTATACTCAAGTTTAATACTTTTTAATGCTGTACCCAACAAACTTCTTTTGACTTAGATGTCACGAGTTTCGCACATTTTCCAATACTTGATGATGTCTGTCCATATTTCATACATTGACACAGATTTGAACTACTGCATGACTTTATTTAAATATATTTTAGCCTGGGGTAATGTACAGGTAAATTACATAAATTATCGTTATAACTAAACGCTCACGAATATCCAATAAGGAATGCATTAAATACTTTTTACATAATGTACTTAAATAAGGGGCTGCAAATATTTATTTGGAAGTTGGTTCTATAAGGTAACCGGCTTGTCTGACTGAAGAGAAGCGTCTTGTCACTAAATGTAGGCCCCACGTTCTTCAGTGATGATTTCTGCCACTTACTGATCTTTTTGTCTAGTTCATATTTAAAAGAGAAGGTCCCGGAAAGATGAATCAAAGTAATAAGTCGTCTGCCTTGTTTTCCAACACAAAAATGAGTTCTTTCAATTCAGATAGTGCTTGTTAAACTACACATGTATTTGTTGAAGGTCCCGAGCCCTTGTTAAAGATAGATAACAAGATAGATAACTTGGTGAACGTCACTTGTAATGTTTATTGATAAGCTTGATCATTTTTGAAGTTTTATTATAATTTAAGCAAACTGAGCTGAAATTAATCACTTTCTCTAGTGACCATCAAACCCACGACCGGCTCGGTAACATTTTACAACTACATCAATCCACACACTTGATAGCTGTACGGTCCTTCACGCAAATTCATTGAACTGTTAAAGATACATCAATTCATATGTTTGACTGATCATGCCACGAATTAACCAACAGTTCATATGTTTGACTGATCATGCCAAGTATTGACCAACAGTTCATATGTTTGACTGATCATGCCACGAATTAACCAACAGTTCATTTGTTTGACTGTTCATTCCACGAATTAACCAACATTTCATATGTTTGACTGATCATGCCACGAATTAACCAACAATTCATATGTTTAAATGTCATGCCACGAATTAACCAACAGTTCATATGTTTAACTGATCATGCCAAGTATAAACTAACAGTTCATATGTTTAACTGATCATGCCAAGTATTAACCAACAATTCATATGTTTAACTGATCATGCCAAGTATTAACCAACAGTTCATATGTTTGACTGATCATGCCAAGTATTAACCAACAATTCATATGTTTGACTGATCATGCCAAGTATTAACCAACAATTCATATGTTTGACTGATCATGCCAAGAATTAACCAACAGTTTATATGTTTGACTGATCATGCCAAGTATTAACCAACATTTCATATGTTTAACTGATCATGCCAAGTATTAACCAACAATTCATATGTTTGACTGATCATGCCAAGTATTAACCAAAAGTTCATATGTTTTACTGATCATGCCAATTATTAACCAACAATTCATATGTTTAACTGATCATGCGTAGTATTGACCAACAATTCATATGTTTTACTGATCATGCCAAGTATTAACCAACAGTTCATATGTTTGACTGATCATGCCAAGAATTAACCAACAGTTCATATGTTTAACTGATCATGCCAAGTATTAACCAACAGTTCATATGTTTAACTGATCATGCCAAGTATTAACCAACAGTTAATATGTTTAACTGATCATGCCAAGTATTATCCAACAGTTAAGAGGTTTACTGATCAAACACAGTATCAGTATCAGTTAACCAACAGTTCATATGTTTGAATGATCATGCCAAGTATTCACCAACAGTTCATATGTTTAACTGTCATGCCAAGTATTAACCACCAATTCATATGTTTAACTGATCATGCAAAGTATTGACCCACAATTCATATGTTTAAAAGTCATGCGAAGTATTAACCAACAATTCATATGTTTTACTGATCACGCCATGTATTAACCAACAGTTCATATGTTTAAATGTCATACGAAGTATTGACCAACAATTCATATGTTTTACTGACAATGCCAAGTATTAACCAACAGTTCATATGTTTAACTGTCATGCAAAGCATTAACCAACAATTCATATGTGTAACTGACCATGCCAAGTATTTCCGAACAGTTCATATGTTTAACTGTTATGCAAAGTATTAACCACCAATTCATATATGTAACTGACCATGCCAAGTATTGACCAACAATTCATATGTGTAACTGACAATGCCAAGTATTTCCGAACAGCCAATATGTTTAACTGTCATGCAAAGTGTTAACCAACAGTTAATATGTTTAAATGATCATGCCAAGTATTAACCAACAGTATATGTCTTTCCCGCGCATCGTTGTGATATTGTATGGTTTATATTAATATAAGCTAGTAACATTGTTATATATACAGCAGAGGTTGGCCTGATAAAAACCAGTTACAGTGTCGGTAGTTCTCGTCCTGACGACCTTCGGAATCGTTATGCATTCGATATTCAGGTCGTCGGTGTATCATAGAGTCATCATGTCGTGTGTGTTTTTAAGTTTGCAATTAAACTTAAAGGCTTGTACAGCTAGATACAACTGATTAATATCTCATTTGACTTTATGATTACATAGGGGATTACATTGAACAATGAGTTCATTAAATTAATTTAACATTACAATGGGAACAACAAAAACGAATTATTTGCAAAAACAAAACAACAATGGTCTACTTATAACGTTGATTTTATATAAAACTGAAAAAAATGAAACTTTTTACCTATGATTACAATTTCTCTGGTAATTGCTTATTTATGCATACAATCATAAAGTCATGCCTCGATGCATTTGTAGACAGTTGCCCTAACTCGCCGCCACCACATTAACGCGATCGCCAAAGTCTGCTAATGGCAAGTACGGATATATTTGACAGTTGATTCTTCTAGCTGACATAGGAAGTGGTTTTGATTTTGGTATGTTTACACTAATTTTTTGTGTACCGTTATGGCACAGCACGGTATCCACATTTTCTAGGACCGGCATAAAACAGCAACGGCCATAGTATGGCTCCAGCTTTATGTTCCAACCAATTATGTTCCTAACAAGTCAAATGATTTTTGAATGTTTGAATGTTACGTATGATCATCTTTTTATAGATTAACCCGAAGCACACAAAGCGGAATATTACAATTAATTTGTTCGAGATGTTATGTTCAATGTTCATTTTATTTGTGCGAAAATGTTATTCTTCTTCATATGGTTGTGCTTTGCTTATCTGTTTCGATATACTTCTTTCTCCGTTTCAATCTCGGACTTTCTCCTCAAGCTGCACTTTAACAGATTGGCCGTTTTGACAACTTTTTTATTGTTTGACTTGGAATGAGCCAATCTTTAATAAAACAATGTCTGGAAACTAGCGGTACAAGACTGCTTACAAAAGATCAGATAGCAGTTTTTCATTTTTACGTTAGAAAATTGATATTCTATTACTAAAAGCGTATCTAACGATTTTAGAAAAATGAAAATTTCGGCAGTTTTCCAAACAATTGAGATCTGCTCTATTGTAAGTTAGCTTATTTATCGTATATGCCTGAATTGAAGTCATTGATACCAAAATCAGCAGATACTGAAACAAAAACAAAACAGTCATGTGTGATTGCAGCTCTAAACTGTTTGTTTTCCTTTTGTACATTTTTTTCTGTTTCTTTTTCGTTTACGCTTCTGTTTTATAACATCATGCTTTTGGGTTTCGCTATATCCGAGTACCTGTTGTAATTCAACGCTGGTAAGAACTCTTTATTTTGCTTAAGCTGCATATAACGATTTCTTAAAGATGCACTATTACTCACAAAAAAGATTTAACACATTAAATAAAGTTGTTTTAATATACCAAAAATGATGAATAAATATCGAAAACAATGGTTCTTATGAAGAAACCGAGTTTAATTTAAAAGAAATGAGCAGAAAACACGGTATTTCTACCTTATGAGACGATAGTAGACCGCAGTAATTCTTTAAGCATTCACCAATCACTTAATATTTTTTGCGTTTTCAGCGATAAAATACACGGTTACAAGCATGTTATCAGTAATTAATATTTTGCACAAACGCACTATTTAGTAAGTTGTTAAAGGTTTATTACTCAAAAATTATGTTTGTTATTCAGGTGTATGAAATGATTTTGAATTAGGGTGTCACTTTAAATTTTGTCAAGATGCATGTTTGCTTGAATATGCGCTTTTGTAACACCATTGATGTTCTGTTAAACAGCTACATTTTTAGATATATTTCCTGTGTTTTGTGAGTATAATACTGTGTAAATGTTTTAGCTTTCATATTACAATTGAAAGCAGAGTAAAATCCTTGCATAGCATGTTATATTTTGTTCGAACTTGATGGTTTGAATGCTACGTATGACCATCCACGCATGGTTTACCGGAATACAAGAGGGCGGAATAGTATCAATACATCAATAATTCGTCAGAGATGTGTTATTTTAAAGGTTCAATTCATTTTTTTCTTCATTTGATTGTGGTTTGCCTCTCTCATTTTCGTTTTTTGTTTCTCTCTTACTTCTTTCCTCTTTTCAATCTCGGACTTTTTCTTCAACTGTTCGTTTATTGTACCATCTGCTCTTCTCTTTTTCGTTTACGTTACTTCCTCTGATCTATAACGTCATCCTCTCGTGTTTCGTTCTCCTCGAGTACCTGCTGAACTTCAAAGTTTCAAATTACTCTTGATGTTCAATTTCTTCGTAAATGATATTATGATTAATAAACTTTTGTCGATATGCATGTTTGATAGAATATGTACTTTTACTTTTTTGATCTTCTGTTAAACATCGCAGTTTTGAACTTATATCAATATTGCATTTTCCTTGCTTTGTCAATACGGTGTTTTTCAGTATTAAATACTGTAAATGTATTAGCTATCATATTACGATTGAAAGCCAAATTAAATCTTGCATGGACAGAAGTGTATAAATGTTATAATTACAAATTAGGATTTTCTGAGTTCATTATGTAACACTCTAATGCGTAATGAGTTCGATGTATAGTTTCCGGATCATTTTGGCCCAGTTTCTATTTCGAACCAATCACCATTTCCATTGGGACTGCCCCATTCTTCCCACTTTTGTGTTATGAACAATAGTTATAAATATTGATAGTAAAAAAATATTTCTGTGGTTGCAATATTCAGGACAAACATCTTGTGTAAGCGCTTTGATAGTCTGTAACCATACACTCATACACTCAGACGAACGTACATACATTGCAAGTGGGGCCTTAATTGAATGATTTCGGAATCTGAAAGTAACTGAGAGATGAACTCTATTTATACTGTATTAACATACGTATGGCATTGACCAAAACAAATATAAAAACGTTTACTTTAAAAATAACTATGAATGTAAGTTACTGTTTGTAAGTCAAAAACAAAAGTGGGTCAAACAGGACCTGGCCGATATGGTCCAGGTAGAAATAGTACCTAGCCGGATTGGCCAGTTTCCGATGTATTAGTGCAAAATGAATTTTTTGAATTATATGTGCATACTATACAGGTAAGTTCCCTGTCTCCAATGTATGGCTGGCACGGTAGGGAGCCACACACAGCTTCTTGGAAATGTACCAGAGCTCCGTTTTCATTCTCTTATGTCCCTGCGATGACTTCTGGATCTCCATCCATACAAATATACACTTTGTTGGAGTGGTGGATTTTTCGCTCAGCCACTATGTTACCATAGTTCTACCTTTTTCACCCTTCGTAGCATTCTTGTCTGGTGGGGATCAGAAGAATATTGGTTTTTGGCGTCCTACATACTCGTGATTTTTCTTGTCATCCCAAAACCTTCCTTGGACCTGATATTCAGCGCCATACACGTAACTCTTGTATGTTGGCGACGTATCAGGACCCCACTGTGGATCGGTAGGTAGACAGAGATAGTTGGCACCGATGCCATACTGATCCCGTGGACCACCACCAGTAAATCGCTTGTAAACAAGTTCCATGCCTTCCGGGCACGACGTCCACCCCAGCGGATGTAGGTGTTTCCACCGGGTTCTCTTGTTCTCTTTAAATGGTAACCAGTAGTAACAAGTTGCTTAATGACAGCTCTGTCTCCTGGGGGCAAAGTATATTAATATTGTAAATAAACAAGGAATTAACGTATCAACATTGTTTAGTATTTTAACAGGCAATATCAAGGTTTAAGGTAAGGATAACTTCGACCATATTTATTGAATTGTTTTCTGAACACACTGTGCATTTCTATTGTTATTAATTGCTCAATTTGAAAGTGCTTAGTACACCAACACTTGGAATATTTTTACCCACAAATGGTTCGGGCAGAATAAACATAGAATTACGATATTTTTTCTTGATTAAGAATTAATTTGAATTAATTTGGTAATTTGCTCTGGTGGGTGTGTCATTTCTTTTAATGTAACCCTTCACATATATTCCAAAATGTTCAATGTGTGAGAAAAATAATGAAGCCGTGTACCTTGTAGTCAGTTTTGAAATGGAAAACAAACAAACAGACAACGACAAAATAAATTACCTTGGTATTGCTCTGTAAGTCAGCTAATCTCCGAAACAAAACGGAGCTTCTCATTTTCCAGGTTTATGAGCTGCTGCATTACGTTGTACTCGTATTCGAACCTGTTGATGTCTTAGGGCGGACGTTATCACTGCTAACGACAACATCATCCACGTTAAATGACCCATGCAGGAATATTAGGTAATTACTTGCAATTATACTTTCCACCAAGTGCTTGTTTGTTTAAATCACATTGATTTGTATTCATAAACGGGATTGCTAATAGTGACTGTGTGCTTTAAACAGTATTTATTGAACGAAATGGTACACGTGAGTATAACCAAACAGTAGGCATGATTAAGAAAACGCAATGAAAAAACTATATAAACAAATACTGAAAATGCATAATGATATGTGAATATTTCAGACAAAATTGAGTGTAAAGCTTACCGCATTTTTTTTTATTAATTTAAGCTGCATCTAAAAATATTGCGGTTTGTGTAATCGCACACAGAAAATGAAGATATTGATTTTTAAGTAGGTTTGGTAGTTATTGTTTCTGTGAAGTTTCATTAAATCGAGCAGATTTTGGAGATTTCGAGCGGACAAACTAATCTCTATGTGCATTTCATGTAAATCATCAAAGGGCCATATATCTCTTGAAAATACCCTGTGCGGAATATACCAGTGTTGATGCACAACTAGGTTTGATACTTGTCATTTATGTTACGTTAAATCAAAATCCCTCCATCGGGTATGGAGGTTTTACGCGGAATAATAATTATATGCACTATATAAAAAATCATAATACGGTCGTAACTCAGCGATAATTACCCGACCGAACAAGCCAGTGTTAATGCAGAAGAAGACTTGGCAAAAAGAAAAGTTTAGCAAATACATGTCGTGCTATTATTTTAATAATGTTTTCTTTATTTGTTCCCAGTTTTAGTACAATGATGTTTTTTTATTATGAAACTCTATGATCACATAGTTTTCAACCTACGAAACGTTTAAATTTTTCCAAGGCAGCCTGTGTGTGATGGTCATAGTTTCAAACAATGACTGCATCGTATCTTTGAAAAGTTTTTGCATTAGTACTCTGAATTGTATTCCAAGGCGGTACCTAACAATCCTTGATAAACATAAATATTTTTACATATACATGTAGTTTATATGCACTATGCTGTTTGTTGAGTGTTGTGTTGTTGTTCCATGTTTCTTGTTTGTGATTTTTTGTTTTTGTGTTCTATGTCTTTGGCGTTTAGCCTGTAGCATTAAACGGGCTTTATGTTTAAACTTTTGGCTACTGAGCTTTTTTCTGTAGTTTTTCACGTACGTTTGAGTAAGAATGAAGAAATAGAACGTGTACCTTTGTAATTCTGTAAATCATTGTTACATTTCAAATCACAGCTGTGTATGGTGAGCTAGGAATATGCTTTGTATACTTGTATAGATATGTTAGCATTTCGGTATATACAATAACAACGTAAAAACATTTAAGTAAAACGAGTGTTGCCAGAGGAAAACGTAAAAGGGCATTTAATATAACCTAATTATTAGACAATGCAGGATTTACAGATATTTTGAACAACCCAAAACAGCGTAAATTTGAAACATTTTCATCAAATATACAGACAAAGATGGATAGACCAGTTCAAGCAAGTATTGTTTAATTCTGTTTATATGTCCCCTGTCTCAGACAGTTTAAAAAAAAAGATGAAGTGTCATTGCGTTTGGACAATTTCCGAAATCATATTGCATTACCTTTACAAATTTAAGGCTATCTTTAAACCCGTTATGCGTTGAAACTGTAATGATAAAATAGTGCATAACAAAAGATATTGTCTCATATGCAGATCTGGTGATTTAGAAGTTGAGTACCATTTTTTATGAATCTGTAAAACTTATGAAACTGTTCAAAAAAATTGATAAAAACTTTTCATGTAAGGTGAAGTTTTGCAAAATCTATCAAGCAATGAATATAAGTAGCCTTGTACTGTAAAAATATTCATGGAGCTTTTGCATTCTATTATCGTTAACAATATACTGTAATTATCAATCAATATGAAATATTTTTGTGGGAGGCACTATATACCAGGTCAACCTCATCTTGTCTTTGTGAGTCTTAACTTGATGCATTTGGTATGTGTTAAATGAATATGTTTGAATCTTGTGTCATGTAGACAATAAATTAGTACACTTAGTTGTTTCAAAATCCGTGCTTTGCCCAATGACAATGGTTTATCGTTATGTTACATTAAAAATTTAGCGATATATAACCATTTTGAAAAGATTACTTAATATCTTAAGTATTGGCTTTCAATAGGGCAATATTTTTTAACAGGGTATTTTTGTATATGTTTTAATGAAATAAAATATAGATCAGCTCGTTTAATGCTTTTAATAGTTTCACGCAAATACATGTTACACAAAAGACAACAATGTATTACTTTTCAATAATTTAAGTCTTCATCTGCACTATACGACAGATTCTCTAATCATTTTTTTAATTGAACAGGTAGGGGCCACGTAATTCCAGGCTTCAAGAAGAGACATCTCGCGGCTTATGTGACAGACGCTAAGGGAATGGACACCTTCATGCAATCCACCTGCAGATATCAAAGAAACTTTTTTTAAAAACTTGAGTTCGATGTCTCCATCACTTTACAGGTAAAGTCTTATATGCAAGGAAACATAAGCTATCATACTAGTCTGATTTTTGAATAGAATGAGAGATCGACAGCACAAAACGTCGCCAAAGTCTCGGTTTGTTTAATTGAGACTGTTTATTTACAGCAATAAAGCCACTTTGATGGAAAATACAGTAGGAACAACAAAGATACATTTCAACTGGTCAGTAAGTTTTGGTTACCTGCTAGAAGGTTTGCCCACTTCCAGCTGTGCATCACACATAGATGAAACTGACGAAGTATGAACTTCAATCGGTATCACTGAATGTATCTGAAATATAAAAAATAGAAAACATTTGTTTTTTCTTGAATCATTTTTTATTTTTTATATATCATTACAGTGAACACTGTTTTAAGATTGGTGTTTTACTTTTGATTTAAGATCCAATATCAAGTCTCTATCAGAGCATGATACGTGTTATGCCTTATTGGTGTTACAACTGTCAGAGCTTGTGTAATTAACAAAGTAGTGAAATAATCTGCTAGTTATCTATCTTAAAAGTGGCATTCAAAGCAATAGTGAAATTTATCACCAATAGTATTACAGAGATGGCAGGTTGTTTGGTTGATATATTTCAATATTATAAAAGCGACCTTTTTCAATAAGTAATATATGTTCTATATTTATAAGACACTAAGGGTAGAGTATGTGTATAGGTATTTATCTTGATATTCTTCAAATCAATGGTAGATTTATGTACATTCTACACGATACTCAATTGACAAACGTTTAAATCACCAAAAGGCAATAATCAAACATTTCATACTGCAGTCAAGTTTTCAATTTCTTAAACAAAATTACTTTAAACCAAAGAGATCCACTAATAAACACGACAAATATAAGATATTAAGAAATAAAATTACAGCCTTAATAAAAAAAGTAAGAAGGCATTTTTTAATCAAGCGGATCCAAGCTTTATCTGGAAGAATTTAAAGGATATTTCTCATTTGATAAAATAGCAAGATAATTTTACCGGAGCAACTACAAATTGGTGATAGAGAAGTTTCTGGAGGACTCAATATTGTTAATGAACTTAACATTCACTTTACCAATATATCAAATGAAATAGAAAAACGCCCTTTAAACCCGAACGTTTTAGTAAACTGAAATATGACCCAAACGTTAAATTAGGGCACAAAACGTTCGAATTAAATTATATATCACCGCTTGAGGTAAAACAGATCATTGATAGACTTGATATAAGTAAATCAAGTGGGATAGATGAGATTGGCCCAAGAGTAATTAAACATTGTGGTGACTTCATCACACCATGCATTGCGTCTATTATAAATAACAGTATCATGAACGGAATATTTCCAGATTTCTTGAAAACTGCTCGTGTATTACCATTGTTTAAATTAGGATGTAAAGATGATCCAAGTAATTATCGTCCAATTTCGATATTGCCAACAATATCAAAAATATTTGAAAGGCACATTACAAACCAAGTTCAAGATTACTTCCATTCTACAAACATTATACACACTAAACAGTCTGGATTTAGGAAAAAACATTCCTGTTGTACAGCGTTAACAAGTTTAATAGATGCATGGGTAAAAGATATTGACAGTGACTTTCTAGACCTACGAAAGGCATTTGATTTAGTGGATCATGAAATTCTACTACATAAATTAAACTTGTATCATTTTCCTGAAAATTCGATAAAGTTTTTTAAATCCTACTTATCTAATAGAAAACAATTAGTTAAAGTCGGAAACATACAGTCTGGCTTGCTTCCAATATCATCAGGAGTACCTCAGGGATCCATTCTTGGTCCACTGCCGTTTTTTTATATATATCAATGACATTGCGCTTTGTAAAACAAATATGAACATCGATTTATAATGCAGATGACTCAACATTGCATGAAACCGGTAGTAATGTAAACATCATTGAAAGTGAACTACAACGACATCTTAATCTCGTTGTCGATTGGTGCCAAATAAATAACTTGTCATTGCATCCAACTAAATCCAAGTGTATGGTTATCGGAACTATATATAAAACAAAACAAGTTAGTAAATTAAATCTTACAATCGATGGAATAGCATTAGAAAATGTGACTGTGCAAAAACTACTTGGAATCTATATTGATAATAACCTAATATGGCGTCCGCAAAAAGAAATTGTTTCCAAAAAAATCAACTGTAAAATCTCACTTTTGAAACGTCTATTGTTCTACCTCAATGATGAGATGAAACGTTTTGTTTTCCAATTTTAGATTAGTGTTGTCATATTTGGGGCAAAGGAAACTCAAGTTACTTACATTAAGTTAAATCCTTGCAAAATAGGGCTGCAAAAATCATTCTTAAAATTCCTAAACGATCATCTTCAAACGGATTGTTACAAGAACTTCAGTCGCTAACGTTTACAGACAGGTGTAAATAACACTGTGCAACCCTTGTCTATAATACCCTTAATAGAAAGGCTCCGAGGTATATGTCTGAATTGCTTAAATTTGCAAATAATGAACACTATTCTCTAAGATCAACTTCAAAACAAGATTTAGTTTTGATACAAACACCGCGAACTAACTATTTCATGGATTCCTTTTCGTACTACAGTATGAAGGTTTGGAATACTATTCCGGATGAAATACGAAATGCAAAAAAGTTAAACACATTTAAGCATAATTATAAAGTGCACCTCTTGAAATGTGCATATCATTAGTTTCAAAAAGGTATATCATCTTTTCATTATCTTAAAGATTGAAATAACTGTTGTTTTATAAATTGTTGTGTTTTATTGAGTGTCTGTCGGCGTGTACTTGATGTATATTGAAATGATTGTTATGTTAATTAAACATGATCTGTATAGAATAATTATATTCAAAACATCAAAAGTTTTTTGTATAGGAATGTATAAGTGCGATGCAAATGTTTTATGATTTACCAAATGCATTTTGTTTTTGTTTGTTTGTTTTTCTTCATAGAATGCCACATTGTAAATATGATGTTGTTATGGTTGAACCTGTAATTATGTCATAATGTGTTTATACCTTCTCTAAATAAAGATATTATTATTATTATTATTATTATTATTATTATTATTATTATTATTATTATTATTATTATTATTATTATTATTATTATTATGGAACGAAATGGAAGTAAATGGAAGGAAACAATGCTTCAAAGTCTGAACTTTTGTTAAAAAACCCCATCTCTTAAGCCGTCCTTTCCAAAAATTATTTTTAAGCGAAAGCAACATAATTAAACAGACGCATTTTTTTTCAAACATCACACGCTGGATGATGCATGTATGCAGCATGCTCAGTGTTGTGCCCCGAATACGGTAGTCAATCAAAATGTAGATTACATTCTAGGTCAGTGTGCATTAAAATTGTTTTATTGCTCTCGATCTGCACCTTCTAAATCAATAAGATCTTACTTTTAATATTCTAATTATAACTTAGCAAGTGTGTCGAACCCTTCAAAGCGTGATGAGATATATTGGGATACACCGATTGAAATATAGAAAAAAGGAAACAAGTTTTCACCTTGTCTAACACCAGTTATACTACTAAAGAAATAAGAGAAAACATTGCTAGCCTTAACTTCTGACCCGCGTTATGAATACATTGACAGTTCACGTAGATGTTAGATAAGTTTAAACTTATTTATTTTACAACGATTATGAAACAAGTTATTACAACATTATAGTAATCACTCTCGTTGGCACGGTGTTACACGAGAGTGTGGTCTTGTGTTGTGGGGGAAACCGGAGTACCCGGAGGAAACCCACTTATCCGGCTTGGTGACCACAAACCAAACTCACATGCGCCCAGGCCGGGAATCGAACCCGGGTCGCCTTCGTGAGCAGCGAGTGTACGTAGATTTTAGGCCTCCATTGAGTGACTAAAATGCATTAATATAGCTCGCAAATGACGTGTTTATATAACTATCTGGATTTGAAATATTTCATGCTACTAGCATTTGACAACATAAACACATGTCTGTACTTCTGTCGCATTTTCCGTAACAGCCGTACCCTCACTGGCTTCATATTACGCTGTACCCAAATGTTGTAGACTATATTCTCAGTGTCAGGCCTCCTCTCCTGGATTACGGTGCCAATGATGGCTGAAATTGACAAATCGAAGATATTTGTTGATCTTCAGTCTAAGATCAAAAGTTAATTAATCGAGTGATCACATAAAGCTTTATCTTACTAATTGGCGCAGCAACGATTCTGTGATTATCTTACACCGATTATTTAACACGTTTTCTATTTCTTCAACGCCTATAATTCTTTATTGACATTTACTGGAAAATCGCGTGAGAAACATAAGGTCAAGATGCCAAGTGTTTACATTAAAAACAAAAGACAAGAACGGCATGGTGAGAGCTCCGATACTTCTATAAACAATTTAGCAACCAAGATCAAAGAAGTTGATATTCCTACTACAAGCATTGCAGTGAAAACAACGTATTATTTCACCAAAAAGCATGTCTTAAATAAAAACAGCATATTTGTTTGAAACCGATTACACACAGCGTATAAAATAGGTTAGATATTTATGTAAGACCTAAGAAGGTGATAAATGGCACCAATGACTTATGTCCGGTCGAATTGAAGAACTGGCGAGCGATCTAAAGCAAACAGTTGACCCTCTTGTTACTGTTTTAATAAATATTTATATATGCAACCTTAACGGGAATACACGTATGTCTTGATTTTATTATTCTATCTATTCTGAAGTCAGACTAAACTTACAAACTAAAGAAAATAAACGTATCTCTGTATATAATATGTTATACTGTAACCATGCATCAACTGAATTTTGCAGTTCCTAATTCGCTTCTGGGAATATAAATGTCTCATTCGTTATTGTAGTCAATTGTATTTGTTCTTATTACCTTGCCGTTCATTATGTAAATGTTATTTGTGCTGCCTTCTTGAAATATTAAACATTCCAACCTTACATGTAGCTGTCAATTCAAGCACCTGATGTTGAAACCTAAAATAATAGTTTATTTAAGGATTGATCTCATTGTATCGTGTGTTTGTGCTGCAAACATGGGCGTCTGCGTTCATACAATATAATCACATGAAAATTGCAATCAATCCTTACATTTACATTTTTAATAATTATTAATGACGATTATAAATAAGTAGAATTTTCTGCAATTGAGTATTTATCTATTATATTCACATTCGCCTAGTCTTCTGAATAGATAAAACTTGACGTGCATATTGTATAACACGCACGTAGTTATGACGTCATTGTTTATTTTAATAGAGCGCTCCGATTGGGTTAGCGTGCCGTCATTTAACCAATGATATTCGGTGTTATTAAAACCAGCCACTCTTACTATACAAGCGTATGTTGTCGGTTACATTTCTTTAAGAACGAACACTCAATTGCTGAAGAAATTGCTTATTTTTAATCTTAATGAGTAATTATCTTAAATGTAAATATTTGTACTGATCGCATATTTTCTTGCGTTAATGCTGTATGAACGCAGCAGGGTAATCGAGCCAATGACAAAGAAGCGCTGGCGCGCTACATGGAATGTGTTCGCGTGCCATTCTGCGTTCATACAGCATAAACGCAGGAATAAACCTCGATAAATCCGAAAATAAAGGTTTCCGGCAAAAGGACATTCGTATAAATAAACAGCCGATAAGTGTAACGTAGGAAAGCATTGATGAAATGACGTTGCGCTCGCGAATGAGTAAAATTAACAATGAAACGATTACCCTTTGCGTGATAGGTCCTATGAACGTCACATTGTCTGAATTAAAGCCTTAAAGAGTGTAAATATATTCTCATGAACGCAATATTATCGGAATACGTCTGACCATAATAAAACGACGTTTGTGATTAGACAAATGATGTTTCCTGGCGGGAAACTGTATGTGACGACGATGAAACAAGTGACGTCAATCAAGGGGCTATCCAAACAGCAGAATTTGAATTAAGTTCAATCATCTTAGAAGCTTTATTTTTAGCAGATTGACCCGAAGAGTAATGAGTGTAAATATAATTATAAAACATTTTATAATTGCGGTTCATTTGTATCTAAACACATTTGGTCAGTACACGAATAATTGTGAAGTCCTTCACTAATTGTTATCTGGCCAGATGGTTTCATACACTTATGACCCGCAATTCTAAAACATTCAATCATTTATTGAACTCTTCTACATACTTGCATCCAATATGCTAGCGAGGAACAATTACGAAATTGCTAAACATTTTTGCAGCGAAACCTGTTAGAACGACTCTCAAAGGTGGATAAAGCGGTATATCGACTGGATATTGCACAATTGTTATATAGTGTGTGTTTTGTTTTTCTCTACTGTTAACATAATAAATTCTGTGTTCATTCAAATTCCTTCTGTTTCGTTTCGTTAATGTATTTAACATATTCATCACCTTGTACATTTGCTTATATTTATTAATTTCGTTCATATATAACCATTTAACAATAGTTTATATTCATCCTATCTATATATAAATGTATGTTTATTTTCCTTATATTTACACCAATAGTTCATTATTTCATTCAAGAATTGTTAAAAAAATACTTCATTTCATTTAAGAAAACCTTTCATTAATCCGTTCTTACCCATTCTGTAAATAGAACGACCCGACTATAACCGGAAACATTTTTTTCAAATGACGTCACAATAACGCGGGAAAAGATCAACCACTTGAAATCACTTTAAAACGTAAAATTAAAACACTTCTGGTACCAATATATTAAAACTATAATAAACTTACACTTTTAAAAATGTTGATCTATATTTTACGGCACCTGCAGACACAATACAACCAATAACAAGATCAATAGCTTTCATGAATATTGTTATGCAATGAATTACGATCCGAACATATCCGAAGATGTTGCGTTCATCGATTGATGAACGCAATTACCGAAAGGCAGTTTATTTAAGGAACGG
This sequence comes from Mya arenaria, assembly GCF_026914265.1. Classification (NCBI taxonomy): domain Eukaryota; kingdom Metazoa; phylum Mollusca; class Bivalvia; order Myida; family Myidae; genus Mya; species Mya arenaria. The sequence continues at coordinate 18,918,097 of NC_069125.1, read as the reverse complement.
AAGTTGAGGTGTAAATATTCACCAAATACCTTTGTTTGTGTTTCGTCTATCATATATGTTTTTCCTATCTTCGTTATTGGAGGCAATAAAGTATTGAATTGAATTGACATACACTCATTGACTTTCTGCTTATTTCTTTGTTCATTTTTTGTGTTAATGTTACTGTTTGTTTCGCCGTGTCTACTGTACTTGTAAATATCACTTCTTTGTCAGTCATAATTCTCGACTGAAATGGAGGAATTAAAGAATAATCTGTATATATATTTGGAACAAGACTGTTATGCAGTGACCGTGAACAGTCGAAATCAACATGGTTTGAATAAGTAATATAACATATTTCCCGAACCTTTTATTCAATTTGGCTGACAACTTTTTTGAGAGAAATGACAGCTAAAGAATATTTCCCGTCAGATAACGGAGGAACCAGGCTGTCATTCGTTTAAAATAGTGTCTAGGTACACACCATTCAACAATATTAAAAAACTAAAAGCTATTAAATAACGAATATACGAAATCTAAGAATCCTTTAAAATAGCATAGCTATGCACAAATATAACAGTCTTACTTTTGTATTCACATCATCATTCAACTTCTGTGGTGGGCCTCGTTTTAATCGTTATCTGTTTGCAATTAAGCATAGGACCGAGAAACAATTTTAACAAATGTTGACGGAAGTTCTTCGTAACAAATTGTAACCATATGCCCATTTCATATTTTATGACTTTGAGCCTGCAAAAATAAAAGTCCTGCAATCGTAAGATTTTTTTATATAAATATGCCTAAGAAACTATCCAGTGCGTAAACTGTAGACTCATTCCTTCCAAAACATGACTTCGTGTATGATCTATATTTTAAATTGGCCTAAATCTTATGTTTGCTATTTGGATGACTGTAATATAAATTTATAAAGTCTATAAATGTATTTCGTTTTAAACCATTGCAGTTACCATTCATCCACTGAATGTTCGCAATTGGTATTACATAATGTCTGATTAATTACTATAGTCTCATACATTAAATTTTGCTCTTTTTATACCATGCCGTTTATAATGTAGATGTTATTTGTGCTGTCGTCTTGATATTGTCAACATTCCAATCTTACCTGTAGCTGTCAAATCAAGCAATGGATGATGTTGAACTCTTAAAAAATGTTAATTTAATGATTGATCGCATTACATATCGTGTGTTCGTGCTGTGAAGTTGCAAGCGTGCGTGTCTGCCTTCATACAGTATAATCACACGAAGTATTGCAATCAATCCATATATTAAGTTTTCAAATAATTATCCATTACGTTTACAAATTAGTAGGATCTTCTAAAACCGAGTATTCATTACAAAATATAGTACATGTAACATATTTGTGCCGGTTTTCGTGATTATTTGGATGAAATGGCGATTATCAGTTTTCCGGCCCGGGGCCCGATTATCGTTTATCGTTTTGCGGCCCGTAGAACGTTCGCACGTGAAATCAATTTTCGTCTAAAATATAAATTTGGCGACTGTTAAGTAATGTCTTAACTAAATAATTACAACAACTTATTGATCTGCTTGAATAGTTTAATTATGAAAATCGTTAACGAAGGCAAACGCGAACGCAGTTTAGGAAAATATGCTAGTGTTCGGTAACAAGTGAAGACTATTGGGGCGGCGTTTTTTTATTCAGCGTTGACGTTGACGTCGATGAAACAAGTGACGTCAATCAAGTGGCCGCTGTCAAAACGGCAGAGTTTGTACTAAGTTAATGACCCGCAATTCTAAAACATTTAATTATTAATTGAACTATTCTACATTCTTGCATAAAATATGCCAGCGAAGAACAAGTACGAAATTGCTTAACATTATTGCAGCGAAGCATATAAGAAAGACATTCAAAGATGAAATAAGCGGTATCTCTAAAATACACCCATTGACTTTCTGCTTACTTATTTTGTTTGTTTGTTTATTGTAAATGTAACTCTTTGGTTCAATGTGTCTACTGTACTTTTATTTGTCAGTCATAATTCTCGACTGAAATGGAGGAATAAATGAATGATCTGTATTCCTATTTGGAACAAGACTGTTATGCAGTGACCGTGAACAGTCGAAATCAACATGGTTTGAATAAGTAATGTAACATTTTCCCGAACCTTTTATTAAATTTGGCTGACAACATTTTCGAGGATAATGACAGCTAAAGAATATTTCCCATCAGTTAACGGAGAAACCAGGCTGCCATTTGTTTATTGCAATATCTAGGTACACACCATTCAACAACAGTGATTTCAGAAACTTATGACTCAAACAATCGTTGTTATTATGTAACGTAAAATGAACGACTAGACATAGGTGAATTTTCAAGGTTTATTATCAAAGAATGCATTGCAAGTAGGACATGGTCATAAACAACATCAAAAACGAATGTACAACATAACAGTTACTAGGAAAACAACCATGCATTGCAGCATTGGTAAAACTATAACACGTGTTACATTATTATTTATGCCATAATGAAATATGACAAATAAATTATAAGTTGTTTTAATGACCGTCAGATATCATTGAAATATTTCAATTGTCTGGACTTGAAATGCATATAGTAATAATCAATTTAAGTTTATTTCATCGAGAAAGGTAGTTCCTACATACACGTTAAGGACAATTTTATTAGGTTTGGCTTAATGGGTTAAGTAAGCCAAATACGACTTTAATTAGTCTATCCAAACATTACCAGTTAGCCACTTGCTCTTGTAGTTTATCTAGAATTTATAGATGTATTCACAAATACGCTCAAAAAGTAGTCCGTGAAAACAAATCAGCGTGGAAGCGTACAGTGAATATCACAATATAAATAAAGTCATATAGCACATTACGTGAATAAGGATTGTGAAAAGAACATAATATACATAATAATGCATCATAAATACATGTTTTGTACATGAGCGAAATATTTTACATTAATTTGATTAAGACTGTAACACAGTCTATTGTAGGGCTTTTAAATATATTGCATCTCACCATGTACACTAATAGCTTAAATATATCGCAAATGCAACTATCAATCATTTCTACTTAAGAAATACACACCAAAGCTCTACTGATTACATTGCATTGCATAATACATCACATGTCAATAACTTTCACCCGCATTTGTAAACTGTTCAGCAAACACTCGTGTAATAGTTCCCTTGCTGTCTTTCATTTTCCAAAGGAGAGAGTCAAAACGCCCTTTTATTATAAATAAGCTTTCTACATAATATATCCGTTGGCGTATTGAACTGTGTCGGTCTCTCATGTTTCAGAGCAAATGTATCTCATATCAATTGAAAATGGATTTGCAAAATAATTCTCGTCTTTTGATGTATATGAAATGACGTTGTTATTGCGTTATTTTGTAGGTCACAAACACGTCACCTCCAAAATACTGGTTTGTTTTGATTTGTACTTTTCGTCCAAGTCTTCGGAGAATGTAGACACTTGAGATACTTTATGTGCGAACTCCAAGGACGAACATGTTGTGAAACTTGATGACGCCCCGGAAATCAATGACGCCATAGAATTCAATGACGTCACAGAGGCACGAAAATTCAAGTTTTCACAATTGTCATACTGCTCTGAGTATGGCAATTCTTTTTTAAATCCGTCTCGACCACAAAGTAAGTATGTCCTCATTTTCCCTTTTCCCTTTACTGCAACCTCACCCCGACAGATCAGATGGTACCCGGGGTATGCATCCAATGCCTCTTTTGAGTGTGAGCTCAAATGGATCCGCAATGCTGTAAAATGGAAATGTAAAAAACAATTAACGTTTTAGTTCAATGCCTCGTGCATTTTTGTGTACATATTCAGTAAGGAAAGTCCATAACATAATAAGGTTTGTAATGATGTTTGAGGTATGTTGAAATAAAAATAAACTCAAAATAGCACAGCAGTTGATTGACAGAAATAAATGTGTATATATGGTGGTATGGTGAAGATTCTTCTTGTATATATGTACTATAGTTTATTTAAAACAACAATGTTGTTATATTATTGATCGACAACATATTGCGCTACAATGTATGGTATGAGTGTCGAACAATACTTAGTGCTCGGCGGTCTCCGAGAATCTTTGAAAAACAGGCCGAAAGGTTTCGAGAGACGTAAATTCTGGGTTGACCAATATTTTTTTGTCAATAACATAGTGAATATTATGAAATACAATAAAATCTTAAAGTCTTCTTTAAAAAGAGTGATTTATATATTCAAGACACACCCATTTCGTGCATTCAAGCTTGATATATAAACCAATCAAAACGTTTTATTTGATGTGTAATTGCACACCGGGCTCTATATAATTATAATACTTGACTGATCTAAAATCTAAGTCAAACTCCGTCTTATACAGATACGCCGAAAATGAATACGCTAATTAACGTTTATGAGTGGGAACGTGTCAATGATTAAAACAATAATGTCGTTAATGCGTTATGTTTTATATTAAGACTTTGCTGCTGTAAACTGTTATGACAGTCACAACAAAATAAATAAGAAACACTACTTTATACACAGCAATAAAAATGTTGACATACAGACAATAATAAAGAATATCGAATTTAATTCTGTTTCTTTTTTATTATTTAGATGTTTCAGAAAAAAAATCGTGCACTAAAATAGAACAAGGTAAAAATAAAATCATAAATTATGATAAACACAATGCATTTCTTATTTCTATATTTTTTGCTACATGCATGAGATAGTGAGGCGTTTCGGTTTATTTTACGGTATAAATTAACAACATTGCTATCAATAATGTATTGTTTCCAATAATTTAACCTATTGCCCGCAAGTTGCTGGAGATATAGAACAAAAAACGACAAAATAGGTTCAAAATATCATGGCTGAGTCTCAAGGAGCTATCCATCGCAATAAAACCTGATTAAATTTAAGTTTAACTTATGTTCTACCATAAGGACCATGTCTAATACTTACGCAGTCCAGTTGACTCCATTCTGGACGCCGTGTTGACCGTGTCTCCAAACAAACAGTACCTCGGCATCGCTAAACCAACAACGCCAGCAACAACCGGGCCAGAGTGAATACCTGCAATTTGAACAACATGGCTTTTGTCATTTAGTTAAGCGTCCGATTAAAACAAAATAAAACTGAGATGCTTCCTTGCATAAGAACCAGCTGTCCATTAAACATTGCACCGATGTATCTAACTATAAATTAAAAACTGTATAAGAATTACAGGAAAAAAACAATAACAACACTCTTAATATGGAATTGTTACATGGTAAACAGCTCAAACTCTTAAATTCAAATGGACAGACAAATAGCATTACACATCTCAAATATCCTGTCTTTAAAAACATATTTATGTAACCCCTTTGGAAATATTACCATGTATTTACTAGTATGACATACACTGTTGCAATGTTTGATATATATATTTTGAAGAAAAAACATATGGTAAAACTTAAGAATATCGAATTCATTTTAAAGACGCACATTATAGGTTTAATTATGCACAAAAACTAATATTTTAATGCATTATCGTGTTTAACTTGTTTGACTTTAATGATACAAAATGCATATGATTCAGAAGACAGATAAAAGTACAAGCAATAAAATGCTCTAGCGCTTTTCATATATATTGTACACTAATTAGGTAGTAAAAGCGACCGCAAGCCCGTTGAACTAGTAATGTATGTAGGAAAAGAAACAAGAAACACTGCGTTAATTGATAATGGGCATTTATTCAAAATGCCATAAAATAAAATCAAAGTCAATAAGAATAGGTTGACATTTAGTGTTACGCTATGTTTCCCGTGATACAATATCTGGGTGGGTAAACCGCCCCCATAATGATAGACAGAGAAATACAAAGTTGTAAATAACGTTATATTATGGCAGTACATGTATAAACAAGGAAATAATACATTTTAATGAAACACAAGTCATAATGAATCAAATGATACAAAGTAAAATGTGCGGCACCCTAGACAACCAAATTCCTTTTTTTCAAGAGAAAAAGAGGTGGAGGAGATGGAGCTGGTGGTTAGTTGAAAACATTAAACCAAATTGTCGAACGCTTCTATTATGCCGAAGTAAACGAAGGAGATGGCTAAAGATTGGTTAACAGAGATCACATGAGAGGTCAAGTGACCTGATAGGCCCGCGTGCCTTAACAAATCTCCTGATTGGCTGATCGCGGTCAGCTGACTGATAAAGGCACTGCTAATGAAATATTCGTTGCACAATGACATAAAGAATTTTATGTGTGCATAAAATACTAGCGCTTTTTAAATTGGGAATTTGTGGTCACGCTATTAATTAAAAAACATTAATAGGACTAATATTGTATTATCTGTAACCAAATCATATGTTTGTTTTTGTTTTTATCATAAAGGTCAAATGAGTTAAACATGATTATAAATGCATTAAAAATAAGAAATGCATCAAATATATTGTGTATCTTTAGAATTCGATACATCGACTTCATTTTCACACATACCTACTCTAATCCTGACCCTCTGGTCGGGCTGGTGAGGGATGCAGAATGTGGATATGGACGCGAGGATGTCTAGGGCGCAGTCGGCTACTTCCTGTATGTGTTTCTTTCCGTTCCGCTTCGGTAAACCGCTGGCGATCATGTACGCATCGCCAATGGTTTCTACCTATAGTGGTTATTGCAGTATTTGATGTACATGTATAAAACTTATCAAACAGAATGGCAGTATTTTTCAAATTCTTCATAGGTTTATGTTTGGTAAATCAGCATTCTTCCATTAATGATTTTAATAAGGTTTATCTAATATCTGCTTTAAAGGCGCACAATATAGGTTGGACGGGACGATAATTTTTATTTCTACCGCCTTACCTGATTAAAATCAATTACGGCTGATTGCTGATTTACTGAAATAAATGTATTGGAAAACTTAAAAAAAACCGCCTTCTCATTGGACAAAATATAAAGTTGAACACATTTTTTTGTTAATATACATATATTAAACTGCTCCAGGCCTGACAACGATTTATTTGATTCATGCATATTAACAAACACTTACCTATACATAGACCTTAAAATGTGATGTTTAATTATTCAATAAGGTGTATTAAGAAAACTCCTGTAAAACTGCTATCACATAAAACAATTGATTGATCTGTTTTGTCACCAGCAACGTAACCAGAATGTGTAGTTAAAAGGTCCACAAGCATGAATATGTCTATTCTTATTCGCCTCAATTGCTTGAGAAAAACTTACCTTATACACGTCATATCTGGTGATTATATCGTCAAAGAGAGTGTAGAGACTGTTTAATAAATTAACCACCTGAAAAAGTCGAGAATTATATTTAAATTCAACAGCTTCATGTAAAATATGTTTTGAAAACAAAATATGCAAAAAAGATATAATTTTTTATAGATGTCGGAAGTTCCTTATTGCAATCAGACGGGTGATTTGCTTATATTTATGACTAATGTTAAATACTTTGAATCAAAATCTTCTCATAACCATATACTGCTCTGTAAATTATTGTTTTAAGCATCAAATTAATAAACTCTTGAATGAGCATTAAATAATGAAACTCAAATGATTTATGATATATGAACGATAGGTGTGCTGTTGAAACATAGCGCAGATGAACCTACCTCGATAGGTGTGCTGTTGAAACATAGCGCAGATGAACCTACCTCGATAGGTGTGCTGTTGAAAAATAGCGCAGATGAACCTACCTCGATAGGTGTGCTGTTGAAAAATAGCGCAGATGAACCTACCTCGATAGGTGTGCTGTTGAAAAATAGCGCAGATGAACCTACCTCGATAGGTGTGCTGTTGAAAAATAGCGCAGTTGAACCTACCTCGATACGTGTGCTGTTGAAACATAGCGCAGATGAACCTACCTCGATAGGTGTGCTGATGGAACAAAGCGCAGATGAACCTACCTCGATAAGTGTGCTGTTGAAACATAGCGCAGATGAACCTACCTCGATAGGTGTGCTGTTGAAACATAGCGCAGATGAACCTACCTCGATAGGTGTTCTGTTGAAACATAGCTCAGATGAACCTATCTCGATAGGTGTGCTGTTGAAACATAGCGCAGATGAACCTAACTCGATAGGTGTGCTGTTGGAACATAGCTCAGATGAACCTACCTCGATAGGTGTGCTGTTGGAACATAGCTCAGATGAACCTACCTCGATAAGTGTGCTGTTGGAACATAGCGCAGACTGACATACCTTGATAGGTGTGCTGTTGAAACATAGCGCAGATGAACCTACCTCGATAGGTGTGCTGTTGAAACATAGCGCAGATAAACCTACCTCGATAGGTGTGCTGTTGGAACATAGCTCAGATGAACCTACCTCGATAGGTGTGCTGTTGGAACATAGCTCAGATGAACCTACCTCGATAGGTGTGCTGTTGGAACATAGCTCAGATGAACCTTCATAGATAGATGTGCTGTTGGAACATATTGAAGATGAAACTAAGTGTTCTGTTGGAACATACAGGCTTGCTGTTATAAAAGATGGACATCCTCGATAGGTGTGCTGTGGGGGGGGGATAGTTTAACCTACCTCGATACGCGTGCTGTAGGAAAAGATGACCCTTCCTCGATTGATGTGCTGTTGTAATAAATGAAAACGTGTTGTATGTACCTATATTTTACCTCGAAATGCCTGCTGTTGGAATAGATAGACTCACCTCGATAGGTGTGCTGTTTGAACATATTGAAGTAAAGCCGACAATATCTGAGAAATATAGTGTTGATTCGTCGAAATGTTCAGCTTTGATTGGTCGACCCAATTTCAATTCTTCCGCGACAGTTCTGAAGTACAAAATCATTTACTTGATGCACAGAATTTTCAACAGTAATAGTATGTAAATGACCTAGTTTAGATGATAGCTATAGTAAATATATATATGTTAACATTTTGAAATCTTATTAAAATTCTTGATACTAGTACATGGCGGATGCATCCATTAGATTAACAATCGAAGAGAAGTAAAACATTGACAGGCTGAATCTGTATTTATATATAGCTTACAGCTTAATACAATTATTTTTCAGCTCTGGTATATTTATAATATGAAGAGATATATACCTTTTAAAACGTTTCGATAAGGTATGTATACAATAATAACATTGTCATAGTGTTTTATCATCATTTTAAATATATCAATAATATTATTATTTTCCTAAAATAATTAGCTCTAGATTAGATTATTCACACCGTTATTCAATGTTCAACCATTTCCACAACGAGGGGCGGGGGGGGGGGGGGTCATTAAAATGAATAAGACCCATTGGTGTCATTTTCTGTAACCGCATTTTAAAGAGACCAGTATATGCATATAGACTCACTGTGGTAGCATGCGATACAGGAGGTTTTCTGTTTTGGCCTTCTCAGCATCCAACTCGCTCGTCCTCTCCGCTACAAGGTCCTCCAGGTGGTTTGCGTACTTCTCCAGCATCACAATCATGTTGTCTATCATATTCAGATTCCTGAAATGAAAGACAGGATATCACAATTTGCGATTAAACTTCTTTAACTGACCATCTTAACCACACAAGTACCAACGTTTTCCATATTTGAATGCTTACCATTTGTGTTAGAATTAAAATAACACTTTTATATACTTCAAATACATTCAAATTCGGCTACCATGTCAGTATTGAATTAGTTTTAAAAACAAAAAAAAACATACACATATTACTAACATTAATATTTAAGCTAAATGGATGCTATCAAATTTTGTACAATATATTTATCAGGCCAATAAAGCAAGTCTTACTGTGGGTTAATTTTGTTGAGTTGTTTGAGGACCCTATTGGCATTCGGGCGACTTGATGGGTCCTCGCTCCAACAGTCCTCGATCAACGACGTGAGTTCCGTATGCTGCCGCAATTGTAACGACAGCATCGGACGAAATGGTCGCTCTCCCTTCACATGGCATTTAATTTTCTCCACAATTTCTGAAAATCGAAATTAAGATAATGGTAACCATGTCTACGAATAATGCAGTCCATTTTTACCATTGTAACCAAGCCCTCCCCCCTCCCCAGGTCTGGGGAATAGCGAGGACAAACTGCTGATAAAATCCCCGTTAAATGCCTCCGCGCCCCGGGGACATCTTAGGTTAATTCAGAGATGATCAGGATGAAACACCATCTTTTTTAAAAACTATCGCAAGATTTAGTTTACCTCCGGAACAAGCTTGGCTAAAACGCGGACAAATCCCGTTCGCGGACAAATCCTGTTAAAAGAAGGGGTATTTCCAGGCACAAAGTCACGGCCCATTTCCCGTAAATTTCGGCGTGAACATAAAACCACCGCATTCACTTGGCATTGCAGCCCCCTCCCCCCTCTGGAAAGTAAAAACACAGTCCATTTCTCCCGCTATCCCCGCCGGTATACCCGCGGGGGGGGGGGGGGCGTGGTTTCAATTGACGAGTGGATAACGATAACAAATGTAATGTTATTTGTTTAGTTCTAGACAGAATAAATCAGAGAACAACTTTCCCGCGATAGTTAAAACGAATAAGATGAAGTAAGGATTATTAAAGTATCTGCTTTTGCATGTTTTAATATCAACTAATGTCACAACCCTAACATAAAGAAAACCATACCACGTAGTACACGAACATACCCAATCGTAATAACTCGGCAATCTCCGGCAACAACACACAACACATCTCCCAAACCCCAACCCCAACCTCAATTTCTATAGGAAAATTAGCGGTTGGGAAAGTGGGAACACACCAACAATATACTCAACTGGTTGATTTTGATTCGTGACTTATTTACGCTTTCGAGTAACTTGAAACTAGATATAAAGAAATTAACTTTCAGGACGCCGGGTATAATTCCTCTACTTCTCTAAAACATTAAATGTGTCCCCTGACGGTTGAAAACACATTCAACACGTTTTCAATCAACCAGTTTTAAATCACCGTTCTTAAATAGGTCAGATCTTTTGAATAATGGCAGAGGTGTTCCGATGAGAACATACCGTTTGATTCAAGGAATGGGTACTCGCTGTAAGGCCCGGACCGTGTAAACACCTCCTTCAGGATTATTCCTAGGGCGTAGATGTCGACCTTCTGACGGTCAACACATTTTTCCTTCCTCTCCTCTCGTAAACACTCTGGTGCCATCCATTGCAACTCTGAAAGAAATCAGATGAAATCAACATGTACTAATAACGATCTTTAGTACTTGTGTTTTATATGTATGTTGTGTTGTGGCGGTGTATGTCTATCATTTACATCTTGTCCTGTTAGCACAGTGGTTAGCGCAATCGCTTCTCACCAAAGCGACCTGGAATCTCGGCTTAGGCCCATGTGAGTGTTACAGGTCACCAAGCCGGATAAGTAGGGTACTTCGGTTTCCCCAATAAATACATGATCACACACTCGTGCAACATCATGCAAACGACAGTGGCTTAGTATATTTTTCTTTACTGTCTTCACAATCGTTGTAAACTGTTTAGACTAATTTCTGCTTTCCGTTGATCCTTGTGCCTATAAACGGTTTCTTAATTAAATTCAATCGGAGCATCTCGGCCATTTGCCTTCGAAACAACCTCAGATGTATACTGATTGTTTACAAGGTTTACAATGTCAGATTTGTTTACATTCAACTACACTGCAAGTAGGTCCCGTAGTAATTTTGATTAAGAAGTTAAGCCTAAGGACTGTAGTCTTAGGAATCTGATTTATGCAATAAAACACTTCACTAGGAATGATTTTGAACTAAGTAATACAATACACGTTAGAATACTGCAATTGATTATTATTATTTTTATTATTATTATTATTATTATTATTATTATTATTATTATTATTATTATTATTATTATTAATATTATGACGAACTACTTTTATATCCGAGGTTCTTCGTACGGCGGAGGTGGCCGAGGAGTTCCGATTGGGTTAAGTATAGCCTACTTGGCATGTCCCCGTTGTTTTACAAAAAAGTCTCGAACTGAATAGGGCGTCTTTTTATGTCTTGTCCGTTTGTCTTTTGGGGGTTTCAATGTTTAATGTTTAAATCATAAAAGACTGTCATAGAATGTATATGAGTCTAGTTACGTGATCATCCAGTTTAGATCCCAAGTGGTCATACTGACCACACCGAGACGTTAACGTAAAACTATGAACGACTCAAATGCATTTTAAATTCAAATACCTCAAAAGTACGCAAAATAGAACCCATATACAGGTTTTAAATAATTTAATGCTATATCATTTATTAATAGTTTCCCTTTTATGTCAGTTTCGCAGAGAAAAAGCAATACAATACGCTCAAAATCAACATTTCGGACCATACATTGTTAAAAAATCCCCCTGCCAACATCTCAAACTATAAAGAGTTCTGAAAGAAGGGAGAATGTTAAAAGGTTGTGCCCCTAAGATACGTTTTTTTTTCAAATTTGATATATCCTTGACAAACAATCATATATTTCACCGAAATAAGGCATTAATCACTTATGATCCTGTTTTTAAGTAGTAAAAATAAAACATAAATTCATAAATCGAACAAATGTGCACTGCATATTTGTGATAATGCAAACAAATTTTAATGTTTCTCCAAAACCACATCGTAAATACCGGCGATAACGAAAAATGGGATGAAGCGGTGGCACGTGCATTTTCACTCTCAGAACCTTTGGATACAGACTTTGGACACAGACTCAAGAGTGATTGATTTCACTCATTAGCTGTCTTCTAAATCGACATATGCTGTCGTTTGTGATGTAGCATTTATTCAAAAGCATATATGTGCACATCTAATTGTAGAGGTGAACCTCATTCAAGTTTAAAGGTACACATCTATATTAAGAAATTCCAAACTAATCGGTGCTTCTCTGAATTATATGTAGGTACGCCTCCATATATAGAGTTGCACATCTATTAAATATGCATGCCAACTAGTACAAAGCGATGTTGGCCCAAATGATACGGCGTAGTCGTTTGTTAGGCTGTTTTTTTTGGATATATCTGATATGGGTTACAAGTAAAGTCTTTGTCACTCTCTCGGCTTGTCCCTGAAGTTTCCATTGGAAACTTAAATAGGAAATTGTAAGCTATGAGGAAGTTACGAAAGTGACCTACTATCTATGGATAATTACGAAAGTGACCTTTTGTACCAGGGAAATGACGAAAATGACCTACTTTCCCAGGGTGGATCCTTAGTAGCCTGTTGAGCTGCAACTTTCTCCATCTCTCGAATTGTCGGGACACCGAAGTCAGTCAGTTTGCACGTCCATCGGCTGTCCACCACACAGTTGGTGCTGCGCAGGTTCCCGTGGAAATGTATGGCGCTCTTGTGCAATAGTTCAAGGCCCTGTATAGAGAGTTATATATACATTAAATTTGTGCGATTCAAATGTATCTTAATATCAGTACAGTTTTCTTAATGGGATTCATAAATAACTGTCCTAAATATACTTGTATGTTTATTCTTTGAATCTACAGGCAGGGAATATTCGCTTGGAATGCTACATCTTAAGTTTGACAACTCCCATTGCAAAATATGTTCATATAATAGTGACATAAAGTGGTTTTAACGCTTTATTGGGCCGAGGTTGTTTGTTTGATTAATTAAGAGTTGAGACACGAAAATTATCCAATTATTTCCTTTTACATGTTTTGCTTATCATCTCATAGGACATAAAAATGAATCTACAAATTTTATGTTCCCAGTTTGAACAGGTACTTAAAATACTACCAAAGTAATAGATTTGATGAATTCAATGAAAACGTGAGGATAGGAGTAAGGTTGACATTTAGCTTTGATTTATCATCAAGTTTTTAATGTAATCATTCATGGACGATATCCAGTTATTAAGTGCTGTGAGAGACTAAACGCCAAGTATTTGACAATTATCAAATGCTTTCAAAATGACGAATTGGAAAGAAATATGTGTTGTTTACCAAAGAGAAATTAGCATTATTCTAATTACTATCAGTTTAAGAACAATAGAACCCCTATTCATTGACTAGACTTTGTAGAATGAATTGACTGACAAAGTTCTCGATTTTCGGATATTTTTAAGTATTACTCAATTCAATTGTAAACAATGATTTTGTTTTGGTTTTGGTGAGCGTCGACCCTACGAAGAAATGTCCCTTGTGATAATTAGTCCGGTGCGTACCAAACAAATGCATGTTAACAGATCTTGGGCAGTTTCTGACGTAACTTGTCCTGAAACGTTCTGTGACAAAAACATTTGAAGAAAACAATCGACTCTCATTGCAATTCTCTGCCAAAGAACATTACTGCAAACGAACATTTTCAATTTACCCTAAAATGCTGTTTTCATACTTCGGACATATTGTGTGCTTTTAAATGACCTCAATTCCGAAATGTGTTTAGTAAGTATGGCGTTTAACACATAACTTTGATTTTTAAGTAATGAACCGGTTAAATCAACCAGTCCTTTGTTGTCACTGTTGGAGGTAACCCCCACAGTCCCTTGAAGGAAATCAGCTTATGGCTTTGTTTCCTATGACCTGTGACGTTTAACCTAAAAGCATTTATGTTTTCTTTAGATCTATGAAAGGGGGTCACTCCTACCAGCCATTGTTAAACTGCAGTCACTCATTGTTAGTTTTATTGTAGATTGTTGGTAGGAGTGACTCCATTGGAAATCTGAAGAAAAAATAAATACTTTCATGTCACTAAAACCTGTACAGGTCATATGACACCAAAGCACGAGTTCATTACCGTTAAGCGACTGTGGACAATATTTGGTGACTTTTGTAATGTTTGTTTTCACGTGATGCTGTATGTCTTTCGTTAAGTGTTTATTGGACATTGGTCAGTGTGCCTTTAAATATGTTACTGGTTAAATTTAGGATACTGGGCTTGTCTCAGCACTTTCCATTGTTTATTTTGTGCACAGACCTTTGCAACATCGTGGCTGAGGGCAAACATGAACATCTGGTCGAGTTTGATGTTCTGGTTCCAAATGACGTCTTGAAGACTGCCCTTCGCACAGTATTCCCATAGCAACAGGAAACGGTTCGGCTCGAGACATGCTCCAACAAATGCACATAAGTTCTGATGCTTTATTTCCGTTATCTGAAGGAGAAAAGATCGAAAGACGGTTTTATTTCCTTTATCTTAAGGAGAAACTATCAAAATAAGACTTCATTTCCATTATCTGGTGGAGAAAATATCGACAAAAGGGTTTATTTCCGTTATCGTAGGCAAAAAAAGGTCTAAAGAAGACTCTATTTCTATAAACTGAAGGAGAAAAGATCAAAATACGGCTGTATTTTCATTTTCTGATGGAGAAAAGTTTGAAAAAAGGCTCTATTTACATTATCTGAAGGAGAAAAGTTCGAAAGAATACTCTATTTACATTATCTGAAGGAGAAAAGTTCGAAAGAAGGCTCTATTTCCGTAAGCTGAAGGAGAAAAAGTCGGAAGAAACGACACAAATATGCAGTATTTGATCCCGTTCTTCGGGGTTGTTACTATTTCTTGCGAGCCGTTGATCTAATTTATACTTTTCATTTTATTTGTGTTTTGATAAACCTTTGAAATCATACAATCTGTCACTGGAAAAAACATACCATGAATATACTTACACATATTGGCAGATTTATAGAAATTTCAGGTTAACAACTATACACACATGCATGCACTTTTTTAAACTTAAAAGATAATACAATTATTTATATCATATCTAGTTAAAAATACCTGATTCAATTGTTGTAATACGCAATTTGTAAGATTCAAGGTAGGGATCTGCATCCGTTTCACCGAAGTCAGATTTCCTGAAATGACAAGAAACAGAGAGTTTGAACGTCAAGAATTAAAAAAATGCTATCATAAAGCAACATTGATTGTTCTCAAAATCTTGTTAAAACGACAAAAGACTGAACAATTAGTATGTTATGAACAATCAAAAGTACCTGTTATGAACAATCAATAGTAACTGTTATTAATAATTAATAGTAACTTGTATAAAAAAATCATCAAGGTACCTTTATACAATATAAGTGAAAACAGCTATTAATTTGCATGTGTCATTAAAGAACATTAACGTATAGTATAGTATTTGGCTGCTAAGCCATGTTATTGTGATCAAATTGAACGTGGTCAGGCGCGGTACATTTCGTTCGATGCTTTCATACATGTACTTCAAAAATTCTCGTCTACTGACTGCTGATTGAACAAAATAAACGAACGGAATATTTGAAAAAAACACTGCCGTCCCATTGGACAAAAAGTCTTCCGAATACCATGTACATATTATTTTTGCCATTGCCTAATAAAACATAGAACCGCAATTATTTAACAGATATGGATATGATGCATGAGTGATCTGTCTGCGCTATGTGTATATTGTGTGTCACTTGTAATGCCTTAGCTTTGTGCTTATAAACTATTTGTTTCTTCGATTCTTAATTTAGTCACAAGGATATGGACCTTAAAACACTTTTCTAAGTTAAGTCACAGGAAACGTCATTATTTCCACTCACGTCATATCTTATATACATTGTATATTTACGTTTGTCTGCCATTGATTTACCTCTAACAAATGCAACAGATCCAAACATTGAGGCAGAATCAAGTGCCTTCATGGTGATTTCCGGCGAACCCTTCTTTCCGTTCTCGGTAATCGACTTCATGTTTGGTAGACCAGTTACGTTAATTCGACGCCGCTTTAACATCTTTGAAGATGGTTTTCTTTTTGACAAGTTTTTGAAACTGTTCTGTAAAAGCGATTGATAGAGAATAACTTCCGTACGAGCTTACATAATCATTGCACGAGAACAGGAGAACAGTTTTTTTATATTTTGAATATATGAGTTTCAAATAAGGCAAACTTTGCATTTATATGAACGTTGTTTTTATAAATCTATTACTCGGACAATTCAAAGTTTATAATAGGTTTCAATTTATTATTTAAAATAAATCAAATAAACATGTATTCGAAAATGTTTTAAAACTTAAAGGGGCTCGCTCATGTTTTGTAAAATGCACGTTCTTCTATGACGAAACAAAGTGAGGCAAATCATTTTGAGTGTTAAAACTAAGACACTGACGGCTGGAACCCTTCAACAAATGTTGATATATACTCAGATATTGTCTTTGAAGCCAAGGGTTTTAAATAGCCTTAGTAACACGATTCAATAAAACTCTTAAAGTTTAGCTTTTATATGAGTCCTTATGGGCGAGTGGTTTTGGTGCAATATTTCTATGTTTATTAGTCCGCCGTGGATTCGCTTTTAACACAACCAATACATCAATTGTATTTTTTTCTGCAATTGCAGTATCAAAGAGTAAAATAATCATAAAATTACATGTTTCTCGGATGCATAACCGTGAAAAAAGTGAAAACATGAGCGAGTCCCTTTTTAACAATATCACATCGTTGTGAATGAGAGTATCATCACATAATGATGATGCAGAATCTGGCTTACTCTTATACTTCCGGTCATAAGGGCGGTCACAAAGTCTATCTCGTCAAAGCGCACCTGCCACAGCATACTTTGCAACGTCATCTGTCGACGGTAACGCCTGCAACCACAACATTCTTAATAAATACTAAAGAGGCATACTATTGGTTGATCATGGAAAGATAATATCATTTGATGCATTGTTATAGTTGACTTAAATGATCGAAACAAAAACAAAACATGATTTGTGTAAATATAATATAATTTTAGCTCTTTTTTAATTAAAAGCTACGTTAGTCAATTAAGGTCCAAAATATCTCTAATATTATTCATGTAAAGCAAAATTAAATGTCGTTAATAACAGAAGACCAAATATTGCAAGAAGAAAATAATATTTGGCAAAAATGATCATGCTTTCTTGACTTTTTCGAATCTAAAATTATGTGTCATTACTAATCAATAAGTATATCCTCATAGGAAAAATGATACTGATCATACCAATTTACATTTGAAACTGTTTTAACAGTCCAATAACGTATGCTGAAACCAAATAAAATCAAATTATTTAAACTTGGTTCGGGTCTTTGTTTGAGTTTCGTCAACTCAAATTGTTAAATGTTGAATTTCCTTACGTAATTATAAACCGCTCACCATCTAAATCTTGCATCAACCACATATCAACTACAGCTTATCTGGGCATCATGTGGACCACTATGGCCAACATCAACACCACACATCAACTACAGCTTACCTGAGCATCATGTGGACCACTTTGGCCAACATCGACACCACACACAAACTACAGCTTACCTGAGCATCATGTGGACCACTTTGGCCAACATCGACACCACACACAAACTACAGCTTAACAGAGCATCATGTGGACCACTATGGCTAGCATCAAAACACACATCAGTTACAGCTTACCAGAGTATCATGTGTACCATTGTGGCGAGCATCAATACCACACATTCACTACAGCTTACCTGAGCATCATATGGACCACTATGGCTAGCATCAACACCACACATTAACTACAGCTTACCTGAGCATTATATGGACCACTATGGCTAGCATCAACACCACACATCAACCACAGCTTACCTGAGCATCACATGGACCACTATGGCCAGCATCAACACCACACATTAACTACAGCTTACCATAACATCACATGGACCAATATGGCCAGCATCAACACCACACGTTAACTACAGCTTACCTGAGCATCATATGGACCACTATGGCCAGCATCAACACCACACGTTAACTACAGCTTACCTGAGTATCATATGGACCACTATGGCTAACATCAACACCACACACAAACTACAGCTTACCAGAGCATCATATGGACCACTATGGCTAGGATCAACACCACACATTAACTACAGCTTACCATAACATCATATGGACCACTATGGCCAGCATCAACACCACACATTAACTACAGCTTACCTGAGCATCATATGGACCACTATGGCTAGCATTAATACCACACGTTAACTACAGCTTACCTGAGAATCATATGGACCACTATGGCTAACATCAACACCACACACAAACTACAGCTTACCAGAGAATCATGTGGACCACTATGGCTAGCATCAAAAACACACATTAACTACAGCTTACCAGAGCATCATGTGGACCACTATGGCTAGCATTAAAAACACACATTAACTACAGCTTACCAGAGTATCATGTGTACCATTGTGGCCAGCATCAATACCACACATCAACCACAGCTTACCTGAGCATCATATGGACCACTATGGCTAGCATCAACACCACACATTAACCACAGCTTACCGTAACATCATATGAACCACTATGGCCAGCATCAACACCACACATTAACAACAGCTTACATGAACATCATGTGTACCATTGTGGCCAGCATCAATACCACTCATTAACTACATCTTACCAGAGCATCATGTGTACCATTGTGGCCAGCATTAATACCACACATTAACTACAGCTTACCTGAGAATCATATGGACCACTATGGCTAGCATCAACACCACACATTAACCACAGCTTACCTGAACATCATATGGACCACTATGGCTAGCATCAACACCACACATTAACTACAGCTTACCTGAGCATCATATGGACCACTATGGCTAGCATCAACACCACACATAAACCACAGCTTACCATAACATCATGTGTACCATTGTGGCCAGCATCAACACCACACATACACCACAGCTTTCCAGAGCATCATATGGACCACTATGGCTAGCATCAACATCAAAAATCAACCACAGCTTACCTTGGCATCATATGGACCACTTTGGCCAGCATCAACACCACACATTAACCACAGCTTACCAGAGCATCATATGGACCACTATGGCCAACATCAACACCACACACAAACTACAGCTTAACAGAGCATCATGTGGACCACTATCGCTAGCATCAAAACACACTTCAATTACAGCTTACCAGAGTATCATGTGTACCATTGTGGCGAGCATCAATACCACACATTAACTACAGCTTACCTGAGCATCATATGGACCACTATGGCTAGCATCAACACCACACATTAACTACAGCTTACCTGAGCATTATATGGACCACTATGGCTAGCATCAACACCACACATCAACCACAGCTTACCTGAGCATCACATGGACCACTATGGCCAGCATCAACACCACACATTAACTACAGCTTACCATAACATCACATGGACCAATATGGCCAGCATCAACACCACACATTAACTACAGCTTACCTGAGCATCATATGGACCACTATGGCTAGCATCAACACCACACGTTAACTACAGCTTACCTGAGTATCATATGGACCACTATGGCTAACATCAACACCACACACAAACTACAGCTTACCAGAGCATCATATGGACCACTATGGCTAGGATCAACACCACACATTAACTACAGCTTACCATAACATCATATGGACCACTATGGCCAGCATCAACACCACACATTAACTACAGCTTACCTGAGCATCATATGGACCACTATGGCTAGCATCAACACCACACGTTAACTACAGCTTGCCTGAGTATCATATGGACCACTATGGCTAACATCAACACCACACACAAACTACAGCTTACCAGAGCATCATGTGGACCACTATGGCTAGCATCAAAAACACACATTAACTACAGCTTACCTTAGCATCATGTGGACCACTATGGCTAGCATTAAAAACACACATTAACTACAGCTTACCAGAGCATCATGTGTACCATTGTGGCCAGCATCAACACCACACATCAACCACAGCTTACCTGAGCATCATATGGACCACTATGGCTAACATCAACACCACACATTAACCACAGCTTACCGTAACATCATATGGACCACTATGGCCAGCATCAACACCACACATTAACAACAGCTTACATAAACATCATGTGTACCATTGTGGCCAGCATCAATACCACACATTAACTACAGCTTACCAGAGCATCATGTGTACCATTGTGGCCAGCATTAATACCACACATTAACTACAGCTTACCTGAGAATCATATGGACCACTATGGCTAGCATCAACACCACACATTAACCACAGCTTACCTGAACATCATATGGACCACTATGGCTAGCATCAACACCACACATTAAACACAGCTTACCAGAGCATCATATGGACCACTATGGCCAGCATCAACACCACACATAAACCACAGCTTACCATAACATCATGTGTACCATTGTGGCCAGCATCAACACCACACATCAACCACAGCTTACCAGAGCATCATATGGACCACTATGGCTAGCATCAACACCAAACATCAACCACAGCTTACCTGAGCATCATATGGACCACTATGGCCAGCATCAACACCACACATTAACCACAGCTTACCAGAGCATCATATGGACCACTATGGCCAACATCTACACCACACATTAACAACAGCTTACCTGAGCATCATGTGGACCACTATGGCCAGCATCAACACCATACATTAACTACAGCTTACCTGAGCATCATATGGACCACTATGGCTAGCATCAACACCACACATCAACCACAGCTTACCTGAGCATCATATGGACCACTATGGCCAGCATCAACACCACACATCAACTACAGCTTACCTGAGCATCATATGGACCACTATGGCCAGCATCAACACCACACATTAACTACAGCTTACCTGAGCATCATATGGACCACTATGGCCAGCATCAACACCACACATTAACTACAGCTTACCTGAGCATCATATGGACCACTATGGCCAGCATCAACACCACACATCGACTACAGCTCACCTGAGCATCATGCGGACCACTACGGCTAGCATCAACACCACTCATTAACTACAGCTTACCTGAGCATCATATGGACCACTATGGCCAGCATCAATAC
Source organism: Mya arenaria (assembly GCF_026914265.1). Lineage (NCBI taxonomy): Eukaryota > Metazoa > Mollusca > Bivalvia > Myida > Myidae > Mya > Mya arenaria. Next base: position 18,896,327 of record NC_069125.1, on the reverse strand, counting down.
CACACATCAACCACAGCTTACCTGAGCATCATATGGACCACTATGGCCAGCATCAACACCACACGTCAACTACAGCTTACCTGAGCATCATATGGACCACTATGGCCAGCATCAACACCACACATTAACTACAGCTTACCTGAGCATCATGCGGACCACTATGGCTAGCATCAACACCACACATTAACTACAGCTTACCTGAGCATCATATGGACCACTATGGCCAGCATCAACACCACAGAAGCAGACACAGACGCACCGATAATTGTTCCATTATAGTTGTCTAAAATTAAGAAACAAATCGGGTTATTAAGGCGTTCGAATCACATGTTCAAACACTTCATTGAATTGTACAAAACGAAGTTTAGGCAGACCACTGATGCTTTGAAATATGAAAATTAAAAGCACGGACATTACTAGAAAGATGAGGCGATATATGTTTGTAATGTTTGTTTACCAATGTTTGTATTGATGAGTATGCCATAAATTACATTATCATCCTCACCATCATTTCCGATATATAACTGAATTGCAATTCTTTTTGGATCATTACTTGTACTATAACTATTTAAAATAGTACATATTTCTGAGCCCCCTTCTTTATAGCCTAAGTCAAAACACATACTTTGGTAGTCTTCAACAACACACATCTCTCCCTCATAACCACAGACAGGAATGTTTGCTGGTGGAACACCGTCCTTTGTAGGCCAGCGTCCTTTTTGCTCAAGCTTTTCTTTATCATCCTGAAAAAGAACTCTAAATATTAGTTTGATCCATTTTTTGGGGGAACAAAGGCATCGAATCGGGATTGATGACGATTTTGTCCGCCTATGGAAAGTTTGGTGCTGCGAGTGTTAGTGTCTATAATAGCTTATTGAAACTTACGTAGTCAAAGTCCATATTCCTGTCATCTTTAAAGATGAACTTTAAGAGAGTGTAGAATGTTCCATCGTCTCGCATGTCCAGAATACGGTAGTTTAGCATTCGATTCCGTTCTGGCTCGTCAAAGACAATTGCCCCGGTCACACCTGATTGTACATGACGTATAAAAATAGGCACGTGTTGAACATACAGGATCTACTTGATCTACCTTTTGTTTACTTTTACACCGCATCCAACAGGGTCCCTGTATTGAATGCATTGTGATAACGTTCAACCTTTTTAAAAAATATAATAAACGTGACTTTATTCTAATGCTAATTAATGTTTAGTACACAAGTCTTTTCATAAATGGTGTTGGTGGTCGTGAATCACTGATGATTGTTATTAAGCGTGCAAATTGGTCAATTAACTATATTATATATAGAAAATTTACTCATTGGCATTTGGTCTTCGCCACAAATGCATTAGCATCGATACAGACGAAAGGTCTCATATCGAAATATAAAATACGGAGAAGGCGCATCCATGGCAATTGTGTGATTAATTGAAGTAAAAAGATCAAACAAAAGGCTGCATAATACATTATAACATAATAATAATTGAAACGCTAAAGGTTAATGGTGTGCGTTGATAAGCGTAATTTAGTAAGGTTATTTCCATTTGTTTTTGTTATTTAAATATTCATATGTTCAGCCATACTGAACTAATTTGCAAATATTAAGTTCAAAGTGTGCTTTAAACGTATCAAACGAAAAATACAAGTACAAAAATTTCACATTTAGGTCAGGACACAGTGTTGCATAGGTACACTGGTTAAGAACGTTCTTTTTCATGCAAAGATGACGCTGTTTTTAGGCAAATTCATTGTGAAAATTAAGTTTGGTAAAAAAAGTGATGTATAGGTTGATTTAAATATGTATAAAAGTTAATTGCTAGTCATGCGAATCACATTAAGGATTTGTTAAGTCAGACTCCCTGTGCTGGACACAATAATGCTAACAAAGTCTCATGAAGTAGGACCAAGCTCAGTTTAGGTATAAATTGTCTAATATATATATATATATATATATATATATATATATATATATATATATATATATATATATATATATATATATATATATATATATATATATATATATATATATATATATATTAATAAATAAAAAATGAAATACGACAATAACTTTAATAATAACAACATATAATCAACTAAAAAAATATGAAAAGAAATAAAAAAATATATTTCGAGGGTATTGCACAAGGAGTTTGATTGTTCCTTATGTTTTTGCCATCTGGTTTCTGTTCAATGAGCTGTCAAAAGAAATATCGATGCAGCTACTTTTTCTTTGAACACAGCCCTGGAAAATTAGCCAATAAACAGTTGACAAGAAAATTGGCACCGTTTGCTGTGACACTCGGGCAATCAACAGGGGATTAACATATCAGACACTCCTAAGACTAGGACTCAAAAGAGTCTTCAGAAATTATATTAATTACAAGGTCATCAAGATGAATTATGTTTTAATTATTGAAGTTTAAACAAGTATATAGCTTAAATGAAATGCTTTGAAATGTGTTACGCAATGATATTCACAGACGTAATTGCGAACATATAGCTGGGCAGTTTCCTAGGGCCGTATTCACAGACGCCTTACGTTCATATCGCTGTGTAGTTTACCAGCGGCGTATTCAGAGACATGTTACGTTTATATTCCTTGGTAGTTTCCAAGGGGCCGTGTTCACATATTTCAGCTTAGCAGAAAATTCAACTTTGTGAAAACACATTTTTCTAGTAAAATTAACTGTTGTTGCTTCAATAATACAGACCCAGGATTGCATAAAATCTAACCAAAAAACATGATACAACGGATTTGAATTATTTGTTAGAAGTGTCAATTGATTGAATATGATTTAAGTTGACTTCTTGGTAATGACGATACCTGTTCAACAAAAGTTATGTGTACAGTTGCAGACACTGATTTTCTCTATGGGTCAAAGCAAGAAATATGAAAACAAATTTCAACCATATTAAATGAAAGATGTCTCTTTATAATGTGTCATCGGATTGTTCACACGTCGTCAAACATGACTTACTCAAATATAGCTTACAGGAGTATTAGTTCATAAAAACCAGGCTTTAACTAAATATTGCACCTTTTTGCTATCTGCATGCATTTTCTGTCATGTATGTTGAGATATTACCACGTATAGCGACAAGTATCACATATCAAAGTGTGTTATAACACCACCATGCAATGCACAGAACAATGCATGTTGTTTCACTAAAGATATTATTATTACTATTATTATTATTAACATATGTTTTGTATATACAGTCCATGTATGACATCCAAATGCAGCACGTGTGTAAATCGTGATTACGGCTCCATCAAAGATCAGCTGAACCGTTTTCGTTTTATAATATCATTTACTAGTACACGGGCAGACGAAAGCTCTGCCTGGTTATATATTATCATGTACTTTTTTCTTGAAACCCGTTCAATATGACCCAGTGCCCCGTTCCAATAAAGATCTCAAGGTTTATGGTCGTTACGGTGCGGGCGTAAATCCGTTTTGGGCTTAAACTGCGTTTTTAATAAAAAAAATATCGGAAGGCCATGAATCGAATAGATAACTTAAGTTAGGAAATGACTTAAGATGTTTAATAAATCCCGGCCCTGGTTTATTTTATTCTTAAGCTAAGAATACAAATACCGTTTCTTATTGTGCTATGACGCTCCTTATGGCCAGATGCTCAGGGGTGATATTTAATACTGGTTATTGGATATAAGAACGGTGTAGTTTATAATCAGATTGCTCAATATAAATAATAGAAATGAGTCTTACCACGCGATGTCACGGCCTTCGGAACGATGTTGTAGATGTGTTTACCGTCCCTCGGGTTACCCCCTCGCTGCATGGTGTAGTTTACACAGTCGGCCCACGTCAGCATTGCATCATAAAGGTAGGGGGCATAGGCATCTAACTACATAAACACATCATGAAACATCTCAATTCAAACATTTATTTAAAAAGGAACCTTTTATTTACGCCGAATACATGAGCAAACTTTGGATTGTTCTATATATTTAAAAAATATCGAACCCATGTAGTTTCCAATGCATATTACAAGTAGCCGCACACGCATACTATAAATTGGAATTAAAACCAAAGCATGCAATATCCGACAAAGAATCGTTCATCCCATCAAATAGTAAATTGTACCTCTGTGTGATTGAAAGGAATGTCCCAAAGTGATACATTAACAACAGCAACCTGCTTGGCAAACTCTATGAAATTCTCGTAGTGGTCTTCCCTTAACACTGGCTCCATAATAATCTGTGCAAAGAGTAGAGGCATATTGTGGGTGTTGAATCATTAGCACGAATAGCCAGGGAGGTAAACACTCCGGTAAGAAACGTTATTCGTTAAATACCTTTTTTTAAATAGAAATTAATGTTGTTGTTTTTGCTTCAAAACATGTGAACTATCTTTTATTACATGTAGTTGTATTTCAATAATAAAATATCGTTGCCCCACAAATCCCGGTACGTGACTGTATTTTACAACGGTTTTCTTCTATTTGTAATTTAAGGTAAATATAACTTAAAAAATACATAATTAACTTTACTTAAACAAAGTTCCGAACAATCAGCCTAATATCAAGGTATTTCATATCAAAAACTCGGTTTGTTCGTCATCATGCCGCAACGTGTTTCCCTATTCTAAATTTGAAGAAGCTATAATGTAGGTCAGTGAAAACATATATATTTAAGTCAAACCTTTAACACTGTTAGAAGCTGCTAATTAAAAACTAATTAATTTTAACTGTCCTGTGTACAGACATTCTTTAGTTATGCACATGTTAACATGTTATGAATAATTGCTTCTATAACTTATTTCAGCTGTTTTAATTTCAGTCGTGGCTTTTATCTTGCAAGACATGCTTTTTAATAGCATGATGTTAATTGTGCTGGGACAAGTGTGTAATTGAGGTCACTTATATTAGCTTCGTACCACACACACCCCGCGAGTTCAGTTCCACTGACGTTTTCAAGTCGGCAACCCACACATTTAATAACAAAAATACATAATATACATTTTCATATACTACTTATGTTCCTTCTTCACTTATAAAAATGGCAGGGGTAAACACTATACTTTTGTCCGGTCGCTATCATAAGGCCCACTGAAGACTAGTTGAACGTAGCCGGCAAGAAGGTTTTACAAGACAATTATTTTACGACCTGTCAAAATGTATACTGATATAAGTCAGTTCATGTTTTGCTGAACGAAAATACTATATGGTAGCCACAAAAAAAACCTGCACAAAGGGCAAAAGAAGAAACCTTGACAATTTGCTATATAGTTGTACTGTGGACGTCCTTGTTTCTCATTTAGTGTCTCTAAGGCCTGAACCCTGTGCACTAAACAACCCTAAGTGTTTAATGTTTTGCTATTTGGCTAGTCCAGTAGTATATATATTCCATGAATTTTAATGCTAAATTAAAGGGGTTTATATTTAACATTTTGAAAGTTAAAAGTTTCAAAACGAATGTCTTGCTCTCCGTCCAGACAAACTAGATCGTGTGGTATACCGAGAAGCCTTGATATTAAATCCATGCCAAGGTTCACTAAAAGCTAATTTGCAGCTGCAATAACCCTGTATTTTTATTGCACTCATACAGAGCAGTGCACATTCATAAAATGTATGAGTTTGATTTATTTTCATTTTAAGAGCATATTAAATATTTTCGTTTGAACATTGAAATGAATGGCATGTACGGGTCATCTTAGTTAGTGACTAGAGAACAAAAAGAAGACTATAATTCGAGCTAAGTAGATAAATCTATACTACTCTTATGTTTATGATTTTAGATTTGTTTACTGATGCAGGCGTACTTACTATGGTAATAGAAAGTCCCATACTTATTACTTATTGAACACGAGCTTTTTCTGCCTATATGAGACATTTCATTGTTTCTGTATAAAACTGAGGAATTAATCATGCTTAAACAGGGATACAATAATTATTATGCATTTTAAAAAACTTATTTAGCAAACCACGAAACATTGGAAAATCATTTTGATACATCATCGTATTAAAGCCTTTTCAAAGCGGGTTCATTTTTTAGTTAGGACAAAAATTGTAATTAATGACTTTATTACTCAATAACGCAATTTAAGCTTTCACTTTTACAGAGTGATTGGTCGTAAACTATAGAAGTAGGGTAGCTAATTGATATTTCTATGTAAACACGTTGCTGATGTCAACAAAATATTGTCAATCTAGAGGCAAATTCCGGTTAAGTACTTGTTTATTTAAAATTTGATTGATTCCTTATATTCGATTGCAAAATGTTATTACAATAATTGACGGTTTGTTTTCACGCCGTAGCAATATGCATGCACGAGTTATTGAAGGGATCACTAACATTGCATCTCGTATTTTAATTAGCTCGTGGTTAGGTTTTTAGGAGAGACAACCTCAGTATCCTTACCCAAGGCCTTGACCTTATAACAGCAACCAGCATACAATAAGATGATGATTAACAGTTTATTTTTATATCCATTATTGTTCTAGTTGAGATGAGTATTTTACTGTCCTATCAACAATATAAAATTGAGGAAGAATACGTTCACTGGTCAAACAGAAGGTGTGTACTAAGCTGACAGTAATTTAAACTACTGAGCAGATAAAACCACCAATTTACACACTTTCAAACAACCATCAGCTATCTGTCTTCACACAAAATGAGCTCACGGTATTGGGGAATGTTATGCTTATTTATTTGTTTTAATTTATTCACCTTTAATTAATCAAGGCTCAAAATGAGGCTAAAATACCTCAAGTGGTTACTAGTTCAAACGCATTCTGAAAGTGAATAATGAGTCATACTACTGAATAAGTAGTTATGGATAAATTTATCGAAAAATTTGAAATTGGTTACATACGTGAATAACAGATTCAAATATTGTCCTTGCAATTTCATCTTGAGTATCGTTTCTACGCCAGCCCCAGTCAGAAACTATTTTCTCGTCAATGACTTTCAGTGTAAATAGCTAAAATATAAGCAAAATCAGCATGATTATTGTAATCGAACTATAATTGTTGTTACACGCAATATATACAACTGAACTAATTTAGTTAGTTTGCAAAACACAGCCCGTGTATTTTCAACAGCGTTATGAACCATTCATGTCCATGTGTATTCAACAACATTATGAACCATTCATGTCCATGTGTATTTAACAACATTATGAACCATTCATGTTCATGTGTATTCAACAGGATGATGTCAATGAAACCATTCATGTCCATGTGTATTCAACAGGATGGTGTCAATGATTCCATTCATGTCCATGTGTATTCAACAGGATGGTGTCAATAATTTCATTCATGTATAGAGAACATTCCATGTCTAGACCCACATCGCTTATTAAACACATTAATAGTATTGGTAGGAGTAACATATATTCTTCTTGTTTTTAAATGTCTACACTATACATAGTAAATAATGAATTTGAAGACAGTTTTGACATTAAACATTTGACACTTACATCGCCATGAACACAAAGGAAGGCCCATTCACCGTTGGCCATCCCTAGTTTGTGTGCTATCAGCAGGTAGTGTCGCAACATGTGCCAAGGGACCACAAATATTATCACTGAAATACAAATAATTACATTTGGTAAAGCATGTGTAGAATTGCTGTCGTGCTAATAAATAACACTGAAATACTGAATTCTCTAATCAAAATATACTATTTCATTAACTTTTCCATCTAGTCACAAAACCAATGTGTTTACTAAATATATTTAACTTAGATGTTTCGAAACTTGGTCAACCTTGCCCATTAGATAATGGTCAACATGGCCCATCATTTCCTGTTGTGTTATGCCCAACAAAGCCTGTTAGATAATGGTCAACATTGTCCGTAAGATCATGGTCTATATTGCCCACTGTATAACTGTCAAGATTGATCAGAATTATTCAAAAATACAGTTATTATAAGATTCAAACCATTAAGAGTTTATGTTTAGCTGATTGTCCAAGATTATATCCAATAGCAATGCTATTTGTATTTCTCTTTTTGCTTTTTCATCAGTTAGATCGTATTTATCGGGAAATATATACACATATATCAAATGCATAAAAATGATACGCTACATTTGACCAATAAGTTGCAATAAATACAAACATATATATAGTACCACGTGCAAACTTCTTTATCTGCAACAACATCGACTGTATCTCGCTATCAGTTGTCCCTTCAGTGACATATTTTGTGCTTTTGATATTGTAGGACTGTCCTCTTGAGAAGTCTCTAAGCGCGACGGCGACCGCTTCGTATGGTGCCTGCTTGTCGTTGATCAAGGCAAAGTCGGTCCAGTTGAAGAAGATACTAGTCTGGCGAACGATTTCAGCTGAAAATTAATATTAAATAAATTTACAAACGGCCACTTAGTATTGGAGCAAAAGCCACAAGGCTGTAACTTTTAGGCACACTGATACAGTACACCATCTACGTAGAACAACTTGGCCTACTAGTATCGCATTAGTCATTCAAAGTTTAGTCAGTGTAATAAACGTTCAGACAATTCTTAATTGAATCGATCAATATATCAAGCCTTCTAGTTTGAACCAGTATGTTCAACTATTAAGTTAATATATTTTCATTACTTTTTAAGATAAGCATGGTAATATGTTTTATTAAAATATCAACACCGATATTATTTTGATATTTAAATAATATTGGTTCACCATTATATTCTTTTACATGGACCATATATTTTAATAACACCAAAACAAAACTACTATTATGATATGATACATCAAATGGGGGTTATAAAACAATATTTTATTATGATTGTATAACAATTGTATTAATTTGTTTCCCAAATTACATAATGTTTATATAAAAAACTCTTGCTAAAAACTTTAAAATTTATTCAAACTTAAAATGTTGTAACTTTAAAATGAAACTTCACCAGTAAGACATTGTTGTTCAAATGATGAATGGGTTACCGTAATGTCTGAATCATTTCGTGCTTATTTCGGTTTGTGTTGTTTCGTCAAGACGCACCTGTTTAGTCTTAATATATATATTCGATTCTCATTTTTAATAACAGCATTTTGGGAAGTTTGGGAAGAAAACTTTTCTTTTATAATGCTTTTACAAACCACAATTAACAAGCCTTTATGTAAATAAAATTAAGACAGATATCATAATTCAAGATGGGTTTCAACTATGATTCCTTAGCTTGGAGCAGTTTTCTTGCATTTAAAATTAATCGCAGATAGTATATTTTTGACTCCTCACGCTCATTTAATTGTTGTTTGTAGAAGACGTTATTATTTAAGACCGGTTTTCCGAGAAGCACAAAAAAGTGTGTTGCAAATGATAAGATATTAATTTTCTAACGTCAACTGGTGCAGACAATAATAATTTAATTTGCACAAACGGGGGTTTCTGTTTTGGTTTTTTTTCTTTTATGCATCAAGAAATGAGTACAAAAGCTAATTTGTCTCTTCTTCTATGAAACAGTTGTTTAGTTTATTTTGAAAATCAACAGCAAGAACACTTATATGCGCGGCCTTAACAAACATTGAAATTAAACTTAATAAACTGGATACCAACGCGTCTTTGAGTGCAAATCTGCATTTTAGATTAAGAATTGTTCAGGAAATCCTTATAAACGATTCAAATTAATTATTATATTTTATTAGTAAAAACTGTAAAAAACAACAACATCGTTTTTATCTGTCGGTGTATAAGATATCACAATTTAACATTGTTATTTTGAAAGAAAAAAAATCGAAATGTATTTTCAGCCGGTGGCCTTGCATAAACATTAATAATATTGGTATTAATATATATATAGGTGTTGGAAATGTATTGAAACCATCTTTAAATTGAACAGAAATATGTGAAAAATATTTTTTTGTTTTTATATAACAGGGCTTAAAGAATCGAAAACATCAGGATGAATCGCCAACCAATACCAGGGGGTTTACATTCGCTATAATACAAACATTCTTGGGGCTTCGTTGGCATTTGTGTTGTGTTTTTTTTTATCATACACATCTATACAATATATTAAGAAGCTGTCATTTAAATGCAAGTTTGTAATACAAGCTAGTCATAAGATGCAATTTTAAGTACGACACCTGTGTTATTTCTTTTTTATATTTTGAAAAATTGATTATCAACTTGTTTTGATAGTTTGGAGACTTTGATCATTTCATTGCAAAAGTTAAGCACCACACCTTCTAATGAATGATACATCATCATTTAAGTAATTATCTAATGAGTTGGGTTTTTTATAAAATGCACACTTTTCAATTTAAACCTTACCACAAAAAATAGTCGTTCTATCATCATATATTTTTTTTATATAAGGCAATTGTTTGTCCACTAAATTTGGTTTTATACATTATTCAAAATTATATCAATTCAAATAGTTTAATACGCATCATAAAAATGCATTCACTAACATAAACAAATAACGAAAATATAGGGGAAAGCCCAGTTACCAGTAACCAGTAGCCATAACATAGAACGGTGGTTTTATGAACATTCAAAAAATACAATGAACAAAGGCCAAACTAACATTCATACGTTATTATTTAACCTATTATAAACTAAATTTCTAGCCAGAGAAATCGCCAATCAGCCTTCAAGTACTACGCTTGGTTGTTTAAGACTTATAGTTTTAAAAATGACAGATGATTCATCAAACACGCGATTCATTATATGACTAAATTAGCGGTATATGTGATTAAATATAAATAAATACGAGTGAATGGTGTAATTAAACTAACACATCTTTGTCACTAGCGGATCTAGGGATGGGCGCTACCGGTGCCACAAAAAAACCCCGACGAAGTTTACTTTTATTCAATATACGAGAAAAACAATAATTAAATACGCTTTGAATATAATCCCGAGCATGCCATGCTTTTAGATTTTGACAAGTCAAAGGCACCTCTGATTTACTCTATTTAAAGATATATATGCATACCTTGTACGCATTATTATACTTGTACAATTGATCTAAATAATGCAATCTGGCTACACAGTTTAATTTATTCAAAGGGAATTATGGAAAATGTAAAGTAGATAAACATCGTTAAATGTGGTTTAATCCCCCGTGAACTAATTGTCCATAACTTACGTTTATGTGCAAAACACAAATGTTTATGTTTTCAAATTGCTTTATTTATTGTAAAACATGGAAATATGGGCTAGTGTTGACGCAAATCCAAGCAGTTATTGGAATAATTATTATTTTTATTTTCGAACGATTTATACATGCATAATACGATTTTATCGCATTGAATTAAAATGTTCGTTATATGAAGATAAAACTTTATTGTGCATAATAAGCTGCAATGTTAAGTTTCTTCAGTGACACATGTCATTTAGTTTACTCTGCTGTTCATAGTACATAATGAGTTATTATCATCGATGACAATGTACGTACATGTTAAGGGGCTAGCCACCAAATGGTCCCAAAATCGGTATCTAATCGGTAATACAGTATTTCCACAAAACAAACCAAGACTTGTCAATATGAGCTAATATGATGCCGATATAACAGCATTTTACATAGGTAAAAAATATGTTGTTGCTGTCTAAGCTGAGTTAACATGTTTAAAGATTGTCTTTCTTGTTAGGTATTTGTCTGGCATTGGACAGTGTGCCTTTAACGATTCGGCTGATGGGCTGGTCTTTGTAGTTAGTTGCTTGGTCCCTGTACTGTATAGCTATTACAACATCAACGACATTGAAAGAGTGCACCTGATATACTGGGACACTATCATGTATCGAAAACCCACTATGGTCTTGTTCTGTTCTTTCCAGATCCCACAATATTACTGACTACTTACAGAAGTAATGTAGCGGTCCCGAGAGGCGCACAAGGGTCGTGTATTTGTCCCTGTCCTTGAAGTCTAGGAGGTCGGGCACCCAACTGAATACAGGCAGGTTCCAGATGGATCCTAGTTGAGCCACGCCCAATAGTCCTGCAGGAATAGTATATAAAATGAAGAAATTACAGATAAGTATATAATTATACTAATTCTGTTAATTCACAGTATCGTGTCTTGATGTGTGTGTGGGGGTGGGGCTGATGTTTCAGATATACCTAAGCTAAAGCCACGACCAACATACCTGCACGCAACTTAAGCATTTCGACGATATAAATTAGTCCATGTGTTTAATGAATCATTGTTGATAATTAATCTTTATGTGACACGCCTTGTATGCCAGATCGCCAGCTTTGAACGGACCATAGGTGGTATGTATTTATCAATTTAAATATATCTAAGAGGTCAATGGGTTCATACTGATCGGCAATTGGCATGAGAAAACATAGCATTCTTGTTTGTACTCATATAATATGTACTATAATGTCATCGAAACTACTCATCATAGACCTGGCATGTGGCTTTACCTGGTCAAATTTGATTGTTCGCTTAAAGGGACTGTGTCACAGATTGGAATCAAAAAAAGTTTTTTCTGTAATAGAATGTGTAACGCTTTGATTGCATAATTGTAAAAAAGTACCAAAATGTAAAAATCAAATTGTGTCGGAGACCGGGTTCGAACCCGCGTCGCCAAAATTGATGTCCAAAGGTTTATTCTAATCGGGTGACATAATTAAGCTATACACCTACCTCGGTAATATCACGTGATAACACCGACTAGCCAGTCACGCATAAGGAATGAATTCTACCTTGTAGACTTACCCAGTAATCTTTTTTTAATGGAAAAATACGAAATAACTGCTAAACTTAAATAAATTGTAAACTGTGTGGTACTTCAGTTAGTAAGTTTCAATGCATTGTACACATCGATGCCAAGTTTATATCAGTTTTCGACAATTTTCTTTTTTGTCGCTATTTTATCATACGTGAGACAGCCCCTTTAAGAGTTATTCAGATATCGGTATAGCGGAAACGCCTATGTTGATAAGATGATGTCAACAACAAACTCATTGCAGTTTTTGTTTTATCTTGCAAGGTTGTTGTTTGTGATGTCATTATGTGAGGCCTTACGCTTTATTGTAAGTAACCACTTGTTTTGTAATACGTTTGGCCAAGTTTGTTGAGAACTTGAACAACTCGTTTAGGCCACAGTGATCTCCTGTTTTGATCGAAGTTCGAAGTCGGTTACCCATACATTTTGTGTATTCTTTCGTTATTGATGTGTAACGTTGCAAACACATGTGGGTCTATATTGAGATATTGGATACTCTTGCAAACACATGTGGGTCTATATTGAGATATTGGATACTCTTGCAAACACATGTGGGTCTATATTGAGATAATGGTGACATTTGCAAACTCATGTGGGTCTATAGTGAGATACTGGAGATAATTGCAAACACATGTGGGTCTATATTGAGATATTGGATACTCTTGCAAACACATGTGGGTCTATATTGAGATATTGGATACTCTTGCAAACACATGTGGGTCTATATTGAGATATTGGATACTCTTGCAAACACATGTGGGTCTATATTGAGATATTGGATACTCTTGCAAACACATGTGGGTCTATATTGAGATAATGGTGACATTTGCAAACTCATGTGGGTTAATATTGAGATAATATAGACATTTTCAAACTCATAAGGGTCATTATTGAGGTATTAGAGACAATTGCAAACTCATGTTGGTCTATATCGGGATATTGCAGGCATTTGCACACTCAAGAAATTAGCCATTATATACATGCATATATAACGATAAGCTAAAATAATCTCTTTTCGTTTTGTGTTATCATTGATTAAAATATCAATCACCATTTGTGGGTAAACCAACCCTAACTTCTTCACAACTTAATTAAAACTTTAAAACAGTTATTGTGTTCTTTCTTCATCATTCAAATTTGTGTCCTCAGTAAAAAAATAAACATTGCGTGTTACCGCGCTAAACACGCCTTGTATTATTTCCTTATTTTTAACTTATTTTGAAGAAGATGTATTGTTTTATAAAATCATTCAAAATTCTTTCTTTTAAATTTCAAAGAATATAAAAAGCATTATAGTGCGAATAAGGGCTGAGGCGTCCACAAAATACACTTAAATGTTATGTATTTAAATGGTCCTATAATATAGTGTTAATGTTTTGTTTTAATCTGTGTATGTAGCAAAACTCTTTTCGGCACAAGTGTATATGTGGCATTCATTTTTAAAGTTACTTATATACTATTTTTAGATCTATTTGTCATTATGTTCATTTATTCCGCATATTAAGTTGTATGTATGGAGCAAGTAAATATCTCCTTATAAGTTCATCTCTAGCATGCTAATATAGGACATGTATGCATTTTCGCGTTAAATACTGCACCTGTAAGTGACATTTAGCTTTATCTTTCTGAAGAGTATATATAGATATGCACGCGTGATGAAAAGGCTTGTGTGAATATACATTATGAAACTAGCTGAGATTCTGTGTATACATTATGAAACTGATTGTGTGCATACATTAATATAATAATTTGTGTGTATACATTATGTAAAAGTTTGTCTGAGTGAATTATGTAAAAGTTTGTTCGTATGCATTATTTAAGAGTTTGTGTGTATATCTTATTATATTAACGTTCCTGTGTATACAATATGTAAAGTTTATGTAAATGCATTACGTAAAAGTTTGTGTGTATACAGTATGTGAAGATTTGTGTGTTTATACATTTTGTAAAGGTTTGTGTATATACATTATGTAAAGATTTGTGTGTTTATACATTATGTAAAGGTTTGTGTGTATACATTATGTAAAGAATTGTGTGTTTATACATTATGTAAAGGTTTGTGTGTATACATTATGTAAAGATTTGAGTGTTTATACATTATGTTAAGGTTTGTGTGTATACATTATGTAAAGATTTGTGTGTATACAGTATGTAAAATGTTGTGCGTATATATTATGTAAAAGTTTGTGTAAAAACATTATGTAAAGGTTTGTGTGTATACGTTTTGTAAAGATTTGTGTGTGTGTATACATTATGTAAAATTTTGTGTGTATACATTATGTAAAAGTGTGAGTTCATACAGTATGTAAAAGGTCCTGTGTATACATGTATTATGTAAAAGTTTGTGTTGCAAATTTCGCATTATATTTTGGTTAAAACGATGTTCCTTTCATTAAAATTGTATGTTTTGTATACATTAATTGCTTTTATGTTAACCTGGTAGAAATTAAGTATAAGAAATTATGTTGTATCTTTAGCTTTGCTTAAATTGTGCATATGACGCTTTACCTGCGGAGCAAGGTGGTCCTATTACGACATCGGGGTCGTATTCTTCCACAGCATTGACAAATGATTCCATTGCTTGCTTGGAGTCGCAGTTGGAATCATACCACTTCGCTCTGTAAAATATCCAAACACATATGTCTTATAAAGAATGGCTAGAAGTGCATTCATAAAACATCAATGGGGGCTACAAGTCCAGGGGTCACAAATAGTTTGTGTATATAGGTGAAATCGGGGGCAAGATGAACTAAATTTTATTTTAAAATGTTTTGAATCATTTTCAAGATATGTAAAAAGAAAAGTTATTTCAGGGAAGCTCTTTGTAATGTCTTAAGGAAACTTGCCTTACGTTCGTTCAGTAATTAAGCAAGGCAATACACTCGGAACTTTTCTGTCATTTTCCGTCGAAAACAACCTCAGATGTATGCCGGTACATCAGTAGAGGCCAATCGTAAAACTCTAGATACTGGGATTAATTAAGGTTATTGTTTTAATGTGTATTTTGTATAATAAAGTTTCAATTGATTGCCAGTGAAGTGTATAATTGCATCAATAATTAAGATTCCAAACAGTGAAGTCATTAAGTTAAACTGCTGAATTGAAATAACTACGCGATATAGTTGCAGCGTAGTTAAATGTTAAGATCTCTGACATTGTAAACCGCCCATATACATCCGAGGCTGTTTTCGATGAAAAATTACCGAGGCGTTCCGAATGCAACGCAATAATTTAAATAGTGCATGTCACTTCTGAGAGATGATTAGAGTAGATGTTGTGTCTGAAGTCTTAGGTCTTGTTACAACTAAACATTTTATTGCAATTAATAATGTCTTTCTTTAATTGACAAGCAGGCATTGTAAGTATGTCATGGACAATATAGTAATGACATTTTATTAAATTAATTTTCCTAAACTGTCATTTTCATTGTCAAAACCTGTGTTTGACAAGTTACTTAAAACAAAGCTCATGAATACTTTGAGTGAATGTTTAAATGTCATCCTGTTTACAATGTTAATGAAAAATCGTAAACATCAGAAAAGTCTATTAAACGCTCACTGCATTGTTTTTGAAGGGAACTCGGAAAACAAAACAAAGACAAATAAGTATATCCTATAAAAACTCAAGTGGGCATAAATAGCTTTGTTCAAATAAGGAGTATAAAGTCACGTTAAGATGGAGTTTTGTGTAAAGTAAAAAGATATGTTGACGTAATGAAAGTCGTATCAAAAAAGTATAATGAAGCTATTATAGTTCTAAGCTATTCAACACTATAAATGCGTGGGTTAAAAATGGCAACATTTCAGATACACTTTACTTGTCGTGATATAACGAATATAATGTGTACATTTATTAAGACGAAATAAAAACAGAAAATAAAAAAGAACAATAACATTAAAAAATATTGTTAATAATTTTAATGGCATTGCCATTGAAAACTACACAAAATGGACATGAAAATACAAAAAAAAGTGACTGCCTTACCTAACAGTTTTGAGACCGTTACCCTAAACTCAGATATCTTGGCCTTAAAAGACTTTAAACTCTTTGTTTAATTCCTCATAAAAATATATTTTAATTGCAAATTTGTCAATATTTGTAATAAGCGTCTTCTAGCAATGACAGTATGTCAGGTATACCAATACTAGTGAATCAATATCGTGATATATAATTTATTGTATGATATAAATACATATGAAAGAAATTGTTTATTCAATTACGTTCGGTCACCTGTTAATATATGATTTATATTGTTTTTGTTCTCGACAGATTTTGGCCACAAATACCTATATGACGTTAACTTGTCAAAGCAATAACCATTTCTCACATGTTATATGTATTTAACAATTGTTCCTTGTCAAACGTTTACTCCCTGACTGCTCTACATCTGGCTTTATCTGTTATGGTAATTTTATATGTGTTGTGCATACTGTTATATGCTGCGAAAAGATGCCTCAGGGCAAAACACAGGAACAACACAATCGTAGCACCTCTGCCATTTAAAATCGTACACATCTTCGAATGTTTGCTGATGCATAAGTACAAGTTATTCGTAAATTTGATAATAATATCTACCATGAATAGCGTTTAAACGTGTTATTTTTAATTCAAACTGATTTCCAATAGAGTGTTTTATTGCATAAATAGTTAAGATTCCTTATAGTTAAGTCCTTAGGCTTAAATGCTTAATATTTTGAAAGCACTTCGCGATCTACTTGCAGCGTAGTTAAATAAAAATAATTCTGACATCGCAAAACCGTCCATATACATACGAGGTTGTTTTCGATGAGAAATAGCTAAGCTGTTCCGATTGTGTGTTAAATGCTGCAAAAAAGTCCAAAGGGAAAACGCAGGGAAAACAATGATTTTGTTTACTGTATGATTTTGTCTAGATGCATTTAATGCAGGATAAACATTTGCCATCTCCTCTGCGATATACTTGTATGATTGTTGAGTGATTGTTGTTTTTGCAAAATAGTTGTTGTAATTTTAATACGACTGCTTTACGAGTTATGACATATTGAAATGTGGTACGAAACAAACTTCTCACAACGCCGATTTATCAAATGTAAAATGGTTTATTGTCATATCGTGATGTTTTATTTGCATAAAAAGCGCCGGAGTGTTATGACAATTTAATGAACCATATGTCCGTGTCAGAAAGCATTTTCCAAGCACGTGTCTTTCACGTACAATGATACAAGCAACTAACTTACATTAAAGCAACATTTCTGACGCTCACCAGGTCGATAGGCCGAAAGCATTTTTTTTACTTTAAATCAGTGTGATAGACATAGGTGCTGTATGTACACATGTAAAACAAAGTTAGATATAAGCAGTTCTGCCCTGCTGATTGATTGTGTTCAGTTAAATACTGACATCATGAAAAATCAAAAATAATTTTAAGATCTGCCAATTTTGACGAGGTTTCTTATGTCGTAGCTCAGAAAAGCAAAAATTAAACAACATATTTTATGAATTTAGAAGACTTTTTTTTACTTACTTACTTATATTTGCATATATAATCTGAGTAAATTGAAGTGCTAAATTTAAATGTTATTAAACACTATGAGGTTGAAGTATTATTTTCTTGTAGGTTTGTCAATGTTATGATATGAACCACGACATGCAGACTATGACGTCATAGTTCCGTGAATGCGAATTTCATTGTGTTATGTGTATTAAAGGTCGAAGGTGCTTTAATGTAATTTTCATTTCGATTTGTATGATAGGTTTTTGGTATGGCTACTAAAACTGACAATTCAAAAATGGGCCATGAAACCCTTTATTCTTGTCGTTGCGTTTCACAAAGTCTCACCTAACATTCCCCAGATGATGGTGCTGACGTATATACGCCAACGCCAGCTTCATAGCTCCAACACTTGTACGAGCGCTAAAATTGTGGTACTCCTTTTCAGGTGCCAACCAAGCAATTCGGAACTCTTGGTCATCCGGGTCCTTTTTATATCGTCTGCAATCCCCTTTTGGCTTAGGAATCACTTCTATTTTCTTCGGTATTTCACTTTCGGTAACTAAATTTGGATCCACCGTTCCACATTGAAGAAAATAAGAAAATATTATTCCAAAAAGTATGAAAACACCCATTGCTGTTTATTTACACCCCAAAACAGCAGCACTTAATTTCTCTATGCAAATGCTGTGAAATATCGTAATCATGAACAAACTCAAGTATTCACCAACGTCGTCTACAAATATTGGAACGAAAAAAACACGTTATGCAAAACATAACCACAAGTAAAACGTAATCCAACATAGAAATAGTGAAATAACACTTTATTTTGACACGCATGTACAATGACAGAAAATAAATCCAAGAAAATGTCTGTCCCGTAGCTAAAACACACGTTTAGTATTCAGCCATTTTGTTTCTATGCGATCCTCCATTGTCTCAAAGTTAACGTTATGACGTATTGTGTAAGAACCAATCAAAGTTTCGCTTAAACAATGAGTGAAGACAGTTCATGGGCCGTTACATTAATTAGCTGTCCAGCGAAGCGTAAATATGACAACACATGACTTGTCATAGATTTGCCTTTGACCTACCGTCTTGGTTTGACTTGACATTCAGGTTACTCACTCAATATTCGTTCATTGTCCAGACGTTACGTTTTGGACGTAACAGAAGACGCATCGCGTTAGTATAATTAAATCAATTGTGATATAGTTAATAAAGTTATTGTGTGAACATTTGCTGTTTACCAATGGGTTATGCAAATGTCATCAATATGAGCAGAATGTCGTATACAAACACTGGTTTGGTAATAGTTTTGACAGTTCTAGCTGTTTGTGTTGTTTCTAGACACTGTGTAAAATTTGAAACAATATTATACCCGTGTTTGAGTAATTTTGTAGAAATATACCTGAAAAAGAATCAATACGATAAGTTCAGAGGTAGGGGAACACAGTAAACTGTTATAAGCCCCACAATGCAGACGGAATCAAAATTAAACAAGAAAATATCACAAATTTGTTGACTGTTGTGAAAATGAAAACATTTCGTGAAACGTTGATTAATGATAGGGACACATTACCAACAGACTCAGTGGAACAAACTGAACTCTAAAAGGTGCCCGCATGCCCATGTACAGGGCGTGCAGCGACCAATAGATCCACCGGAAACACATGAGCCCGTGAGCCGTTCATCATCACGGACGACAGGAAAACGAAGAACTGCAACTACATGTACATAGGAAGCAATTGGTAGCTCTGTGATGTTCGATATGAGCCGGCGTGGGCGTAGCTAGCCCTCTATTAATGTGGATTCATAATTGTGCTAGGGGGTTACGGGTGCATACTCCCTCAAAAAAGAAAGAAAACCATGGTGCAATCTGGTGCATTCTGGGCGTTCTGAGGTGCATTACTTAGTACTGGAAAATGGACAGTTTTAGGATCATGTAGTCAAATACGCATACTGCACTTTTGGCTGTTTTTTGTTAGAATCATGTGAATTTAGCCGCGTACTCGCGTTTAGGCCGCAACGCGCCTGGCAGAAAAAAATGTTATAAAAGGATATGAACACTGTGGGCCAGCTATACAAAACAGACACATCTCGGGACTCAACCTAATGTCTGTCCATAGACTTCGCGGCTTTAAGAATCAAAGTGCTGAAAGCACTGATGGACTAGGGCTTAATTTAGGGGAATGTTGACAACCAAGTTCTAAGCATTGAAAAAATCGGCTCACATCACAAGGGGTCACTGTTTAATGGGCTAGCTTAAACTTTTGACTTAAAATGCTTGCAAGCTGCAAAGGAAATTTGAAAAATCTCGTTAAGTGTGTGTAGAGTGAGGGGGGGGGGATGGCGGGGTGTGGGGCTAAAGCGTTAAATCAGATAAAGTCATAGTTCTTTTGAATTTCTCAATGTCGTTTAATCAGACTTGTTCAAATTGATTTACGTGTTTGGCGTATGTTAACCAAAGTACACATACTTCTTTAATTTGATCAAATCTTTTATATCAATGGTCTGTTATTTGCAGTTTCAGAGAAGATTTTCAATGATGTCAATATATACTATATAGAAAATATGTCACCTCTTTTTCAGGGGAGCTTTAAACCACAGGGCCATACTTTGAACAATCTTTGTAAAATACATCTGCATTGTACACGTATGTCAGACTGCATGCACAATGCTATTAGGAAGTAGTTTTTATTTGAAAAGCGAAGAATTATTTTCTCCCTCTTAATTAGTGCTTGGTATTCAATTAATATAAAATGTTACCATGATAACTTAGTGCTGTTGATAAATATTAGGCACTGGCTTCTGTCTCATGCTATTCTTATTACTGCTGCAGACTTTTGTACAAAGCAAGTTGAGTAGACTAAGATGAGATGAATATCGTTTATCAAGTATGAAATATTGAAATGTCTTTTAAATACATTGACCATCAAATTTCTTAACATGGTGTCAGCAGTTCATCACACTGCTTGTGAGAATGAAATACCAAACATAATCATATTCTTTATTATATACCGATCATCAATCCACATGCAATACATATCACAAGATACTTTAACCCATATTCCGCTCCAGTGCAATACGGCCATATACCACTCTTGTGACGTCACGTCATAACAAGTATGTTGCGCAATATTCAATTGATGTCATTAAACCAATGAGTGCATCCTTAAAATACAATTTATTATGCAAAGATGTGGCTTCTAAGTGATCTTATCAGTAATGTATATAATAAAAGGATTATTAGTACTGCGTTTTGATCCGGATATGGCGGAGTGTCATATTCGATTCTGGTAGTTTTTTGTAGATTTTGATTTTACTCGGCTTTTGCCTTGTGAAAACCGAATCTGCAAAAATCTACTTGAGTCGACTACAACCTCCTGGATCAAAACGCAGTACTTATAACCCTATTATGTACAAAACCTGTTACCCCATGGACAGAGCTTCTTTAACCCACAGGGCCATTGTAACTTTGAACAATCATTGTATGCAGTACTTATAACCATATTATGTACAAAACCTGTTACCCCATGGACATAGCATCTTTAACCCACAGGGCCATTGTAACTTTGAACAATCATTGTAAAAGACAACTACATGTCAGACTACATACAAGATGCTAAGAAAGTAGTTTGGAAAAATGAGAATTATTTTCTCCGTCTTAATTTGTATGCATTAGATGACTCAATAAATGCAGCAGTTGAGCATTCTTGTATTGTTCTCTGTCACTGTCCTGATAGCTCCCTATCTCAATAGTTGCAAAAGGTTGCAGGTTCATGATTCCCTGGTCCAATATGTCATACAGAAAGAAGATGTTGAATGTAGAATCAAGAAGCTTTCCTTTCAGGCAATTCGAATTGAATAGTACTGTAACATTTGGAGTGCCTAGAATTTGTTGTATTCGTAGGCAACATGTATCAGGTGTTGCAGTACATTTGGCAAATACTTTTCACCCGTCCTTGTAAATCTAAAAAAGCTTTCATTTTGCAAAAGTAGTTCATATAACTATAATAAGGTTGCTTAATCAGAGTTTGAATAATTCTGAAAACTAGATGTGCATTTAATTGCAGCAATTTGAACTCCAACTCATAATGTCAATTAAGCTGGTTAAGCAATACTGCAGTTCCTTGGTATGGGGATTGCTTTATTTACTTGAATAAACAAACATTTCTTGCGTTGGATAGTACAATGTATCTTTGATTTGGATTGTAAAGTATAACTTATATAAATAAATATATATTCTTAACTTTTAATATATAATTAGACAATTAGTCAATTTTTTAACTGCGCACCAAAACCCTGAATCTGAATACACAAGCTAATGCATTAGTCAATTGTAACCATGCCCCCCCCCCCCCCTCGGCCCCGGAATAGCGGGGACTTTTATTTTCGGTCCAGCCAACCCCAGCTAAATTCCCCGCCCTGCGGAGATAATCTGGTGGTTAAGTCCCCACCAAATGCACCTGCACCCAAGGAACATTAGGTTAAGCCCCATCCACACTGTATTTTCCGGGAAGACCCGGCACTGCGGGGCCTACTGAAAGGTAAAAACATGGCCCATTTCGACGGCTATCCCCGGTATACCCCCGGATGTGGGAGCCTTGGTTTCAATTGACTGGTGCATAATGATCCTTGTGATCCAATCTCATGCCGAGACGATTTCTGTTCTAACATTGCCAGGTTAGTTATTCTTAGGCATAAAAAAGCCTGGACAGTATTTGAGAAAGACTGTTGTGAGGTTAAATCTTCATTACTTCACTATTCCACAACATTGGGTGATAATGGAACTTTATTGAATATTTTGATTTTAAGTTTGTTCCCTTAACGCCACAAGTCAACTGATTAATACAAATTGATTCAATTCTATCTCCACAATATTATATAAACACTTAATTGCAGCTTGTTGTCCAGTCAGCGCAGTGATTAGCGCACTCGCTTCTCATCAAAGCGACCCGGGTTCGAGTCCCAGCCTGGGCGCATGTGATTTTGGTATGTGGTCATCAAGCTGGACAAGTGGATTTCCTCCAGTTACCTCGGATAAAATGAGTGTTTCAGATGCATTACCAGGAAAACTTATTTTTGGTCTTAAAAAATGAACGGAAACGTTTAACCAATCCATTATTTCAATAACAAGCGGTGGCAATGTCACTGTGATTTAACTTGATTTAACTAATTGGCGCCCCCTGGAGGTGGCGAGCTGATATCAAACGCATTTTTCTGGTTGGACATAGGAGGCCGAGTGATTGATTAAATTCGTATAAAATTCATTTAATTAATCGTATTTTGTTTTTGTTAAAGTTTATTGATGAAACAAAACAAGAACATTTTAAGTAAGGAAATAAATAATTGTCGTTCCTAAGCACGCTTGTAGATAAAAACAGACAAGTTTATAATACATTTAAACAACTTGTCCCGTTTTTGTGACTTTAGCTATAAAACATGACGACATGATAATTTATTTTCATTCGGAGCTCCTTGGTCATTTTTATCGAAAACAACCCAGGATGTATACCGGTACATCCGTAGAAGCAGTTCGTTAAATTTTGAATTATATTATTAATTTAAAATATTGCTTTAGCTTGTATTTGTTGATCTAAGTTTAAATTGATTGCCAGTGAATGGTATTATTGCAAACATAATTAAGATTCCCAAGAGTTAAATCATTAAGTTTAACTGCTAAAGTAAATTACTACGCGATCTACTTGCAGCGGACTTAAAGTGTACCGATTTCTGACATTGTACACCGTCCATATACATATACATCCGATTTTGTTTTCGATAAAAAATGCCCGTGGAGCTCCGAATGAATTTATTCAAAAGAGAATCGTAGCAGACAACATGTTCGGCGTTCTGGTGTTACTGATATTGTTGAATACACGGCAGTTACTCCCCTTTGAACATACTTGATAGTTTTCCTAACGACAGTAATGCACACTGACATAATGTAAATAACACCTTAATTATAATTAAAACTAAGACTGGATTCTATCATAAGCAGAAGTTTATGTATTTTTAAAGTGCATCATTCCTTTTAAAAGTACGGTCCTGTTTAACAATATTTTAAACAGCATGTTAACTTGAATAATTTAGTCTTTGTTTTACCGTTTGCAAAAAAAAAAATGAATACTAATTCTGTTAAAACAAACTTGCAACTGTAAAAAGATACTAATATTTATGTATCGCAATGCAGACATTGATTGGACGAGCGAAGTCACCTGTTGTTTTTTTGTGGGGGGGGTCGTGTCCGCTATCGTTTCAACCCTAATTGTACACATTGACTGCACGAGAGCCGTCACGTGGTGTTTAATTGCCACCGATACAAAATATTTAAATAAAAAACAATATATGTATAATTAGTTTGTCATTCAACTAATTTGTTAACTTAACAAACTTATTCATGGCGCCCCTTGATGCTTTGCATCAATGGTCTGTATTGTATCTTTATTCCTATGCCATACTTAACATGACCTAAGGCTGGAAAAAATGTATTATTTTATCTGATCTCGTTTATAATAAAGATGGTGTTTAATTACTTAATTTGATCGCTATTCAAATAGCTCTGAAACAAAAACAGACGTAAAGCGCTTCAATTTCTCGATGAAATAACTTAGAAGAAAGCTTTTGTATTTTAAAGTTTATGTGAAAAACTTACTGTGTTGAGAAAGACTCTTTAAAGTATCATAAGTTCAGATGCAAGCAGCTTAAAGAATATACTGTACATGTACTAAGTCACCTTGTCACGTATCAAGGCAATGGCAACAAAGTATTGGTGTCCGGTCACCCCATATTATTTTGCTAGCATTCGTTTGCTTATTACTTAAATTTAAAATAAATGACATACATTCATAAAGCATGGTCAAACTTGGCGCGAAATCAAATCGCGATGCGCCTAAAGTCAAGTTAATGAAAGAATGAAGAATCAGGTAGTATAGATCGCCCTTGAATCAATAATATTATTATTGTAAAACAACTCTTATTATTATATCATTATTATTATGTAAACTTGTAAAAAGATAAAAACATTGCTCGCCTATCCTATTTTTGTGGAGATCGAGGGGGAGGGGGGTCAAGGGGGCATGAATAAAGTTGTTCCAGTTCGTACTTTTCTTTTTTCATTTCAACCGAAATCAACATATTTTCCAAAGTCTGAAAACGTGCGTTTAATAATGTTTCTGGGAATAATAATAACAATTCATAGTCTGAGGTCAACAGCCAACCACTTTGCTCATAACTGTTTATCGGCTAGACCTACCTTCAGGCAAGACACATCATAGACAACACTGTAATTATCTGTCAAAGATTCAAAGGCCCTACTTTAAAATTCAAAGAAAAACCATTAAACGCTAGGATAAATAGTCGGGATTGAAATCAATTGTGAAATGTTACCGCTCTTTATACTTAAGAATTAAAAACAGCCCCAGTAACTTGTGATTGTGCACTGTGTATGTTTACGCACACATTTTACGCTCTTAAGTATTTGCTCTCTTTTTCTGCGAAACAACTTGGGCTACGGAGAAATAGCATGTGTACAAGCATGGTAGAAAGTATTTATATATCTATACTCAAGTACTTTTTAATGCTGTACCCAACAAACTTCTTTTGACTTAGATGTCACGAGTTTTCGCACATTTTCCAATACTTGATGATGTCTGTCCATATTTCATACATTGACACAGATTTGAACTACTGCATGACTTTATTTAAATATATTTTAGCCTGGGGTAATGTACAGGTAAATTACATAAATTATCGTTATAACTAAACGCTCACGAATATCCAATAAGGAATGTATTTAATACTTTTTACATAATGTACTTAAATAAGGTGCTGCAAATATTTATTTACACAAACCACTTATTTGGAAGTTGGTTCTATAAGGTAACCGGCTTGTCTGACTGAAGAGAAGCGTCTTGTCACTAAATGTAGGCCCCACGTTCTTCAGTGATGATTTCTGCCACTTACTGATCTTTTTGTCTAGTTCATATTTTAAAGAGAAGGTCCCGGAAAGATGAATCAAAGTAATAAGTCGTCTGACTTGTTTTCCAACACAAAAATGAGTTCTTTCAATTCAGATAGTGCTTGTTAAACTACACATGTATTTGTTGAAAGCCCCGAGCCCTTGTTAAAGATAGATAACTTGGTGAACGTCACTTGTAATGTGTATTGATAAGCTTGATCATTTTTGAAGTTTTATTATAATTTAAGCGAACTGAGCTGAAATTAATCACTTTCTCTAGTAAGCATCAAACCCACGACAGGCTCGGTAACATTTTACAACTACATCAACCAACACACTTGATAGCTGTACGGTCCTTCACGCGAATTTATTGAACTGTTAAAGATACATCAGTTTTTATGTTTGACTGATCATGCCACGAATTAACCAACACTTCATATGTTTGACTGATCATGCAAAGTATTGACCAACAGTTCATATGTTTGACTGATCATGCCACGAATTAACCAACAGTTCATATGTTTGACTGATCATGCCACGAATTAACCAACAGTTCATATGTTTGACTGATCATGCCACGAATTAACCAACAGTTAATATGTTTAACTGATCATGCCAAGTATTAACCAACAGTTAATATGTTTAACTGATCATGCCAAGTATTAACCAACAGTTAAGAGCTTTACTGATCATACACAGTATCAGTATCAGTTAACCAACAGTTCATATGTTTGAATGATCATGCCAAGTATTCACCAACAGTTCTTATGTTTAACTGATCATGCCAAGTATTGACCAACAGTTCATATGTTTTACTGATCATGCCAAGTATTAACCAACAGTTCATATGTTTAACTGTCATGCCAAGTATTAACCACCAATTCATATGTTTAACTGATCATGCCAAGTATTGACCAACAATTCATATGTTTAAATGTCATGCGAAGTATTGACCAACAATTTATATGTTTTACTGATCACGCCATGTATTAACCAACAGTTCATATGTTTAAATGTCATGCGAAGTATTGACCAACAATTCATATGTTTTACTGATCATGCCAAGTATTAACCAACAGTTCATATGTTTAACTGTCATGCAAAGCATTAACCAACAATTCATATGTGTAACTGACCATGCCAAGTATTTCCGAACAGTTCATATGTTTAACTGTTATGCAAAGTATTAACCACCAATTCATATATGTAACTGACCATGCCAAGTATTGACCAACAATTCATATGTGTAACTAGCAATGCCAAGTATTTCCGAACAGCTAATATGTTTAACTGTCATGCAAAGTATTAACCAACAGTATATGTCTTTCCCTCGCATTGTTGTGATATTGTATGGTTTATATTAATATAAGCTAGTAACATTGTTATATATACAGCAGAGGTCGGCCTGATAAAAACCAGTTACAGAGTCGGTAGTTCTCGTCCTGAGGACCTTCGGAATCGTTATGCATTCGATATTCAGGTCGTCGGTGTATCATAGAGTCATCATGTCGTTTGTGTATTTAAGTTTGCAATTAAACTTAAAGGCTTGTACAGCTAGATACAACTGATTAATATCTCATTTGACTTTATGATTACATAGGGGTTTACATTGAACAATGAGTTCATTAAATTAATTTAACATGACAATGGGAACAACAAAAACGAATTATTTGCAAAACCAAACAACAACAATGGTCTACTTATAACGTTGATTTTATATAAAACTGAAAAAATGAAACTTTTTACCTATGATTACATTTTCCCTGGTAATTGCTTATTTATACATACAATCATAAAGTCATGCCTCGATGCATTTGTAGACAGTTGCACGAACTCGCCGCCACCACATTAACGCGATCGCCAAAGTCTGCTAATGGCAAGTACGGAGATATTTGACAGTTGATTCTTCTAGCTGACATAGGAAGTGGTTTGATTTTGGTATGTTTACACTAATTTTTTGTTTACCGGTATGGCACAGCACGGTATCCACATTTTCTAGGACCGGCATAATACAGCAACGGCCATAGTATGGCTCCAGCTCAACCAATTATGTTCCTAACAAATCCAGTGAATTTTGAATGTTTGAATGTTACGTATGATCATCTTTTTATAGATTAACCCGAAGCACACAAAGCGGAATATTACAATCAATTTGTTCGAGATGTTATGTTCAATGTTCATTTTATTTGTGCGAAAATGTTATTCTTCTTCATTTGGTTGTGCTTTGCTTTTCTGTTTCGATATACTTCTTTCTCCGTTTCAATCTCTTACTTTCTCCTCAAGCTGCACTCTTACAGATTGGCCGTTTTGACTACTTTTTTATTGTTTGACTTAGAATGAGCCAATCTTTAATAAAAAATGTCTGGAAACAAGACAAGACTGCTTACAAAAGATCAGATAGCAATTTTTCATTTTTACGTTAGAAAATTGATATTCTATTACTAAAAGCGTATCTAACGATTTGAGAAAAATGAAAATTTCGGCGGTTTTCCAAACAATTGAGATCTGGGGCCGATTTTTCGAAAAAGATTATCCCGGGATTAGCGGCTGATCGCGATCAAAAACGGGATTAAGATGATCTTGTTAATTTTTGGGTTTCACGAAACATTATCTGGTGAGCTTAATCCCATTATTTTAATCCTTATAATTAATAGGATTAAATCTCGGATAAGCGATTTAAAAATGGCCGATTTTCACAGAAGATTGCAGCGTCTGCGTGAGAGAGCGGCCGGAATTACTATTCCGCGCCTGTTTAGGGACAGATTAAACCCGTTGGAGGTGCTATCGCCAGAGGAGGTGTTTCGGCGCTACCGATTTAGGCCGGAGAGTATTATTACGCTGGTGACACTGATGTTTCCTTTGTTGGAGAGGGCAACTCAGCGTTCTTGTCCCCTACCCCCTTTTCTGAGTGTATTAGTAACACTCCACTTTGTGGCCAGTACTTCCCATTACACCGTAATTGGTGATGTTCATGGCCTTTCGACTTCATCTGTGTGTCGCGCAGTGCGTAGGGTTATTATAATTATGGCTAGGCTTGCCAAGAGGGTCGTGTCATTTCGGAGAGATGTCGGTGTGTGCAAGGCGAAATTTTATGCACTTGCGGGTAAGAACATACACGCATTTATATATAATAACATAATCGATGTATTTCCTTCCTGTGAATATAAAATTCGGTAGTTCCTAAAACCACCGGACCGGAAGTGGCGGAAGTGAAGCAGCTGTCAAACATTGTCGAACGATTTTTAACATTTCATACCTAAGGAAGTATTTTTCCATCATTTATTAATCGATTTAGCTAACTGTAAAACACAAAATATCGTGTGTAGTGTATACATCTAAAGAACTTAGCCAGTGATGATTGCAAAACATTTTATTTGATTTTTTATTCAATTTGATTTCAATTATTCTGACAAACCAATCGTGTTTCTAGCATTTAGATGCTATTCTTTTCTAATTGTATTGGAACACATTGCTCAAGATGAAAGTAAATGAGAATGATATGATATTGTAAATGTTCTATCCCCGGAATTGGTGTAAGTAAATAACTTGTTAACTATTAACTATATATACCCATGGAAGGAAGTTGTGATGAGTTTGTTATAGTTTAAACTTATTCATTTTACAATGATTGTAAAACTAATTAATAAGCATTATATTATTCATTCCCGCTGGCAGGATTTTATGAGAGAGTGTGGTCTTATGTTGTTTGGGAGTCAGGAGTACCTGGATAATACAATTGTCTAACTTGGTATCTACTTATCAATCTCACACTGATGCACTTGCATGATGCAGTCATGCACCCAAGCTGGGAAATCGAACCAGGGTCGACCAGATGAAAAGCAAGTCACATACCGGACAACCAAAGTCAGTGTGTTTTATTGTACTAAGGTCGTTCATGTATTATTCATAATTTTTTTCCATAAGGGTAAGGCACTTGTCCATAGCATTACATATTTGACCTCAAATTGTATTTTTTTCTCTATAAGATTTGAAGACGGTTTACCAAAAGATCAATTTATGAGGGTGCAGCTTTGAAGACAAGTTTTACTACTGTTGTATGTGTACTATTTCAGATGGTTTGTGATGCAAAGCTTCGTTTTATGAATGTTGTTGCCAAGTGGCCAGGAAGTGTCCATGACTCGAGAATATTCAGAGAGTCACGCCTTGCATCAGAATTAGAGCAAGGTACCTGGAGTGATTTTTGTTTTGTTTAACTTTCTAAGCTTTTGAATTATTTTGCTTTAGGTTGGTAGTAATGCACCAGTCAATTGTAACCACAGCCTTTCGGAATCAGGGAAAAGAGATGTGGTTACAATTTACTAGTGCTACATAATCGAAACAACAGTGCATGGTGGATAATAAAAGTACTAGTCTCCTATTAGGGATATATTATGAAGACTTTGAAGTCTTATGCTAAACGGTTCCTGGTCTTTACACAAACTGGTCAATATGGCTTTTATGTGATTTTTTTTCAAGAGGTATTATGATGTTATATGATAAAATTAGGATGTTCTTTAAAATGTCAGGTCAATATTTTTTTATTTTGTCTAAGAAAATTTTCTTTTATCCAATCTTGATTAACTGTCTCCGTGGCATAGTGGTTATGCATCCGCCTATGGAGCGGGAGGTCATTGGTTCGATCCCTGGCTGCCTCATAGTGCAAGGTCTAAAGACACACACACACACACACACACACACACACACACACACACACATATATACACACACACATACGAAAGGTGGATTTATAGATTATGAAATAACAGTATTAATTTGCAATATTTTAAAATTAATCTCGGAAACAGAACACTGACCATTTGTTATAATTTGCTTGATGTTGTATTGTAGGCCAACACAATGGGTACATACTGGGAGACAGTGGGTATGGCTGTAAGCCATACCTTCTCACACCATACCTGAATCCAAGAACAGGACCTCAAGAAACGTACTTCACATGCACTACTTTTATGTAGATTATAGATGCTTATTTTAAGCTCGACTATTCGAAGAATAAGGAGAGCTATACTACTCACCCAATCGTCTGCGTTGGCGTCACCCCTTGGTTAAGGTTTTGCTTGCAAGCACACATAGGTAAATATCTCAGCAACTACTTGAGGCATTGCATTGGGACTTTATACAATGGTACTCAACCATCCAACCTATTTAACTAACCAAGTTAGATAATTCTAGTTTGCATTTCATGCAAATAATCGGCTCTATTGTAAGTTAGCTTATTTATCGTATATGCCTGAATTGAAGTCATTGGTACCAAAATCAGCAGATACTAAAACAAAAACAAAAAAGTCATGTGTGATTGCGGCTCTAAACTGTTTGTTTTCCTTTTGTACAATTTGTTTCTGTTTCTTTTTCGTTTACGCTTCTGTTTTATAACATCATGATTTTGGGTTTCGCTATATCCGAGTACCTGTTGTAATTCAACGCTGGTAAGAACTCTTTATTTTGCTTAAGCTGCATATAACGATTTGTTAAAGATGCACTAATACTCACAAAATAGATTTAACACATTTAATAAAATTGTTTTAATATACCAAAAATGATGAATAAATATCGAAAACAATGGTTCTTATGAAGAAACCGAGTTTAATTTAAAAGAAATGAGCAGAAAACACGGTATTTCTACCTTATGAGACGATAGTAGATCGCAGTAATTCTTTAAGCATTCACCAATCACTTCATATCTTTTTGCTTTTTCAGCGATAAAATACACGGTTACAATCATGTTATCAGTTATTAATATTTTGCACAAACGCATTATTTAGTAAGTAGTTAAAGGTTTATTACTCAAAAATTATGTTTGTTATACAGGTGTATGAAATGATTTTGAATTAGGGTGTCACTTTAAATTTTGTCAAGATGCATGTTTGCTTGAATATGCGCTTTTGTAACACCATTGATGTTCTGTTAAACAGCTACATTTTTAGATATATTTCCTGTGTTTTGTGAGTATAATACTGTGTAAATGTTTTAGCTTTCATATTACAATTGAAAGCAGAGTAAAATCCTTGCATAGCATGTTATATTTTGTTCGACCTTGATGGTTTGAATGCTACGTATGACCATCCACGCATGGTTTACCGGAATACAAGAGGGCGGATTAGTATCAATACATCAATAATTCGTCAGAGATGTGTTATTTTAAAGGTTCAATTCATTTTTTTCTTCATTTGATTGTGGTTTGCCTCTCTCATTTTCGTTTGGATTTTTTGTTTCTTTCTTACTTCTTTCCTCTTTTCAATCTCGGACTTTTTCTTCAACGTTTATTGTACCATCTGCTCTTCTCTTTTTCGTTTACGTTACTTCCTCTGATCTATAACGTCATTCTCTCGTGTTTCGTTCTCCTCGAATACCTGCTGAACTTCAAATTACTCTTGATGTTCATTTTCTGCGTAAATGATATTATGATTAATAAACTTTTGTCGATATGCATGTTTGATAGAATATGTACTTTTACTTTTTTGATCTTCTGTTAAACATCGCAGTTTTGAACTTATATTAATATTGCATTTTCCTTGCTTTGTCAATACGGTGTTTTTCAGTATTAAATACTGTAAATGTATTAGCTATCATATTACGATTGAAAGCCAAATTAAATCTTGCATGGACAGAAGTGTATAAATGTTATAATTACAAATTAGGATTTTCTGAGTTCATTATGTAACACTCTAATGCGTAATGTGTCAGAGTTCGATGTATAGTTTCCGGATCAATTTGGCCCAGTTTCTATTTCGAACCAATCACCATTTCCATTGGGACTGCCCCATTTCTTCCCACTTTTGTGTTATGAACAATAGTTATAAATATTGATAGTAAAAAATATTTCTATGGTTGCAATATTCAGGACAAACATCTTATGTAAGCGCTTTGATAGTCTGTAACCATACACTCATACACTCAGACGGACGTACATACATTGCAAGTGGGGCCTTAATTGAATGATTCCGGAATCTGAAAGTAACTGAGAGATGAACTCTATTTATACTGTATTAACATACGTATGGCATTGACCAAAACAAATATAAAAACGTTTACTTTAAAAATAACTATGAATGTAAGTTAATGTTTGTAAGTCAAGAACAAAAGTGGGTCAAACAGGACCTGGCCGAAATGGTCCAGGTAGAAATAGTACCTAGCCGGATTGGCCAGTTTCCGATGTATTAGTGCAAAATGAATTTTATGAATTATATTTGCATACTATACAGGTAAGTTCCTTGTCTCCAATGTATGGCTGGCACGGTAGGGAGCCACACACAGCTTCTTTGAAATGTAGCAGAGCTCCGTTTTCATTCTCTTGTGTCCCTGCGATGACTTCTGGATCTCCATCCATACAAATAAACACTTTGTTGGAGTGGTGGATTTTTCGCTCAGCCACTATGTTACCATAGTTCTACCTTTTTCACCCTTCGTAGCATTCTTGTCTGGTGGGGTTCAGAAGAATATTGGTTTTTGGCGTCCTACATACTCGTGATTTTTCTTGTCATCCCAAAACCTTCCTTGGACCTGATATTCAGCGCCATACACGTAACCCTTGTATGTTGGCGACGTATCAGGACCCCACTGTGGATCGCTAGGTAGACAGAGATAGTTGGCACCGATGCCATACTGATCCCGTGGACCACCACCAGTAAATCGCTTTTAAACAAGTTCCATGCCTTCCGGGCACGACGTCCACCCCAGCGGATGTAGGTGTTTCCATCGGGTTCTCTTGTTCTCTTTAAATGGTAACCAGTAGTAACAAGTTGCTTAATGACAGCTCTGTCTCCTGGGGGCAAAGTATATTAATATTGTAAATAAACAAGGAATTAACGTATCAACATTGTTTAGTATTTTAACAGGCAATATTAAGGTTTAAGGTAAGGATAACTTCGACCATATTTATTGAATTGTTTTCTGAACACACTGTGCATTTCTATTGTTATTAATTGCTCAATTTGAAAGTGCTTAGTACACCAACACTTTGAATATTTTTACCCACAAATGGTTTGGGCAGAATAAACATAGAATTACGATATTTTTTCTTGATTAAGAATTGATTTGAATTAATTTGGTAACTTGCTCTGGTGGGTGGGTTATTTCTTTTAATGTAACCCTTTACATATATTCCAAAATGTTCAATGTGTGAGAAAAATAATGAAGCCGTGTACCTTGTAGTCAGTTTTGAAATGGAAAACAAACAAACAGACAACGACAAAATAAATTACCTTGGTATTGCTCTGTAAGTCAGCTTATCTCCGAAACAAAACGGAGCTTCTCATTTTCCAGATTTATGAGCTTCTGCATTACGTTGTACTCGTATTCGAACCTGTTGATGTCTCAGGGTGGACGTTATCACTGCTAACGACAACATCATCCACGTTAAATAACCCATACAGGAATATTAGGTAATTGCTTGCAATTATACTTTCCACCAAGTGCTTGTTTGTTTAAATCACATTGATTTGTATTCATAAACGGGATTGCTAATAGTGACTGTGTGCTTTAAACAGTATTTATTGAACGAAATGGTACACGTGAGTATAACCAAACAGTAGGCATGATTAAGAAAACGCAATGAAAAACTATATAAACAAATACTGAAAATGCATAATGATATGTGAATATTTCAGACAAAATTGAGTGTAAAGCTTACCGCATTTTTTATTAATTTAAGCTGCATCTAAAAATATTGCGGTTTGTGTAATCGCACACAGAAAAAAATGCAGATATTGATTTTTAAGTAGGTTTGGTAGTTATTGTTTCTGTGAAGTTTCATTAAATCGAGCAGATTTTGGAGATTTCGAGCGGACAAACTAATCTCTATGTGCATTTCATGTAAATCATCAAAGGGCCATATATCTCTTGAAAATACCCTATGCGGAATATACCAGTGTTGATGCACAACAAGGTTTGATACTTGTCATTTATGTTACGTTAAATCAAAATCCCTCCATCGGGTTTGGATGTTTTACGCGGAAAAATAATTATATGCACTATATAAAAAAATCATAATACGGTCGTAACTCAGCGATAATTACCCGACCGAACAAGCAAGTGTTAATGCAGAAGAAGACTTGGCAAAAAGAAAAGTTTAGCAAATACATGTCGTGCTATTATTTTAATAATGTTTTCTTTATTTGTTCCCAGTTTTAGTACAATGATGTTTTTTTTTATTATCAAACTCTATGATCACATAGTTTTCAACCTACGAAACGTTTTAATTTTTCCAAGGCAGCCTGTGTGTGATGGTCATAGTTTCAACAATCCTTGATAAACATACCTATTTTTACATATACATGTAGTGTATATGCACTATGCTGTTTGTTGAGTGTTGTGTTGTTGTTCCATGTTTCTTGTTTGTGATTTTTTGTTTGTGTGTTCTATGTCTTTGGCGTTTAGCCTGTAGCATTAAACGGGCTCTATATTTAAACTTTTGGGTACTGAGCTTTTTTCTGTAGTTTTTCATGTACGTTTTAGTAAGAATGAAGAAATAGAAAGTGTACCTTTGTAATTCTGTAAATCATTGTTACATTTCAAATCACAGCTGTGTATGGTGAGCTAGGAATATGCTTTGTATACTTGTATAGATATGTTAGCATTTCGGTATATACAATTACAACGTAAAAACATTTAAGTAAAACGAGTGTTGCCAGAGGGAAACGTAAAAGGGCATCTAATATAACCTAATTATTAGACAATGCAGGATTTACAGATATTTTGAACAACCCAAAACAGCGTAAATTTGAAACATTTTCATCAAATATACAGACAAAGGTGGATAGACCAGTTCAAGCAAATATTGTTTAATTCTGTTTATATGTGCCCTGTCTCAGAGAGTTTAAAAAAATGAAATCTCATTGCGTTTGGACAATTTCCGAAATCATATTGCATTACCTTTACAAATTTAAGGCTATCTTTAAACCCGTTATGCGTTGAAACTGTAATGATAAAATAGTGCATAACCAAAGATATTGTCTCATATGCAGATCTGGTGATTTAGAAGTTGAGTACCATTTTTTATGAATCTGTAAAACTTATGAAACTGTTCAAAAACATTGATAAAAACTTTTCATGTAAGGTGAAGTTTTGCAAAATCTATCAAGCAATGAATATAAGTAGCCTTGTACTGTAAAAATATTCATGGAGCTTTTGCATTCTATTATCGTTAACAATATACTGTAATTATCAATCAATATGAACTATTTTTGTGGGAGGCACTATATACCAGGCCAACCTCATCTTGTCTTTGTGACTCTTAACTTGATGCATTTGGTATGTGTTAAATGAATATGTTTGAATCTTGTGTCATGTAGACAATAAATTAGTACACTTAGTTAGTTGTTTCAAAATCCGTGCTTTGCCCAATGACAATGGTTTATCGTTATGTTACATTAAAAATTTAGCGATATATAACCATTTTGAAAAGATAGCTTAATATCTTAAGTATTGGCTTTCAATAGGGCAATATTTTTAACAGGGTATTTTTGTATATGTTTTAATGAAATAACGAATAGATCAGCTCGTTCAATGCTTTTAATAGTTTCACGCAAATACATGTTACACAAAAGACAACAATGTATTACTTTTCAATAATTTAAGTCTTCATCTGCACTATACGACAGATTATCTCATCATTTTTTTAATTGAACAGGTAGGGGCCACGTAATTCCAGGCTTCAAGAAGAGACATCTCGCGGCTTATGTGACAGACGCTAAGGGAATGGACACCTTCATGCAATCCACCTGCAGATATCAAAGAAACTTTTTTTTAAACTAGAGTTCGATGTCTCCATCACTTTACAGGTAAAGTCTTATATGCAAGGAAACATAAGCTATCATACTAGTCTGATTTTTTAATAGAATGAGAGATCGACAGCACAAAACGCCGCCAAAGTCTCGGTTTGTTTAATTGAGACAGTTTATTTACAGCAATAAAGCCACTTTGATGGAAAATACAGTAGGAACAACAAAGATACATTTCAACTGGTCAGTAAGTTTTGGTTACCTGCTAGAAGGTAAGTTTTGCCCACTTCCAGCTGTGCACCACACATAGATGAAACTGACGAAGTATGAACTTCAATCGGTATCACTGAATGTATCTGAAATATAAAAAAATAGAAAACATTTGTTTTTTCTTGAATCATTTTTTAATTTTTATATATCATTACAGTGAACACTGTTTTAAGATTGGTGTTTTACTTTTGATTTAAGATCCAATATCAAGTCTCTATAAGAGCATGATACGTGTTATGCCTTATTGGTGTTACAACTGTCAGAGCTTGTGTAATTAACAAAGTAGTGAAATAATCTGCTAGTCATCTATCTTAAAAGTGGCATTCAAAGCAATAGTGAAATTCATCACCAATAGTATTACAGAGATGGCAGGTTGTTTGGTTGATATATTTCAATATTATAAAAGCGACCTTTTTCAATAAGTAATATATGTTCTATATTTATAAGACACTAAGAGTAGAGTATGTGTATAGGTAATTATCTTGATATTCTTCAATGGTAGATTTATGTACATTCTACACGATACTCAATTGACAAACGTTTAAATCACCAAAAGGCAATAATCAAACATTTCATACTGCAGTCAAGTTTTCAATTTCTTAAACAAAATTACTTTAAACCAAAGAGATCCACTAATAAACACGACAAATATAAGATATTAAGAAATAAAATTACAGCCTTAATAAAAAAGTAAGAAGGCATTTTTTAATCAAGCGGATCCAAGCTTTATCTGGAAGAATTTAAAGGATATTTCTCATTTGATAAAATAGCAAGATAATTTTACCGGAGCAACTACAAATTGGTGATAGAGAAGTTTCTGGAGGACTCAATATTGTTAATGAACTTAACACTCACTTTACCAATATATCAAATGAAATAGAAAAACGCCCTTTAAACCCGAACGTTTTAGTAAACTGAAATATGACCCAAACGTTAAATTAGGGCACAAAACGTTCGAATTAAATCATATATCACCGCTTGAGGTAAAACAGATCATTGATAGACTTGATATAAGTAAATCAAGTGGGATAGATGAGATTGGCCCAAGAGTAATTAAACATTGTGGTGACTTCATCACACCATGCATTGCGTCTATTATAAATAACAGTATCATGAACGGAATATTTCCAGATTTCTTGAAAACTGCACGTGTATTACCATTGTTTAAATTAGGATGTAAAGATGATCCAAGTAATTATCGTCCAATTTCGATATTGCCAACAATATCAAAAATATTTGAAAGGCACATTGCAAACCAAGTTCAAGATTACTTCCATTCTACAAACATTATACACACTAAACAGTCTGGATTTAGGAAAAACCATTCCTGTTGTACAGCGTTAACAAGTTTAATAGATGCATGGGTAAAAGATGTTGACAGTGGCAAAATCGTTGGTGCTGTCTTTCTAGACCTACGAAAGGCATTTGATTTAGTGGATCATGAAATTCTACTACATAAATTAAACTTGTATCATTTTTCTGAAAATTCGATAAAGTTTTTTAAATCCTACTTATCTAATAGAAAGCAATTAGTTAAAGTCGGAAACATACAGTCTGGCTTGCTTCCAATATCATCAGGAGTACCTCAGGGATCCATTCTTGGTCCACTGCTGTTTCTTATATATATCAATGACATTGCGCTTTGTAAAACAAATATGAACATCGATTTATAATGCAGATGACTCAACATTGCATGAAACCGGTAGTAATGTAAACATCATTGAAAGTGAACTACAACGACATCTTAATCTCGTTGTCGATTGGTGCCAAATAAATAACTTGTCATTGCATCCAACTAAATCCAAGTGTATGGTTATCGGAACTATATATAAAACAAAACAAGTTAGTAAATTAAATCTTACAATCGATGGAATAGCATTAGAAAATGTGACTGTGCAAAAACTACTTGGAATCTATATTGATAATAACCTAAAATGGCGTCCGCAAAAAGAAATTGTTTGCAAAAAAATCAACTGTAAAATCTCACTTTTGAAACGTCTATTGTTCTACCTCAATGATGAGATGAAACGTTTTGTTTTCCAATTTTAGATTAGTGTTGTCATATTGGGGGCAAAGGAAACTCAAGTTACTTACATAAAGTTAAATCCTTGCAAAATAGGGCTGCAAAAATCATTCTTAAAATTCCTAAACGATCATCTTCAAACGGATTGTTACAAGAACTTCAGTCGCTAACGTTTACAGACAGGTGTAAATATCACTGTGCAACCCTTGTCTATAATACCCTTAATAGAAAGGCTCCGATGTATATGTCTGAATTGCTTAAATTTGCAAATAATGAACACTATTCTCTAAGATCAACTTCAAAACAAGATTTAGTTTTGATACAAACACCGCGAACTAATATTTCATGGATTCCTTTTCGTACTACAGTATGAAGGTTTGGAATACTATTCCGGATGAAATACGAAATACAAAAAAGTTAAACACATTTAAGCATAATTATAAAGTGCACCTCTTGAAATGTGCATATCATTAGTTTCAAAAAGGTATATCATCTTTTCATTATCTTAAAGATTGAAATAACTGTTGTTTTATAAATTGTTGTGTTTTATTGAGTGTCTGTCGGCGTGTACTTGATGTATATTGAAATGATTGTTATGTTAATTAAACATGATTTGTATAGAAAAATTATATTCAAAACATCAAAAGTTTTTGTATAGGAATGTATAAGTGCGATGTAAATGTTTTATGATATACCAAATGCATTTTGTTTTTGTTTGTTTGTTTATTATTATTATGGAAGGAAATGAAAGGAAATGGAAGGAAACAATGCTTCAAAGTCTGAACTTTTATTAAAAAACCCCCATCTCTTAAGCCGTCCTTTCCAAAAATTATTTTTAAGCGAAAGCAACATAATTAAACAGACGCATTTTTTTCTTCAAACATCACACGCTGGATGATGCATGTATGCAGCATGCTCAGTGTTGTGCCCCGAATACGGTAGTCAATTAAAATGTAGCTTACATTCTGGGCCAGTGTGCATTAAAATTGTTTTATTGCTCTCGATCTGCACCTTCTAAATCAATAAGATCTTACTTTAAATATTCTAATTATAACTTAGCAAGTGTTTCGAACCCTTCAAAGCGTGATGAGATATATTGGGACACACCGATTGAAATATAGAAAAAAGGAAACAAGTTTTCACCTTGTCTAACACCAGTTATTCTACTAAAGAAATAAGAGAAAACATTGCTACCCTTAACTTCTGACCCGCGTTATGAATACGTTGACAGTTCACGTAGATGTTAGATAAGTTTAAACTTAGTTATTTTACAACGATTATGAAACAAGTTATTACAACATTATAGTAATCACTCTCGTTGGCACGATGTTACACGAGAGTGTGGTCTTGTGTTGTGGGGGAAACCGGAGTACCCGGTGAAAACCCACTTATCCGGCTTGGTGACCACAAACCAAACTCACAAGCGCCCAGGCCGGGAATCGAACCTGGGTCGCCTTCGTGAGCAGCGAATGTACGTAGATTTTAGGCCACCATTGAGTGACTAATATGCATTAATATAGCTCGCAAATGTCGTGTTTATATAACTATCTGGATTTGAAATATTTCGTGCTACTAGCATTTGACAACATAAACACATGTCTGTACTTCTGTCGCATCTTCCGTAACAGCCGTACCTTCACTGGCTTCATATTACGCTGTACCCAAATGGTGTAGACTATATTCTCAGTGTCAGGCCTCCTCTCCTGGATTACGGTGCCAATAATGGCTGAAATTGACAAATCGAAGATATTTGTTGATCTTCGGTCTAAGATCAAAAGTTAATTAATCGAGTGATCACATAAAGCTTTATCTTACTAATTGGCGCAGCAACGATTCTGTGATTATCTTACTCCGATTATTTAACACGTTTTCTATTTCTTCAACGCCTATAATTCTTTATTGACATTAACTGGAAAATCGCGTGAGAAACATAAGGTCAAGATGCCAAGTGTTTACATTAAAAACAAAAGACAAAAACGGCATGGTGAGAGCTCCGATACTTCTATAAACAATTTAGGAACCAAGATCAAAGAAGTTGATATTCCTACTACAAGCATTGCAGTGAAAACAACGTATTATTTCACCAAAAAGCATGTCTTAAATAAAAACAGCATATTTGTTTGAAACCGATTACACACAGCGTATAAAATAGGTTAGATATTTATCTAAGACCTAAGAAGGTGATAAATGGCACCAATGACTTATGTCCGGTCGAATTGAAGAACTGGCGAGCGATATAAAGCCACCAGTTGACCCTCTTGTTACTGTTTTTATAAATATTTATATATACCACCTTAACGGGAATACACGTATGTCTTGATTTTATTATTCTATCTATTGTGAAGTCAGAAGTTCTTACCGGATTGGGCGTAACAGAAGCGTGCCTTTTCTCCTATTATTCCACATCTACAGCCCTCGCTTATCCGTAGATACAGAATAACAATCATCAGCAACGGAATAAATCTATACGCTAACATTTTGTGAAATTTGAGTTGTTATCGTCTATACTTAAAACCAAACAAAACAGTGATTGTGCATTCATTAGCAACGCCATTTATTTAGTTAGACGTTTAAAACCGGATTCAAACAGAAGAAACGATTGGCTGAAGGTAACAGGATATAATCCTATTCAATAAATAAATGAATCACAACAAGCAAAAACAAGCATTTAATCGTTGTATTTATCTCATTGATGCAACAAATGCGACTATGGCAAACATGTCCCCTCAGGAAGACTGTGTACTGTGACATTTTACCAATGGCTTATTCATCAGTAAAATTATTATAACAAATTGCTTATAATTTACCTCATCGCATAAATGTACAAATGGTGTATTTAAATAGTTTACTGATAATTTAATGCGCTTTCCCATCAGATACTTATGGTTTACCTCACCTTCTTTTCACAAGGTATGTGGTATTAGAGGAACACGTGACGTCACACGGGCAAACATCGGAGTAAGTACGGCGATACCGGGCGCAGTGTCGTCTGGAAGGGACGCAGCGTGACATGAAGCCACATGGACGGTGGGACTTGGATACAGCACGTAAAACTAATACAACAATAACGGACGATTCCCAAGGCTTGGGACATGTATTTAGAAAATCGGTTTGCAGTTTGCATCAAGACTATGACTTGGATGGTAACTTTATGTGTAAGAATTCACATCAAAGTTTTTCTTGAAATCTTACTCAAGGACATTAATATCTTATCATGGAATGATACTCGAATCTTTCCCACTGCAACCTATTTGTGTGGCACGTTGATAAAATATGTTATAGACATATGTGGCGTTTTCGAACACTATCTCCCCATAACGCACTTTATAAACAGTCTCTCATCGAATTAGTATGTTTAAGCGAAATGTCCCAATGACTTGTCTGTGATAAGCTCTAGAAAAATAAGTAAAAGCGGCGTTGCCTTAATGTGGCACATGCGTTTAAATAATAATTTCACCCCTATTCCAAGGTGGTGATACAAAAACAAATAGCACCTAAACAATTTGTCTACATGTATTTTATTCAAGCTGGACATTTTAGAGATAATATGGACGAATTATACAATGTATTGTTCTCATATTGCCGTTATTTTAATTGGAGATTAAAATGCACAACTTGATCCGAAAAGTTATGTTAGTAGAGGTATAGTGTTTGATAAACTGTGGGTAGATACAAACTTGATAGCACCCAATATGCTACCGCTCTGCGAAGGAACCGATTATACATTTCTATAATATGATAATATATCAAGACTATAACAGCATTAAGACATGTTTTGTGTAATGAGAAGAAACCGTGTAATGCCGGAAGTGTTGCTATGTGGCAGCAAAACGTGCGACACATAGTCGATGCATCTCAAAGCATATGCAAGGTTTGGAGAATAATATTAAATGAACAGCTAAAGTCGATTCGTATCAGTTTGGGAAAATGATAAATAATATACGGAAATCCTGTAATAGAAGTAGGTCTGGTACTTTTTTTACTGGGACTGTGGTACGATATCATGAGGAAATTGCTCCTAGTTGGGGTGAATGTGTTAAGCGTTTGTATCAACCCTCTGTGAATCCCGTTTTTGAGGAAAATTGGCGAAATCAGGTGACGTCGACAGTTACTGTTAGTAAAACCTAACGAAATGAGAATATGG
Source organism: Mya arenaria (assembly GCF_026914265.1). Taxonomy (NCBI): domain Eukaryota; kingdom Metazoa; phylum Mollusca; class Bivalvia; order Myida; family Myidae; genus Mya; species Mya arenaria. The sequence continues at coordinate 18,853,071 of NC_069125.1, read as the reverse complement.
AGCACAAATATTTGAAGTTGTACTAGCCATTCCTTAAAAAAACAAGCGTAGAGTGCAAAGTAGCAAAAACTCCAAATCTAAATGAAAATCTCGATTATTGTTTGTATCTCAAAAGATGCTCTTAATTTTAAAGGGACTCGCTCATGTTTTGGCACTTATTTGGTTTCCCGGTAAAATGCTTCTGAAAACACTTATATTATAACTTTTTTAGCTGATATTTCAGGAAAAAAACACATTTCACAAGTAAACACAAGTATTACAAATATTTTGGTTTGAGTGGGGAGTGAACCAACGCCGATACTATCCAGGGAAAATTAGAAAACTTACAACGAAGGACTCAAACACAAATATAAGGATAACTTAACCTTTCAGCCTTTTGTTGAGGTGGTACTCATCCTGGTTTTTAAAGACAACATTTGCTCATATATCAACATTTGCTGAAGGGTTCCAGCCGTCAGTACACTCCTAATGATTTGTCACACTATATTTCGTCATACAAAAATAGTATTTTACAAAAACATGAGCAAGTCCCTTTTATATTTGTCCGTATATATAATTCTCGGATTAATTACTTAACTCCCCTAATTCAAAAGAAGAAATTAACAAAAGGATTTAGTAAGTGAAACAATGGAAAAGCCTCTAGCCCGTTGGTGCAATATGTAACGAGTATGCAAAATATATTAAGCATACGATGCACCAATATATATATGTTTTTGTTCATCTTAAGATAAGCCATCAATAATTAGGATGCCAAGGTGTGTGGGTGCATTTAACATTTTGACATTGAGATCAATCAAATAACAATTATATAATGATCATAAACATTATGGACGGTGGCATAGCAGCATGCATGTTTAAAAGTAATAATACAAATTGATTACGCAAGTACATTAGGGATCGGGAGCGAAACGGTTCTATCTGCTGCTGTCCGTTATGCCACCAAAAACACTTGGCTTCAATCACTCGACCGGTGACTGTTGATTTTTTCTATGCTTTAGTGTGTGTGTTTTTAAATCAATATTGTTGCCTGCCATGTTTGGAAGACTGTTCTTTGTCGGAGAAGACTGAACAAAATTTGACCGCTGGCATAAGAATACAAGAGATGTCACGTCTTTTATAATTATTAGTCCAAACTAAACTTCTTATAAACTAAACAAGAAGTACGCTACTGTAATTCGATGTCAACACGAAGCGAGAGTCGCTAGAACTGATTCCTAACTAATCCCTTTTCCAATTATATCCCAATTCACTCAACGGTACCAACCGGTTTGTTATGCAATGTCCGTAAGGACAAAATAACTCTGCTATACGTTGTAACGCAGCGTACTATGATTATTGCGCGATATATTTATACTGTATTTAACAAGCAAATATTATAGTACAAAGATTGGTAGTTGATGCCAGAGGGAAACTAATGCTAAGACAATGATTTACAGATATTTGGGAAAACCCAAAGGATGTAAATTTGAAAACGTTTCTGTTCAAGAAATATTTTGATAAAAACTTTCTTTGTAAGATCTAGATTTACAAAAACATTCAAACTATTACAACCCTTGAATATTAGCTAGTGGCCTTTTGCGGTTATGTAAATATATTAATGACGCTTTTGCGTTTTAATATCGTTCACAATATACTTAACTATCAATCAATATAAATTAGTCTTGTTGCAGGTACAACATACCAGCCCAAACTCATCACGTCGTTGTGGCTGTTAATTTATGCATATGATGTATGTTAAATGTTTTAGTTAATGGTAATTATATACGATAACCTACTTCATTGTTGTTTTTTTTCTTTTATTTGTATACCTAAGGTATGTATTAATACATAATAGCATGTATTTATTTTTCATTAAAAAGGCTTGTTTCGTCATTTGATCAATTATGTTAGTTCAATACATCATTAAGCAAGGCACATTAATATGATCACGTTACTTTATAAATATGTTTGAATCTTGAATATTGTGACGTTTAGCCAATAAATTAGGTCACTTAGTTTACTGTTCCAAAACAAGTGCTTAACTACTTTAGGCTTTCTCCATTGACATTGGTATATTGTTATGTTTACATGAAAAGTTGAGCGATATATGACCATTTGAATATATTGCTTCGTGTCTAAAACTAATAGTCGTGACACAGAAATGACTCACTTGGGGTTTTTCCAATAATTTGGTCACGTGATGCCGGTACAAATACAAGCGCCATTTGCATTTATCAAAATGAGTACTGTTCTGTTTCGTAGCCGTTCTGTTGCCGACTTACAGCGTTATTTGAGAGGAAGGGGTGTCACATTTAGTGATTCTAGGAAGCCTGCGTTAGTAGAACTCTGTAGTTTGGCAGAAGAGCTGAGGATTGAGGTTGATCCCGACGGATTATTAGAAGATCGGCCTGAAGTCGTCTGTCAGAAGCTGATGCTGAGTGACATGTGCCTTGTGTCTCCACAACGGCTGTCTGGGACTAGCGATCTGTCTATCGTGCCAGTTCTGTCAATTTTTGACATTTACAATTACTTAATTACTTTCAATAACTATGATCACGCCTCCCTAAGGGCATATCACCAGCTTGAGGGATATTCTATGTTCCGAGATGACTATACACGAGGTATTGAGACGTTGCCATATCCCAATACTGGTAAGACTCTGTTGTTTTATATACTATAATTTGATAATGATATTGATGATGATGATGATGATGATGATGATGATGATGATGATGATGATGATGATGATGATGATGATGATGATGATGATGATGAAGTTGATGATGATGATGATGATGATGATGATGATGATGATGATGATGATGATGATGATGATGATGATGATGATGATGATGATGATGATGATGATGATATGATGATGATGATGATGATGATGATGATGATGATGATGATGATGATGATGATGATGATGATGATGATAAAAATATTGTCATTATGCATGTACATTTACCACCATTTTGAAACATATAATGTTTTAAATAACATACAAATTTCATGTGTGCATATAAATTTATATCATGAAGTTTAACAGAAAAGGTTATTTTTCAATTGTTTTATCAGACGCTTAATTAATTGTTATGCTTTCATTGCAAGTAAAAACAATTCAGCAGCATATTGAATCATTGATGCATAAAATGTATGTTTTATTCTTTGTTGCAGCCTTTGCTGCTGTGAAAGCCAATGTGAAACCCCGGACGAATGTTAAAGATCCAATATCCAAGAGAGGCTACTACAGCTGTTGGATCATAATGAAGAACAGTGACGAGGGATCCATTCAATCTGCTTATTGCAGTTGCAAAGGAGGCTAATGGTCCAATTTACTCTTCCTTAATTACACTTCATGTTTAATACTTGTCACAGATGCAGAAAAGTATGTGGCCTGTCCTGGGAATCGGACCAGGGACCTGTTCTTGGAAGTTGTTTGCTCTACCAACTGAGCTAATCAGCCCTGGATAACTGATATATTCAATTAATAGAACTGTGACATAGATTCCCTCTAACTTGCTGGACCATATATCCACTGGCTATATTTGTTAAACTGCAGTGCAGTCTCACTGACATGCAGGGTACTGGCCACGGTCCCTTGTTGGACACAAATTCTCACATACTCAGAACAGTTTGAAGCCCTTCTGGAGATTGAACCCAGGACATCCTGTGCACAAAAAATTATCTACCAACTTTGATAACCGGCCCTGGATAACTTGTATTCTCTGATCTGTATAACAGTTCAGTACCATGAACTTGAGTTTTACAAAAAACATCCATAGATATAATCTAATATTTAATTTGTTATTTTAGATCATATTTTATCATAGCTTACTTATTGATACTCTTATATATACCCACTCCAAATTTTAAGATATAATTTGATGCCACATATTTATCTATAAGTTTGTTTAGGCATGGATGTTTTCTGGCTGCTCATCTTAATACCATTTCTTTTTAATAGCATTGAAGGATGCTGTCGACATGTTGTGGCAACCCTCTTTGAAGTCCTTGACTTTGTACAAGACTTCAAGAAGACCAGCTATACTTCAGGGCCATGTATGTGGGTTCGGCGTGCTTCTCAGGCCGATCAACTAGGCAAACCTATTCCTGCCTCACAACTTGAGACTTCAATTATGGTGGAGCCCAGGTATATTTCATTTGTCTTTAGTTAATTTACTTTAAGATAAGTTCTATATTTAGCACCCGCCATATGAAATTGAGTCAGAGGAAATAGGTGAACTAAATGTTTTCTAAAAATAACCAGGCTGTGTCTGTATTAGTGATGAGCACAGGCTAAGTACCTATTTTGAGTTAATATAAGAATTGAAAAAAAAAAATTCTCCTGCATTGTATGTTTTTTGATAAACATGTGTAAACACAATTTATTTTTTCCAATACTTATACTGTTGGGAAACCAGTATATTGAAAACATTTAGCATTGGTATTTAGAATATGGTGAATAAAGTCAACCGATGTGTTATCAGATGTCTGTGTTCCAAAGTCTTTTACTCTCTTTTTTAACATCTGGGCTATTTTCGCACTGAATGATATCCTGAAACACAGGTAGGTTTAAATTGCATAGAAAGATATTTTCATGTGTGCTGTTATCAGTGCTAAAATTATCACGGTTGGAATATGTTAATTTAGACTTTTTCGACTGCTGTTGAGGTGTTCTCCTCTCTGAAGGTCGTTTGCGACTTGAAGTGGCAATGGGTGTTGAGGTGTGGGTGGGGTAGATGGCAGGTATTGGATCTATGGCTCCCTCAAGGAAGTGCTGAAAATAAATAAATTCATTGTTGTATCAGCTACAAAGTATTTAAGTTTTTACCAGAATACATTGACAAATAAACTTAACGACAGTGTGCTGGTCTTATAGAGTTAATACTCATAAAAAGTAATATCAAGCAACCACTGTCAATAATATAGGCCTGCATACGGCACTTCCGATACGAATTCTTCCTTTAATTAATATTTAGTCTTACATCAGGACATTACAAACAAACCTTCGAGCATACGAAATGATGTTTTCCAATTTTCTCAACCGATATATCCTGATGTGGCCTGCCACAATTTTTGATCCACTGTTTACAACGGTCGTGGCTCTTTGTTGGTTTAAGAAATGGCTTAAAATAAACGTCTTTCATGTGTAGCTTGTCTTTATACCGACCGTCACTTTTGCAAGTTCCCCAACTGCAGCGTTTTGTAACCATGTTGTGTTTATTTACTCTTAAATTACGATTGTTTTGCTAAAAAGAGCGTTTATATTTGGCACTATTTATTGACTTTGTTTGTACAGGTGTCACGTGACGTAAATATTGGAAAAACCCATATACGGATTTCCGGGCTTGAACTAATATTATTTTTAACAGGGTATTTGTTGAAAATAAAAATATAAATAGTTCAGCTTGTTCAATTTCTTTAATAGTTTATATTCATGCAAATACATGCACAACAACAGACTGATATTATTTTTACATCGGAACTAAAGATTCTGTCACCATAAATGGACAGGTAGGGGACGCGTAATTCCAGGCTTCAAGAAGAGTCATCTCTCGCCTTACATGACAGAGGCCTAGGGAATATCGACCTTCATTCAATCCACCTGCAGATAAAAAATTTAGTGTTAGTCCGATGCCGGCATTTATCTACAGGTATATTTCAATATGCAAAGAAAAGTAAGTAATATAATATATCATACTAGTCTGATTTTTAAATAGAAGAGATCGATCCAAAGTTTCGGCATGTTTAATTGAGACTGTTTATTTACAGCAGTAAAGCCACATTGATGAACAATACAGTAAGAGCAACAAAGATGCCTTTCACATGGTCAGTAAGTTACCTGCAAGAAGGTAAGTTTTGCCCACTTCCAGCTGTGCACCACACAGAGATGGTACCGAATTTGTATAAATTTCAATCGATGTTTGACATTTCGCCGGATTATACTGAAATAACTAAATTAAGTCAATATCTGTATTTTCATGAATCATGTGTTATGTACACTGATGCAATTGTGCTGTTTCAAGTTTTATTTAATAGTCAAGCTCCATAAGAACATGATACATGTTTTGCCTTATTTATGTTCAACTTCTCAAGGCTTTGGGGATTATGTACGTAATTAATGTATCTTTAATAAGTGGCATTCAGACAAATTGTGAATTGTATCACCAGAAATTACAGAGGCAGTTTATTTTGTTGATATTTTCAACTTTATAAAAAGCGACCTTTTTCTATACGTAATATATGTTCTATATTTACAAAATACAAGAGCTCAGTGTAAAGATAATATATCTAGTTATTCTTCAAATGAATGGTTGGTTCTGAACACTCTATAAAATAAACATTTAGGACAGTTATCAACAATAGCATTCTAATAATGTAAGAAATAATCATGCATTATTTACTTTACCAATGATTATAAAGTGTTGATAAGTATGGTATTTTGGGTGATAAATTCGTCGGACAAACCTAGTGTATTTGCCACATTAAAAAAATTATGCGTATATTTTTGCTTTGATTGGACGTAAAATATCACTCTTGAGCTATTGTGAGATATTTTTGCGTACACATTACTATGCTGTAAATAAATATGTGATTCGCGCGAGACGTCTAAATTTAATAGATTGTGGCACTGCCGAATGTAGCCGATATTCTTTTAAAGTTTTAAGTAGATCGTCGTTTATACCGGAAGCCTTCTTAAATGTCAGTTTGTGTTGTGTACTTGTTTTCATTCTTGTGTTATCTGTTTAAGTGCAATAGTTCACATATTTCATCGTGTTTTGCATTTACATCCTTCTTTTAAAAACGTAAATTCCTCGCCATAATTAAGTTCGTGAAATGGGTTGAATACTAAGTTCTCGTTAAATTATACACTAAGGAGTACTTTCTTCAATTGCAAAACTAATTTACAAAAATACAATTGAAATTGGTCAATACTGTTTACACATAAAGTACCCCTTACTTCTCAACCATACAATACAATTAGTGCAGTCATGGCATTAAAACTTATTGAATAGACAAAGATAACTAGAGAATATATGTTGGTTTCAGTGTATTAAGATGGCAATATTTTTCACCGAGTGATCACCAAAAGCTATATTATTATTTTTTTATTATTATTATTATTATTATTTTCACGAAGTGAAGAAATAACCTTGCGGGCCTTTTATATAACATGCACAACAACAGACTGATATTAGTTTTACATCGGAACTAAAGATTCTGTCACCATAAATGGACAGGTAGGGGACGCGTAATTCCAGGCTTCAAGAAGAGTCATCTCCCGGCTTACATGACAGAGGCCTAGGGAATATCGACCTTCATTCAATCCACCTGAGATAAAAAATTTAGTGTTAGTCCGATGCCGGCATTTATCTACAGGTATATTTCAATATGCAAAGAAAAGTAAGTAATATAATATATCATACTAGTCTGATTTTTAAATAGAAGAGATCGATCCAAAGTTTCGGCATGTTTAATTGAGACTGTTTATTTACAGCAGTAAAGCCACATTGATGAACAATACAGTAGGAGCAACAAAGATGCCTTTCACATGGTCAGTAAGTTACCTGCAAGAAGGTAAGTTTTGCCCACTTCCAGCTGTGCACCACACAGAGATGGTACCGAATTTGTATAGACAAAGATAACTGGAGGATATATGTTGGTTTCAGTGTATTAAGATGGCAATATTTTTCACCGAGTGATCACCAAAAGCTATATTATAATTATTTTTATTATTATTATTATTATTATTATTTTCACGAGGTGAAGAAATAACCTTGCGGGCCTTTTATATAACGGAAATAAAAAATGGGAATACCTCGGCCTTTTTCCATCATAAAAAGTAACCTCGGATGTATGCCTGCATTATTAATCAAAGTGCTGAAAGCACTGATGGACTAGGACTTCATTTAGGGGAATGTCGACAACCATGTTCTAAGCATTGAAACAATCGGCTCACATCACAAGGGATCACTGTTTAATGGGCTAGCTTAAACTTTTGACTTAAATTGCTTGCAAGCTGCAAAGGAAATTTGAAAAATCTCGTTAAGTGTGTGTAGATTGAGGGGGCGGGGTGTGGGGCTAAAGCGTTAAATCAGATAAAGTCATAGTTCTTTTCTCAAAGTCGTTTAATCAGACTTGTACAAATGAATTTACGTGTTATGCGTATGTTAACCAAAGTACACATACTTCTTTAATTTGATCAAATCTTTTATATCAAAGGTCTGTTATTTGCAGTTTCAGAGAAGATTTTCAATGATGTAATTATATACTATATAGAAAACCTGTCACCTCTTTTTCAGGGGAGCTTTAAACCACAGGGCCATACTTTGAACAATCTGTGTAAAAGACATCTACATTGTACACGTATGTCAGACTGCATGCACAATGCTATTAGGAAGTAGTTTTTATTTGAAAAGTGAAGAATTATTTTCTCCCTCTTAATTAGTGCTTGGTATTCAATTAATATAAAATGTTACCATGATGACTTAGTGCTGTTGATAAATATTTGGCACTGCCTTCTGTCTCATGCTATTCTTATTACTGCTGCAGACTTTTGTACAAAGCAAGTTGAGTAGACTAAGATGAGATGAATATCGTTTATCAAGTATGAAATATTGAAATGTCTTTCAAATACATTGACCATCAAATTTCATAACATGGTGTCAGTAGTTCACCACACTGCTTGTGAGAATGGAAAACCAAACATAATCATATTCTTTATTATATACCCATCATCAATCCACATGCAATACATATCACAAAATACTTAAACCCATATTCTGCTCCAGTGTAATACGGCCATATACCACTATTGTGACGTAACGTCATAACAAGTATGTTGCGCAATATTAAATTGACGTCATTAAACCAATGAGTGCATCCTTAAAATGCAATTTATTATGCAAAGATGTGGCTTCTAAGTGATCTAATCAGTAATGTATATAATAAAAGGATTATTAGTACTGCGTTTTGATCCGGATATGGCGGAGTGTCATATTCGATTCTGGTAGTTTTTTGTAGATTTTGATTTTACTCGGCTTTTGCCTTGTGAAAACCGAATCTGCAAAAATCTACTTGAGTCGAATACAACCTTCTGGATCAAAACGCAGTACTTATAACCCTATTATGTACAAAACCTGTTACCCCATGGACAGAGCTTCTTTTACCCAGAGGGCCATTGTAACTTTGAATAATCATTGTATGCAGTACTTATAACCCTATTATGTATAAAACCTGTTACCCCATGGACAGAGCATCTTTAACCCACAGGGCCATTGTAACTTTGAACAATCATTGTAAAAGACAACTACATGTCAGACTACATGCAAGATGCTAAGGAAGTAGTTTGGAAAAATGAGAATTATTTTCTCCGTCTTAATTTGTATGCATTAGATAACTCAATAAATGCAGCAGTTGACCATTCTTGTATTGTCCTCTGTCACTGTCCTGATAGCTCCCTATCTCAATAGTTGCAAAAGGTTGTAGGTTCATGATTCCCTGGTACAATATGCCATACAGAAACAAGATGTTGAATGTAGAATCAAGAAGCTTTCTTTTCAGGCAATTCGAATTGAATAGTACTGTAACATTTGGAGTGCCAAGAATTTGTTGGATTCGTAGGCAACATGTATCAGGTGTTGCAGTACATTTGGCAAATACTTTTCACCCGTCCTTGTAAATCTAAAAAAGCTTTCATTTTGCAAAAGTAGTTCATATAACTATAATAAGGTTGCTTAATCAGAGTTTGAGTAATTCTGAAAACTAGATGTGCCTTTAATTTCAGCAATTTGAACTCCAACTCATAATGTCAATTAAGCTGGTTAAGCAATACTGCAGTTCCTTGGTATGGGGATTGCTTTATTTACTTGAATAAACAAACATTTCTTGCGTTGGATAGTACAATGTATTTTTGATTTGGATTGTAAAGTATAACTTATATAAATAAATATATATTCTTAACTTTTAATATGTAATTAGACAATTAGTTAATTTTTCAACTGCACACCAAAACCCTGAATCTGAATACACAAGCTAATGCATCAGTCAATTGTAACCATGCCCCCCCCCCCGGCCCCGGAATAGCGGGGACTTTTATGTTCGGTCCAGCCAACCCCAGCTAAATTCCCCGTCCTGCGGAGATAATCTGGTGGTTAAGTCCCCACCAAATGCACCCGCACCCAAGGGACATTAGGTTAAGCCCCATCCACACTGTATTTTCCGGCACTGCGGGGCCTACTGAAAGGCAAAAACATGGCCTATTTCGGTATACCCCCGGATGTGGGAGCCTTGGTTACAATTGACTGGTGTATAATGATCCTTGTGATCCAATCTCATGCCAAGACGATTGCTGTTCTAACATTGCCAGGTTAGTTATTCTTAAGCATAAAAAAGCCTGGACAGTATTTGAGAAAGACTGTTGTGAGGTTAAATCTTCATTACTTCACTATTCCACAACATTGGGTGATAATGGAACTTTATTGAATATTTTGATTTTAATTTTGTTCCCTAAACGCCACAAGTCAACTGATTAATACAAATTAATTCAATTCTATCTCCACAATATTCGGCACTGCATTGTTAAATAAAACTCAAAAGTTTTAAAAAATTATATAACCAAATACCTTTCCCTCAAATATTTCACAAATTTATATTGATATATCAACAACAATGCATCACCAAACTGTATCTCTGACTGATTATTGATTTTCATTCTTGGTTAGAAAACAAAAAGTGAGCACAAAGCGTCTTCAGAAAAAGAACTTGTAAAGTATGCACCAGTCAATTATAATCACGCCCCCCCCCGCAGGGAACAGCAGGTACTTTGACTTTCGGTCCAGCCAGTCCCCGGTAAAATCCCTGCCCTGCGGGAACGAACTGGTGGTAAAATCCCGTGAATATCTCGCACTCCGGGGATCTAAGGTAAGAGCAATTCCCTGATATAATTTGCGGGAAGACAAAACCACCGCAATCTCCCGGCATTGCAAGGACACTAGTTCTGGCTTCCATAACTTTAATGTTGATATTTATTTTTTTATGTTTACAACACATTGAACAAGTCTAAAAAGGTAATATATAATGTGTTCGCTGAAGTTTTTTAGCTACGAGGACACCTGAAAGGTTAAAACACAGCCCTTCCCCCCTCCCCCCGGTATATCCCCAAGGGGCCGTGGTGAAAATTGACTTGTGCATTATACGAGAGGAAATCAAAATTGAGCAGGCAAGATTGTTTTACCTACGGCGATGGTTTATCACAATGTCATTGAACAAAATGTACTTACACTGAGAGTGGCTCCAAGACTTTTCTATGCACATAAGTAAACAATCATCTTATTCATAAGCCAGATGCTGTGCACATATTCATACATTTGGCTACATTTAGAATGAAACTTCATAAATAAGTATGCGCATAATTGATATTTTTATCTCCATTTTGCAAAATTGAAATCACATGATTTTATCAAACGAACTTGTATTGCTTGAAAATTTACGTGTCAAATTAAAAATGCGTTAAATAAATCCGTTTGATGGTGGTAATCATTTAATAGCGGCTTTATTGATAAATTTCTTCAATAAAACACGTATGAAATTCACATCATAAGCATCCGGAAGTAGTGATAACATACATGTCTGAATCATTCGGCCGCTCTGATCAGATAAAATGAGGTCAATACAGTAGACTGGTACCCTGATTAACGTTTCCTCAAAAGTATAAAGTTATACAGGTACGCGGCATATGGGTTTTAGTTAACATTATTAGTATTTGAACAATAAAAACCAAAAATTATGTTGTGTTTGAAAAAGTGCTTAGTGCCATGTAATGATTAGTTAAAAAATAAACTTTGTATCGAAAAGAAAATATCACGGAAGCATGCAAATTATGTCGAAAAAAAGAACAGGGACCGACTTCGGATTTTTTTTATTAACAATTGATATTGCTTTTATAAATAAATACCAACATTTTATACAAAGGATATTAACAATACTTTTTTAAACAAACTTTCCTGGTTGTTTTCTACTTAGACCGCACATTTTAGTCGCTTTACGTATGAATTCACAAGACATTTCGAATGCGCGATGGGCACCGCGGTTATCTGATACTGGTTTCTTTTCGGATAAAAGAGAAAGAGGGTACCAGTCTATCAATACAGAGCATTGAACGGGAAAATTTCGATGCGTACTTTTCCAATATGTTCATATTCTTATTGCATATAAATTGACCGTTTGCAAGAAATTCATGTAGTTAACCCGATTAACTCACTCGCTACGTATGAATTTCTTTTTCTTCATTAAAAGAACATACGGTTAGCTTGAATTGTTAGGAGAACTATTTTTATTGGATTTTTTCATTGTAATCAATTCTGGTACTACTTTGATAATTCAAATTCGCTAACAGCAATCCAATCAAAATACAGCGTATGAATACATTACGTCAGTAAACCCCCAGATGCGGCTTGAGAATGCAGATATCGTGAGTATCGCTATGAACTAGGCCACAAGTGCCCTAGTCCAAAAACGTATGCTATTGACTAATCAAAGGAAGAAAAAAAAACAGAAACACATTCATCTCAAGTTTCATCTCTTCCTTAATTAGTCGAGGCCCGTTACAGAAAATACTTTATTATGTAAACAACATTTTTTTAGTTAAGTGTGTTAGAAAAATGCTGAATTTCCGATGACGTTATATGTTGTACACATGCCACACAGATAACGTAATTTACTATTTTTAATTCTTTGATATTCTTGATTGAGTGCCTTAAAAACAAATCTGGTAAAACGAGCCTTTCATGTCATTCACCAATGAAAAAGGTAGTCTCATCTCCAGTTGTATAGACCAATAATAAACTCACACAAAATATCGGTATTCCTCAATTTGGCAACGAAAATGACAAAGGTGACACATATATAGTTTTAAAATATTTTTAGAACGTGTAAACGTATTTCAATGAAAATTTCAGGAGAGGTACATTATACACGTTAACATATATATAAATAAATTTTATTGCAAAATATTCATTTTAGCAACATAATATAAAGAGTTTTGTTACTTTAGTAAAAAAATGTAAGAACTCATATTATTATGTATCATGAATTAATTTATTTTACTAATAATGCATGAATCAACCCTTCCCTTAGTTCGATACTGGTCTATGAACGTCCATTCTTCTAGCGACCTGAAGTCTGTAATGCGACGAAGACGATTTAATACCGATTATTCAGTCTTTTTTAGTTAATGAGGACCTCTTTTGCATTGCGAGCACTAACACTTTTACTGAATGTTATACAAACTTGAAAATGCCTTTTATTCATATAACTTTTCTCAAAATAATTTCAGCACAATAATTAATGTTTAAAATATTGTGGAAATAATTTAAAACCGGCTATGCAGCCTCTGCGAAGTTTAAAGCGGCACCACTTTGGAAAGGGTAAACCTCATGTTAACGGTACTGATGTGGTACATGTCATGCATAAAAAACTATGCCATATAGTAAGACAGTTAAAATGCAATTGTTTAATAATATTTTTATGTGCCTAAGCAAATCATCAACATGTTTATGTAAAACGTATAAACATACACCCCTTAAGGAGGCATCAGCCAAGATTAATCTAACTGCTACCCTTCTTTCTTGTTTCGTTATCCGCGCCACTTTGTGTTTTTTTCATGGGCACATGGGATAAAGGCCTAGTTTAAGACTTCTATAAGTGACCCCCACCAAATCCGTGTACAGTAGATAACCTCTGTGTATTAATCTTAATCTAATTGCCTTGATCCCTCTTATCAGATCTCCGATTTGAGTCTCCGGCTGTGCAGTTCTGGAGGTTTTAGTATAGGAATGGACCCTAAATGGCCCTGAGCCAATATAGGAATACACAGGATATTGACCCCTACTGTGACTCCAGTGCAATTAGCAGGAGATGCACAGTAGGGGATTATCATGCCAAACATTCCTTAAATTCGGCCTAGTTTAAGGAATGTTTGGCACGATAATCCCCTACTGTGCATCTCGTGGTTATTGCACTGGTGTCACAGTAGGGCCATTTCCTGTGTATTTATTTATTGGCTCAGGGCCATTAAGGGTTGACACTTTTCGAGTGACACTTTCTCCACAAGATTACCTCCATTAGGGGAGAGTGTTCACGGAACACAACCAATGGCAACGTTCGAACTCGTTGTTCTCTCTATCCCTGAGCGAGGGAATACTTAATAATACTGAACGGAGCCATCCCTGTTGAATAGCACAAGTATTCACCCTTTTTTCGTTTTTCATTTTCTATTATTAAACCCCACATAATTATGGGGAGAAGGGCTTCGAGTAATAGTAAAGTAAGAGGAGTAAAGTTACCCTAAGGTAACTTTTACTCCAAAGTCTATAAGAGGAGTAAAGTTACGTTTTTCAAAGTACACATATCGTCTATGGGAAACAACTCGTACATACGAGGATAAGTGTATGTAGAAGAGTTGCCCTTGATTTTGATATGAATCATTATGTACAGTCATAGTTTTTAATACAGTACATAGGTGTGTATACAAGAACTGTATACCGTGTGTTGGTTTAGTTATTGTTTTTGTATAAATGAAACGGTCTACCATCGGATATATGATGATGGATACTGACCAAAAGAATAATATTTTAGAAAAGTTTTACTTTAATGAAAATAACCCAGCTGCCTATGCTGGCCCACAGAAATTGTTTCGTGTGATTGCTAAAAAATACCCCGGAGAATTTAGATTATTTTAAGTATTGGGTTAAATGTGTGTTAGACATCAGTCACAATGACACAGTTTTAAAAGTCTATCCCACCTACTGTGAAAAAGAACGTTCTCACGTTTTTAATAATGACTTTTATTATGAAATGAAATTATGAAATTATGAAATAGTGGCACTGACATTCAAATAATTGGATGGTGGTGTCGATAAGACGTCCTATTCTAACAAATAAGATATATAGGTTAATAACATCACAGTTTGTGAAAAAGCGTTATTATATCATCAAATAAAATTGTATAATGTAGTATAATTTAAACATTACATTACCATAAGTTTGTTTATCTTCAATAGAGACGAAATTGATTTATTTTAACAACCCACATTTTTTGAAAAGTCACTGTGGTAATAATTTTTTAATTAAAAAATAATTTTGTTATGGTTATGGTATGTTTTGCATTTATGAGTTAGCATTCTGTTTAACAATCACTTATGTAAAAACACTTCAACCTAGAAACATGTCGCGAAACACTGAGTTTAATGTTGTTATTTCGCAACTGTTGAAGTCGCAGGTTGGAGGTTTGCATGTTGATGCAAAAGGTATGATATTGTTTCACTATAATATGGGATATTTAAAATATGCTGTTAAAACATTACATGAACAGCCTTTAAAAAAACTTATTATAATTTACTTTCTATGTGATATCAAGTCCATCTTGAGGTACAACCTTGTTTTAGAGTACACCCATACTTTAAATGCTAGTCTATTGAATCAGAGTTTATTTCATTATTGTTAGCTTTTTATTGCAACTTTTTTCAGAATACCGCTTTGGAGAATAATCTCCAAGCTGTCAAATTTGAACTCGCGGTTGCAAAACAGCAACTGACAAGTGTACAGCAACAACTGAATGTTGCTGAACAAGTAAGTAGTTTTCACTGTTATTTAACCGACTTCTTGACTATAATTTGGATTACACAATTATTAAACAATTTCAAGTCATTTCTATTTCACTGTAAGAGTGACATTGGATACATATTAAGTCATAATCCAGTCAAATACACGCATACATTAACTTAGATTTAGCTTGACTATAGGATATTTGTGAGACACCAGCTTCTACTATTAACACTTGGTCTATGTGTCTGTGTTTATTTCAGTTACAATATGTCACTTCACAACTGACGAATATTCAGAAACAAATTAAAGAAACAAAAGGGAGGTGGGTTTTTGTTTGTTAATATTTATTTATTAAGGATTACACGAATTAGAAAATGCAACAACTTATCAAAACTTAAAAACAGTGAACAAACATTTACATGATACTAAACTTTCAATTTAAAAAATACCCTTTTATACCAAATAATACTGTTATTGGTACTAAATTGACACAATGATTGTAGAATTAATATCATAGTAAAGAATGTTAAAATGAATATGACGATGCTATGAGGAAAAAGACATGTTGATATGCAAAAAATATATGGACATAGTATATGAGGTAACAATATATGGCATGCAAAAATAGATGAGGAAGTATATAAGGTTATTATATGAAGCAGAATACATGAAACAAATAAAGCTATTCACAAAAAGATGAAATAAATGAAAAATGTTATTTTATTGCAGTTTGAAGAAGAAAAACGAAGTCTGTGATTACAGTGAACTGTCTCCGGTATGTACAAATAATGTTATATTCCATTATTATAATGCATGTTCCAAGTTTTATTCAAAATATCTTAAACTGTTTTTGAGTTTTGGTTTTTTACATACTTTGTTTAAAATCAATAACAATATTTTGTTAATTTAAACTTGATTTTTAACACGTTAATTGCATACATGTATAACAATAGAAATAACACACATAACAATATGATAATAAAAAATGCAATCATTCTAAACATTATGCATATGAAATAATACAACCTGATAAAAACAAACTAGAAAACGAGAACAAAATAATACAAACAAACTATATTTGTGTTCGCACAGTTGCCTCCCATTTTCAGTGTTTGTTATACAAGAAAAAAAGTATTTTATTAAGGTGCGCATTTACACATGCTTGTGTTTTTTGCAGATGCCTAGTCTTGAGCCAACAGCAACACTCCAAAGGCTGGATGACTTTACTGTGAGATTTGCTAAAAATAACTTTGATGAAGCAGTGGAGTCTATTGAGATCAAAATGGAATAAATGTAAGTGTTTTAACAAGTTAACAGTGGGAATGTGTTTAAAAAAAAAGGAATGTAGTGGTTTATTATAAATATGACTTTTTAATGTTTTTTAAATGAAACCACACAGTAGTAGTACAATCAATTTTTTGTTGTAAATTTATGTGATAAAACACTTCAATTTATAACATATTAAGAAAATGACACATTATTTAAAAAGCAAAATTATACATTAATCAATTGAATAAAATGATAAACACAACACCTACATCAGTATAAAATGGGGTGATATTATACCTTTGATATGTAAATTAAATGATAAACAGATATGAAATGATAGCGTGCTAGTGTATCACCTATACAGATACATGCACTCTAAAAACTATAAAATGACCTCCAATCTGAAAAAATGGAGGAGGGTCAAAGAGTAAAAATGTCAAGGGAAAACCCTGATTTTAAACATTTACATTTTTGCTGCATTTGAAGAAAAAACTTGGTACAAACCCGCGCGGTTAATGATGCTACTATAAAATCAGGTGTCATGAAGTTTTCAACCTCAGTGAGTGTTTGGATGACAAGATTTAAACGCATATTATAGATATAGTGTTGCAGATTTCAAAGGCGAATAAGGATTTGCACTGTTGCAGATGACAAACACAATTAATGTGTTAGTAAACGCATATAACATAGAGATATAAAAATAGAACATAACCTGTAGACATACAAGCTGGGTAATAAAATGTCATCGAGAATATAACTTATGTAGTATGTATGAATTGTAACCAGATATTAAACTTACTTGATTAAATTTGGTAGTAATTGTAGTTTTAAACCTAATGCTCAGTACAATGAAATGAGTTCATTATTTGGACAGTTGAGATGTTTAATTTTTATGACACCTTTTTTCAAACTAAGAGGTATGACTGAATACAATATTAACATAATATTTTAATGCAATCATTATTATTTTTAACTGATCTGGCGGCGTCTTTGATACCCAGCATCAACATTTGTCTTGTTTATATATGGAAAACGCTTAAAATATAAATAAAACTACAACTAAAACACACAAGAACAACTCCGTTTCGTATTATTAGTCATTTTATTTTACATCATTAAAGACATTTATTTTACTTAAAAACAAGTACGTGTTGCAAAACTATCAGATACAATTGTGTTATGGAATTAAATGGCGTCTGTATTCTGCATTGTGTAAGGATTGAAAACAAATAATTTCCCAAAGCACTCTAGTCCGAACGAATTAAAGTATCTTTGAATGATTTTCACTGTTTTGTTTCTTCCTCTTGCTCTCCATCCAACTGAGGAACGTCGTAACTGTCCAAGACCTTATCGAACAGAAATCTCCGCTTAAGGATGGCGTACTTTACGGCTTCCTGTTCGTCGTAGTCCTCTGTTCCTTTAAGTTGATTAACTGTTTTCTTTATGGTCTTATAGATGGTATCTCGCTTGATAGAGTCAAACCACATCAGCTTTGCCCCAAAACTATTCATCAGGGCCTTTCTGTAAGTACCTCGCATATCCTCAAAGACATCCTTTTTGGCTTCGCTTTCACTAAGGTCGGTATCATCTTGCATAAGTTCACGCACTTCCTCCTCATACTGCGATTGACACTCTTGAAAAGCCTCATCGACAACCTCTTGCCAAGGATCAATACCCGAAGAGTTCTCCGAGGTTACAGACATATCGTCGTCGCTGTTATCAGACTCGTTTTCATCAACAGATCCAAAATTATCCTCTTGGTCAGTAACGTCAGACATAGCGTCTTCATCCGAATCTTCGTTTGAATGCGCAGACCTTTTATGTCGCAACATATTATCGCGTCTTCCGAAACTTTTCAAACAAATATCACACTGGTGCATCGCAACAAAATCCTTAAGCGCTAATGAGGAGGAGTGAGTGAAACATTTAGCTTTATACCTGCCCGATGGTAACGATGTTTTCGGACTTTTCTGAAGTTTGTCTCGGCGTTTTCTGTCTAGATGGTGCCACCTTTCTAGGTTTCTTGTTGCCCTTATTACCGATAACACCCGCACTGAGCACTTTGCCTTTTCGTTTTTTGCTGGCTTCTTTCATTCTTTGTAATTCCAAGTCAATCCAAGTCCCTTTAGGTTTCGACTGACGGTCAAGCATGCTTTTGGCGATAGCTGTCGTCTGTTCAGCCGGGAGAACCATCCGTATATACATTTTGGAGAGAGGCTCATGTCTGTTTCGAGAAGCACTGCTTTTCAATTTTCTCCTCATCTTATATTTTCGTGTATCCAATAGATCCATTTTTCCCACTAATGTACGACTTGACTACTTGTCATCCAAACACTCACTGAGGTTGAAAACTTCATGACACCTGATTTTATAGTAGCATCATTAACCGCGCGGGTTTGTACCAAGTTTTTTCTTCAAATGCAGCAAAAATGTAAATGTTTAAAATCAGGGTTTTCCCTTGACATTTTTACCCTTTGACCCTCCTCCATTTTTTCAGATTGGATGTCATTTTATAGTTTTTAGAGTGCATGTGTCTGTATAGGTGATACACTAGCACGCTATCATTTCATATCTGTTTATCATTTAATTTACATATCAAAGGTATAATATCACCCCATTGTATACTGATGTAGGTGTTGTGTTTATCATTTTATTCAATTGATTAATGTATAATTTTGCTTTTTAAATAATGTGTCATTTTCTTAATATGTAATAAATTGAAGTGTTTTATCACATAAATTTACAACAAAAATTGATTGTACTACTACTGTGTGGTTTCATTTAAAACACATTAAAAAGTCATTTTTAAAATAAACCACTACATTCCTTTTTTTTAAATTGTTAACTTGTTAAAACACTTACATTTATTCCATTTTGATCTCAATAGACTCCACTGCTTCATCAAAGTTATTTTTAGCAAATCTCACAGTAAAGTCATCCAGCCTTTGGAGTGTTGCTGTTGGCTCAAGACTAGGCATCTGCAAAAAACACAAGCATGTGTAAATGCGCACCTTAATAAAATACTTTTTTTTTTGTATAACAAACACTGAAAATGGGAGGCAACTGTGTGAACACAAATATAGTTTGTTTGTATTATTTTGTTCTCGTTTTCTAGTTTCGTTTTATCAGGCTGTATTATTTCATATGCATAATGTTTAGAATGACAGCATTTTTTTATTATCATATTGTTATGTGTGTTATTTCTATTGTTATACATGTATGCAATTAAAGTGTTAAAAAATCAAGTTTAAATTAACAAAATATTGTTATTGATTTTAAACAAAGTATGTAAAAAACCAAAACTCAAAAACAGTTTAAGATATTTTGAATAAAACTTGGAACATGCATTATAATAATGGAATATAACATTATTTGTACATACCGGAGACAGTTCACTGTAATCACAGACTTCGTTTTTCTTCTTCAAACTGCAATAAAATAACATTTTTCATTTATTTCATCTTTTTGTGAATAGCTTTATTTGTTTCATGTATTCTGCTTCATATAATAACCTCATATACTACCTCATCTATTTTTGCATGCCATATATTGTTACCTCATATACTATGTCCATATATTTTTTTGCATATCAACATGTCTTTTTCCTCATAGCATCGTCATATTCATTTTAACATTCTTTACTATGATATTAATTCTACAATCATTGTGTCAATTTAGTACCAATAACAGTATTATTTGGTATAAAAGGGTATTTTTTAAATTGAAAGTTTAGTATCATGTAAATGTTTGTTCACTGTTTTTAAGTTTTGTTTTTAAGTTTTGATAATTTGTTGCATTTTCTAATTCGTGTAATCCTTAATATATAAATATTAACAAACAAAAACCCACCTCCCTTTTGTTTCTTTAATTTGTTTCTGAATATTCGTCAGTTGTGAAGTGACATATTGTAACTGAAATAAACACAGACACATAGACCAAGTGTTAATAGTAGAAGCTGGTGTCTCACAAATATCCTATAGTCAAGCTAAATCTAAGTTAATGTATGCGTGTATTTGACTGGATTATGACTTAATATGTATCCAATGTCACTCTTACAGTGAAATAGAAATGACTTGAAATTGTTTAATAATTGTGTAATCCAAATTATAGTCAAGAAGTCGGTTAAATAACAGTGAAAACTACTTACTTGTTCAGCAACATTCAGTTGTTGCTGTACACTTGTCAGTTGCTGTTTTGCAACCGCGAGTTCAAATTTGACAGCTTGGAGATTATTCTCCAAAGCGGTATTCTGAAAAAAGTTGCAATAAAAAGCTAACAATAATGAAATAAACTCTGATTCAATAGACTAGCATTTAAAGTATGGGTGTACTCTAAAACAAGGTTGTACCTCAAGATGGACTTGATATCACATAGAAAGTAAATTATAATAAGTTTTTTTAAAGGCTGTTCATGTAATGTTTTAACAGCATATTTTAAATATCCCATATTATAGTGAAACAATATCATACCTTTTGCATCAACATGCAAACCTCCAACCTGCGACTTCAACAGTTGCGAAATAACAACATTAAACCCAGTGTTTCGCGACATGTTTCTAGGTTGAAGTGTTTTTACATAAGTGATTGTTAAACAGAATGCTAACTCATAAATGCAAAACATACCATAACCATAACAAAATTATTTTTTAATTAAAAAATTATTACCACAGTGACTTTTCAAAAAATGTGGGTTGTTAAAATAAATCAATTTCGTCTCTATTGAAGATAAACAAACTTATGGTAATGTAATGTTTAAATTATACTACATTATACAATTTTATTTGATGATATAATAACGCTTTTTTCACAAACTGTGATGTTATTAACCTATATATCTTATTTGTTAGAATAGGACGTCTTATCGACACCACCATCCAATTATTTGAATGTCAGTGTCACTATTACATAATTTCATAATTTCATTTCATAATAAAAGTCATTATTAAAAACGTGAGAACGTTCTTTTTCACAGTAGGTGGGATAGACTTTTAAAACTGTGTCATTGTGACTGATGTCTAACACACATTTAACCCAATACTTAAAATAATCTAAATTCTCCGGGGTATTTTTTAGCAATCACACGAAACAATTTTTGTGGGCCAGCATAGGCAGCTGGGTTATTTTCATTAAAGTAAAACTTTTCTAAAATATTATTCTTTTGGTCAGTATCCATCATCATATATCCGATGGTAGACCGTTTCATTTATACAAAAACAATAACTAAACAACACACGGTATACAGTTCTTGTATACACACCTATGTACTGTATTAAAAACTATGACTGTACATAATGATTCATATCAAAATCAAGGGCAACTCTTCTACATACACTTATCCTCGTATGTACGAGTTGTTTCCCATAGACCATATGTGTACTTTGAAAAACGTAACATTACTCCTCTTATAGACTTTGGAGTAAAAGTTACCTTAGGGTAACTTTACTCCTCTTACTTTACTACTACTGCTTCGTGGTTTTTGTTTCTATGTTGTTTTAAAAATTCACCAGCCGCTGCATATTATCTATTCATCGTTCCTCCCGGCTGAGAATCCAATCATTTTTAAATAATGTATATATCATTTGAAAATACTATTTAATAGTTTAACGGTGGCCCTGAAAAGGATCGTTTTTAATTTAATAATTTGTAAAGTCTTTGTTTATGCCAACATCTAATTACCAAACGGTTTTAATGTATTTTTTAAATTCACCCTGGAGGAACAAACAACTTCTACTTTATTTTTTTGGTTAATAAATCCTTGGCAAGCCCATCTCATATTGTAACACCATAGGATGGAGTCTTATGCTGGGACTGGTTACATTCTCCATCCTGGTTTGCCTGGTCACACAGCGACATTAACTTTATTGTCAATAAAATATTAATTTGTCATTTACTATCATGCTTCAATAAACCTAGGGCGGCCCCAATTAACAACATCTACAATAGGACACTATTATACTTCTATGTTTTCTTTTGAATGTCGCTCCTGTACAATAACCAAAAAATCATTTTAATAATCAAAAATAAATAAATAATAAAATCCAAGCAAACGTACTGAGACATAGTCCTCAGTGCAGATCAGCGGTATGTCCTGGTTAAATGGTTTAATAAAATATTTCAAGCAGGGCCTCTTTACTATAGACATATAACTTGTTTCCGAAAACCCTCATTTACTTATAAGCTCTTCAAGGAACAACACCACAAATATGGGACTTGCTATATTGCTGCTGACTGCGAGCGTCTGCCTGACCGCCTCACTTCCGGTTGAGCCCCAATCGTGGCTGTCCCTCGTGGAGCAACTGCTCAAGAAAATGGTGCGGATGGAGCTCAACGTAGAGGCCATGCATAAAGAGATGCAGCAGGCACGTGACCAGGTCACATCCGGATTGAGAGAAGTGGACAACATGAAACAGACGGTCGGGGCGCTACAAACGTACTTTACGGACAACATAAACAAATCAGGTTTGATATACATATACATTTACCTGCATGATTAACAACAATGATTAAATAGAATTTGGCTGAAACTTCATTTATTATATAATTCCTCTGGGATTTGTTTGGTGAGATTTGATGTTGGAAACATTATATAGCTGTTGATTTGACCCAAACATGTTTTACCAGACACAGTTATTGCCTTCAATGCACACACGATAGTGAACACGTCCTCGACTCACGGCCAAGTGATCGTCTTCAGCAACCCGTTGTACAACATTGGGAGCGCCTATGACAGCGGTGCAGGAATCTTCACGGCGCCTTTTACCGGCGTCTATCTGTTCTCGGCGCACTTCTGTATTGGCAGTGCAAACAGTTGGTATTACGCGTTTGTTGTGGATAGCAAGCAGAAAATTAAAGGATTACATTATAACGCTAATACCGATTGTTCCACTGCCACCACCACTGTTGTTCTGAAACACAATGAGAGGCTATGGATTGAGTGCACTGTTAGTAACACCAACGACATATTCCTCAACGATAACAAGACCTACTACAGGAACACCTTCTCCGGTGCTCTTCTTCATCGAGTGGAGAATTATCCATAGCTATTGGAAAGAAAAATCTTTCAAGTACAGTAACTAAAAAAAACACACCTTCTAATGTGTTGTCTCATAAAACGTTATATTAAGGTGTGTTCTTTTCAGCAGCTGTTCGAACTCACTCATTTTATTATGAAAAATGTTAAATTTTGAAAATGACACTGATTCTGAATAATGGATATAGTTTCCTTCATAACTTCGATAAAATATTGAGTTTTATAAATAAAATCACATCAGTGAAAATATATTTAACTGGAAACATAGAAATGAAAAAAGCTCTACTTTTAAAATCAATTGAAGTTACTTGTCTATGATCAAAGGCCACTCTTTGGAAACAGCAAATTGCGTCAAATTGTTTCACGTTGTTTTCAAAAGAATGCAATGCGTTGCTCAAACTACGTTGTACTCAAAACATGTATGATAAAATCTGTCATTTCTGATGGTTTGTTTGTGTTTATTTGTTTTCGATCGTCAGTTTAATAAGGAATGAATCGCGGGCTTGATGTCATTATCGGGGTATGAACGCAATTGGGCTGGTCTAAGTGTATGGAGTCCGAAGTAGTTCATTATTATATTAAAACATTGTTAAAAAAATAATTCATTTCAGTTAAGAAAACCTTACACAGTAATCCTTTCTTACCCATTCTGTAAATCGAACGACCCGACTGTAACCGGAAACATTTGTTTCAAATGGCGTCACAATAACGCGGGAAAAGATCAATAACTTAAAATCACTTTTAAACGTAAAATTGAAACACTTATGGCAACAATACAATTATATAATAAATTAACACTTTCTAAAATGTTGATTTACATTTACGAGACCTGCTGACACAATACAAACAATAGTAAGTTTAATAGCGTTCATGTATATTACTATGGTATGAATTGCGATCCGAACATATCCGAAGATGTTGCGTTCATCGATTGATAAACGTAATTTGCCGAAAGGCAGTTCAATTAAGGAATGGAAGTTGAGGTGTAAATATCAAAGTGACGTTATCGTTTTTATGTGTACATGTATATAATTGACATTATGTTGGACAGAGACATGCCGACATAAATCACTCCTTACCAATAAACACCGTTTACCTATTTTTTTCGTTTAGAACCGGCGGCTATGTATATGTACAAATTATGTCCATAAAAAAGGAGGTCCAATGTTGTTGTTTTGAAATAAAGCTATTTAGACGATATCCATTGATGAAAATACTGCAAACATGGCAAAGCTGTATAAAACTGTATAAAGCTGTTTAAAAGGAAAACGGTAGCCACGACTTATAACAGTGTTCTTTATATCGGTAGAAGATCGTTTCTTAATGTCAAGGACACATCAGTAGTTAGTAATAACCGAGGTCAGCAACAGACACGAAACAACACCTTATTGCAATTTAATACTATATTAAGATAAAACGCAAAGCCAGTAAAAGCAACCATAAAATCTACTATATAGTGGTAACATTTAACGCTGGCCTGACCTCGCTTATAATATACGATTTACATATCGAGGGGTGAAAGCGAAAAGGTTCTTAGTGACATTAAATAAAGAAGAAGATAGAACCTTATCGCTTTCAGCCTTCGATATGCATGGCCATTTTTCTTTCTTACTATTAAGCATTGTTTTAATGAAAAATATGTTATATTTGAAAATTTCTATGCATTTGAATGCCCCTGTGGGAACTTGACCCCAACTCTCTTGGTTGTCATAATTTCCTGAACTTGAAAGAATCACACGGCGAGTTGCAAAATAATGCCTTATTTGAGTTTACCATTGGCACTTGGAAGCGACGTCTCCCAGACAGGAAGCAACATGGTCACGTGCCTGCTGCATCTTATGGTGTATGGCCTCCACGTTGATCCCCATTCTCACTATTTTCTCGAGCAGCTGCTCCACGACGGAAAGCCACGATCGAAGTTCCACCGAAAGTGAGGCGGCAAGGCTGGCACTCAACTCCAGGATCAGAATAATAAGTCATTGTTCGTGTGTTATCCCGGCGAGGGATTGTTCAGAAATAAGAGTCGTTTGGTGGGAACAATTTAAATGTTTTACTTTAATTCAATGGGTGGAGTTAATGATCTCGTCATATAAAAATTCGTAATATTGTGGGGGGTTTCTTGGAGCCCGATGTGAAAATGTATGATTACTATGTCCATATATGTCCTTACACGGCTTACCGAAAAAGACTGCGTTTCCAAGAAACCCCCCACAATATTACGAATTTTTATATGACGAGATCATTAACTTTACTTTAGATCAATCAGAATGATAAGAATAGTAAAACAAACAAAAACAATCGTATATTCTATAATCTAATTTTCCTTTTCACACCATCATCAAACTTCTCTGAGGGCCTCGTTTTTGTTGTATTTGTCTGCAATTAAGCAAATGCATGGGATCAAATGTTAACTATAAATGATTAATGCCTCAAATTAATTATAACAAATTATAACCATGTGTCCATACTTCTAATTTTATACCATCCTCGCTGTTATATAATAAACACTTTTTAACCCATACGAACGAGTATTTACATAAATATGCCAATGAATTCATAGTCTAATAGAATTTTATTTCACTATAATGCATGTATTACGCTCCCAATTTATCCAATGAATTTTAGCGATTTCTTTTTTTAAGTTGGCGAAGATTGTCTGATTGGTTAATAGAAAATTCAGAAAGTATCGAGAGATAAACCTCATATTTTATTTCAAACCACTCAATTTTATTTCAAACATTTCATATATGTTGTTTCCTAATTATATGAGCACTTTTGTTTGATATATTGTAGCACAGGATATATGCATACCGTCGTAAATA
This sequence comes from Mya arenaria, assembly GCF_026914265.1. Taxonomy (NCBI): domain Eukaryota; kingdom Metazoa; phylum Mollusca; class Bivalvia; order Myida; family Myidae; genus Mya; species Mya arenaria. The sequence goes on along the minus strand of NC_069125.1, from coordinate 18,826,360 downwards.
CAAGTTGACCAAAACTATATGAAAATAAATGAATACGTGCATGTGATCCAGATGATGCACGTTGCACAAGTCTTACTGCAATGTCTGTTCTGTTTTTTTAATACAACCTAAATTTTCAGCAAATAAAATAACAGGTAGACAATCAATAAGTACTAGGCTTAATCATAACTAATTTCAACTTTCGCCGGTGTTAAAAGGTCCGCCTTCTGTTTCTCATCCGATACACACTCTCTGCGTCATAAATTGCGTTTGCAATGTGTAAGCCAATGAGGTTGTATTCTAAGTAAGATGACCCATTCGGAACTCCTCGATTTTCGATGGAAAATGGCCGAGGAGTTCCGAATGTTTGATGACCTTGCTAGTATCTTAATTATTCAGAAGGGTTCGCTGGTTACGCTAACTCCACCCATTCTTAATCATTAAGGTTATACTTCATGTCATCTAACTAGTATTTAAATTGCAACATGTCACGGTATTAATTCCCCGCGAAAAGTTTTTGTCTAAATGTTTATCGGACAAAAGTCAAGTTCTCGACCCATAATCTGACGTGACAAGTTGAATTTAATTACGAGTAATAAAATCAACGAACTTTGTCCAATTCGATATCATGTCATTGCGGTTATTTTTGTCCATCTAAACATTAGTAGATGTTGTTTTTACGGGTAATTCAACAGTCTGTGAAGAAGAGCACCAGAGAATGTGTTCCTGTAGTAAGTACTGTCATCATTGAGGAAAACGTCGTCTGTATCGGTATATGTGCACTCCACCCATAGTCGTTCGTTTTGCTTGAGAACCACGGTTGCAGTAGCCGAGGAACATGCGTAACCATCAGCTTCATAATTTCTTCCCTTTATGACCTTCATCTCACTGTCTATGACGAATGCATAACGCCAATCTTGGGTGTTTTTAATGCAGAAATGTGCCGAGAACAAGTAGACGCCGGTGACAGGTGCAGTGAAGATTCCTGCACCGCTGTCGTAGGCGCTCCCAATATTGTACAACGGGTTGCTGAAGACGATCACTTGGCCCTGGGTCGGAGACTTGTCCACTATCGTGTGAGCATTGAAGGCGATAACTGGGTCTGAAATAAACATTTTGTTCGAAGACAACAGATATAATGTGTCTAGACCTTACTCGTTGTCGGATACCCCCGCTACACGTCTGTGCTATGCTTCGTTAGAGCACGCTAAATCGCTATTTCGTTGCCCCATTTCTCATATACACGTTGTCTATAATTTTCAGAAATATCTAAACAACTCCTAAAACTTCCCTCGAGACGAAATGGATCACATTGATCACTTTTGGTGAAAAGCCATACATGAAATTGTTTTAATAGGCCATGAAAAAATAAACTGTTGTTTCTTATGCACATAAAATAATTAAACGTAAGTTGAATTGCCGAACTATTTCATTGTTATAACCTTTTTTTAATGATTGGTTTATGAGATCGTACTGGAGACGGAAATGATTGATTTTAGCCTTTCGATTGTAAGTGTATGCACAGAAAAGTGTTGTTGAAAATATAGAGTTAGAGAATAATATTATTTTGACTACTGTTGGAGTGATTTCTATTTATTTTTTGTTAAAATGTTGTTTTTTTACCTAATTGGCAAAAAGTGTAACGAAATAATGTAAACTGTCGATTTCGAGGCGTATAAACAAGGGCCCGGAGGTCAATAACTCCTTTCAATTCTTAAGCATGCGCAAAGTAATTCTACGCATGTGGTGCCGGGTGATACAGGAACCAGTGGATTTCGCGCAAAACGTGAAATCCACTCATAACTCATTTATTCTTATTAATAAATTATTTTTATTGTAAACATTTTGGAAAGTGCCTTATGAAGGGTTTATGTTATTTTATTGAAATTGGTCAAAAAATGAAGAAGTTAGAGCAATGTTTCGATTTTTTTCGAAAATAGATCGGAAATCGAGGTGAAATCCAGATTTCGAGAAGTGAAATCCACTCATAAGTCATATATTTTAATTAATAATGTTACTTTTTTGTAAACATTTTGGAAAGTGCCTCATAAAGGGTTTATATTTCAAATTTAATTGTAATTGGTAAAACCATGAAGAAGTTAGAGCTATTTTTCATAAAAAGATCGGAAATCGAAGTGAAATCCAGTTTTCGAGAAATTTAAATAATATTTTTGTATAAATATTGGAAAGTGCCTCATGAAGGGTTTAAATATCAAACTTTATCGAAATTGGTCAAAATATGAAGAAGTTAGAGCAATTTCCACAGGTGCAAATCACTTCTTACGGCTATTGACATTGCAACTTTTGCAAACCTTAGTATTTGAACTTTCTATTTTTGTTTACAAATACTTCCCACAGATGCAAATCACCCATTACAGCTATTGACATTGCAACTTTTGCACACCTAAGTAATTTAACTTTTCCTTTTTGTTTACAAATGCATACATGCCATATTTCTGAGAAGCTTCCCAGGGGATTTTGGTCTGAATTCCAGGGGATTTTGATATTACACCAGGGGATTTTTACGCGACGAAAATTTGCGCAATATCTGCATTTATAATATAAGAATAAATACAGAAATACATTCAAATTACAATATTTTTTGGACTAAGTCATCATGGTCCTTCATGGAATTTCACACTCATAATATTATTGATGCTTTCCACTGTCAACCTTAAGCAAGTTTTGAAAAAAAAAAAAAAAAAAAAATTCAAGGGACATGGAACCCCGGCGGGGGACCAGGGGATTGGTCGAAATTCCGGGGGATTTCCCCCCCCCGCCGGGGGATATGGCATGTATGCAAATGCTTCACACAGGTGCAAATAACTCCTTGCAGCTATTGACATTGTAACTTTTGCTAACCTTAGTATTTAAACTTGTGAGTTTTGTTAACAAATACTTCCCACAGGTGCAAATCTCTCTTGACAGCTATTGACATTGCAACTTTTGCACACCTAAGTATTTAAACATTCTTTTTTTGCTAACAAATACTTCCCACAGGTGCAAAACACTCATAATGGCTATTGACATTGCAACTTCTGCACACCTTAGTATTTGAACTTTCCATATTCGACAAATACTTCCCACAGGTGCAAATCACGCTTTACAGCTATTGACATTGCACAAGTATTTGAACGTTTGATTTTTGCTATGAAATACTTTGCACAAGAGCAAATCCCTCATAATGGCTATTGTCTCAACCACTTTTGCACAACTTTGTATTTGAACTTTCGATTTTTCCTAACAAATACTTTAAATAATGACTATTGACACACCAACTTTTGCTCATTTTAGTATTGTTACTTTCGAACATGTTGAACAAACTTTGAACAGGTTCATTTAAATCTATTTTATCAACCATTGACACATCAACTTTTGCACGCCTCGTTTTTGAACTTTCTGCATTTTGTCACCAATATTAACATGATGTGCACATTAATACACAGCTTGCTTTTAAATATGTTTTTATGGACATTAATTTAAATTTGTATGTGTGAAATTAAAGACAATCAGTAAATATGTAGCTAACTATATACAATTATGTTTCATTTCTTTTTGTAAAAATGCAGTATCATTATAATATATTCATTTGAAATGTTAATTTGATATACATGCTCCTGTTGCTGATTTCTTAATATTGATCACCAGTAAAATTTTGCCAAATTGTTGTGCAGTCTCTGACAGTTAAAGGCAGCAGTTCAATTTGCATGCTATCGTTAACTAATATTCAGTATTGATCTCCAACAGCAATTTGGCCAATATGTTGTATAATCTCTGACCGTTGAAGGCCGCAGTTTGATTTAAATGCTATTGTCAACTACTCTTCAGTATTGATCCCCCACAGTAATTTGGCCACACAGTTGTATAATGTCTGACGGTTAAAGGCCGCAGTTTGATTTACATGATGTTGTTAACTACTTTTCAGTATTGATCTCTTACAGTAATTTGGCCAAACTGTTGTATAATCTCTGGCGGTTGAAGGCCGCAGTTTGATTTACACGCTTTTGTTAACTACTCTTCAGTATTGATCCCCCACAGTCATATGGCCACACTGTTATATAATGTTTGACGGTTAAAGGCCGCAGTTTGATTTACATGCTGTTGTAAACTTATTTTCAGTATTGATCTCTTACAGTGTTTTGGCAAAACTGTTGCATAATTTCTGACCCTTGAAGGCCGCAGTCTGATTTACATGATATTGTTAAATTCTCTTCAGTATTGGTATCCCACAGTAATTTGGCCAAACTGTTGTATAATCACTTACGGTTGAATGCCGCAGTTTGATTAACATGCTGTTGTTAACTACGTTTCAGTATTGATCTCTTACAGTTATTTGGCCAGACTGTTGTATGATCACTTACGGTTGAAGGCCGCAGATTGATTTACATGCTGTTGTTAACTACTTTTCATTAGTGATCTCTAACAGTAATTTTGCCAAACTGTTGTATAATGTCTGACCCTTGAAGGCTGCAGTTTGATTTACATGCTATTGTTAGCTACTCTTCAGTATTTATCTCTTACAGTAATTTGGCCAAACTGTTGTATAATCACTGACGATTGAAGGCCGCAGTTTATTTACATGCTGTTGTTAACTACTTTTCAGTATTGATCTCTAACAGTAATTTGGCCTAACTGTTGTATATAGTCTAACGGTTGAAGGCCGCTGTTTGATTTACATGCTGTTGTTAACTGCTTTTCAATATTGATCTCCAAGAGCACTTTGGCCAAAATGTTGTATAATCTCTGACGACGCAGTTTGATTTACATGCTATAAATTCCTGTTTCTTAATACTGCAGAAGCAATTTTACCCTTTTAAGGTCAAATTACTAAACAAACACACACATTCATGTACTATTATAATAATTGTTTTTCCCCTGTGAGATATATGTTGTACTGGAATAGCTGTTGCATGTTTCTTCGTGTTCTTCAAATATGATCATTTCATTTTCTTACATGTAACTTTAAACATTTTCTTCGTTTTCAATAACTATTTGCCAATGTATAAAACTGTGTATAAAGTTGCTTTTTTATTCTTTAAATGAATGCTCATAATGTCACTCTATTGTATTCCAACCTTTCCGTTGAACTTTTGTTACACTATGATAACATTCATTTGTGGAATCAACTAAATTTATTCCATTTATAAAACTTTTCAATCATCCTTTCTCATTGCTTTTAAAATTCTGAAATGATCATTCCCATTCGTTATCATCGAACTGCTAGAATAAAATGTAAATACCTCGCACATTTGCAACAAATGTTCATTTCATTAAACTGTTCCTACAAATTGTTCTGCTTCTTTACCCTTTGAAAGCATTCATTTGTATGTCAATGTTATACATATTAAAAAAAAAACCATTTGTTTTGCATGTCTTTTTAAAAATTTGAAATCATCTATTTTGCCAAAAAAATAATACCTGTGTTTCCGGTAACCCGACCGACCATATTTTTTCTACGCCAACCCTAATCTTATTTTAGACATAAAAGTAAAAAAAATTGATTCTATCGTAAAAAAAAATATTAATTCTATCGTCATTATGTTCGTTGTTTTCCTTTCTATGACCCCGAAAAATAAACTTTAATTCCTTATTATGTACTAAACGGAAAAACAAAATGGCGGAGGGCGGCGAACCCTTGTCCGATAACTTCAAATTGGCAAACGCATGTTTACGGTCCTAACACGTGGTTAACCACAACAGACATATTTTACAGTCTTTAAAATGAAAGTATTTAGGATCATAGCTCGCGGTGTTATTTATTCATGTCCAAAATAAAACTTACTTTTTTACGATTAGGCTTTGTGTATATCATGCAGGCTTCTTACGATTAATAGGCTTTGCGAAATTCATGCAGGCTAACTGCCAGGTTCCAATTCACATTTCATTAATTGTAACAATAATTTATACGCAATTATCTATGGTTATTTATTTCGCCCTATTTTAATAAGTCCAATCAACTGAAATCCAAACAAAAACCTTCGAAAATTAACGACACATTTGTTGGAATGTGTCGGCTGCAGATCAAAAGGTACAATTTGTGACGTCAGAGCACGAGCGGTGATAATATCAAAGACGCGTGGCTATGGTTTGTATTTAATTCGGTCAGTCGGATACCGTATGATCCCATTTGATTGCCAGGATTTCGCTTAGGCTGGTAAGAAAATACCATACGATCGAAAAAATAATAATCAATATGCGTCGTCTGGGAATCTTATAACAATGACCAAAATGTTTGAATTCACTATAAATATGAATCAAACTTTGATTGTACGAAAATAAGATAAGTAAAATACTTGAATAAAAGTGCCACTTTTTATTTCTCAGTTCATATTGCTCCATTTTACATTGTTTCATGACTAACATGACTAGAACAAATAAGCCTTATAGTAATTTATAGTGCCTATTCGTTTTAATTTCAGCAGTTCAAAATACACAAAGTGCAGCTTTTTATTTCTTCTAACAAAGTTCTCATTACAAAACGTTTTAATGTATATTACTCAAAATCTGTCTTAAAGTAAAAATAAAGCTTGAAAGTTGTCCTGCATTATTTGAATACGATTTGTGAACTCATCCATGTTTGCATTATATACATGTTATAAAACGAACCTAGGCTGATTAAAATTTCCATGTGTCAGTACTGAAACTGCCCATTTCGCCCCCTCACAAAACACTATCTGACCATTGCTATGGATCGTTTTAGAGCGAGCCTTTTTTGCTGTCTCCTACAGCAATTTTGTACTTGTTGAATATACATGTACTTTATAAAAAAACAACAACGTTGTTTTGTTGAACAAACTTTATACTAAATGTAAATACTTGTTCACATTACTGGGCTTCAAAGAATCAAAAACAGTGGTACCTGAGTAACTAAACATTATTTTAATTGGTCTTTCTACTATTTAAGTATTTTAAGTTAAGTTGTGACCTCTTGGGGTTTAACTACATATGTAAAACGCTTAAATGTTTACACTTCATTTCAGACAATTCATATTCATCCGTGTTAATGATAATTTTTATATGCTGATACTAATGCATTATTTCAGAAATATACCAAGTTTTATGGTTTAACAGTTCATCAGTATTTATAGTTTTCGTCCCAAAGAAGCCTGTTTGCATGGCTTAATAACTGAAAATAAAATGTATATATAAAATAAAGAACACTGAAAAGAGATCAAATTCCAGCTGAAAAGTGAGTACATTTATTGTGATAATTGCCTCTAAAACGTGTTATATGAAAAGTGTTTTTTCCAAATGCAGTAATTAAAATCCTTACTCAAGTCGCACACGTCAAACATATTACAAATGTATTACAAATGTATTAAGTATATGTAATGCATCGACGTAGTACCCCACTTTGTAAGAAACGGTCCAGGGTGTGTTGGGCTTAATGCACTTACGGGTTATGTAAACACCATGATTGCGCAAAGACTTTAAGGCATTTAAAAATGCCCCCCACTCCCCCCAACACCACATCCTCCGAAGAATTAGAAAAAACACTGATCTGTGCATAATGCCACTAATCCTCAGTTTACTTTTTATCTCAACAAAAAAAAAAGTCTAAAATTGTTAAAATTTTCTTGAGGGAGTAACCTCAACCCCCCTGGAAAAAGTTTATGCCATATACTTTCGGTTCTAAGGTAGGGGCGTATGTCAAAAGGTTGCGCCCCTAAGATACGCCCACTCTTACGTCAATTGTTGGAACCGCCCCTGAATTAGGCTATTATCATTTTCGAAATTCTTGACTAACCCCAATAAGCAGATACTAGCGTTGCTTACAAGTCCAACCCTGTATATCATATATCCAATGACAACAGATACCACAATAAGGAAAATGCTAAATACATTTTTGGTTTAGCGTAAGCCCGAGACCTATATATCAGGAAATCTAAAAATTAAGATAAAATAAAAACAAGAAAATGAGCCCTTTTTGTTGTACCCTTGATCTTAAAGAAACATTGCAGCCGCTGTCGTTTTAAACAGCACACAACGAGTTAAAAAAGTTTGTTTTTTTATGTAAATCTTATGAAAAGGATTACTGAATGAAAAGGAGGGTGTAACCTTTAAACTGTAACCAGGAAACACTGCTTTTTTTCAATTAGGAATGAATTCACATAAAGATCAAAATGAAAGTATCAACATTTTAACAGAATAATTTGTTGTTATAATTGATACTGCAAAATAATATTCAAAGCATTTTTTCGAACACCTATTGCAAAACCAGTCCATCTTGGGACTTTAAATCAAATTGAGATATGGAATGGTCTAGCCAATATTGGCAAATAGGTCAAAATCCTTCCTTTGCACTTGTGAACAGTAAACTTAAATCTTCTAAGCATGATTTAGATCGTGCTTAAACAAACAAAAATACGCACTGTTTGCGGTATATGTTCTTGCATTATATCTGGGAGTAGGATTTGTTATTGAGTTCAGAATATATTTGATATTTTAAATTAAAGAACAATTACAAAACTCCTCGCTTTAGTTCGCGTTGTCTTATTCGGAGAGACACCTCGTGGACATGTCATAAGTGCGTACACTCGCTGTATATTCGTGAGCGATTTGACTAGAAAGGTCTCGTTTGCATGAACAATTAATGAGGCATTTTCATTGGTACCGCAAAAAACCCATAGCGGAAATATAATTTTAAATATGCACAGACTGGCACTCATATTTATGTCCTCGCGTAGAAAAAGTATTCAGGCAAAAGCTCGCATTAAAATCGGTCCGCCTGATCACAACAAATTATAAAACAATAACTTAGTCCACTCACCTAAGAAGACAACTGTCAAAACAGGGCCATGGAAGAGTATTTAATTATATTTTGCGATTTCATTGCAAGAATAGTTGTCTCCCCTGAGGTTCAACCGGAAGTGAAGCAACCAAGCAGCCGCCCGCAGCCAGAAGCAGAATAGCGAGTCTCATATCTGTAGTGTTTCTACGGTGAGGTCTTGTTCAGAAATGAAGGTATTTGTGTGGGAACAAGTAATTTGATGTTCAGCCAGAAAAATAGTGAGGCCCGATTGTGGATTGTTTAGGTTAACAATGTCCATTGTGGTATTGCCAAACTTACCGTTAAGGTCGCGCTTTAAAACAACATGTCATAAGGTTAGACAAGTTCAAAGCTATTCAAATGACTAGTGTACGAAATGATAGTATATTTATCATTTAGAATAACAAAGATATGCACAAATATGACAGTCTCACCATCATCCAACTTCTTTACAGGGCCTCGGACCTATCGGAATCTGTTTTGCAATTTAGCATATGACAGAGAAACATAGTTAACAGTTGTTGGCTGATTGTTTTCTTAACAAATTGTAGCCATTTGCCCAATTATCATTATTTCTCATAAGTTTCTTTAACCTGCAACAAATTCACTTCACGAAGTCGTAAGATAACAGTTTTTTTTCCATAAATATGCCATAGAAACTATGGACTGTTCCTCTTTCCAAAACCTTAAATTCGTGTGTGCTCTATATTTCATATTGGCTTCAATCTTAGCTCTCCTTTGGGATGACCGTCAAACGAATTGTAAGAGAAATTAAATGTATTTGGATATTATACATGTACACTGTAATAATGTTACCATTTATCCACTGAATGTTCGCAATTAGGAACATAAATGATTAGATATTGTAGTCACATACATTTTTTTTCTTTTAAACCTTGCCTTTCATAATGTGAATGTTATTTGTACTGCCTTTTGAGATATTTAACATGCCAACCTTACATAGCTGTCAAGCAATTGATGTTGAAATCTTAAAGAATATTTAATTTAAAAAATGATCGAATTGTTTCGTGTCTTCGTCAATACAATATTATCGTACAATCACACGAAAATTGCGATTAACCCTTTTCAACTTTAACTAATTCATATCGATAACGAATTTGTAGAACCGTCTGCATTTGAGTATTAATTGTAAAATTAAGGTTACCGACAGAGTTTTCTTTATACAAAAGACGCATTTTCTTTCCGTAGCATCCATATTCCGATGAACCCTAAAAAGTAATCAAAGCGCTGAAAGAGTTGAAAGGCTTTCGGCCTGCTAGGTTTTGTGAGCTTAAGATAGTATATGCTTGCTTATGAATTCATTCGCAAATAATGTTTATGCTGATACTCAATTAAATCAAAACCATGTAGTATCAGTCACTTTAAATACTCATTTAGTATTTGGAACACCCAAATAATTACTATTAAGATATGAAGTAATAGTCAATTACAAATGAAAACTTATCTGGAACTTTTGTTTCGTAAACAATACACTGCAACGGATAAAGCATTTAGGTATTTTTTTAGGAAACTCTACTATACACTCTAAACATGACTGAGTCGTATTAAATTTACTACCAGGGTATGACCGCTAAAATATGCATCCAACGAATTGCATTTGACATGTTCATTAAGTTAATGGTTAAGGTTTCTTTCTACATTGACAGGATCCTCGCGCAAAAATTGTCTCGATCGAATCACCAACATACTATATATTCCCTATTTGTATTGATGTTATTGATCTCAATATTGCCATCAGTCTATGTCACTAGTGGATAAAATGAACATATTTATATATATAAATGGTTTATAAATATGCATATGCAACATGCTCAAGATGGGCTTAAATCACTAAGACAAACTGAGAAATCTTCACATACTTTCCGTTCCATTCGGCTTTGCACAATTATACTCACGAACTCCTATTAAAGCTTAACGCGCTTTGATTATAATTGTGAAAGTGTATAATAAGCATTTAGTAATGGTTAAAGATTATTAGTATGTACTTACACAAGTGTAAACGGTTTGATGCTACACAGTCGCATAACCAGTTATTTGTGTAAATACATACTAAGGCCACACCAAATTGATAACTTGTTCATCGGATTTTTTCCAAAAATTAATGGGGCGAGAGAGCGAAAAAATAATAAAAATATTTATTTTGCATTTAGCAAAAAAGAGGAGCGAGCGACGAGCGAACAAATATATATAGTCATTTAACTCACTTTTGCTCACATTTTGTTCACTTATTAACTAAACAATGATATAGTAAACAGTACAAGGATAACATCCAGTGAAAGAATAATAACACTAAAAGATAATTCTATACAAATATTAGTTTTGAGATCAAACAAATGCTATTTGAGATCAAGCAAATGTATTTCTTTAAACTAGTTCATAAATGAGAGAACCCAAACCACAGTTTTCCAGTTTTTAAACCTTTTTTATTTTTTTATTTTTCAAAATACCCTATGCATAAAGCCTGGACACAAGCGCCAGTGGTCACAGCCACCTGCCTGCCCAATGGCATATCCAAATCTATTAACTAGGTTTTCCACTTTTCCTTAGGAAAACTTGGTTAAAAATAATTATCTATTAAAATACATTGTCATATCTCATGCCATGGTAATGACTAGACAAGGTGAATGGAAAAATAACTCACAAAATGAATAAAGTCATTTGCAATCAAATATAAACTACAGCTATCACTCTTGCTTTGACAACAAGATTGGCATTGGTAGCCATCTAAGTTGGAAGAAAAGAATTTAAAAAAACATACACCGTATTGTAAACCATTTCAGCTGAAAATACGTCACAACAAATTTCAGCCAGCGCCAGATTGATTTTAGACTTTTTCAGAATCTTTTTTAAACTTGCAGATTTTCCTTATTTTTTTTAGATATCTTGTTCAAATTTAGGACGAGTAATAGAAAACATAAACATGTATACAAAAACACTTTTACTTATGTTGTACTGCAAATACTGATTGTGTCAATTTTCATATATAGCAAAACAATATTTCAAGAAAATACAAGAATATGCAATAATTTTTCAAAGACAAAAACCAATCAGCATAAATATTTAACACTTGAATGATTTCCATATAGTTTAAATATACACATGAACATCTAAAAAATCAACAAACATTTATTCGAAACACAAAGTGTGATTAATACCTTTTCCAATCACACAGTCTGACACCTTTTTTATCCATTTTGACGAATATTTACAAAATATACACAATCCGGCTTGTTTGATGTTTTCGTGTGAATGGTAAAACTCATGGGATTGCATGAAGCACACATGAATGTCAGTAATTTATAGCGTCATCCTACTGTCCACGCACATTGACTCATCGGCGACCAAGGCCTCCACCCCAAGCACGCCCTCGTTGCCTCATGGGGACAGGAATTTCATGATCCGCTGCTTCGGTGGAATCTGAAATTTTAATAAGCAATATTATACATAAATGTTCGTTGTAGTATAATGTAGTATGCATTACTGAAACAGTTTTATGATAACACAAGAAAGGTGGTGTTCGTTTCTTGGCCAAACTTTATTTTTCTGTTAATTTACATGCATTGCATATGAATTAAATAAACACTATACTCTGATCAATTGATAATTGTTACGATCGAAAAACGCGGTGATAAGGGAAAAGGCTACATTCTACTAAATAAATTAGCGCTCGTGAAAAAATAACTCTTTTTTTTTAGGGCGCAAGTGATAAAAAAAAATGCATTTCTGAAGAAAAAGGTGCGTGAAATCCGATGAACAAGTTATTAATTTGGTGTGGGCTAACGATCTTAATAAAAAAAATCAAGTAAAAGCCGATTAGGTTATTTTTAACTTAGAAAAATACTTTTGAATGAACTACAATCACCAAAAAGGATGAAATGAAAAACTAGAATTTCATTTGAAATATTTTGGTTTAATAACTTACGCCTTATGAGCATTTAATTGCATCCTCCATACGGTTCATGTTTTTCCGGGTTTTAATAAAGTTCTTCTGGTTAATTACCGGATAATAAACCTGTCCAAATCCGATTACCCATATTTTAATTTTAACCGATAGTATACAGTTCCCCGGCCGCGGCCAAAATCTAAATACAGATTTATACATGTATTTATTTTGATTCAATACGCGTTCAATTTTACACTGCTTGCGTACCCTGCTTTTTCGATTTAAAACTCTTTAAGTTTTTTTGTTTTGTTTTTTATATAAATATTGTACAAAAAAACCCTTACATGCCAAATCTTACTACATGTATCTCATCCTGGTCTATGTCCTAGATCTGCTTTTTGATGAGTGTTATACATGCATGAATGAATACAATGTATTTCGGTTTACAACATGTATTACGGTCAATATTCATCGAATAAATTCGAGATTTGTTTTATATTTAAAACAAATATATATATATATATATATATATATATATATATATATATATATATATATATATATATTTTTTTTTTTTTTTTTTTTTTTTTTTTTTTTTTTTGGGGGGTGGGGGGCGGGGGCTATCGGATTGGTTAATAGAAACGCAAATGACTGTTGAGAGATAAGTGATTATTTCAACCATCAATTATAATGTATCCTGTTTCCTAATTATATGAACATTTTGTGTGATAAATTGAAGCACAACATTTCTATATGTTTATCACGGTTTAAGTTTATTCAAATGACTCAGTTCATGACATGACAACATGAGTATATAAGACAAAGAAATACATATTAAGGAACGAGGCTATATTAAAGAAAAGAACATGCAATATAAAAACATACTTTTAGCAAAATATTACGGGAGAGACATATGTCACGAATAGTTGAAAATTTAAAGTTGTTGACACATTATGGCACAAATTTCAACTTGTCGACTCATTACCTGACGCGACTAGTTAACTTCCACTAATAAACAATGACTTCCAACTTTTCGTGACAAGTAAACACCGCAACAAAATGAAATTTAAGGCATAATTTCAAGTAAAAGCGTTCCTTTCAATGATTGTGTCGACGGCGGAAACAGGATTTCGAAAAAAAGTCATTTAAGGAATATCAACAGGCATAAGTTGGTTTGAAGGACCAAGACACAAAATCTTCAAAAAACATTTTTTTTTATATTTCGTTTTAAGTTTCAATAATTCGCAAGAATAATACATGTGTCCTTTCATTTAGGTAAAGGTGAGAGCTTAGCGATTTTTATGCAAACTTGTAACATTAAAAATGATCTTATGAGGAAAAATATTTGACAATATCCAATCTACAAAAATGTACATATGTGGTAATTGATTCTATCTTACCAAAAATATACGCTTTTTTTGCAACCAAGAAGAAATTTTAATACCAATTTACTGAACATTTTTCATATTTGAAAATTTATCCAAAGAAGCCAGAAAACAGTTTTGATTAGCTCGTGTGTAAAGTTTGACACAAAACATGTTAATAATATAAATGTACTTGTCCAGAAAATGCAAAATGATTTGTAACAAATCTTTGATTAAGTATTCCTTCGTAAAAAATGCTGAACTCTTTATTACACCAAAACATGTTGTATTTTTTTCTCTTAACACATGTAACGTTGAAACGTTTAAACTTTGATTTTATTGTGGAAGGCCAAAACAATTTCACTTAGAATTTACTTTCAAGTACCATAAGGGTGGTCATATTTACTTACTGAACCCTTTGGGTTTTAAGAATTGCAAAAGTCTTTATTTTTGTTTCGTCGGCAATCAGTACACCTTGACATATATAATCACATGTTTAACGACAATGTTTTGCAAACACACTTAAGTTTCAATTATGTGTAAAAAACACCATTTCGGCACAGTTTGATGCATTTATATGAACCATTTGATTATAAGGGGGAGAAAGGTTCTAACTTGTCACAAAAATGTAATCAAAACAAGTGGGGTGACCGTTTTTCATCTTGTGCTGCAGTTTATGTTTCTCTGAACACCATTTCGGCACAGTTTGATGCATTTATATGAACCATTTGATTATAAGGGGGAGAAAGGTTCTAACTTGTCACAAAAATGTAATCAAAACAAGTGGGGTGACCGTTTTTCATCTTGTGCTGCAGTTTATGTTTCTCTGACTAAGTTCATTGACATGTTCATGAAGTTTACTACACTACAATGGTGGTCTTTCCACTCGACTCATGAGCGCGTTTCGATAGAGAATTTATGTTTAAATAATCACTGAGGAAATTGTGTTCGATTCGATTTAATGTCATTTCGGTCATAAATGACCATCACACTATCGGTACATGTTGTTTCTACGGGTAATTTTCCAGTCGGTGAAGAAGAGCACCAGAGAATGTGTTCCTGAAGTAAATACTGTCATCATTGAGGAAAACGTCGTTTGCATTGGAATATGTGCACTCTACCCATAATCATTTGTTTTGCTTAAGAACCACTGTGACACCAGCCGAATAACACGAGGGGGCATTAGAATCATAATTTCTTCCCTTTATGACCTTCATTTCACTGTCCATGACGAACGCATAACGCCATTCTACGCCGTTGGTAATACAGTAGTGTGCAGAGAATAGATAGACGCCAGCGACAGGCGCCGTGAAGATTCCTGCACCGCTGTCATAGGCGCTCTCAATGTTGTACAGCGGGTTACTGAAGACGATCACTTGGCCCTGGGTCGGAGACTTGTCCACTATCGTGTGAGCATTGAAGGCAATTACTGGGTCTGAAATATATATATTTGGTCGCCGTCAACAAATATACTGCGGCTAGACTTTACTCATCGTCGGTTACGCAGACATTGAATTGTTTAAATGATTTATCAACCATTATTTTAATTGGTCTTTCTACTGGTTCCTTTCTACTAGTTAATTTGTGACCTCTTGGGATTGAGCTACATAGGCAAAATCAGGTTCAATGTTTACATTATATTTCAGACTAGTCATATTCATCCGTTTTCTTGATATTATTATTATATGCTGATACAATTGCATAATTTCAAATGTGTATCAAGTTTTATAGTTTGACCGCTCATCAGTCTTTATATTTTATGTCCCAATGCGACCTGTTGGCATAAGCTAAATAGATACAGCAAACAACATGTATACTTAAGAATTAAGAACAATAAAAAGGCGACTCAATTGCAGCAACAAAGGGCTAAGATTGATAGGGTGAATTACCTCTAAAACTTGTTATATGAAAAGCGATATAACACAGGTGTTATCAAAATCCTTACTCTCAAGTCGTACACGTCAAACATATTATTACGTGTATATAGTGCATCGACGTGGTACCCAACCGTGTAAGAGACGGCCCATGGTGTGTTTGGATAGCACTCACGTGATATGTAAACACTATGATTGCGCAAAAACTTTCTGGCATTAAAACCCCCCAAGACCACATCTTCCCTAGAATTAGAAAAAAACAAAAAACAAACACTGATGGTAGGGGCTTATGTCAAAAGATTGCGCCCCTCAATTACGCCCCCTCTAACGCCAATTACTGGACCGTCCCTGCATTAGGCTATCATCATTTTCGAAATTCTTGACTAACCTCTATAAGCAGATACTAGCGTTGGTAACTAGTCCATCCTTGTATATTATATATCCAAGGACAACAGAAACCACAATAAGGAAAATGCTACATAAAACGTTACAGAACAAATTAAAAAGCACATTTACTTTTAAGGCCAAACAAAATCACTTTTTTGATTTAGCGTAAGCCTAAGACCTACATATCAGGAATTCTAAAAATAAAATAAATTAAAAACAAAGAAACGAGCCACTTTTGTTGTACCCTTGATCTAAAAGAAACATTGCAGCCGCGGTCGTTTCAAACAGCACACCACCGGTTAAAGGTTAATAATTTTCATGTAAATCTTATGTCAATTATAACTGAATGAAAAAGGTAGTGTGTAACCTGTAAACTGTTAACAGGTAACACCGTGCTTTTTAAATAAGGAACGAATTGACATAAAGATCAAAATGAAAAGTATCAGCATTTTAACAGAATAATTTGTGGTTATACTTGATATTGCAAAATAATATTAAAAGCATTTTTTTCGAACATCTATTGCAAAAACCAGTCCATCCTGACACTTTTAATGAAATTTAGATATAGAATGGTCTATCCAATAATGGCGAATAGGTCAAAATCCTTCCTTTTCACTTGTGAACAGTACACTTAAATCCTCTTAACGTGGTTTATTTCGTGCTAAACCAAACAAAAGTACGCATTGTTTGCGGTTTAAGTTTTTGCTTTATATCTGGGAGTAGGATTTGTAATTGGGTCCAGATTATATTTTATTTTTTAAGTTGAAGAACAATAACAAAACCTCCTCGCTTTATACATTCCTTCAATTCAGATTCATTAAAGATCTGGAAGTCTGACATGAAGCCCATGCCCCCAGGTCACACCAGATAACTTTTAGTTTGCATCGACTAACGCCAGAAGGACTATGCTAAAGAAGCCATTGTAAGTGTGATACAAACTTTCCGAACCTGGTGGCTTCTTTTTTCCATATGTTTGCCATCGTGGGCACCAAGAGTATGAGACATGTTTCACCTTCTCTCAAATTGGGCCACTTCCCGTCAGGCCTCTGGAGAATTGGGAACGGCCAGAACGTCATCCTTATACTCCAGTACACACTTCTGGGACGAAATGGCATAAGCTTTCCGCAGCAACACGGAGGTAATATGCCAAGGAGGCGTACGTGTCCCCAGATGCCACGTACCTCAGCGTCATCGCAAGCTTTATGCCAGCAGGGAGGGCAATACGGAACTTGGTGTCCTTTTCTAAATGCGAGGCATTAGACGCTGGAGTATGTCGTCAAACATTGTTGGCGTGATCCTGAAATACTGTTTGAAGGATCTTCATCTAGTAATTCTTGCATCAATGTATTGTACTGTCCATACTGAAGCCTCCTGTCGTCTGTGAGCCAGGGGCGGACACACCATCAGTGACGTCTTCTTCTTCTCTGTCTCAAAAATAATGCCAAGGCAAGCATGGCATCCATTTCAGCTTGGATGTGAAACTGAAGTACGAAGTGAAGGCTTCAAACATCCATGCCCCATGGTGTCCCACTACCAACTGATAACAAAATAGTAGTTGGGCATCGTTTATATACCCCGACTTTCAACTCCGCAACATTTCAGCATTCTATCGCCAACTCTTCGGCATGATCTGCAATGTTACTACAACCATTCCGCACGATTGGGAAACATTCGAGAGCCGATTCCGGAACTGTCGGTATTCTTCTGCGTCGCATTCGGCTACTTCGGATGGGTTTCGGCGTTTATACCGCAACCTTTCGTATGCCGCTCCGCGAATGCATGCGAATACATGCCGAACGGACCCGATGGCAAATTCCACCCATTTATTGATATATGATCCCGAAAGGTTCCCGAAACTAGTAAAATTGTATTGACAACCCTTCTGCAAAGTATCGGGGCTGTAGTAGACGGCAGCTATTAGTTCACCTGATCTTAGCCGAAGAGCCACCTCGTGAACGTTTCATAAATACGTCCACTCACTGTGTATTCATAAATTGTGTACCGTGAGCGATTTAACTAGGAAAGTCTAGTCAGCATAAGCAATTAATTAGGCATTTGCATTGGTACCGCAAGGAACCATTGCGGAAATATGACTTTTATATATGCATAGACTGACACTCATTGGCACAGTTTTTTTCATAAATTTGCCATAGAAACTATGGACTGCTCCCTCTTTCCAAAACCTATCTTCGTGTGTGCTCTATATTTAATTTTGGCCTAAATCTTAGCCCTCCTGTAGAATGACCGTCAAACGAATTGCAATGAGAATTTAAATTTATTTCGATATTATACATGTACACTGTAATAATGTTACCATTTATCCACTGATTGTTTGCAATTAGAAACATAAATGTTTCATTGGTTATTGTACTCACATACATTTCTATTTTAAAACCTTGCCGTTCATATTGTGAATGTTATTTGTGCTGCCCTTTTGAAATATTCAACATTCCAGCCTTTCCTGTAGCTGTCAATTCAAGCAATTGATGTTGAAACTTTAAAAAATAGTTAATTTAAGGATTTGTCGAACTGTTTGTGTGTCCGTGCTGTGATTTTGCAAGCGTGCGCGTATGCATTTATACAATATAATCACACGAAAATTGCGATCAATCCTTATTTTTCCATTTTAAATAATCACTCACAACGATAACGAATTAGTGGAATCTGATGCATTTGAGCATTTATCGTAAAATTAAAAATGCACTCACACTCCCAAACAAGATTTACAACAGTAAATACAATTGCTTTAATATACCAAAACGGATGAATGAATGTCGAAAACAATGGTTCTTATAAGGATACCGAGTTTAGTTTGAAAGAAAGGTGCAGAAAACACGGTATTACTACCTTATGAGACAATAGAATATCACAGTAAATCTTTTAGCTCTCACCAATCATTTAACATTTGTGCGTTATCAGCTATTAAATACACGGTTACAATTTTGTTATCAGTAATTGATATTTTCCATAAATGCATTATTTAGAAAGTAGTTAAAGGTTTATCAGTCAAAATTTTTGTTTGTTATACATGTGTTTGTATTGATTTTGAATAAGAGAGTCACTTTAAGGTTACCGACCGAATACGTTCGTAAAAAAGAACAGACGATTAGTTTAACGCCGTATATCATTGGTTAAATGACGTCTTCCAATAAGAGCGAAATATTGAAATAAACAATGCCGTCATAATCCTTTGTATGGTACACAATAAATATAAGTATACATAAGTTTTCTCTATACAGAGACTAAGAGGGTGTAAGCCTAACACAATATTAATACTCATAATGCGCTTCCGTACCGACGCATATTCTTTCCATAGCATTCATATTCCGATGAACCCTATAAAGTAATCAAAGCACTTAAAGCGTTGAAAGACTTTCGGCCTGCTACGTTTTGTGAGCTTTAGATAGTATATGCTTGCTAATGAATTCCTTCGCAAATATTTTTTTGCTGATACTTAATTAAATCAAAACCATGTAGTATCAGTAGCTTAAAATACTCATTTATTATTTGGAATACCCAAATTATTAAATTAAGTATGGAGAAATACTCAAGTGCATATAGAACTTTATCTGGAACTTTGGTTTCTTAAACAATGCACTGCAACGGATAAAGCATTTAGGCTTATTTAAGGAATTTCTACTTTACACTTCAAACATGAGTCGTTTTTAATTTACTAATTTACTACCAGGGTACCACCGACAAACCAAATGCACCCAACAAAATGAATTGGACATGCTTGTTAAGTTTATGTTTAAGGTTTTTTTTTCTACAATAAAAGGATCCTCGCGCAAAATTCCTCTGGATCGAACCACCAATATAATATTATTATTTATTCCCAGTATGAATTGATGTATCTTAATATTGCACTCATTCGTGGACAAAATGAACATATTAATATCAATAGTTTCTAAATATGCATATGCAACATACTCAAGATGGGCTAAAAAACTGAGACAAACTGAACAATCTTCACACACTTTCCGTTCCATTCGGCTTTACATGACTATACTCACAAATTGTTGCAAGTTGAAATTCTGTCAACGCTGTACGCACTTTGATTACAATCGTAAAAGTGTATCATATAAGTTTAGAAACAGTTAAAGGTTGTTAGTATGTACTTACACAAGTGTAAATGGTTTGATGCGACACAGTCACATAACCATTATGTTTTGTACATGTAAGAACATGCTAACACTCAATAAAATATTATGCTGGTAGTGACCTCTATTTTACAATTAATACACAATTGCAGAATATTATACTGATTAGTAATCGTTATGAATACTTGTTTAAAATATTAATGTAAAGATTGATTGCAGTTTTCATACTGATCATATTATATGAATGTAGGAGAGAACGCTTGCAAATTTATAGCACGAACACTCGAAAGAATGCGATCAATCCTTAAATTATCTATCTTTTTAATGTTTCATTCTCCATTGCTTGAATATGCAGCTGCAAATAAAGTTGGTTTCTTGATGTTGAATATTTACACCTTATTGGTTAGGTTTAAAATAAAAAATGTGTAATTCACATTATGAACGTCAAGGTTTAATAGAACAAATGTTTGTGACTACAAAAAACAATGAGACATTCTTGTTCCCAATTGCGAACATTCAGTGGAAGAATGGTAATAGTATTACAATGTTTATGGTTTATACAGAAATGCATTAATTTTCTCTATTCATTAATATTAGGTCAACCCAAAGCAGATCTTAGATTTAGAACAATATGAAATATAGATCATACACGATGTTTGGTTTTGGAAAATTGGAGCTCTCCATAGCTTCTTTGGCATATTTGTGGAAACAAAATCGAGTTATATTTGTTGCAAGTTCAAAAACCTTACTGACATGTATGAAAATGAGCACATGGTAACAACAATTCGTTACGGAAAAAATCAGCCAACATTTGTTACCTGTGTTTCCCTGTCATATGGTAAATTGCAAAACATATTACAGTCGGAACGAGGCCCTGCAAAAACATTGGATGATGTAAAGACTGTTGTATTTGTGCATATCTTTGTTATTGTAAATGATACATATACTATCATTCTGTGCACTAGTCATTTGAATGGCTTATAGTAAAATTCTTACCTTATGACATTTTTTTGAAACCGCGAAGTTTACGGTAGGTCGAGTCATACCAAAATGGGCATTATTGACATAAACTCTCAGAACCGGGCCTCACTTTTCTTCGGCTGAACGTCAGACTTGTTTACACACAAATACCTTCATTTCTGAACAAGACCTCACCGTGAAAATATCACAGATATGAGACTAGCTATTCTGCTTCTGGTCATGGGCGCCTGCATGGCCGCTTCACTTCCAGTTGAACCCCGATCTTGGCTTTCTCTCGTTGAGCAGCTGCTCGAGAAGATGGTGCGAATGGAGCTCAATGTGGAGGTAATGCACAAGGAAATGTAACAAGCACGTGACCAGGTTACTTTCGGTCTGAGAGACGTGGATGGCGTTAAACAAACGATCGGGGCGCTGCAAACTTACTTCACGGACAATATTAACAAATCAGGTAGGTTTACTTCAAGTTGTATACCAAAACATATATTTATATGCATATGTATATATAAGCATACCTATTCATTTGAATATGTTATGAATACGCTACAATTAAATGAGCTTTAAGTTGATATTTGCTTATAATATATTAATGAAGACAATGTAAATTCAAGACACATGATACCTGTTGAATTCGATCACAAATGTTTATTTCAGACCTAGCAATTGCATTCAATGCTCACACGATAGTGGACAAGTCTCCGACCCAGGGCCAAGTGATCGTCTTCAACAACCCGCTGTTCAACATTGAGAGCGCCTATGACAGCGGTGCAGGAATCTTCACGGCGCCTGTCACTGGCGTCTATCTGTTCTCGGCACACTTCTGCATTCAAAACGCCCAAGAATGGCGTTATGCGTTCATCATAGACAGTGAGATGAAGGTCATAAAGGGAAGAAATTATGATTCTACTGCTTACTAGTGTTCTAGGCTAGTGCTGCTGTCACTCTCAGGCAAAACGAACGACTATGGGTAGAGTGCACACATTCTAATCCAAACGACATGTTCCTCAATGATGACAGTTCCTATAGTAATTACCCGTAGAAACAACATATACCGATGGTTTGATGGAAAACAATCGGATAACGCTTCCTCAGTTATTACCATTTCATAATTCACTATCGGAACGCACCCTCTAGTCGAGTGGAAAGCCCTTTATCGTAGAGTAGTAAACGTCATGAACATGTCAATGATCTTATTTAGCGAAACAGTAACTACTGCACAATATCTAACAGCGTTGTTTGCCCTGCTGCGATGACATTTTGAGACATGTGAGAACCTCCTTCCCCTCCTAGTCAAATAGTTCACATAATATTTTTGCTAAACATTGTCGTTAAACACGTCATTATATATGTTGTACACACTTTTTCAATTTTTACAACCAATGTTGCTTTCAAGGAGAGTAAGTATGACCACATTTATTGTACCTGTATATAAAATATAAGTGTAGTTGTAATTGTTTTGGCCTTCCACATAACAAAAATTGGTAAGGAGTGCAAAAATTAAACCTTAAAACTTAACATTTTTAAGAGGAAAATAAACAACATGTTTTGTTGCAATAAAGAGTTGAGCAACTTTTTCGAAGGAATTTTTTATCATAGATTTGTTTAAATTTCTTTTGGATTTTTCCGGAAACGATCTTGACAATATCACTATGTTTTTGTGTCAAACTGTTTCACACGATCAAGCAACAATATTATGTGGCTTCTTTGAATATCTGTTTATTTTTTCAAATAAGAAAAATGGTCAATGAACTAGGAAACAACTGTGTATTAAAATCATTTCCTAGTTCGAAAAGTAAATGTTCCCTTTACAAAGATTCAACACCAAAATAAAGTCAATTTTATGTACATTGGATATTGACAATTATTTTAAAACATGAAACCATTTCTAATATTGTTACAATTTTGCGTAATAATCACTAAGCTCTCAAAAACAAACCTACCAACCAGTTGACAGTCGAGAATTAGATTCTGTCTATATATATGGTCTCAAGGTATACATATGAAGAAATCCACCACTTAATGTATGTTTAGGCATGTACACATACGTATCTTTGTGACGAATACTGTTTTAAATCACTTTTTTCGCGCATTTGCCGGAAGGATATTCAAACATTGCCAGTATAATCGCGAATAATACCAACAAGTTGATAGTTGGAGATTCAGATTTTGTCTTGTTTTATAGTTAAAAGGTACACATGAAAAGAAATCAAACAGTTATTGCATTTTTTCGTGTATACAATATATGTATCTTCGTAACAAACACTGTTTTTAATCACTATTATTCGCACATTCGCCATTTGGTTATTTGACCATCCCCCGTTGTGAAGAAAGCACACCATGTATTTTATGCATGTACACTCATACATTAAGCATGTGATATCTTCATATGTGAACCTTTAAACCAAATAAATAGATAAAATCTGAATCCCCAACTACCAACTGGTTGGTAGTTGGATATTTGCGAATAAGCAATGTATGGCGTGATGAGCAATTCATTGTAAAATGCGGTTCAAGTGAAGCTTCGTTTGTTGAATACTTGCTTTGTAATCGATCGACATAATTTGAAGTCTAAACATGATATGGCTATTGAATAAAGTATAAGAGACGTGTATGCCATGAATCTATTCTTCAGGAGGTGAAAGTACACAGTGAAATTCGGCATCCCAAAATAGTTCTTTTAAATGGCATATGCACTAAGCAATGATCACATATATGTGTTTACTAACCCGAAACACTGACTTTGAAAAAGGGTTGCAGCCAAGAAAGTGTTGCATTTTCAGTTCCCTTGTCCGAACGAAGGAGCCTTGGGGGCAATGCCTAGTTTCTTCATTGTGTCTATGTAATATTACGCAATAACAGATGCCGACTTGATACTTTTAGGCACAAAATTCGTCGACTGTAACAGTTTACTGCCACAAGAATATAAAATCCGTGCGGCTTCAATTTGTCATAGCCATCAACATGAAACAGAGAGTTTGGACCATTTAAGGAAAACTTTCATCTGATAATCGGTGTGCTTTTCAGTGATTTATCCCTAAGGGGCTGATATCTCTCATTATCTTTAACACAGAATCTCTATATAGTACAAGATGGCAATATTTCACTAACATCTGCCACATATAAAGCGTTCCTTTTTATTTGCGCATGAACCTCTGGATCTCAATTTCCTCTGGGGTACAATTTCTGTGCCACGCATGATTTTTAGCTTTTTAAAATTCTGCTTCAACTGGCGAACACTGTGTTTAATATCATGTGCAGTATAATAAAAACAATAAAATGTATTTATCTGGATCACTACAGGAAAAGTAATGCTTGATAAGTTCGACTCTTGTAAATGTCTCCTTTAAATCGTCAGCTAAAATCGACATCATCCTACTATTTACTGGTATTATAACAAACAACAACAGTTTTCAAGCATCTTTGTGTACTTTAGGGTATTGTTTTTTACATGAAAAACATAAACCATTAACTTAAATGCATCTTGGAAATGACAGCTGTGGCAACAGTTCTTGCATATTTTTCCGATTAACTGTATAAAACTTATAACCAAGAAAACGATAAAAACAGTAAGTGTATAACATTTGCCTGCATATTACGAGAGCCCTTAGTTAACGAACCCTGATCAATTTCAGAAACTCGTTTTATATCAAAGTGTAAGGAATCGGACGGAATCGAAAATCCTTTGCCGATGATCGGGCATGTTAGTGACTGATCGTCAGGGTAAAGTCGTGATCAATAAGCACATAAACTGTTATTTAAGGATTCAAGCACTTCTTGACATCGACGTCTGGCATCATACTTGGTAATTTGAATAACACATGATGAATATGTTAATGTATGTGAAACTATAATTGTGCCTATAGGACAGGGATGCCCCAACATTTTCCGCAGGACCAAGGAGTTTTTTTTTTTACCAAATTCTAATTTATTTCCCATCAATAGTAACATTTATTTATTTAAAAAACTTAAATGGTTACTCATATGCATATCTGCGAACAAAATCCCAAGTGCACAATCAGAACAAAATTCTTCTAAGGTATCATGATAGTTGAAATTATTCGGCAGTTATGAGCAGCTCAAGTTCGAAAATGCATTGTTTTTGTGATTTAAAGGGCCATGACTCTCCTCCAACTGTGTGAAACTGTTAACAAAATCCAAAGTGCATAACCTTATCACCTTAACAACTTCCCCCTTAGGTTTCATGACTCTAAGTTCTTTTGGATTTTTTTAGCAACACATGTTCAAAAACGCATTTTTCCTTATACATGTGTACAAAGGCCAAACCTTTCTATGTACAGCTGTTAACAAATCCCCAGGTGCACATTACCTTCAAGTTTCATGACTCTATGTAAAAAATGAGTTTTTTAGCGACACATATTCAAAACTCAAGTTTTCCAATACAAGAGCCAAACTTTACTATCTAGAGCTTTAAAAAAATCCCAGTACACAACTTCATCACCCAACAGCGTTCCCTTAAGGTTTCATGACTTAGGACATACGAATAACATTCAGCTGAAGATTCATGACTCTAGATCACATATATGTAGTTTTTTAGTTTTAAGCAACACACGTTTACAAAGTAAATGGTTACGGACGGAAGCATGCACGTACGCTCCCCCCCCCCACCCCCAAACCTCCAAATAAAATGGGTGCATATGCATACAAATCATACACATTACAAAAAACAGCACCACTGGCCATGGCCACGATGAAGAAACGTTTGTCGATGATAATGACTGATTGGTTAATTTTAATTCATACTTGACGGGGCTCGTGGGAGTAAAAACATTAGAAACTACGTAAAAGGACTTACTTCCGGAAGCGCATCATACATACAGCAAAAGCTCTGTTTTACTGCTATATATGCGATCTGTTTTCTGAATTCTTTCGCTTTCTTCGTAAAATGACGCGCCTGCTGGTATTGTCTTCTAATAACTAAGTCCTATTAAAGTACTAAATTGTAAGCTCTAAGTTCTAATTTTGTACGCCTAAACTCTAGGTCAAAACGGCCCTAATAGGCTTCCGTAGAAACTCTTCGTGCATGACCTATATTTAAACTTGGCATTAATATTACATCTGCTTGGAATAACAGTTATATAAATAAATAGAGAAAATAAACGTATCTCGGTATATAATATGTTATACTGTAACCATGCATCAACTGAGTTTTGCAATTCCTATTTCGCTTCTGGGAATATAAATGTCTCATTCGTTATTGCAGTCAATTGTATTTGTTCTTATTACCTTGCCGTTCATTATGTAAATGTTATTTGTGCTGCCTTTTTGAAATATTAAACATTCCAACCTTACATGTAGCTGTCAATTCAAGCACCTGATGTTGAAACCTAAAACAATAGTTTATTTAAGGATTGATCTCATTCTATCGTGTGTTCGTGCTGCAAACATGGGCGTCTGCGTTCATACAATATAATCACATGAAAATTGCAATCAATCCTTACATTTACATTTCTAATAATTATTAATGACGATTACAAATAAGTAGAATTTTCTGCAATTGAGTAATTATTTGTTATATATTCATTCGCCTAGTCTTCTGTATAGATAAAACTTGACGTGCATATTGTATAACACGCACGTAGTTATGACGTCATTGTTTATTTTAATAGAGCGCTCCGATTGAGTTAGCGTTCCGTCATTTAACCAATGATATTCGGCGTTATTAAAACCAGCCACTCTTCCTATACAAGCGTATGTTGTCGGTTACATTTCTTTAAGAACGAACACTCAATTGCTGAAGAAATTGCTTATTTTTACTCTTAATGAGTAATTATCTTAAATGTAAATATAAGTACTGATCGCATACTTTCTTGCGTTAATGCTGTATGAACGCAGCAGGGCAATCGAGCAAATGACAAAGAAGCGCTGGCGCGCTACATGGAATGTGTTCGCGTGCCATACTGCGTTCATACAGCAGGAATAAACCCCGATCAATCCGAAAATAAAGGTTTCCGGCAAATGGACATTCGTATAAATAAACAGCCGATAAGTGTAACGTTGGAAAACATTGATAAAATGACGTTGCGCTCGCGAATGAGCAAAATTAATAATGAAACGATTACCCTTTGCGTGATAGGTCCTATGAACGTCACATTGTCTGAATTAAAGCCTTAAAGAGTGTAAATATATTCTCATGAACGCAATATCATCGGAATACCTCTTACCATAATAAAACGACGTTTGTGATTAGACAAATGATGTTTCCTGGCGGGAAACTGTATGTGACGACGATGAAACAAGTGACGTCAATCAAGGGGCTATCCAAACAGCAGAATTTGAACTAAGTTCAATCATCTTAGAAGCGTTATTTTTAGCAGATTGACCCGAAGAGTAATGAGTGTAAATATAATTATAAAACATTTAATAATTGCGGTTCATTTGTATCTAAACACATTTGGTCAGCACACGAATAATTGTGAAGTCCTTCACTGATTGTTATCTGGCCAGATGGTTTCATACACTTATGACCCGCAATTCTAAAACATTCAATCATTTATTGAACTCTTCTACATACTTGCATCCAATATGCTAGCGAGGAACAATTACGAAATTGCTAAACATTTTTGCAGCGAAACCTATTAGAATGACTCTCAAAGGTGGATAAAGCGGTATATCGACTGGATATTGCACAATTGTTATATAGTTTGTGTGTTTTGTTTTTCTCTACTGTTAACATAATTAATTCTGTGTTCATTAAAATTCCTTCTGTTTCGTTTCGTTAATGTATTTAACATATTCATCACCTTGTATATTTGCTTATATTTATTAATTTCGTTCATATATAACCATTTAACA
Organism: Mya arenaria; assembly: GCF_026914265.1. NCBI lineage: Eukaryota > Metazoa > Mollusca > Bivalvia > Myida > Myidae > Mya > Mya arenaria. Next base: position 18,798,191 of record NC_069125.1, on the reverse strand, counting down.
ATAGTTTATATTCATCCTATCTATATATAACTGTATGTTTATTCACAAATACCTTTGTATGTGTTTCGTCTATCATATACGTATTTTCCTATCTTCATTATTGGAGGCAATACAGTATTGAATTGAATTGAATTGAATTGACATACACTCATTGACTTTCTGCTTATTTCTTTGTTCATTTTTTTGTAAATATTACTGTTTGTTTCGCAATGTCTACTGTACTTGTAAATATCCCTTCTTTGTCAGTCATAATTCTCGATTGAAATGGAGGAATAAAAGAATAATCTGTTTATATATTTGGAACAAGACTGTTATGCAGTGACCGTGAACAGTCGAAATCAACATGGTTTGAATAAGTAATATAACATATTTCCCGAACCTTTTATCAAAATTGGCTGACAACATTTTCGAGAAAAGGACAGCTAAAGAATATTTCCCGTCAGTTAACGGAGGAACCAGGCTGTCATTCGTTTAAAACAGTGTTTAGGTACACACCATTCAACAATATTAAAAAAACTAAAAGCTATTAAATAACGAATATACGAAATCTAAGAATCCTTTAAAATAGCATAGCTATTCACAATTATAACAGTCTTACTTTTCTTTTCACATCATCATTCATCTTCTGTGGTGGGCCTCGTTTTAATCGTAATCTGTTTGCAATTAAGCATAGGACCGAGAAACAATTTTAACAAATGTGGACGGAAGTTCTTCGTAACAAATGGTAACCATATGCCCATTTCATATTTTATGACTTTGAGCCTGCAAAAATAAAAGTCCTGCAATCGTAAGATTTTTTTACATAAATATGCCTAACAAACTATCCAGTGCGTAAACTGTAGACTCATTCCTTCCAAAACATGACTTCGTGTATGATCTATATTTTAAATTGGCCTAAATCTTAGGTTTGCTATTTGGATGACTGTAATATAAATTTATAAAGTCTATAAATGTATTTCGGTATAAACCATTGCAGTTACCATTCATCCACTGAATGTCCGCAATTGGTATTACATAATGTCTGATTAATTACTATAGTCTCATACATTAAATTTTGCTCTTTTTATACCATGCCGTTTATAATGTAGATGTTATTTGTGCTGTCGTCTTGAAATTGTCAATATTCCAATCTTACCTGTAGCTGTCAAATCAAGCAATGGATGATGTTGAACTCTTAAAAAATGTTAATTTAATGGTTGATCGCATTACATATCGTGTGTTCGTGCTGTGAAGTTGGTTGCAAGCGTGCGTGTCTGCCTTCATACAGTATAATCACACGAAGTATTGCAATCAATCCATATATTTAGTTTTCAAATAATTATCCATTACGTTTACAAATTAGTAGGATCTTCTAAAATCGAGTATTCATTACAAAATATAGTGCATGTGACATATTTGTGCCGGGTTTTCGTGATTATTTGGATGAAATGGCGATTATCAGTTTTCCGGCCCGGGCCGATTATCGTTTATCGTTTCGCGGCCTGTAGAACGTTCGCACTTGAAATCAATTTTCGTCTAAAATTCAAATTTGGCGACTGTAATGTAATGTCTTAACTAAATAATTACAACAACTTATTGATCTGCTTGAATAGTTTAATTATGAAAATCGTTAACGAAGGCAAACGCGAACGCAGTTTAGGAAAATATGCTAGTGTTCGGTAACCAGTGAAGACTATTGGGGCGGCGTTTTTTATTCAGCGTTGACGTTGACGTCGATGAAACAAATGACGTCAATCAAGGGACCGCTGTCCAAACGGCAGAGTTTGTACTAAGTTCAATCATCTTGGAAGCGGTTTTTTCAGCGATTTTACCCCAGGAAATAATGAGTGTAAATATAAACATTGAATATCTTAGAATTGCGTATGAACACATTTGATACACGGATAATTGTGAAGTCCTTCACTTTCTTTTCTCTAGCTAAATGTTTTCATACACTAATGACCCGCAATTCTAAAACATTTAATTATTAATTGAACTATTCTACATTCTTGCATACAATATGCCAGCGAAGAACAAGTACGACATTGCTTAACATTATTGTAGCGAAGCATATAAGAAAGACCTCCAAAGGTGAAATAAGCGGTATCTCTCAAATACACCCATTGACTTTCTGCTTAATTATTTTGTTTGTTTGTTTATTGTAAATGTAACTCTTTGGTTCAATGTGTCTACTGTACTTTAAAATATCAATTCTTTGTCAGTCATAATTCTCGACTGAAATGGAGGAATAAATGAATAATCTGTATTCCTATTTGGAACAAGACTGTTATGGAGTGACCGTGAACAGTCGAAATCAACATGGTTTGAATAAGTAATGTAACATTTTCCCGAACCTTTTATTAATTTTGGCTGACAACATTTTCGAGGATAATGACAGCTAAAGAATATTTCCCATCAGTTAACGGAGAAACCAGGCTGCCATTTGTTTATTGCAATATCTAGGTACACACCATTCAACAACAGTGATTTCAGAAACTTATGACTCAAACAAGCGTTGTTATTATGTAACGTAAAATGAACGACTAGTCATAGGTGAATTTTCAAGGTTTATTATCAAAAAATGCATTGCAAGTAGGACATGTTCATAAACAACATCAAAAACAAATGTACAACATAACAGTTACTTGGAAAACAATTTTATTTCATCGAGAAAGGTAGTTCCTACGTGCACGTTTAAGGACAATTTTATTAGGTTTGGCTTAATGGGTTAAGTAAGCCAAATACGACTTTAATTAGTCTATCCAAACATTACCAGTTAGCCACTTGCTCTTGTAGTTTATCTAGAATTTATAGATGTATTCACAAATACGCTTAAAAAGTAGTCCGTGAAAACAAATCAGCGTGGAAGCGTACAGTGAATATCACAATATAAATAAAGTAGTCATAAAGCACATTACGTGAATAAGTATTGTGAAAAGAACATAATATACATAATAATGCATCATAAATACATGTTTTGTACATGAGCGAAATATTTTACATTAATTTGATTAAGACTGTAACACAGTCTATTGTAGGGCTTTTAAATATATTGCATCTCACCATGTACACTAATAGCTTAAATATATCGCAAATGCAACTATCAATCATTTCTACTTAAGAAATACACACCATAGCTCTACTGATTACATTGCATTGCATAATACATCACATGTCAATAACTTTCACCCGCATTTGTAAACTGTTCAGCAAACACTCGTGTAATAGTTCCCTTGCTGTCTTTCATTTTCCAAAGTAGAGAGTCAAAACGCCCTTTTCTTATTATAAATAAGCTTTCCACATAATATATCCGTTGGCGTATGGAACTGTGTCGGTAATGTATCTCATATCCATTGAAAATGGATTTGCAAAATAATTCTCGTCTTTTGATGTATATGAAATGACGTTGTTATTGCGTTATTTTGTAGGTCACAAACACGTTACCTCCAAAATACTGGTTTGTTTTGATTTGTACTTTTCGTCCAAGTCTTCGGAGAATGTAGACACTTGAGATACTTTATGTGCGAACTCCAAGGACGGACATGTTGTGAAACTTGATGACGCCCCGGAAATCAATGACGCCATAGAATTCAATGACGTCACAGAGGCACGAAAATTCAAGTTTTCACAATTGTCATATTGCTCTGAGTATGGCAATTCTTTTTTAAATCCGTCTCGACCACAAAGTAAGTATGTCCTCATTTTCCCTTTTCCCTTTACTGCAACCTCACCCCGACAGATCAGATGGTACCCGGGGTATGCATCCAATGCCTCTTTTGAGTGTGAGCTCAAATGGATTCGCAATGCTGTAAAATGGAAATGTAAAAAACAATTAACGTTTTAGTTCAATGCTTCGTGCACTTTTGTGTACATATTCAGTAAGGAACATCCATAACATAATAAGGCTTGTAATGATGTTTGAGGTATGTTGAAATAAAAATAAACTCAAAATAGCACAGCAGTTGATTGACAGAAATAAATGTGTATATATGGTGGTATGGTGAAGATTCTTCTTGTATATATGTACTATAGTTTATTTAAAACAACAATGTTGTTATATTATTGATCGCCAACATATTGCGCTACAATGTATGGTATGAGTGTCGAACAATACTTAGTGCTCGGCGGTCTCCGAGAATCTTTGAAAAACAGGCCGAAAGGTTTCGAGAGACGTAAATTCTGGGTTGACCAATATCTTTTGTCAATAACATAGTGAATATTATGAAATACAATAAAATCTTAAAGTCTTTTATATATTCAAGACACACCCATTTCGTACATTCAAGCTTGATATATAAACCAATCAAAACGTTTTATTTGCTGTGTAATTGCACACCGGGCTCTATATATAATACATGACTGATCTAAAATCTAAGTCAAACTCCGTCTTATACAGATACGCCGAAAATGAATACGCTAATTTACGTTTATGAGTGGGAACGTGTCAATGATTAAAACAATAATGTCGTTAATGCGTTATGTTTTATATTAAGACTTTGCTGCTGTAAACTGTTATGACAGTCACAACCAAATAAATAAGAAACACTACTTTATACACAGCAATAAAAATGTTGACATACAAACAATAATAAAGAATATCGAATTTAATTCTGTTTCTTTTTTATTATTTAGATGTTTCAGAAAAAAAATCGTGCACTAAAATAGAACAAGGTAAAAATAAAATCATAAATTATGATAAACACAATGCATTTCTTATTTCTATATTTTTTGCTACATGCATGAGATAGTGAGGCGTTTTTGTATATTTTATGGTATTAATTAACAACATCGCTATCAATGATGTATTGTTTCCAATAATTAAACCTATTGTCCGCAAGTTGCTGGAGATATAGAAAAGTAAACGTTTGCAGCAACGGCAAAATAGGTTCAAAATATCATGGCTGAGTCTCAAGGAGCTATCCATTCCAATAAAACCTGATTAAGTTTAAGTTTAACTTATGTTCTTCCATAAGGACCATGTCTAATACTTACGCAGTCCAGTTGACTCCATCCTGGACGCCGTGTTGACCGTGTCTCCAAACAAGCAGTACCTAGGCATCGCTAAACCAACAACGCCAGCAACAACAGGGCCAGAGTGAATACCTGCAATTTGAACAACATGGCTTTTGTTATTTAGTTATGCGTCCGATTGAAACAAATATAACTGTAACAGGTCATGACTGAGATGCTTTCTTGCATAAGAACCAGCTGTCTATTAAACATTGCACCGATGTATCTAACTATAAATTAAAAACTGTATTATAATTACAGGAACAAAAAACAATAACAACACTTATAATATGATATTGTTACATGGTAAACAGGTCAAACTCTTAAATTCAAATGGACAGACAAATAGCATTACACATCTCAAATATTCTGTCTTTAAAAACATATTTATGTAACCCCTTTGATAATATTACCATGTATTTACTAGTATGACATACACTGTTGCAATGTTTGATATATATATATTGAAGAAAAACATATGGTAAAACTTAAGAATATCGAATTCATTTTAAAGACGCACATTATAGGTTTAATTATGCACAAAAAATAATATTTTAATGCATTATCGTGTTTAACTCGTTTGACTTTAATGATACAAAATGCATATGATTCAGAAGACAGATAAAAGTACAAGCAATAAAATGCTCTAGCGCTTTTCATATATATTGTACACTTATTAGGTGGTAAAGGCGATCGCAAGCCGGTTCAACTAGTAATGTATGTAGGAAAAGAAACAAGAAACACTGCGTTGATTGATAATGGGCATTTATTCAAAATGCCATAAAATAAAATCAAAGTCAATAAGAATAGGTTGACATTTAGTGTTACGTTATGTTTTCCGTAATACAATATCTGGGTGGGTAAACCGCCCCCGTTATGATAGACAGAAAAATACAAAGTTGTAAATAACGTTATATTATGGCAGTACATGTATAAACAGGGAAATAATACATTTTAATGAAACACAAGTCATAATGAATCAAATGATACAAAGTAAAATGTGCGGCACCCTAGACAACCAAATTCCTTTTTTCAAGAGAAAAAGAGTTGGAGGAGATGGAGGTGGTGGTTAGTTGAAAACATTAAACCAAATTGTCGAACGCTTCTACTATGCCGAAGTAAGCAAAGGAGATGGCTGAAGATTGGTTAACAGAGATCACATGAGAGGTCAAGTGACCTGATAAGCCCGCGTGCCTTAACAAATCTCCTGATTGGCTGATCGCGGTCAGCTGACTGATAAAGGCACTGCTAATGAAATATTCGTTGCACAATGACATAAAGAATTCTATGTGTGCATAAAATACTAGCGCTTTTTAAACTGGGAATTTGTGGTCACGCTATTAATTAAAAAACATTAATAGGACTAATATTGTATTATCTGTAACCAAATCATATGTTTGTTTTTGTTTTTATCATTAAGGTAAAATGAGTTAAACATGATTATAAATGCATTCAAAATAAAAAAATGCATCAAATATATTGTGTATCTTTATAATTCGATACATTGACTTTATTTTCACACATACCTACTCTAATCCTGACTCTCTGGTCGGGCTGGTGAGGGATGCAGAATGTGGATATGGACGCGAGGATGTCCAGGGCGCAGTCGGCTACTTCCTGTATGTGCTTCTTTCCGTTCCGCTTCGGTAAACCGCTGGCGATCATGTACGCATCGCCAATGGTTTCTACCTATAGTGGTTATTGCAGTATTTGATGTACATGTATAAAACTCATCAAACAGAATGGCAGTATTTTTCAAATTCTTCATAGGTTTATGTTTGGTAAATCAGCATTCTTCCATTAATGATTTTAATAAGGTTTATCTAATATCTGCTTTAAAGGCGCACAATATAGGTTGGACGGGACGATATTTTTTTCTACAGCTTCACCTGATTAAAATCAATACGGCTGATTGCTGATTTACTGAAATAAATATATTGGAAAACCTAAAAAAAAAAACGCCTCCTCATTGGACAAAATATAAAGTTGAACACAATTTTTTGTTAATATACATATATTAAACTGCTCCAGGCCTGACAACGATTTATTTGATTCATGCATATTAACAAACACTTACCTATACATAGACCTTAAAATGTGATGTTTAATTATTCAATAAGGTGTATTAAGAAAACTACTGTAAAACTGCTATCACATAAAACAATTGATTGATCTGTTTTGTCACCAGCAACGTAACCAGAATGTGTAGTTAAAAAGTCCACAAGCATGAATATGTCTATTCTTATTCGCCTCAATTGCTTAAGAAAAACTTACCTTATAAACGTCATATCTGGTGATTATATCGTCAAAGAGAGTGTAGAGACTGTTTAATAAATTAACCACCTGAAAAAGTCGAGAATTATATTTAAATTCAACAGCTTCATGTAAAATATGTTTTGAAAACAATATATGCAAAAAAGATATATTTTTTTATAGATGTCGGAAGTTCCTTAATGCAATCAGACGGGTGCTTTGCTTATATTTATGACTAATGTTAAAGACTTTGAATCAAAATTTTCTCATAACCATATACTGCTCTGTAAATCATTGATTTAAGCATCAAATTAATAAACTCTTGAATGAGCATTAAATAATGAAACTCAAATGATTTATGATATATGAACGATAGGTGTGCTGTTGGAACAAAGCGCAGATGAACCTACCTCGATAGGTGTGCTGTTGGAACAAAGCGCAGATGAACCTACCTCGATAGGTGTGCTGTTGAAACATAGCGCAGATGAACCTACCTCGATAGGTGTGCTGTTAAAAAATAGCGCAGATGAACCTACCTCGATACGTGTGCTGTTAAAACATAGCCCAGATGAACCTACCTCGATAGGTGTGCTGTTGGAACATAGCTCAGATGAACCTACCTCGATAGGTGTGCTGTTGAAACATAGCGCAGATGAACCTACCTCGATAGGTGTGCTGTTGGAACATAGCGCAGACTGACCTACCTCGATAGGTGTGCTGTTAAAAAATAGCGCAGATGAACCTACCTCGATACGTGTGCTGTTAAAACATAGCCCAGATGAACCTACCTCGATAGGTGTGCTGTTGGAACATAGCTCAGATGAACCTACATCGATATGTGTGCTGTTGGAACATAGCGCAGACTGACCTACCTCGATTGGTGTGCTGTTGGAACATAGCTCAGATGAACCTACCTCGATACGTGTGCTGTTAAAACATAGCCCAGATGAACCTACCTCGATAGGTGTGCTGTTAAAACATAGCGCAGATGAACCTACATCGATATGTGTGCTGTTGGAACATAGCGCAGACTGACCTACCTCGATTGGTGTGCTGTTGGAACATAGCTCAGATGAACCTACCTCGATAGGTGTACTGTTGGAACATAGCGCAGATGAACCTACCTCGATAGGTGTGCTGTTGGAACATAGCTCAGATGAACCTACCTCGATAGGTGTGCTGTTGGAACATAGCGCAGACTGACCTACCTCGATTGGTGTTGTGTTGAAATATAGCTCAGATGAACCTACCTCGATAGGTGTGCTGTTGGAACATAGCGCAGATGAACCTACCCCGAAAGGTTTGCTGTTGGAACATAGCGTAGATGAACCTACCTCGATAGGTGTGCTGTTGGAACATAGCTCAGATGAACCTACCTCGATCGGTGTGCTGTTGTAACATAGCTCAGATTAACCTACCTCGATAAGTGTGCTGTTGGAACATAGCTCAGATGAACCTACCTCGATAGGTGTGCTGTTGAAACATAGCGCAGATGAACCTACCTCGATAGGTGTGCTGTTGGAACATAGCGCAGATGAACCTACCTCGATAAGTGTGCTGTTGGAACATAGCGCAGACTGACCTACCTCGATAGGTGTTTTGTTGAAATATAGCGCAGATGAACCTACCTCGATATGTGTGCTGTTGAAACATAGCGCAGATGAACCTACCTCGATAGGTGTGCTGTTGGAACATAGCTCAGATGAACCTACCTCGATAGGTGTGCTGTTGGAACCTACCTCAGATGAACCTACCTCGATAGGTGTGCTGTTGGAACATAGCGCAGATGAACCTACCTCGATAGGTGTGCTGTTGGAACATAGCTCAGATGAACCTACCTCGATAGGTGTGCTGTTGGAACATAGCTCAGATGAACATACATAGATAGATGTGCTGTTGGAACATATTGAAGATGAACCTAAGTGTTCTGTTGGAACATACAGGCTTGCTGTTATAAAAGATGGACATCCTCGATAGGCGTGCTGTTGGAGGGGGGATAGTTTAACCTACCTCGATACGCGTGCTGTAGGAAAAGATGACCCTTCCTCGATTGAAGTGCTGTTGTAATAAATGAAAACGTGTTGTATGTACCTATATTGTACCTCGAAATGCCTGCTGTTGGAATAGATAGACTCACCTCGATAGGTGTGCTGTTTGAACATATTGAAGTAAAGCCGACAATATCTGAGAAGTATAGTGTTGATTCGTCGAAATGTTCAGCTTTGATTGGTCGACCCAATTTCAATTCTTCCGCGACAGTTCTGAAGTACAAAATCATTTACTTGATGCTACAGAATTTTCAACAATAATAGTATGAAAATGACCTAGTTTAGATGATAGCTTTAGTAAATATATATATATATGTTAACATTTTGAAATCTTATTAAAATTCTTGATACTAGAACATGGCGGATGCATTCAGTAGATTAACAATCTAAGAGAAGTAAAACATTGACATGCTGAATCATCATTTTAAATATATCAATAATATTTTTTTTCCTAAAATAATAAGCTCTAGATTAGATTATTCACTCCGTTATTCAATGTTCAACCATTTCCACAACGAGGGGCGGGGGGGGGGGGGTCATTTAACTGCATTAAAATGAATATGACCCATTGGTGTCATTTTCTGTAACCGCATTTTAAAGAGACCAGTATATGCATATAGACTCACTGTGGCAGCATGCGATACAGGAGGTTTTCTGTTTTGGCCTTCTCAGCATCCAACTCGCTCGTCCTCTCCGCTACAAGGTCCTCCAGGTGGTTTGCGTACTTCTCCAGCATCACAATCATGTTGTCTATCATAGTCAGATTCCTGAAATGAAAGACAGGATTTCACAATTTGCGATTAAACTTCTTTAACTGACCATATTAACCACACAAATACTAACGTTTTCCATATTTGAATACTTACCATTTTGTGTTAGAATTAATTTAAAAAATAACACTTTTATATACTTCAAATACATTCAAATTCGGCTACCATGTCAGTATTGAATTAGTTTTAAAAACATAACAAAAAAACATACAAATATTACTAACATTAATATTTAAGCTAAGTGGATGCTATCAAATTTTGTACAATATATTTATCAGGCAAATAAAGCAAGTCTTACTGTGGGTTAATTTTGTTGAGTTGTTTGAGGACCCTATTGGCATTCGGGCGACTTGATGGGTCCTCGCTCCAACAGTCCTCGATCAACGACGTGAGTTCCGTATGCTGCCGCAATTGTAACGACAGCATCGGACGAAATGGTCGCTCTCCCTTCACATGGCATTTAATCTTCTCCACAATTTCTGAAAATCGAAATTAAGATAATGGTAACCATGTCTACGAATAATGCAGTCCATTTTTACCATTGTAACCAAGCCCCCCCCCCCCCCCAGGTCTGGGGAATAGCGAGGACAAACTGCTGATAAAATCCCCGTTAAATGCCTCCGCGCCCCGGGGACATCCTAGGTTAATTCAGAGATGATCAGGATGAAACACCATCTTTTTAAAAAATATCGCAAGATTTCGTTTACCTCCGGAACAAGCTTGGCTAAAACGCGGACAAATCCCGTTCGCGGACAAATCCTTTTAAAAGAAGGGGTATTTCCAGACACAAAGTCACGGCCCATTTCCCGTAAATTTCGGCGTGAACATAAAACCACCGCATTCACTTGGCATTGCAGCCCCCTCCCCCCCCCCCCCCTGGAAAGTAAAAACACAGCCCATTTCTCCCGCTATCCCCGCCGGTATACCCGCAGGGGGGGGGGGGGCGTGGTGGTTACAATTGACAAGTGGATAACGATAACGAATGTAATGTTATTTATTTAGTCCTAGAGAGAATAAATCAGAGAACAATTTTCCCGCGATAGTTAAAACGAATAAGATGAAGTAAGGATTATTAAAGTATCTGCTTTTGCATGTTTTAATATCAACTCATGTCACAACCCTAACATAAAGAAAACCATACCACGTAGTACACGAACATACCCAATCGTAATAACTCGGCAATCTCCGGCAACAACACACAATACATCTCCCAAACCCCAACCCCAACCTCAATTTCTATAGGAAAATTAGCGGTTGGGAAAGTGGGAACACAACAACAATATACCGAACTGGTTGATTTTGATTCTTGACTTATTTACGCTTTCGAGTAACTTGAAACAAGATATAAAGAAATTAACTTTCAGGACGCCGGGTATAATTCCTCTACTTCTCTAAAACATTAAATGTGTCTCCTGACGGTTGAAAACACATTCAACACGTTTTCAATCAACCAGTTTTAAATCACCGTTCTTAAATAGGTCAGATCTTTTGAATAATGGCAGAGGTGTTCCGATGAGAACATACCGTTTGATTCAAGGAATGGATACTCGCTGTAAGGCCCGGACCGTGTAAACACCTCCTTCAGGATTATTCCTAGGGCGTAGATGTCGACCTTCTGGCGGTCAACACATTTTTCCTTCCTCTCCTCTCGTAAACACTCTGGTGCCATCCATTGCAACTCTGAAAGAAATCAGATGAAATCAACATGTACTAATAACGATCTTTAGTACTTGTATTTTATATGTATGTTGTCTTGTGGCGGTGTATGTCTATCATTTACATCTTGTCCTGTTAGCACAGTGGTTAGCGCAATCGATTCTCACCAAAGCGACCTGGAGTCTCGGCTTAGGCCCATGTGAGTGTTACAGGTCACCAAGCCGGATAAGTAGGGTACTTCGGTTTCCCCAATAAATACAAGATCACACACTCGTGCAACATCATGCAAACGACAGTGGCTTAGTATATTTTTCTTTACTGTCTTCATAATCGTTGTAAACTGTTTAGACTAGTTTCTGCTTTCCGTTGATCCTTGTGCCTATAAACTGTTTCTTAATTAAATTCAATCGGAGCATCTCGGCCATTTGCCTTCGAAACAACCTCAGATGTATACTGATTGTTTAAAAGGTTTACAATGTCATATTTGTTTACATTCAACTACACTGCAAGTAGGTCGCGTAGTAATTTTGATTAAGCAGTTAAGCCTAAGGACTGTAGTCTTAGGAATCTGATTTATGCAATAAAACACTTCACTAGGAATGATTTTGAACTAAGTAATACAATACACGTTAGAATACTGCAATTGATTATTATTATTATTATTATTATTATTATTATTATTATTATTATTATTATTATTATTATTACGAACTACTTTTACATCCGAGGTTCTTCGTACGGCGGAGGTGGCCGAGGAGTTCCGATTGGGTTAAGTATAGCCTACTTGGCATATCCCCGTTGTTTTACAAAAAAAGTCTCGAACTGAATAGGGCGTCTTTTTATGTCTTGTCCGTTTGTCTTTTGGGGGTTCCAATGTTTAATGTTCAAATAACAAAAGACTGTCATAGAATGTATATGAGTCTAGTTACGTGATCATCCAGTTTAGATTCCAAGTGGTCATACTGACCACACCGAGACGTTAACGTAAAACTATGAACGTCTCAATTACATTTTAAATTCAAATACGAAGTACGCAAAATAGAACCCATATACAGGTTTAAATAATTTAATGCTATATCATTTATTAACAGTTTCCCTTTTATGTCAGTTTCGCAGAGAAAAAGCAATACAATACGCTAAAAATCAACATTTCGGACCATACATTGTTAAAAAAATCTCCCTGCCAACATCTCAAACTATAAAGAGTTCTGAAAGAAGGGGGAATGTTAAAAGGTTGTGCCCCTAAGATACGCCCCCTCTTACTTCGATGCCAGGACTTGCCTCTGTTTTCGATAAACAACTAAAAATATTGTACTGTCATAAAAGCTTGTATTTTTGTAACTTCGGTCTCCAACTTCTATTGAAACTAGTTACGCTTGCAATATATCGTTTCTAGACACTTTTATCATGAATAAGATTGTTTTAGTAGTTTTGCAAGCTAGATTGACATTTATTAATAGACCAACGCGAAACAATTAATCCCAAATGCACATTAAGTTGGAAATGACAACAATAATGTTTCCACGAAAATTCCTTTTTTTTCTTTTTTTTCAAATTTGATATATCTTTGACAAACAATCATATATTTCACCGAAATAAGGCATTAATCACTTATAATCCTGTTTTATTTTTAAGTAGTAAAAATAAAACATAATTTCATAAATCGAACAAAGCTGTATTTGATAAATGTGTACTGCATATTTGTGATAATGTAAACAAACTTTAATGTTTCTCCAAAACCACATCGTACATACCGGCGATAACGAAACATGGGATTAAGCGGTGGCACGTGCATTTTCACTCTCAGTACCTTTGAATACAGACTCAAGAGTGATTGAATTCACTCATTAGCTGTCTTCTAAATCGACATTTGCTGTCGTTTGTGATGTAGCATTTATTCAAAAGCATATTGTAGAGGTGAACCTCATTCAAGTTTAAAGGTACACATCTATATTAAGAAATTCCAAACTAATCGGTGCTTCTCTGAATTAGATGTAGGTACGCCTCCATATATAGAGTTGCACATCTATTAAATATGCATGCCAACTAGTACAAAGCGATGTTGGCCCAAATGATACGGCGTAGTCGTTTGTTAGGCCTTTGATATGATATATCTAATATGGCTTGTCCCTGAAGTTTCCATTGGAAACTTAAATAGGAAAGTGTAAGCTATGAGGAAGTTACGAAAGTGACCTACTATCTATGGATAATTACAATAGTGACCTTTTGTACCAGGGAAATGACGAAAATGACCTACTTTCCCAGGGTGGATCCTTATTAGCCTGTTGAGCTGCAACTTTCTCCATCTCTCGAATTGTCGGGACACCGAAGTCAGTCAGTTTGCACGTCCATCGGCTGTCCACCACACAGTTGGTGCTGCGCAGGTTCCCGTGGAAATGTATGGCGCTCTTGTGCAATAGTTCAAGGCCCTGTATAGAGAGTTATATATACATTAAATTTGTGCGATTCAAATGTATCTTAATATCAGTACAGCTTTCTTAATGGGATTCATAAATAACTGTCCTAAATATTCTTGTATGTTTATTCTTTGAATCTACAGGCAGGGAATATTCGCTTGGAATGCTACATCTTAAGTTTGACAACTCCCATTGCAAAATATGTTCATATAATAGTAACATAAAGTGGTTTTAACGCTTTGTTGGACCAAGGTTGTTTGTTTGATTAATTAAGAGTTGACACACGAAAATTATCCAATTATTTACTTTTACATGTTTTGCTTATCATCTCATAGGACATAAAAATGAATCTACAAATTTTATGTTCCCAGTTTGAACAGGTACTTAAAATACTACCAACGTAATAGATTTGATGAATTCAATGAAAACGTGAGGATAGGAGTAAGGTTGATATTAAGCTCAGATTTATCATCAAGTTTTTAATGTAATCATTCATGGACGATATCCAGTTATTAAGTGCTGTGAGAGACTAAACGCCAAGTATTTGACAATTATCAAATGCTTTCAAAATGACGAAGTGGAAAGAAATATGTGTTGTTTACCAAAGAGAAATTATCATTATTCTAATTACTATCAGTTTAAGAACAATAGAACCCCTATTCATTGACTAGACTTTGTAGAATGAATTGACTGACAAAGTTCTCGATTTTCGGATATTTTTAAGTATTACTCAATTCAATTTTAAACAATGTTTTTGTTTTTGTTTTGGTGAGCGTCGACCCTACGAAGAAATGTCCCTTGTGATAATTAGTCCGGTGCGTACCAAACAAATGCATGTTAACAGGTCTCTTCTGACGTAACTTGTCCTGAAACCTTTTGTGACAAAAACATTTGAAGAAAACAATCGACTCTCATTGCAATTCTCTGCCAAAGAACATTACTGCAAACGAACATTTTCAATTTACCCTAAAATGCTGTTTTCATACTTCGGACATATTGTGTGCTTTTAAATGGCCTCTCTTCCGAAATGTGTTTAGTAAGTATGGCGTTTAACACATAACTTTGATTTTTAAGTAATGAACCGGTTAAATCGACCAGTCCTTTGTTGTCACTGTTGGAGGTAACCCCAACAGTCCCTTGAAGGAAATCAGCTTATGGCTTTGTTTCATATGACCTGTGACGATTAACCTAAAAGCATTTATGTTTTCTTTAGATCTATGAAAGGGGGCCACTCCTACCAGCCAATTTTTTGACACTGTTAAACTGCAGTCACTCATTGTTAGTTTTATTACTGGACATTGGTCAGTGTGCCTTTAAATATGTTACTGGTTAAATTTAGGATACTGGGCTTGTCTCAGCAAGTTCCATTGTGTATTTTGTGCACAGACCTTTGCAACATCGTGGCTGAGGGCAAACATGAACATCTGGTCGAGTTTGATGTTCTGGTTCCAAATGACGTCTTGAAGACTGCCCTTCGCACAGTATTCCCATAGCAATAGGAAACGGTTCGGCTCGAGACATGCTCCTACAAATGCGCATATGTTCTGATGCTTTATTTCCGTTATCTGAAGGAGAAAAGATCGAACGACGGCTTTATTTCCTTTATCTTAAAGAGAAAATATCAAAATAAGACTTCATTTCCATTATCTGGTGGAGAAAATATCGACAAAAGCGTTTATTTCCGTTATCGTAGGCAGAAAAAGGTCAAAAGAAGGCTCTATTTCCATTATCTGAATGAGAAAAAATCAAAATAAGGTTGTATTTTCATTTTCTGAAGGAGAAAAGATCAAAAGAAGGCTCTATTTACATTATCTG
The DNA here is from genome assembly GCF_026914265.1 of Mya arenaria. Lineage (NCBI taxonomy): Eukaryota > Metazoa > Mollusca > Bivalvia > Myida > Myidae > Mya > Mya arenaria. The sequence goes on along the minus strand of NC_069125.1, from coordinate 18,782,243 downwards.
AAGGAGAAAAGTTCGAAAGAAGGCTCTATTTACATTATCTGAAGGAGAAAAGTTCGAAAGAAGGCTCTAATTCCGTAAGCTGAAGGAGAAAAAGACGGAAGAAACGACACAAATATGCAGTATTTGATCCCGTTCTTCGGGGTTGTTACTTTTTCTTGCGAGCTGTTGATCTAATTTATACTTTTCATTTTATTTGTGTTTTGATAAACCTTGGAAATCATACAATCTGTCACTGGAAAAACATACCATGAATATACTCACACATATTGGCAGATTTATAGAAATTTCAGGTTAACAATTATACACACATGCACTTTTTTAAACTTAAAAGATAATACAATTATTTATATCATATCTAGTTAAAATACCTGATTCAATTGTTGTAATACGCATTTTGTAAGATTCAAAGTAGGGATCTGCATCCGTTTAACAGACGTCAGATTTCCTGAAATGACAAGAAACAGAGAGTTTGAACGTCAAGAATTAAAAAAAATGCAATCATAAAGCAACATTGATTGTTCTCAAAATCTTGTTAAAACGACAAAAGACTGAACAATTAGTATGTTATGAACAATCAAAATTACCTGTTATGAACAATCAATAGTAGCTGTTATTAACAATTAATAGTAACTTGTATATAAAAAATCATCAAGATACCTTTATACAATACAAGTGAAAACAGCTTTTAATTTGCATGTGTCATTAAAGAACATTAACGTATATAGTATTTGGCTACTAAGCCATGTTATTGTGATCAAATTGAACGTGGTCAGGCGCGGTACATTCCGTTCGATGCTTTCATACATGTATTTCATAAATTCTCGTCTACTGACCCAAATACCGACTGCTGATTGACCAAAATAAACGAACGGAAGATTTGAAAAAAACACTGCAGTCCCATTGGACAAAAAGTCTTCCGAATACCATGTACATGTTAGTTTTGCCATTGCCTAATAAAACATAGAACCGCAATTATTTAACAGATATGGATATGATGCATGAGTGATCTGTCTGCGTTATTTGTATATTGTGTGTAACTTGTAATGTCTTAGCTTTGTGCTTATGAACTATTTGTTTCTTCGATTCTTAATTTAGTCACAAGGATATGGACCTTAAAACACTTTTCTAAGTTAAGTCACAGGAAACGTCATTATTTCCACTCACGTCATATCTTATATACATTGTATATTTACGTTTGTCTGCCATTGATTTACCTCTAACAAATGCAACAGATCCAAACATTGAGGCAGGATCAAGTGCCTTCATGGTGATTTCTGGCGAACCCTTCTTTCCGTTCTCGGTAATCGACTTCATGTCTGGTAGACCAGTTACGTTAATTCGACGCCGCTTTAACGTCTTTGAAGATGGTTTTCTTTTTGACAAGTTTTTGAAACTGTTCTGTAAAAGAGATTGATAGAGAATAACTTCCATACGAGCTTACATAATCATTACACGAGAACAGGAAAACAGTTTTTAATATTTTGAATATATGATTTTCAAATCAGGCAAACTGTGCATTTATATGAACGTTTTTTTATAAATCAATTACTCGGACAATTCAAAGTTTATAATAGGTTTCAATTTATTTTTTAAAATAAATCAAATAAACATGTATTCGAAAATGTTATAAAACTTAAAGGGGCTCGCTCATGTTTTGTAAAATGCACGTTCTTCTATGACGAAACAAAGTGAGGCAAATCATTTTGAGTGTTAAAACTAAGACACTGACGGCTGGAACCCTTCAACAAATGTTGATATATACTCAGATATTGTCTTTGAAGCCAAGGGTTTTAAATAGCCTTAGTAACACGATTCAATAAAACTCTTAAAGGTTAGCTTTTATATGAGTCCTTGTGGGCGAGTGGTTTTGGTGCAATATTTCTATGTTCATTAGTCCGTCGTGGATTCGCTTTTAACACAACCAATACATCAATTGTATTTTTTTTCTGCAGTTGCAGTATCAAAGAGTAAAATAATCATAAAATTACATGTTTCTCGGATGCATAACCGGGAAAAAAAGTGGTTCCAAAACAATATCACATCGTTGTGAATGAGAGTATTATTACATAATGATGATGCAGAATCTGGCTTACTCTTATACTTCCGGTCATAAGAGCGGTCACAAAGTCTATCTCGTCAAAGCGCACCTGCCACAGCATACTTTGCAACGTCATCTGTCGACGGTAACGCCTGCAACCACAACATTCTTAATAAATACTAAAGAGGCATACTATTGGTTGATCATGGAAAGATAATATCATTTGACGCATTGTTATAGCTGACTTAAATGATCGAAACAAAAATAAAACATGATTTGTGTAAATATAATATAATTTTAGCTCTTTTTTAATTATAAGCTACGTTAGTCAATAAAGGTCCAAAATATCTCTAATATTATTCATGTAAAGCAAAATTAAATGTCGTTAATAACAGAAGACCAAATATTGCAAGAAGAAAATAATATTTGGCAAAAATAATCATGCTTTCTTGACTTTTTCTAATCTAAAATTATGTGTTATTACTAATCAATAAGTATATCCTCATAGGCAAAATGACACTGATCATACCAATTTACATTTGAAACTGTTTTAACAGTCCAATAACGTATGCTGAAACCAAATAAAATCAAAATTATTTGAACTTGGTTCGGGTCTTTGTTTGAGTTTCGTCAACTCAAATTGTTAAATGTTGATTTTCCTTACGTTATTATAAACCGCTCACCATCTACATCTTGCATCAACCACATATCAACTACAGCTTCCCTGGGCATCATGTGGACCACTATGGCCAACATCAACACTACACATCAACTACAGCTTACCTGAGCATCATGTGGACCACTTTGGCCAGCATCGACACCACACACAAACTACAGCTTACCTGAGCATCATGTGGACCACTTTGGCCAACATCGACACCACACACAAACTACAGCTTACCTGAGCATCATGTGGACCACTATGGCAAGCATCAAAAACACACATCAATTACAGCTTACCAGAACATCATGTGGACCACTTTGGCAAACATCGACACCACACACAAACTACAGCTTACCTGAACATCATATGGACCACTATGGCCAGCATCAATACCACACATCAACCACAGCTTACCTGAGCATCAGCATCAACACCACACATCAACCACAGCTTACCTGAGCATCATGTGGACCACTATGGCCAGCATCATTACCACACATCAACCACAGCTTACCTGAGTTTCATGTGGACCACTATGGCCGCCAGCATCAACACCACACATCAACCACAGCTTACCTGAGCATCATGTGGACCACTATGGCCAGCATCAACACCACACATCAACCACAGCTTACCTGAGCATCATGTGGACCACTATGGCCAGCATCAATACCACACATCAACCACAGCTTACCTGAGCATCATGTGGACCACTATGGCCAGCATCAACAACACACATCAACCACAGCTTACCTGAACATCATGTGGACCACTATGGCCAGCATCAATACCACACATTAACTACAGCTTACCTGAGCATCATATGGACCACTATGGCCAGCATCAACACCACAGAAGCAGACACAGACGCACCGATAATTGTTCCATTATAGTTATCTAAAATTAAGAAACAAATCGGGTCATTAAGGCGTTCGAATCACATGTTCAAACACTTCATTGAATTGTACAAAACGAAGTTTAGTCAGACCACTGATGCTTTGAAATATGAAAATTAAAAGCACGGACATTACTAGAAAAATGAGGCGATATATGTTTGTAATGTTTGTTTACCAATGTTTGTATTGATGAGTATGCCATTAATTACATTATCATCCTCACCATCATTTCCGATATATAACTGAATTGCAATTCTTTTTGGATCATTACTTGTACCATGACTATTTAAAATAGTACATATTTCTGAGCCCCCCTACTTTATAGCCTAAGTCAAAACACATACTTTGGTAGTCTTCAACAACACACATCTCTCCCTCATAACCACAGACAGGAATGTTTGCTGGTGGAACACCGCCCTTTGTAGGCCAGCGTCCTTTTTTCTCAAACTTTTCTAGATCATCCTGAAAAAGAACTCTAAATATTAGTCTGATCCATTTTCTGGGGAACAAAGGCATCGAATCGGGATGACGATTTTGTCCGCCTATGGAAAGTTTGGTGCTGCGAGTGTTAGTGTCTATAATATCTTATTGAAACTTACGTATTCAATCTTCATTTCCTTGTTTTCTTTAAAGATGAACTTGTAGAGAGTGTAGAATGTTCCATCGTCTCGCATGTCCAGAATACGGTAGTTCAGCATTCGATTCCGTTCTGGCTCGTCAAAGACAATTGCCCCGGTCACACCTGATGGTACATGACGTATGAAAATAGGCACGTGTTGAACATACAGGATCTACTTGATCTACCTTTTGTTTACTTTTACACCACATCCAACAGGGTCACTGTATTGAATGCATTGTGATAACGTTCAACCTTTTAAAAAATATAATAAACGTGACTTTATTCTAATGTTAATTAATGTTTAGTACACAAGTCTTTTCATAAATGGTGTTGGTGGTCGTGAATCACTGATGATTGTTATTAAGCGTGCAAATTGGTCAATTAACTATATTATATATAGAAAATTTACTCATTGGCCTTTGGTCTTCGCCACAAATGCATTAGCATCGATACAGACGAAAGGTCTCATATTGAAATATGAAATACGGAGAAGGCGCATCCATGGCAATTGTGTGATTAATTGAAGTAAAAAGATCAAACAAAAGGCTGCATAATACATTATAACATAATAATAATGGAAACGCTGAAGGTTAATGGTGTGCGTTGATAAGCGTAATTTAGTAAAGTTATTTCCATTTGTTTTTGTTATTTAAATATTCATATGTTCAGCCATACTGAATTTATTTGCAAATGCAAGTATCAAATATTAAGTTCAAAGTGTGCTTTAAACGTATCAAACGAAAAATACAAGTATAAAAATTTCACATTTAGGTCAGGACACAGTGTTGCATAGGTACACTGGTTAAGTACGTTCTTTTTCATTCAAAGATGACGCTGTTTTTAGGCAAATTCATTGTGAAAATTAAGTTTGGTAAAAAAATGATGTATAGGTTGATTTAAATAGGTATAAAAGTTAATTGCTAGTCATGCGAATCACATTAAGGATTTGTTAAGTCTGACTCCCTGTGCTGGACACGATAATGCTAACAAAGTCTCATGAAGTAGGACCAAGCTCAGTTTAGGTATAAATTGTCTAATGCTCCTCTATTGTCTTAACTCAGGCCTATGTAACAAAGTACCCTTTCCCCACACCCACAACCCCCCCCCCAAAAAAAAAGTAAATAGAAAAAAAATACATACAAAATATGAATATATATATATATATATATATATATAGATTAATAAATAAAAAAATGAATTACGACAATAACTTTAATAATAACAATATATATTCAACTAAAAAAAATATGAAAAGAAATAAAAAAAATATATTTCGGGGGTATTGCACAAGGAGTTTGAATGTTCCTTATGTTTTTGCCATCTGGTTTCTGTTCAATGAGCTGTCAAAAGAAATAACGATGCAGCTACTTTTTCTTTGAACACAGCCCTGGAAAATTAGCCAATAAACAATTGACAAGAAAATTGGCACTGTTTGCTGTGACACTCGGGCAATCAACAGGGGATTAACATATCAGACACTCCTAAGACTAGGACTTAAAACAGTCTTCAGAAATTATATTAATTACAAGGTCATCAAGATAAACTATGTTTTAATTATTGAAGTTTAAACAAGTATATAGCCTAAATGAAATACGTTGAAACGTGTTACGCAATGATATTCACAGACGTAATTATGAACATATAGCTGGGCAGTTTCCTATTGCCGTATTCACAGACGCCTTACGTTCATATCGCTGTGTAGTTTACCAGCGGCGTATTCAGAGACATGTTACGTTTATATTCCTTGGTAGTTTCCAACTTTGTAAAAACACATTTTTCTAGTAATATTAAATGTTGTTGCTTCAATAATACAGACACAGGATTGCATAAAACCTAACCAAAAAAACATGATACAACGGATTTGAATTATTGCTTAGAAGTGTCAATTGATTGAATATGATTTAAGTTGACTTCTTGGTAATGACGATACCTGTTCAACAAAAGTTATGTGTACAGTTGCAGACACTGATTTTCTCTACGGGTCAAAGCAAGAAATACGAAAACAAATTTCAACCATATTAAATGAAAGATGTCTCTGTATAATCTGCCATCGGATTGTTCACACGTCGTCAAAAATGACTTACTCAAATATAGCTTACAGGAGTATTAGTTCATACAAAACGAGGCTTTAACTAAATATTGCACATTTTTGCTGTCTGCATGCATTTTCTGTCATGTATTTCCACGTATAGCGACAAGAATCACACATCAAAGTGTGTTATATCATCACCATGCAATGCACAGAACAATGCATGTTGTTTGACTAAAGATATTATTATTACTATTATTATTATTTACATATGTTTTGTATATACAGTCCATGTATGACATCCAAATGCAGCACGTGTGTAAATCGTGATTACGGCTCCATCAAAGATCAGCTGAACCGTTTTCGTTTTATCATTTACTAGTACACGGGCAGACGAAAGCCCTGTCTGGTTATATATTATCATGTACTTTTTTCTTGAAACCCGTTCAATATGACCCAGTGCCCCGTTCCAATAAAGATCTCAAGGTTTATGGTCGTTACTGTCCGGGCGTATCTCCGTTTTTGGGCGTAAACTGCGTTTTTAATAAAAAAAATATCGGAAGGCCATGAATCGAATAGATAACCTAAGTTAGGAAATGACTTAAGATGTTTAATAAATCCCGGCCCTGGTATATTTTCTTCTTTAGCTGAGAATATAAATACCGTTTCTTATTGTGCTATGACGCTCCTTATGGCCAGATGCTCAGGGGTGATATTTAATTCTGGTTATTGGATATAAGAACGGTGAAGTTTATAATCAGATTGCTCCATATAAATAATAGAAATGAGTCTTACCACTCGATATCACGGCCTTTGGAACGATGTTGTAGATGTGTTTACCGTCCCTCGGGTTACCCCCTCGCTGCATGGTGTAGTTTACACAGTCGGCCCACGTCAACATTGCATCATAAAGGTAGGGGGCATAAGCATCTAACTATATAAACACAAACACATCATGAAACATCTCAATTCAAACATTTATTTAAAAAAGGAACCTTTTATTTACGCCGAATACATGAGCAAACTTTGGATTGTTTTATATATTTAAAAAATATCGAACCCATGAAGTTTCCAATGCATTTTACAAGTAGCCGCACACGCATACTATAAATTGGAATTAAAACCAAAGCATGCAATACCCAACAAAGAATCGTTCATCCAATCAAATAGTAAATGGTACCTCTGTGTTATTGAAAGGAATGTCCCAAGCTGATACATTAACTACAGCAGCTTGCTTGGCATACTCTAGGAAATTATCGTAGTAGTCTTTTCTTACCACTGGCTCCATAATAATCTGTGAAAAGAGTAGAGGCATATTGTGGGTGTTGAATCATTAGCACGAATAGCCAGGGAGGTAAACACTCCGGTAAGAAACGTTATTCGTTAAATACCTTTTTTTTTAAATAGAAATTAATGTTGTTGTTTTTGCTTCAAAGCATGTGAACTATCTTTTATTACATGTAGTTGTATTTCAATAATAAAATATCGTTGCCCCACAAATCCCGGTACGTGACTGTATTTTACAACGGTTTTCTTCTATTTGTAATTTAAGGTAAATATAACTTAAAAAATACATAATTAACTTCACTTAAACAAAGTTCCGAACAATCAGCCTAATATCAAGGTATTTTATATCAAAAACTCGGTTTGTTCGTTATCATGCCGCAACGTGTTTCCCTATTCTAAATTTGAAGAAGCTATAATGTAGGTCAGTGAAAACATATATATTTTAGTCAAACCTTTAACACTGTTAAATGCTGCTAATTAAAAGCTAATTAATTTTAACTGTCCTGTGTACAGACATTCTTTAGTTATGCACATGTTAACATGTTATGAATAATTGCTTCTATAACTTATTTCAGCTGTTTTAATTTCAGTCGTGGCTTTTATCTCGCAAGACATGCTTTCGTGGCTTTTATCTCGCAAGACATGCTTTCGTGGCTTTTATCTTGCAAGACATGCTTTTTAATAGCAGGATGTTAACTGTGCTGGGACAAGTGTGTAATTGAGGTCACTTATATTAGCTGCGTACCACACACACCCCGCGAGTTCAGTTCCGCTGACATTTTCAAGTCGGCAACCCACACATTTAATAACAAAAATACATAGTATACATTTTCATATACTACTTATGTTCCTTCTTCACTTATAAAAGTGGCAGGGGTAAACACTATACTTTTGTCCGGTCGCTATCATAAGGCCCACTGAAGACTAGTTGAACGTAGCCGGCAAGAAGGTTTTACAAGACAATTATTTTACGACCTGTCAAAATGTTTACTGATATAAGTCAGTTCATGTTTGCTGAACAAAAATACTATATGGTAGCCACAAAAACATGCACAAAGGGCAAAAGAAGAAACCTTGACAGTTTGCTATATAGTTGTACTGTGGACGTCCTTGTTTCTCATTTAGTGTCTCTAAGGCCTGAACCCTGTGCACTAAACAACCCTTAGTGCTTAATGTTTGGTTATTTGGCTACTCCAGTAGTTTATATATTCCAGGAATTTTAATGCTAAATTAAAGAGGTTTATATTTAACATTTTGAAAGTTAAAAAATTCAAAACGAATGTCTTGCTCTCCGTCCAGACAAACTAGATCGTGTGGTATACCGAGAAGCCTTGATATTAAATCCATGCCCTGCTCGGTAATGATGTAATTAGAAAAACCTGAGACAGAAACATTTATTGCATAAAATGCAGTATTTAACACTGTGTAAATTTAAGAACGGAATGTTTTGTTTTCTGAATAAGTTTTACTAAAAGGTAATTTGCAGCTGCAATAAACCTGTACTTTTTATTGCACTCGTACAGAGCAGTGCACATTCATAAAATGTATGAGTTTGATTTAATTGCATCTTAATTTTATGAGCGTATACCATATTTTCGTTTGAACAATCAAATGAATTGCATGTACGGGTCATCTTAGTAAGTGAATAGAGAACAAAAACAAGACTATAATTAGAGCAATGCAGATCTATAAATATTACTCTTATCTTTATGATTTCGGATTTTTTTTATCCTGATGCAGGCGTACTTGTAACAGAAAAGTCCCATACTTATTATTTATAGAACACTGGTAAGAATTGTCTCGGCCTTTCTGGGACATTTAATTATTACTGTATGAAACTGAGTAATTAATCATGCTTAAACAGGGATACAATAATTATTATGCATTTATAAAAAAAACTTATTAAGCAAACCACGAAACATGGGAAAATTATTTTATCTATCATTTTGATACATCATCGTATTAAAATGGAAGACATAGCTATCTTATCATCTTTAACCACCACCAGCCTTTTCAAAGCGGGTTCTTTTTGAAGTTAGGACAAAAATTGTAATTTATGACTTTATTACACAATAACGCAATTTAAGCTTTCACTTTTAAAGGGTGATTGGTCGTAAACTATAGAAGTAGGGTAGCTAATTGATATTTCTATGTAAACACGTTGCTGATTTCAACACAATATTGTCAATCTAGAGACAAATTCCGGTTAAGTACTTGTTTATCTAAAATTTGATTGATTCCTTATATTCGATTGCAAAATGTTATTACAATAATTGACGTTTTGTTTTTAAGCCGTAGCAATATGCATGCACGAGTTATTAAAGGGATATCTAACATTGCATCTCGTATTTTAACTAGCTCTGGGTAAGGTTTTTAGGAGAGACAACCTCAATATCCTTACCCAAGGTCATTCGGAACTACTCGGCCATTTTAACAAAACAACCTCGGATGTATTTTAGTGGTACGCTTAAGTCCGCTGCAAGTAGATCGCGTAGTAATTTTATTTAGCAGTTAAACTTAATGATTTAACTCTTGGAAATATTTATTATGTTTGCAATAATATACTTCACTGACATTCAATTTAAACTTAGATCAATAAATACTATTCTAAAACACCATATTTCATAAATGATATAATTCAAAAATTTACGAACTACTTCAACTGATGTACCGGCATACATCCGAGGTTGTTTTCCATAAAAATGGCAGAGGAGCTCCGAATTACCCAAGGCCTTGACCTTATAACAGCAACCAGCATACAAGAAGATGATGATTAACAGTTTATTTTATCTCCATTATTGTTCTAGTTGAGATGAGTATTTAACTGGTCCTATCAACAATATACAATTGAGGAAGAATACGTTCACTGGACAAACAGAAGGTGTGTATTTAGCTGACAGTAATTTAAACTACAGAGCAGATGAAACCACCAATTTACACACTTTCAAACAAGCTATCTATCTTCACACAAAATAAGCTCACGGTATTGGGGAATGTTATGATTATTTATTTGTTTTAATTCATTCACCTTTGATTATTCAAGGCTCAAATTAGGCTAAAATACCTCAAGTGGTTACTAGTTCAAACGCATTCTGAAAGTGAATAATGAGTCATTTTTCACTTTGTTTTTACTACTGAATAAGTAGTAATGGATAAATTAATCAATTTGAAATTGGTTACATACGTGAATCACAGATTCGAATATTGTCCTTGCAATTTCATCTTGAGTATCGTTTCTACGCCAGCCCCAGTCAGAAACTATTTTCTCGTCCATGACTTTCAGTGTAAATAGCTAAAACATAAGCAAAATCAGCATGACTATTGTAATCGAACTATAATTGTTGCTACACGCAATATATACAACTGAACTAAATTAAGTTAGTTTGCAAAACACAGCCCGTGTATTTTCAACAGCATTATGAACCATTCAAGTCCATGTGTAGTCAACAGCATTAAGAACCATTCATGTCCATGTGTAGTCAACAGCATTATGAACCATTCATGTCCATGTGTATTCAACAACATTATGAACCATTCATGTCCGTGTTTATTGAACAGGATGATGTTAATGAATCCATTCATGTCCATGTGTACTCAACAGGATGGTGTCAATGATTCCATTCATGTATAGAGAACATTCCATGTCTAGACCCACATCGCTTATAAAACACATTCATAGTATTGGTAGAAGTAACCTTCTTGTTTTTAAAGGTCTACATTATACATAGTAAATAATGAATTTGAAGACAGTTTTGACACTTACATCGCCATGAACACAAAGGAAGGCCCATTCACCGTTCGCCATCCCTAGTTTATGTGCTATCAGCAGGTAGTGTCGCAACATGTGCCAAGGGACCACAAATATTATCACTGAAATACAAATAATTACATCATATATAGCATAAATTTAAACAAAATATCGCATCAACTTTGGTAAAGCATGTGTAGAATTGCTGTCGTGCTAATAAATAACACTGAAATACTGAATTCACTAATCAAAACAATCATACTATTTCATTAACTTTTCCATCTAGTCACAAAACCAATGTGATTACTAGATATATTTAACTTAGATGTTTCGAAACTTGGTCAACCTTGCCCATTAGATAATGGTCAACATGGCCCAACATTTCCTGTTCTGTTGTGCCCAACAAAGCCTGTTAGATTGTCAACATTGTCCGTAAGATCATGGTCTATATTGCCCACTGTATAACTGTCAAGATTGATCAGAATTATTCAGAAATACAGTTATTATAAGATTCAAACTATTAAGAGTTTATGTTTAGCTGATTGTCCAAGATTATATCCAACAGCAATGCTATTTGTATTTCTCTTTTTGCTTTTTCATCAGTTAGATCGTATTTATCGGGAAATATATACATTATATCAAATGCATAAAAATGATACGGTACATTTTGACCAATTAGTTGCAATAAATACAAACATATATATAGTACCACGTGCAAACTTCTTTATCTGCAACAACATCGACTGTATCTCGCTATCAGTTGTCCCTTCAGTGACATAATTTGTGCTTTTGATATTGTAGGACTGTCCTCTTGAGAAGTCTCTAAGCGCGACGGCGACCGTTTCGTATGGTGCCTGCTTGTCGTTGATCAAGGCAAAGTCGGTCCAGTTGAAGTAGAGACTAGTCTGGCGAACGATTTCAGCTGAAAATTAATATTAAATAAATTTACAAACGGTCACTTAGTATTGGAGCAAAAGCCACAAGGCTGTAACTTTTAGGCACACTGATACAGTACACCATCTATGTAGAACAACTTGGCCTACTAGTATCACATTAGTCATTCAAAGTTTAGTCAGTGTAATAAACGTTCAGACAATTCTTAATTGAATCGATCAATATATCAAGCCTTCTAGTTTGAACCAGTATGTTCAACTATTTAGTTAATATATTTTCATTACTTTTTAAGATAAGCATGGTAAGAGTTTTAAATAATATTGGTTCACCATTATATTATTTTACATGGACCATATATTTAAATAACACCAAAACAACACTACTATTATGATATGATACATCAAATGGGGGTTATAAAACAATATTTTATTATGATCGTATAGCAATTGTATTAATTTGTTTCCCAAATTACATAATGTTTATATAAAAAGCTCTTGCTAAAATCTTTAAAATTTATTCAAACTTAAAATGTTGTAACTTTAAAATGAAACTTCACCAGTAACACATTGTTGTTCAAATGATGAATGTCTTAATGTCTGAATCATTTCGTGCTTATTTCGGTTTGTGTTGTTTCGTCAAGACGCACCTGTTTAGTCTTAATATATATATTCGATTCTCATTTTTAATAACAGCATTTTGGGAAGTTTGTGGGAAAACTTTTCTTTAATAATGTTTTTACAAACCACAATTAACAAGCCTATATGTAAATAAAATTAAGACAGATATCATAATTCAAGACGGGTTTCAACTATGATTCGTTAGCTTGGAGCAGTTTTCTTGCATTTAAAATTAATCGCAGATAGTATATTTTCGACTCATCACGCTCATACATTGTTGTTTGTAGAAGACGTTAATATTTAAGACCGGTTTTCCGAGAAGCACAAAAAGTGTGTTGCAAATGATAAGATATTAATTTTCTAACGTCAACTGGTGCAGACAATAATAATTTAATTTGCACAAACGGGGGTATCTGTTTTAGTTTTTTTTTTCTTTTATGCATCAAGAAATAAGTACAAAAGCTAATTTGTCTCTTCTTCTATGAAACAGTTGTTTAGTTTATTTTGAAAATCAACAGCAAGAACACTTATATGCGCGGCCTTAACAAACATTGAAATTAAACTTAATAAACTGAATACCAACGCGTCTTTGAGTGCCAATCTGCATTTAAGATTAAGAATTGTTCAGGAAATCCTTTTATATATATATATATATATATATATATATATATATATATATATATATATATATATATATATATATATATATATATATAGGTGTTGGAAATGTATTGAAACCATCTTTAAATTGAACAGAAATATATGCAAATCTGCATTTTAGATTAAGAATTGTTCAGGAAATCCTTATAAACGATTCAAATTAATTATTATATTTTATTAGTAAAAACTGTAAAAAACAACAACATCGTTTTTATCTGTCGGTGTATAAGATATCACAATTTAACATTGTTATTTTGAAAGAAAAAAAATCGAAATGTATTTTCAGCCGGTGGCCTTGCATAAACACTAAATAATATTGGTATTAGTATATATATAGGTGTTGGAAATGTATTGAAACCATCTTTAAATTGAACAGAAATATGTGAAAAATATTTTTTTGTTTTTAAATAACAGGGCTTAAAGAATCGAAAACATCAGGATGAATCGCCAACCAATACCAGGGGGTTTACCTTCGCTATAATACAAACATTCTTGGGGCTTCGTTGGCATTTGTGTGGTGTTGTTTTTATCATACACATCTATACAATATATTAAGAAGCTGTCATTTAAATGCAAGTTTGTAAAACAAACTAGTCATAAGATGCAATTTTAAGTACGACACCTGTGTTATTTCTTTTTTATATTTTGAAAAATTGATTATCAACTTGTTTTGATAGTTTGGAGACTTTGATCATTTCATTGCAAAAGTTAAGCACCACACCTTCTAATGAATGGTACATCATCATTTAAGTAATTATCTAATGAGTTGGGGTTTTTTTTATGAAATGCACACTTTTCAATTTAAACCTTACCACAAAAAATAGTCGTTCTATCATCATATATTTTATTTTTATATAAGGCAATTGTTTGTCCACTAAATTTGGTTTTATAAATTATTCAAAATTATATCAATTCAAAGAGTTTAATACGCATCATAAAAATGCGTTCACTAACATAAACAAATAACGAAAATTTAGGGGAAAGCCCAGTAACCAGTGACCAGTAGCCATAACATAGAACGGTGGTTTTATGAACATTCAAAAAACACAATGAACAAAAGCCAAACTAACATTAATACGTTATTATTTAACCTATTATAAACTAAATTTCTAGCCAGAGAAATCGCCAATCAGCCTTCAAGTACTACGCTTAGTTGTTTAAGACTTATAGTTTTACAAATGACAAAAGACTTCATTATTTGACCCCCCGCCTGTACAACTAGATGCCAATCAAAGACACTGATCCAAGAAATCACTTCGCTTGTTTCCGCCCTCTTACTTAATATCTTTTATTTAAAACATATACATAAAATACATATAACAAGATAATAACTTAAAAAATATATATAAACGAATTTAGCGGTTATCCGCCCGGGAACGCCCGGTGAATATGAAAGAAACGAGTTTTGTTCAACCCTAAACAAAACCACATCTAACACTTTCTCATGGAATTCAAGCAAAACTCCCGTATGTTTTCATTCGTGATCTTCGCTCTGTACGGTTATTTATAAAACACTTGATTCATCAAACACGCGATTCATTATGTGACTAAATAAGCGGTATATGTGATTAAATATAAAAAAAAATACGAGTGAATGGTGTAATTAACTTAAAACATCTTTGACACTAGCGGATCTAGGGGTGGGCGCTACCGGTGCCACAAAAAAAAACCGACGAAGTTTACTTTTTATTCAATATACGAGAAAAACAATAATTAAATACGCTTAGAATATAATCCCGAGAATGCCATGCTTTTAGATTTTGACAAGTCAAAGGCACCTCTGATTTACTCTATTTAAAGATATATATGCATACCTTGTACGCATTATTATACTTGTACAATTGATCTAAATAATGCAATCTGGCTACACAGTTTAATTTATTCAAAGGGAATTATGGAAAATGCAAAGTAGATAAACATCGTTAAATGTGGTTTAATCCCCCGTGAACTAATTGTCCATAACTTACGTTTATGTGCAAAACACAAATGTTTATGTTTTCAAATTGCTTTATTTATTGTCAAACATGGAAATATGAGCTAGTGTTGACGCAAATCCAAGCAGTTATTGGAATAATTATTATTTTTATTTTCGAACGATTTATACATGCATAATACGATTTTATCGCATTGAATTAAAATGTCCGTTATATGAAGATAAAACTTTATTGTGCATAATAAGCTGCAATGTTAAGTTTCTTCAGTGACACATGTCATTTAGTTTACACTGCTGTTCATAGTACATAATGAGTTATTATCATCGATGTACGTACATGTTAAGGGGATAGACACCAAATGGTCCCAAAATCGGTATCTAATCGGTAATACAGTATTTCCACAAAACAAACCAAGATTTGTCAATATGAGCTAGTATGATGCCGATATAACAGCATTTTACATAGGTAAAAAATATGTTGTTGCTGAGTTAACATGTTCACGGCCTCTAAACGCCATCTCCACCACTTTACGGTGGTGCAAAGAAAAAGAGCTGTCGACACTTCCGTGGTGGAGCTGTGCCCTATGTTTACATGAACAAACGTTCGGCTGATGGGCTGATTCGGCTGTAGTTAGTTGCTTGGTCCCTGTATGTATAGCTATTTCAACATCAACGATATTGAAAGAGTGCACCTGATATACTGGGACACTATCATGTATCGAAAACCCACAATGGTCTTGTTCTGTTCTTTCCAGATCCCACAATATTACTGTTTTTACTTACAGAAGTAATGTAGCGGTCCCGAGAGGCGCACAAGGGTCGTGTACTTGTCCCTGTCCTTGAAGTCTAGATGGTCGGACACCCAACTGAATACAGGCAGGTTCCAGATGGATCCTAGTTGAGCCACGCCCAATAGTCCTGCAGGAATAGTATATAAAATGAAGAAATCACAGATAAGTATAAAATTAAACTAATTCTGTTAATTCACAGTATCGTGTCTTGATGTGTGTGTGGGGGTTGGGCTGATGTTTCAGATATACCTAAGCTAAAGCCACGGCCAACATTCCTGCACGCAACTTAAGCATTTCGACGATATAAATTAATCCATGTGTTTAATGAATCATTGTTGATAATTAATCTTTATGTGACACGCCTTGTATGCCAGATCGCCAGCTTTGAACGGACCATAGGTGGTATGTATTTATAATCAATTTAAATATAACTAAGAGGTCAATGGGTTCATACTGATCGGCAATTGGCATGAGAAAACATAGTATTATTGTTTGTACTCATATAATATGAACAATAATGTCATCGAAACTACTCATCATAGACCTGGCATGTGGTTTTACCTGGTCCAATTTGATTGTTCGCTTAAAGGGACTGTGTCACAGATTGGCACCAAAAAAAGTTTTTTTCTGTTACAAATCTCAGGACAATTATCTAATAGAATGTGTTACGCTTTGATATCATAATTGTAAAAAAGAATAACAAATTGTGTCGGAGACCGTGTTCGAACCTGCGTCGCCACAATTGATGTCCAGCGTCTTACTCACTGAGCCACAAAGGCTTATTCTAATCGGGTGACATAATTAAGCTATACACCTACCTCGGTTATATCACGTGATAAGACCGACTACCCAATCACGCATAAGGAATGAATTCTACCTGGTAGACATACCCAGTAATCATTTTTTAATGGAAAAATACGAAATAACTGCTAAACTTAAATAAATTGTAAACTGTGTGGTACTTCAGTTAGTAAGTTTCAATGCATTGTACACATCGATGCCAAGTTTATGTCAGTTTTCGACAATTTTCCTTTTTGTCGCTATTTTATCATACGTGAGACAGCCCCTTTAAGAGTTATTCAGATATCGGTATAGCGGAAACGCCTATGTTGATAAGATGATGTCAATAATAAACTCATTGCAGTTTTTGTTTTATCTTGCAAGGTTGTTGTTTATGATGTCATTATGTGAGGCCTTACGCTTTATTGTAAGTAACCACTTGTTTTGTAATACGTTTGGCCAAGTTCGTTGAGAACTTAAACAACTGGTTTTAGGCCACAGTGATCTCCTGTTTCGATCGACGTTCGAAGTCGGTTACCCATACATTTTGTGTATTCTTTCGTTATTGATGTGTAACGTTGTGTGTCTGTCTATAGATAGATAGATCGATTTATTTCAGTATGGAATGCACATACATGGACATTTAAAATAAACAACATGTATAGTAAATAACATTATACATACATGATATTATCAACAGCCATGACAGGCACAACGAACCAAGGATGACACAAAAAAGAGAAAACTCTTATTTCCATTGTGATCCTTTGTTTTGGTGGCATGGCATAGGGAGGCATTGCATATTTAAGTAATAATATAGCTGTAATTGAAATTGCACAAATATATTAAAAGTTAGTCTTTATGCATTAAAATAAATATTGTCGTAGTTGTATCACAGTCACTTTACATAATTTAGTAACATAAAGTTATAGTTGAGAAAGTTATATATAACTATCACATTAAATTATGAATATGACAGTATGTAGTACTTATAAAATGCGAGGTTAAGTTAAAATAGTTCCTTTACTGAAAATCTTTGAATAAAAAAAAGCTTTTTAATAGCATAACTAATTATGCCAAATTATCTAAAAATTCTTTACTAGCAATTTAAAAACAGGTAATTTCTTAGTCTGTGCGATACAAGATGGCAACTTGTTCCATAAGGAAATGCCAGAAAAGAAGGACTTTAACCCAAAACCGTTGACCTCTGGAACAACATAAGCCCCTTTCTGGTATAACCTTGTCCTATATGTGTGTACAGTATCTTGGGCTATCTAGTGTCTAATAATGTATGTTAGGGTTGGAGCCTTGTGCCTTTCAAAAGGTTTATGTAAGAAAAAGAAGTAGTTGAACTACTCAAAACATTGCAAACTAATGTGTGTCTATAGTGAGATACTGGAGATAATTGCAAACTCATGTGGGTCTATATTGAGATATTGGAGACAATTGCAAACTCATGTGGGTCTATATTGAGATAGTCTACACATTTTCAAACTCATGTGGGTCTATGTTGAGATATTGGAGACAT
Organism: Mya arenaria; assembly: GCF_026914265.1. Classification (NCBI taxonomy): domain Eukaryota; kingdom Metazoa; phylum Mollusca; class Bivalvia; order Myida; family Myidae; genus Mya; species Mya arenaria. The sequence continues at coordinate 18,763,759 of NC_069125.1, read as the reverse complement.
TTGCAAACTCGTGTGGGTCTATATTGAGATATTGGAGACATTCGCAAACTCATGTGGGTCTATATTGAGATACTGGAGACAATTGCAAACTCATGTGGGTCTATATTGAGATAGTCTACACATTTTCAAACTCATGTGGGTCTATGTAGAGATATTGGAGACATTTGCAAACTCATATGGGTATTGGAGACAATTGCAAACCCATAAGTGTCTTTATTGAGATATTGGAGACATTTGCACACTAATGTGGGTCTATATTGAGATATTGGAGACATTTGCAAACTCATGTGGGTCTATATTGATATATTGGAGACATTTGCAAACTCATGTGGGTCTATATTGAGATATTGGTGATAATTGCAAACTCATGTGGGTCTGTATTGAGATATTGGAGACATTTGCAAACTCATGTGGGTCTATATTGAGATATTGGTGATAATTGTAAACTCATGTTGGTCTATATTGAGATATTGGCGATAATTGCAAACTCATGTGGGTCTGTATTGAGATATTGGAGACATTTGCAAACTCATGTGGGTCTATATTGAGATATTGGAGACATTTGCAAACTCATGTGGGTCTATATTGAGATATTGGTGATAATTGCAAACTCATGTGGGTCTATATTGAGATATTGGTGATAATTGTAAACTCATGTCGGTCTATATTGAGATATTGGAGACATTTGCAAACTCATGTGGGTCTATATTGAGATATTGGAGACATTTGCAAACTCATGTGGGTGCATACAGAAATACCGGAGACATTTGCAAACTCATGTGGGTGTATACAGAGATACGGGAGACATTTGCAAACTCATGTGGGTCTATATTGAGATATTGAAGGCATTTGTAAACTCATGTTGATCTAAATTGAGATATTGGAGACATTTGCAAACTTGTGTGGTTCTATATTGAGATATTGGAGACATTTGCAAACTCATGTTGGTCTATATTGAGATACCGGAGACATTTGTAAACTCATGTTGGTCTATATTGAGATATTGGAGACATTTGCAAACTCATGTGGGTCTATAATGAGATATTGGAGACATTTGCAAACTCATGTGGGTCTATAATGAGATATTGGAGACATTTGCAAATTTGTGTGGTTCTATATTGATATACCGGAGACATTTGTAAACTCATGTTGGTCTGTATGGAGATATTGGAGACATTTACAAACTCATGTTGGTCAATATTGAAATATTGGAGACATTTGCAAACTCATGTTGGTCTATATTGAGATATTGTAGACATTTACAAACCCATGTGGGTCTATATTGAGATATTGGAGACATTCGCAAACTCATGTTGGTCTATATTGAGATATTGGAGATATTTGCAAACACATGTGGGTCTATATTGAAATATTGGAGACATTCGCAAACTCATGTTGGTCTATATTGAGATATTGGAGACATTCGCAAACTCATGTGGGTCTATAATGAGATATTGGAGACATTTACAAACTCATGTGGGTCTATATTGAGATATTGGAGACATTTGCAAACTCGTGTGGTTCTATATTGATATACCGGAGACATTTTTAAACTCATGTTGGTCTGTATCGAGATATTGGAGACATTTACAAACTCATGTTGGTCTATATTGAGATATTGTAGACATTTGCAAACTCGTGTGGTTCTATATTGATATACCGGAGACATTTGTAAACTCATGTTGGTCTGTATGGAGATATTGGAGACATTTACAAACTCATGTTGGTCTATATTGAGATATTGTAGACATTTACAAACTCATGTGGGTCTATATTGAAATACCGGAGACATTTGTAAACTCATGTTGGTCTATATTGAGATATTGGAGACATTTGCAAACACATGTGGGTCTATATTGAAATATTGGAGACATTCGCAAACTCATGTGGGTCTATATTGAGATATTGGAGACATTCGCAAACTCATGTGGGTCTATATTGAAATACCGGAGACATTTGTAAACTCATGTTGGTCTATATTGAGATATTGGAGACATTTGCAAACTCATGTGGGTCTATATTGAAATACCGGAGACATTTGTAAACTCATGTTGGTCTATATTGAGATATTGGAGACATTCGCAAACTCATGTGGGTCTATATTGAGATACTGGAGACAATTGCAAACTCATGTGGGTCTATATTGAGATAGTCTACACATTTTCAAACTCATGTGGTCTATGTTGAGATATTGGAGACATTTGCAAACTCATATGGGTATTGGAGAGACAATTGCAAACCCATAAGTGTCTTAATTGAGATATTGGAGACATTTGCAAACTCATGTGGGTCTATATTGAGATATAGGAGACATTTGCAAACTCATGTGGGTCTATATTGATATATTGGAGACATTTGCAAACTCATGTGGGTCTATATTGAGATATTGGTGATAATTGCAAACTCATGTGGGTCTGTATTGAGATATTGGAGACATTTGCAAACTCATGTGGGTCTATATTGAGATATTGGTGATAATTGTAAACTCATGTGGGTCTATATTGAGATATTGGTGATAATTGTAAACTCATGTCGGTCTATATTGAGATATTGGTGATAATTGCAAACTCATGTGTGTCTGTATTGAGATATTGGAGACATTTGCAAACTCATGTGGGTCTATATTGAGATATTGGAGACATTTGCAAACTCATGTGGGTCTATATTGAGATATTGGTGATAATTGTAAACTCATGTTGGTCTATATTGAGATATTGGAGACATTTGCAAACTCATGTGGGTCTATATTGAGATATTGGAGACATTTGCAAACTCATGTGGGTGTATACAGAAATACCGGAGACATTTGCAAACTCATGTGGGTGTATACAGAGATACGGGAGACATTTGCAAACTCATGTGGGTCTATATTGAGATATTGAAGGCATTTGTAAACTCATGTTGATCTAAATTGAGATATTGGATACATTTGCAAACTTGTGTGGTTCTATATTGAGATATTGCAGACATTTGCAAACTCATGTTGGTCTATATTGAGATACCGGAGACATTTGTAAACTCATGTGGGTCTATATTGAGATATTGGAGACATTTGCAAACTCATGTGGGTCTATAATGAGATATTGGAGACATTTGTAAACTCATGTGGGTCTATAATGAGATATTGGAGACATTTGCAAACTCTTGTGGTTCTATATTGATATACCGGAGACATTTGTAAACTCATGTTGGTCTGTATGGAGATATTGGAGACATTTACAAACTCATGTTGGTCTATATTGAAATATTGGAGACATTTGCAAACTCATGTTGGTCTATATTGAGATATTGTAGACATTTACAAACTCATGTGGGTCTATATTGAGATATTGGAGACATTTGCAAACTCATGTTGGTCTATATTGAGATATTGGAGATATTTGCAAACACATGTGGGTCTATATTGAAATATTGGAGACATTCGCAAACTCATGTGGGTCTATATTGAGATATTGGAGACATTCGCAAACTCATGTGGGTCTATAATGAGATATTGGAGACATTTACAAACTCATGTGGGTCTATATTGAGATATTGGAGACATTTGCAAACTCGTGTGGTTCTATATTGATATACCGGAGACATTTGTAAACTCATGTTGGTCTGTATGGAGATATTGGAGACATTTACAAACTCATGTTGGTCTATATTGAGATATTGTAGACATTTACAAACTCATGTGGGTCTATATTGAAATACCGGAGACATTTGTAAACTCATGTTGGTCTATATTGAGATATTGGAGACATTTGCAAACACATGTGGGTCTATATTGAAATATTGGAGACATTCGCAAACTCATGTGGGTCTATATTGAGATATTGGAGACATTCGCAAACTCATGTGGGTCTATATTGAAATACCGGAGACATTTGTAAACTCATGTTGGTCTATATTCAGATATTGGAGACATTTGCAAACTCATGTGGGTCTATATTGAAATACCGAGACATTTGTAAACTCATGTTGGTCTATATTGAGATATTGGAGACATTTGCAAACTCATGTGGGTCTGTAATGAGATATTTTAGACATTTGTAAACTCATGTTGGTCTGTATTGAGATATTGGAGACATTTGCAAACTCATGTGGGTCTGTAATGAGATATTGGAGACATTTGCAAACTCATGTGGGTCTGTATTGAGATATTGGAGACATTTGCAAACTCATATGGGTCTATATTGAGATAATATAGATATTTTCAAACTCATGTGGGTCATTATTGAGGTATTAGAGACAATTGCAAACTCACGTTGGTATATATCGGGATATTGGAGGCATTTGCAAACTCAAGTTGGTCAATATCGGGATATTGGAGGCATTTGCAAACTCATGTTGGTCTATATCAGGATATTGGAGGCATTTGCAAACTCAAGAAATTAGCCATTATATATATGCATATATAACGATAAGCTAAAATAATCCCTATTCGTTTTGTGTTATCATTGATTAAAATATCAATCACCATTTGAGGGTAAACCAACCCTAACTTCTTCACAACTTAGTAAAAACTTTAAAACCGTTATTGTGTTCTCTCTTCATCATTCAAATTTGTGTCCTCAGTAAAAAAAATAAACATTGCATGTTACCGCGCTAAACACGCCTTGTATTATTTCCTTATCTTTAACTTATTTTGAAGAAGATGTATTGTTTTATAAAATCATTCAAAATTATTTCTTTTAAATTTCAAAGAAAAAGCATTATAGTGAGAATAAGGGCTGAGGCGTCTTCAAAATACACTTAAATGTTATGTATTTAAATGGTCCTATAATATAGTGTTAATGTTTTGTTTTAACCTGAGTATGTAGCAAAACTCTTTTCGGCACAAGTGTATATGTGGCATTCATTTTTAAAGTTACTTATATACTATTTTTAGATTTGTTTGTCATTATGTTCATTTATTCCGCATATTAAGTTGTATGTATGGAGCAAGTAAATATCTCCTTATAAGTTCATCTCTAGCATGCTAATTTAGGACATGTATGCATTCTCGCGTTAAATACTGCACCTGTACGTGACATTTCGCTTTATCTTTCTGCAGAGTATATATAGCTATACACGCGTGATGAAAAGGCTTGTGTGAATATACATTATGAAACTAGCTGACTTTTTGTGTATACATTATGAAACTGATTGTGTGCATACATTGATATAATAATCTTTGTGTATACATTATGTAAAAGTTTGAATGAGTGCATTATGTAAAAGTTTGTTCGTATGCATTATTTAAGAGTTTGTGTGTATATCTTAATATGTAAACGTTCCTGTGTGTGTATGCAACATGTTTATGTAAATGCATTATGTAAAAGTTTGTGTGTATACAGTATGTAAAAGTTTGTGTATATACAGTATGTAAAAGTTTGTGTCAATACATTATGTGAAGATGTGTGTGTATACGTTATATAAAGGTTTGTATATATACAGTATGTACATTTGGTGTGTATACATTTTGTAAAAGTGTGTGTAAAAACATGATTTAAAGATGTGTGTGTATACATTATGTAAAGATTTGTGTGTATACATTATGTAAAGATTTGTGTGTATACAGTATGTAAAATTTTGTGCGTATATATTAAGTAAAAGTTTGTGTAAACACATTATGTAAAGGTTTGTGTGTATACATTATGTAAAGATTTGTGTGTGCATATACATTATGTAAAATTTTGTGTGTATACATTATGTAAAAGTGTGAGTTCATACAGTATGTAAAAGGTCCTGTGTATACATGTATTATGTAAAAGTTTGTGTACCAAATTTCGCATTATATTTTGATTAAGACGATGTTCCTTTCATTAAAAGTGTATGTTTTGTATACATTAATTGCTTTTATGTTAACTTGGTAGAACTTAAGTATAAGAAATTATGTTGTATCTTTAGCTTTGATTTAATTGTGCATATGACGCTTTACCTGCGGAGCAAGGCGGTCCAATAACGACATCGGGATCGTATTCTTCCACAGCCTTGACAAATGATTCCATCGCTTGCTTGGAGTCGCAGTTGGAATCATACCACTTCGCTCTGTAAAATATCCAAACACATATATGCCATATAAAGAATTACTAGAAGTGCATTCATAAAACAAAAATGGGGGCTATAAGTCAATGTGTCTAAAATTGTTTGTTTATAGAGGTGAAATTGTATTTGTAAAATGTTTTGAATCATTTTGTGATGAACCTGCAAAGTGAACTATTAGCTGGTTTGAACGCCTCCCCTGCTGCCTTAGTTTTGTAATAGTTTCACAGTCCCGATATTACAATAAAATAATACTAACAGGTTTTAATGCGTCAAGGAATTTGATCATCTTTGATTGGACTCACAACACAACGCTCCATGCCTATTATTTATGGCGTGACTTTTTAGTTTAGAGAAATTGCGTTAGGTGTATTTCCTATTATGTGCATTTTGTCGAAAATATGCATGATTTCATCAAGCGGATTAGAGACCTCGTGCTAATAGATAGCGTTTAGAACGAGTAGATACAATATATTTGTCTTCACAGTATTCAATAAACCGAACCCATTTTCAAGAAATGTATAAAAAAAGTTATTTCAGGGAAGCTCTTTGCAATGTCTTAAGGAAACTTGCCGTACGTTCGTTCAGTAATTAAGCAAGGCAGTACACTCGGAACTTCCCTGTCATTTTCCGTCGAAAACAACCTCGGATGTATGCCGGTACATCAGTAGAAGCCAATCGTAAAACTCTAAATACTGGTTTTAATTTAGTGTAGTGTTTTAATGTGTATTTTGTATAATTAAGTTTCAATTGATTGCCAGTTAAGTGTATAATTGCATCAATAATTAAAATTCCAAACAGTTAAGTCATTAAGTTTAACTGCTAAATTGAAATAACTACGCGATATAGTTGCAGCGTAGTTAAATGTTAAGATCTCTGACATTGTAAACCGCCCATATACATCCGAGGCTGTTTTCGATGAAAAATTACCGAGGCGTTCCGAATGCAACACAATAATTTAAATAGTGCATGTGTCTTCTGAGAGATGATCAGAGTAGATGTTTTTTTCTGAAGTCTTAGGTCTTGTTACAGTCAAACATTTTTTGCTATTAATGATGTCTTTCTTAAATTGACAAGCAGGCATTGTAAGTATGTCATGGACAATATAGTAATGACATTTTATTAAATTACTTTTCCTAAACTGTCATTTTCATTGTCAAAACCTGTGTTTGACAAGTTACTTAAAACAAAGCTCATGAGTCCTTTGAGTGAATGTTTAAATGTCATCCTGTTTACAATGTTAATGAAAACTCGTAAACATCAGAAAAGTCTATTAAACGCTCACTGCATTGTTTTTGAAGGGAACTCGGAAAACAAAACAAAGACACATAAGTATATCCTATAAAAACTCAAGTGGGCATAAATAGCTTTGTTCAAATACGGAGTATAAAGTCACGTTATGATGGCTTTTTGTGTAAAGTAAAAAGACATGTTGACGCAATAAAAGTCGTATCAAAAAAGTATAATTAAGCTATTATAGTTCTAAGCTATTCAACACTATAGATGCGTGGGTTAAAAATGGCAACATTTCAGATACACCTTACTTGTCGTGATATAACGAATATCATGTGTACATTTATTAAGACGAAATAAAAACAGAAAATAAAAAAGAACAATAACATTAAAAAATATTGTTTATAATTTTAATGGCATTGCAAAATGAAAACTACACAAAATGGACATGAAAATACAAAAAAAAGTGACTGCCTTACCTAACAGTTTTGAGACCGTTACCCTAAACTCAGATATCTTGGCCTTAAAAGACTTTAAACTCTTTGTTTAATTCCTCATAAAAATATATTTTAATAACAAATTTGTTAATATTTGGAATAAGCCTCTTCTAGCGATGACATTATGTCAGGTTTTATTACTTCTTGTACTAGTAAAACAATATCGTGATATATAATTTATTGTATGATATAAATACATATGAAAGAAACTGTTTATTCAATTACGTTCGGTCACCTGTTAAGATATGATTTATATTGTTTTTGTTCTCGACAGTTTTTGGCCACAAATACCTATATGACGTTAACTTGTCAAAGCAATAACCATTTCTCACATGTTATATGTATTTAACAATTGTTGCTTGTCAAACGTTAACTCGTTGACTGCTCTACATTCGGCTTTATCTGTTGTAGTAATGTTATATGTGTTGTGCATACTGTTATATGCTGCGAAAAGATGCCTAAGGGCAAAACACAGGAAAAACACAATCGTAGCATCTCTGCAATTTCGAATCGAACACATCTTCGAATGTTTGCCGATGCATAAGTACAAGTTATTCGTAAATTTGATAATAATATCTACCATGAATAGCGTTTAAACGTGTTATTTTTAATTCAAACTGATTTCCAATAGAGTGTTTTATTGCATAAATAGTTAAGATTCCTTATAGTTAAGTCCTTAGGCTTAAATGCTTAATATTTTGAAAGCACTTCGCGATCTACTTGCAGCGTAGTTAAATAAAAATAGTTCTGACATCGCAAAACCGTCCATATACATACGAGGTTGTTTTCGATGAGAAATAGCTAAGCTGTTCCGATTGTGTGTTAAATGCTGCAAAAAAGTCCAAAGGGAAAACACAGGGAAAACAATGATTTTGTTTACTGTATGATTTTGTCTAGATGCATTTAATGCAGGATAAACATTTGCCATCTCCTCTGGGATATACTTGTATGGTTGTTGATTGATTGTTTTTTTTGCTAAATAGTTGTTGTAATTTTAATACGACTGCTTTACGAGTTATGACATATTGAAATGTGGTACGAAACAAACTTCTCACAACGCCGATTTATCAAATATAAAATGGTTTATTGTCATATCGTGATGTTTTATTTGTATAAAAAGCGCCGGAATTCTTTGAGTTTTATGACAATTTAATGAACCAGATGTCCGTGTCAGAAAGCATTTTCCAAGCACGTGTCTTTCACGTACAATGATACAAGCAACATGTTGTTATTGTAACCTACATTTTCGTTAGCTCAGATTTGTGAATTTCATATATTTGTGAAATATAAATATATGTAATTCAAACATCAGTATAGATTACGTGTCATAAAGTCTGGCCTGCTCTTCTGTTCTGTAAGTTTGAAAATATGGAGGTGTCGTGACCACGAGGTAATCTTGACATTCAAACTGTTTTCATTTTTTAGGAAATAAAACTAACTTACATTAAAGCAACATTTCTGACGCTCACCAGGTCGATAAGCCGAAAGCATTTTTTTACTTTAAATCAGTGTGATAGACATAGGTGCTGTATGCACACATGTAAAACAAAGTTAGATGTAAGCAGTTCTGCCCTGCTGATTGATTGTGTTCAGTTAAATACTGACATCATGAAAAATCTAAAATAATTTTAAGGTCTGCCCATTTTGACGAGGTTTCTTACGTCGTAGCTCAGAAAAGCAAAAATTAAACAACATATTTTTAGGAATTTAGAAGACTGTTTTTTTACTTACTTACTTATATTTGCATATATAATCTGAGTAAATTGTAGTGCTAAATTTAAATGCTATTAAACACTATGAGGTTGAAGTATTATTTTCTTGTAGGTTTGTCAATGTCATGATATGAACTACGACATGCAGACTATGACGTCATAGTTCCGTGAATGCGAATTTCATTGTGTTATGTGTATTAATGGTCGATGGTGCTTTAATGTAATTTTCATTTCGATTTGTATGATAGGTTTTTGGTATGGCTACTAAAACTGACAATTCAAAAATGGGCCATGAAACCCTTTTTTCTTGTCGTTGCATTTCACAAAGTCTCACCTAACATTCCAGCCCATCAGATGATGGTGTTGACGTATATACGCCAACGCCAGCTTCATAACTCCAACACTTGTACGAGCGCTAAAATTGTGGTACTCCTTTTCAGGTGCCAACCAAGCAATTCGGAACTCTTGGTCATCCGGGTCCTTTTCATATCGTCTGCAATCCCCTTTTGGCTTAGGAATCACTTCTATTTTCTTCGGTATTTCGCTTTCGGTAACTAAATTTGGATCGACCGTTCCACATTGAAGAAAATAAGAAAATATTATTCCAAATAGTAAGAAAACACCCATTGTTGTTTATTTATACCCCAAAACAGCAATACTTAATTTCTCTATGTAAATGCTGTGAAATCTCGTAATCATGAACAAACTCAAGTATTTACCAACGTCAGTCTACACATATTGGAACGAAAAAACACGTAATGTAAAATATAACCACAAGTATAACGTAATCCAACATAGAAATAGTGAAATATCACTTTATTTTGACACGCATGTACAATGACAGAAAATAAATCCAAGAAAATATCTATCCCGTAGCTAAAACACACGTTTAGTATTCAACCATTTTGTTTCTATGCGATCCTCCATTGTCTCAACGTTAACGTTATGACGCATGGTGTAAGAACCAATCAAAGTTTCGCTAAAAACAATGAGTGAAGACAGTTCATGGGCCGTTACATTAATTAGCTGTCCAGCGAAGCGTAAATATGACAACACATGACTTGTCATAGATTTGCCTTTGACCTACCTTTGAACATCTTGGTTTGACTTGACATTCAGGTTACTCACTCAATGTTCGTTCATTGTCCAGACGTTACGTTTTGGACGTAACAGAAGACGCATCGCGTTAGTATAATTAAATCAATTGTGATATAGTTAATAAAGTTATTGTGTGAACATTTGCTGTATACCAATGGGTTATGCAAATGTCATCAATATGAGCAGAATGTCGTATACAAACACTGGTTTGGTAATAGTTTTGACAGTTCTAGCTGTTTGTGTTGTTTCTAGACACTCAGTAAAAATTGAAACAATGTTATGCACGTTCGTGAGAAAAATGGTAGAAAATACATGAAAAAGAATCAATACGATAAGTATTGAGGTAGGGGACATTGTAAACTGTTACAAACCCCACAATGCAGACGAAATCAAAATTAAACAAGAAAATATCACAAATGTGTTGACTGTTGTGAAAATGAAAATATTTCGCGAAACGTTGGTTAATGCTAGGAACGCTTTACCAACAGACTCAGTGAAACAAACTGAACTCCAAAAGGTGCCCGCAGCCATGTACAGGACGTGCAGCGACCAATAGGTCCACCGGAAATACATGAGCCCGTAAGCCGTCCATCATCACTGACGACAGGAAAACTGCAACTACAGAGGGTGCAATTGCTAGACCGGTAGATATTAGCCGGCGTGGGCGTAGCTAGCCCTCTATTAATGTGGATTCATAATTGTGCTAGGGGGTTTCGGGGCATACTCCCTCGAAAAAAAATGAAAACCATGGTGCAATCTGGTGCATTCTGAGCGTTCTGAGGTGCATTACTTAGTACTGGAAAATGGACAGTTTTAGGATCATGTAGTCAAATACGCATACTGCAATTTTGGCTGTTTTTTGTTAGAAGCATGTGGATTTAGCCGCGTACTCGCGTATAGGCAGCTACGCGCCTGGCAGAAAAAATGTTATAAAATGATATGAACACTGTGGGCCAGCTATAAAGAACAGACACATCTCGGGACTCAACCTTATGTCTGTCCATAGACCTCTCCGCTTTAGGAAAAATGAATCTAGCTGAGTCTCTGGTTTTATGTCCGACATACATGTATATAGAATCCTCGGAAAATATCACCTGTTGAGTACACTAAACGATTTTTTAAAATCTCCTCATTTTCCAACAAGGATGGGGTTCTCGAGAAACAGATCAGTTCGAGTATCCACGGATGCGAAACAGTGGATTCAGCTCTTTTGTAAACACTTTTAATGGAATAGTTCGCATCCGTGTATTTGTGATCGGTAAATAAAAATCACTGTTGTAAATAAATGTAATCTAACTTCAAATGAAGGTCAAACGCATGTGTTTCTCTTTAAACAATACTGGCTTATGTCCAAAATACAGAATAGTTCAGTTCACTACATACCATAATGTAAGGGGAAACAAAAATACAATAAGAGAGCGCTTCTGTAAAGCTTTATACCAACATATTTTTGTGAAGAACTGATGACAAGGGTCCGCATGACCATATGATTGAAATCATGTCAGGATTTGATTCTTGAAGACTATTTTTATCAATATTTTACGATATCACAATAGCTTTTGCTCTGATGGGTTATTGTGGGTTTAACAAAAAACAAAGGGAGAAAAACAGAGAAAACAACAATTTGATAAAAATTGTTGTTGTTGTTGTGTCCCAGCCTGGGCGCATGTGATTTTGGTATGTGGTCATCAAGCCGGACAAGCGGGTTTCCTCCAGTTACCTCGGATAAAATGAGTGTTTCAGATGCATTACCAGGAAAACTTATTTTTGGTCTTAAAAAATGAACGGAAACGTTTAACCAATCCATTATTTTAATAACAAGCAGTGGCAATGTCACTGTGATTTAACTTGATTTAACTAATTGGCGCCCCCTGGAGGTGGCGACCTCATATCAAACGCATTTTTCTGGTTGGACATAGGAGGCCGAGTGATGGATAAAATTCGTATAAAATTCATTTAATTAATCGTATTTTGTTTTTGTTAAAGTTTATTGATGAAACACGACAAGAACATTGTAAAGTAAGAAAATAAATAATTGTCGTTCCTAAGCACGCTTGTAGATAAAAAACAGACAAGTTTATAATTCATTTAAACAACTTGTCCCGTTTTTGTGACTTTAGCTATAAAACATGACGACATGATAATTTATTTACATTCGGAGCTCCTCGGTCATTTTTATCGAAAACAACCCAGGATGTATGCCGGTACATCCGTAGAAGCAGTTCGTTAAATTTTGAATTATATTATTAATTTAAAATATTGCTTTAGCTTGTATTTGTTGATCTAAGTTTAAATTGATTGCCAGTAAATGGTATTATTGAAAACATAATTAAGATTCCCAAGAGTTAAATCATTAAGTTTAACTGCTAAAGTAAATTACTACGCGATCTACTTGCAGCGGACTTAAAGTGTACCGATTTCTGACATTGTAAACCGTCCATATACATATACATCCGATTTTGTTTTCGATAAAAATGCCTGTGGAGATCCGAATGAATTTATTCAAAAGAGAATCGTAGCAGACAACATGTTCGGCGTTCTGGTGTTACTGATATTGTTGACTACACGGCAGTTACTCCCCTTTGAACATACTTGATAGTTTTCCTAACGACAGGCGGTCACTGACATAATGCAAATAACACCTTAATTATAATTAAAACTAAGACTGGATTCTATCATAAGCAGAAGTTTACGTATTTTTAAAGTGCATCATTCCTTTTAAAAGTACGGTCCTGTTTAACAGTATTTTAAACAGCATGTTAACTTGAATAATTTAGTCTTTGTTTTACCGTTTGCAAAAAAAAATGAATACTAATTCTGTTAAAACAAACTTGCAACTGTAATAAAAAGATAATAGATAATAATATTTACGTATCGCAATGCAGACATTGATTGGACGAGCGAAGTCACCTGGTGGTTTTTTGGGGGGCGTGTCCGCTATCGTTTCAACCCTAATTGTACACATTGACTGCACGAGAGCCGTCACGTGGTGTTTAACCGCAACCGATACAAAATATTTAAATAAAAACCAATATATTAATAATTAGTTTGTCATTCAACTAATTTGTTAACTTAACAAACTTATTCATGGCGCCCCTTGATGCTTTGCATCAATGGTCTGTCTTGTATCTTTATTCCTATGCCATACTTTACATGACCTAAGGCTGGATAAAAATGTATTATTTTATCTGATCTCGTTTATAATAAAGATGGTGTTTAATTACTTAATTTGATCGCTTTATTCAAATAGCGCTGAAACAAAAACAGACGTAAAGCGCTTCAATTTCTCGATGAAATAACTTAGAAGAAAGCTTTTGTATTTTAAAGTTTATGTGAAAAACTCACTGTGTTGAGAAGACTCTTTAAAGTATCATAAGTTCAGATGCAAGCAGCTTAATGAATATTCTGTACATGTACTAAGTCACCTTGGCAAGGCAAGGCAATGGCAACAAAGTATTGGTGTCCGGTCACCCCATATTATTTTGCTAGCATTCGTTTGCTTATTACTTAAATTTAAAATAAATGACATACACTCATAAAGCCAACCACTTTGCTCATAACTGTTTATCGGCTAGATCTACCTTCAAGCAAGTCACATCATAGACTACACTGTAATAGTCTGTCAAAGATTCAAAGGCCCTACTTTAAAATTCAAAGAAAAAACATTAAACGCTAGGATAAATAGTCGGGATTGAAATCAATTGTGAAATGTTACCGCTCTTAATACTTAAGAATTAAAAACAGCCCCAGTAACTTATGATTGTGCACTGTGTATGTTTACGCACACATTTTGCGCTCTTAAGTATTTGCTCTCTTTTTCTGCGAAACAGCTTGGGCTACGGAGAAATAGCATGTGTACAAGCATGGTAGAACGTATTTATATATCTATACTCAAGTTTAATACTATTTAATGCTGTACCCAACAAACTTCTTTTGACTTAGATGTCACGAGTTTTCGCATTTTCCAATACTTGATGATTTCTGTCCATATTTCATACATTGACACAGATTTGAACTACTGCATGACTTTATTTAAATATAAGTAATGTACAGGTAAATTACATAAATTATCGTTGTATCTAAAAGCTCCCAAATATCCAATAAGGAATGTATTTAATACTTTTTACATAATGTACTTAAATAAGGTGCTGCAAATATTTATTTACTCAAACCACTTATTTGGAAGTTGGTTCTATAAGGTAACCGGCTTGTTTGACTGAAGAGAAGCGTACTGTAACTAAATGTATGTCCCACGTTCTTCAGTGATGATTTCTGCCACTTACTGATCTTTTTGTCGAGTTCATATTATAAAGAGAAGGTTCCGGAAAGATGAATCAAAGTAATCAGTCGTCTGCCTTGCTTTCCAACACAAGAAATAAGTTCTTTCAATTCAGATAGTCTTTGTTAAACTACACATGTATTTGTTGAAGGTCCCGAGCCCTTGTAAAAGATCGAAACTTGGTGAACGTCACTTGTAATATGTGTAGTGATAAGCTTGATCATTTTGGAAGTTTTATTATAATTTAAGCGAACTGATTCGAAATTAATCACTTTCTCTAGTGAGCATCAAACCCAAGACCGGTTCGGTAACATTTTACAACTACATCAATCCACACACTTGATAGCTGTATGGTCCTTCACGCGAATTCATTGAACTGTTAAATATACATCAATTCATATGTTTGACTGATCATGCCACGAATTAACCAACAGTTCATACGTTTAACTGATCATGCCAAGTATTAACCAACAGTTCATATGTTTAACTGATCATGTCAAGTATTAACCAACAGTTAATATATTTAACTGATCATGCCGAGTATTAACCAACAATTCATATGTTTAACTGATCATGCCAAGTATTAACCAACAGTTCAAATGTTAAACGGATCATGCCAAGTTTAAACCAACAGTTCATATGATTAACTGACCACGCCAAGTTTTAACCAACAATTCATATGTTTAACTGATCATGCCAAGTTTTAACCAATAGTTCATATGTTTAACTGATCATGCCAAGTATTTCCCAACAGTTCATATGTTTAACTGTCATGCAAAGTATTGACCAACAATTCATATATGTAACCGACCATGCCAAGTATAAACCAACAGTTCATATGTTTAACTGATCATGCCAAGTATCAACCAACAGTTAATATATTTAACTGATCATGCCAAGTGTAAACCAACAGTTCATATGTTTAACTGATCATGTCAAGTATTAACCAACAGTTCATATGTTTAACTGATCATGCCAAGTATTGACCAACAGTTCATATGTTAAACTGATCATGCCAAGTATTAACCAACAATTCGTAGGTTTAACTGATCATGCCAAGTATTAACCAACAATTCATATGTTTAACTGATCATGCCACGAATTAACCAATAATTCATAGGTTTAACTGATCATGCCAAGTATTAACCAACAGTTCAAATGTTAAACTGATCATGCCAAGATT
This sequence comes from Mya arenaria, assembly GCF_026914265.1. Taxonomy (NCBI): domain Eukaryota; kingdom Metazoa; phylum Mollusca; class Bivalvia; order Myida; family Myidae; genus Mya; species Mya arenaria. Next base: position 18,747,745 of record NC_069125.1, on the reverse strand, counting down.
AAACCAACAGTTCATATGATTAACTGACCATGCCAAGTTTTAACCAACAATTCATATGTTTAACTGATCATGCCAAGTTTTAACCAATAGTTCATATGTTTAACTGATCATGCCAAGTATTTCCCAACAGTTCATATGTTTAACTGTCATGCAAAGTATTGACCAACAATTCATATATGTAACCGACCATGCCAAGTATAAACCAACAGTTCATATGTTTAACTGATCATGCCAAGTATCAACCAACAGTTAATATATTTAACTGACCATGCCAAGTGTAAACCAACAGTTCATATGTTTAACTGATCATGCCAAGTATTAACCCAACAGTTCATATGTTTAACTGATCATGCCAAGTATTGACCAACAGTTCATATGTTAAACTGATCATGCCAAGTATTAACCAACAATTCATATGTTTAACTGATCATACAAAGTATAAACCAACCATTTATATATTTAACTGTCATACCAAGTATTAACCAACAATTCATATGTATAACTTATCATGCAAAATATTAACCAACAGTTCATATGTTAAACTGACCATGCCAAGTTAAAACCAAGAGTTCATATGTGTAACTGACCATGCCAAGTATTTACCAACAGTTAATATGTTTAACTGACCATGCCAAGTATTCACCAACAGTTCATATGTTTAACTGATCATGCCAAGTATTAACCAACAGTTAATATGTTTAACTGATCATGCCAAGTATTAACCAACAGTTCATATGTTTAACTGATCATGCCAAGTATTTCCCAACAGTTCATATGTTTAACTGTCATGCAAAGCATTAACCAACAGTTAATATGTTTAAATGATCATGCCAAGTATTAACCAACAGTATATGTCTTTCCCGCGCATTGTTGTGATATTGTATGGTTTATATTAATATAAGCCAGTAACATTGTTATATATACAGCAGAGGTCGGCCTGATAAAAACCAGTTACAGTGTCGGTAGTTCTCGTCCTGACGACCTTCGGAATCGTTATGCATTCGATATTCAGGTCGTCGGTGTATCATAGAGTCATCATGTCGTGTGTGTTTTTGCAATTAAACTTAAAGGCTTGCTAGATACAACTGATTAATATCTCATTCGACTTCATGATTACATAGGGTTTACATTGAACAATGAGTTCATTAAATTAATTTAACATGACAATGGGATCAACAAAAACGATTTATTTGCAAAAACAAAACAACAATGGTCTACTTATAACATTGATTTTATATAAAACTGAAAAAAATGAAACTTTTTACCTATGATTACATTTTCCCTGGTAATTGCATTATTTATACATACAATCATAAAGTCATGACTCAATGCATTTGTAGACAGGTGCCCTAACTCGCCGCCACCACATTAACGCGATAGCAAAAGTCTGCTATTGGTAAGTACGGAGATATTTGACAGTTGATTCTTCTAGCTGACATAGGAAGTGGTTTGATTTTGGTATGTTTACACTCATTTTTTGTGTACCGTTATGGCACAACACGGTATCCACATTTTCTAGGACAGGCATAAACAGCAACGCCCATAGTCTGGCTCCAGCTCAGCCAATTATGTTCCTAACAAGTCCAGTGATTTTTGAATGCTTGAATGTAACGTATGATCATCTTTTTTAGATTTATCCGAAGCACACAAAGCGGAATATTACAATTAATTTGACGAGATTTTATTTTCAATGTTCAATTTATTTCCGCGAAAATGTAATTCTTCTTCATTTGGTTGTGCTTTGCTTGTCTGTTTCGATATACTTCTTTCTCAGTTCAAATCTGTGACTTTCTCCTCAAGCTGCACTCTAACAGATTGGCCGTTTTGACTACTTTTTTATTGTTTGACTTGGAATGAGCCAATCTTTAATAAAACAATGTCTGGAAACTAGCGGTACAAGACTGCTTACAAAAGATCAGATAGCAGTTTTTCATTTTTACGTTAGAAAATTGATATTCTATTACTAAAAGCGTATCTAACGATTTTAGAAAAATGAAAATTTCGGCAGTTTTCCAAACAATTGAGATCTGCTCTATTGCAAGTTAGCTTATTTATCGTATACGCCTGAATTGAAGTAATTGATACCAAAATCAGCAGATACTGAAACAAAAACAAAACAGTCATGTGTGATTGCAGCTCTAAACTGTTTGTTTTCCTTTTGTACATTTTTTTCTGTTTCTTTTTCGTTTACGCTTCTGTTTTATAACATCATGCTTTTGGGTTTCGCTATATCCAAGTACCTGTTGTAATTCAACGCTGGTAAGAACTCTTTATTTTGCTTAAGCTGCATATAACGATTTGTTAAAGATGCACTATTACTCACAAAAAAGATTTAACACATTAAATAAAGTTGTTTAAATATACCAAAAATGATGAATAAATATCGAAAACAATGGTTCTTATGAAGAAACTGAGTTTAATTTAAAAGAAATGAGCAGAAAACACGGTATTTCCACCTTATGAGACGATAGTAGACCGCAGTAATTCTTTAAGCATTCACCAATCACTTAATATTTTTTGCGTTTTCAGCGATAAAATACACGGTTACAATCATGTTATCAGTAATTAATATTTTGCACAAACGCATTATTTAGTAAGTAGTTAAAGGTTTATTACTCAAAAATTATGTTTGTTATACAGGCGTATGAAATGATTTTAAATTAGGGTGTCACTTTAAATTTTGTCAAGATGCATGTTTGCTTGAATATGCGCTTTTGTAACACCATTGATGTTCTGTTAAACAGCTACATTTTTAGATATATTTCCTGTGTTTTGTGAGTATAATACTGTGTAAATGTTTTAGCTTTCATATTACAATTGAAAGCAGAGTAAAATCCTTGCATAGCATGTTATATTTTGTTCGACCTTGATGGTTTGAATGCCACGTATGACCATCCACGCATTGTTTATCGGAAGACAAGAAAGCGGATTAGTATCAATACATCAATAATTCGAGATGTGTTATTTTTAAGGTTCAAATTTTTTCTTCATTTGATTGTTCTTTGCTTTTCTCATTTTCGTTGTGTGTGTTTTTTGTTTTTCTCTTACTTTTTCCTCTTTTTAATCTCAGAATTTCTCTTCAATTGTTCGTTTTCTCTACCATCTGCTCTTCTCGTTTTCGTTTACGTTCATCTATAACGTCATCCTTTCGTGTTTCGTTCTCCTCGAGTACCTGCTGAACTTCAAAGCTTTAAATTACTCTTGATGTTCTTTCTTCCGCATAAAAATATTGTGATTAATAAACTTTTGTCGATATGCATGTTTGATAGAATATGTACTTTTAATAACCATTGCTCTTCTGTTAAACATCGCAGTTTTGAACTTATTTTAATACTGCATGGTAAATAAACAGTATTCTTGGCAAAGTTATCAAAGAAAATTGCGAAAACGCTACTAGTTTGTGCTTGTTTAGCTTTTGCGCCTTGGAGATAACTTCCTTTTGAACGTGCATGCGACGTTTACAGTTGTTTTATCGAATAAATCTTGTAGATCTGAGATCGTTTCCATACATATGTCTCAATCCGAAATCTGCTAACCTTCATAACTTGTGAATGTTATGAAAGCCCACCTTATGCTGGAAATAAACAACAAGGCCACCTAATGCTGGAAAAAATAGTTCAAGGCTACCTAATACGGCCGATTTATGTTGGAAACGGAATACAATGCCATCAATTGCTGGTCATAGAGAACAAGGGAACCATATGCTAAAATGTAGCACAATGCCAACTAATGCTGGAAATTGAGTACAATGTCACCTTATGTTGGAAATAGAGTACGTACAAGGCCACCTAATGCTGGAAATTGAGTACAATGTCACCTAACGCTGGAAACAGAATACAATGTCACTTTATGTTGTAAATTGAGTACAAGGCCACCTAATGCTGGAAATGTAGTAGAAGATCACATAATGCTAGATAAAGTGTACAAGGCCACTTAATGCTGAAAAAATACAAGGTCACCTTATGCTTGAAAAAGACTACATGGGCACCTAACGCTGAAAAGAGTACGTCAGCGTAGGTCATGGTTTAAAAATGCTTATGTTGTAATTCCGAAATCACAGTGCATTACCATAACAAATTGAAGACACCCTTTATGCATTGAAACTGTAATGATAAAATAGTGCATAACCAAAGATATTGTCTCATATGTAGATCTGGTGATTTTCATTTTACATTGAAAATTGAGCGATATATGACCATTTTGAAAAGATTTCTTCATATCTTAAATAGTGGCTTTCAATAGGGCAAAAAGTTTGTGCAGGGTAGATTTTGTATATTTTTGAATGAAATAAAGAATAGTTCAGCTCGTTCAATGCCTTTAATAGTTTCACGCAAATACATGATACACAAACGACAACAATGTATTACTTTTTAATCATTTAGCTCTTCATCTGCACTATACGAAATGTTTTTTCACCTTCTTTTTAATTGAACAGGTAGGGGCCACGTAATTCTGGGCTTCAAGATGAGTCATCTCCCGACCTATGTGACAGACGCTTAGGGAATGGACACCTTTATGCAATCCACCTGAAGATATCAAAGAAACTTTTTTAAAAACTAGAGTTCGATGTCTCTATTACTTTACAGGTATAGTCTAATATGAAAGAAAAACATAAGATATCATACTAGTCTGATTCTTGAATATAATGAGAGATCGACAGCACAAAAGGCCGCCAAAGCCTCGGTTAGTTTAATTGAGACCGTTTATTTACAGCACTACTGTAAAGCCACATTGATGGAAAATACAGCAGAAACAACAAAGATACATTTCAACTGGTCAGTGAGTTTTGGTTACCTGCTAGAAGGTAAGTTTTGCCCACTTCGAGCTGTGCACCGCACATAGATGAAACTGACGAAGTATGAACTTCAATCTGTTTCACTGAATGTATCTGAAATATAAAAAATAGTTAAACATCAGTGTTTTCGTGTATATATTTTTGTATATATCATTACTGTGAACACTGTTTGAAGATTCGTGTTCTTCTTTTGCTTAAAGATTCAATATCAAGGTTGTATAAGAGCATGAAACCTATTATGCTATATTGGTGTTACAACTGTCATAGCTTAGGTAATTAACAAAGTAGTGATTTAATCTGCTATCTATCTATCTTAAAAGTGGCATTCAAAGCAATAGTGAAATTCATCACCAATAGTATTACAGAGATAGCAGGTTCTTTGGTTGATATGTTTTAATATTTTAAAAGCGACCTTTTTCAAAAAGTAATATATGTTCTATATTTACAAGATGATAAAACAGATAAGTGTATAGGTAATTATCTTGATATTCTTCAATTCAATGGTAGAGTATGTACATTCAACATAATATTGATGATATGCATTTGTCAAACGTTTTAAATCACAAAAAGGCAATAATTAAACATTTCGTATACTGCAGTCAAGTATTCAATTCCTTGAATCAAAATTACTTTAAAGAGGTCAACTTAAATGAAAGGACATGGAAGGAAACAATGCTTCAAAGTCTAAACTTTTGTAAAAAATAAATCATCTCTTTTGCCGTCCGTTCAAAGAATTATTTTAATAGAATGCAACATTTTCAAACACACGCTGGATGCATGAATGCAGCATGCTCAATGTTGTGCCCCGAATACGGTAGTCAATCAAAATGTAGATTACATTACAGGTCAGTTTGCATTAAAAATGTTTTATTGCTCTCGTTCTTCCCCTTCTAAATCAGTAAAATCTTACTTCAAATATTCTAACTACTAGCATACTATTTGACAACGTATACACATGTCTGTACTTCTGTCGCATCGTTTGTAGCAGCAGTACCTGCACTGGCTTCACAGTCTGCTGTACTAGAACGGTGTAAACTATCTTCTCAGTGTCAGGCCTCCTCTCCTTGATTACGGTGCCAATAATGGCTGAAATTGACATGCAAATACTAGTATAAGACATTTGTTGATCTTTAATTTAAATTTAGTTAATCGAGATATCACAGAAAGCTTTATCTTAACAATTGGCGCATCAACGATTCTGTGATTATCTTACACCGTTATTTAACACGTTTTCTATTTCTTTAACGCCTATAATTCTTTATTGACATTTATAGGAGAATAGCGTGAGAAACATAAGGTCAAGACGTCGAGTGTTTCTATTACGCCTCCAACATGAATGACGCAATGATATTGGTCCAGGACTGGTCACGCGGTGACCCAATATTTTTCCATATTGGGACACCAATTTTATATGGTACTAAAATGGCGTCTATTTTCCGATTCCGATGCAGAAATGAAACATTTAAACGTGTAAGCAGGTTGTCGCTCTCATCCGATATGGTTTCCTTTGCACCGTATGTCCTATATCGGGTCACCTACTAACCCCGTAACTTGTAATATCAAAAACAAAACACAAAAACGGCATGGTGAGCGCTCCGATAATTCTATAAGAAATATAGGAACCTATTACAAGCATTAGAGTGAACATAACACATTTTTTCACCAAAAAGCATGTCTTAAATAAAAACTGTTGTTCGAAGCCGATTGCACACAGCGTATGAAACAGGTGAGATATTTATATAAGACCTAAGATGCAGATACATGGCACCAATGTTGATGTCCTGTCGATTTGTAGAACTGACGAGTTATTTAAAGCCATCATTTGACCCTCTAGTTACTGGTTTTTTTTTAATATTTCTATATACCACCTTAACTGGAATACACATATTACTAGTATTTGATTTTAATATTATTTTTATTCTAAAAGCCAGAAGTTCTTACCGAATTTTGCGTAACAGAAGCGTGCCTCTTCTCCAATTATTGAACATCTACAGCCCGCACTTATCCGTAGATACAGAATAACAATTATCAGCAACAGAATAAATCTATACGCGAACATTGCGTTTACTTTGAATTGTTATTGTCTATGCTTAAAACCAGACGTAACAGTGGTTGAACAGTTATCTAAACCACGACATTTATTGAGTTAGACGTTTAAAACCGGATTCAAACAGAAGAAACGATTGGCTGAAGGTAACAGGATTTAATCCTATTCAATAAATAAATGAATCACAACAAGCAAAAACTAGAATTTAATCGTTGTATGTATCTTATTGCATAAATGTACAAATTGTGTATTTAAATGGTTTACTGATAATTTACTGCGTTTTCCCTACAAATACTTATGGTTTACAGATATTAAAATGCAAAACCTGATCCGAAAAGTCATGTTAGTAGAGTTATTTGTTTGATTAACTGGTGGTAGATACAAACTTGATAGCACTCAATATGCTTCCTGCGAAGGAACCGATTATACATTTCTATAATATGATAAAATATCAAGACTATGACAGCATTTATACTTGTTTGGTGTAGTGAGGAGAAACCGTGTGATACATGAAGTGTTGATATGTGGCAGCAAAACATGCGACACATAGGCGATGCATCTCAAAGTGTAAGCAAAGTTCGGATGATGATATTGAAAGAACAGCTAAGGTGATTCGTATTAGTTTTGAAAAAATGATAAATGAGGGACGGAATCCATTAATAGACTTGGGTCTGGTACTAATTGTACTGGGACTGCGGTTCGTAACACTGACTGAAGTTATTCAGTTTCAACCATTATAATATTTTTTAATAACAGTGACCTTGACCCTAGGGACCCCAAACGCAATCCCATGAAAGGTATCCATAAACTCTTCCTATAGACCAAGTTTGGTCAAGATATGTCAACCCTTACTGAAATTATTGAGTTTCATAGGTGAGTTTGACGCCGCCCGGGCGCCCGCCCGAACAACGACGTTCGTCATTCTAATAACGAGGTTTCACTATGTGAAAACCCGGTTAAAAATATTCTGGTTTAAGTGGTGAATAACCAACGCCGGTACTAGCCAGGGAAATTAGAAAACTTACAACAAAGGACTCATTCACAAATATAAGGATAACTTAACCTTTTAGCCTTTTGTTGAGAGGTGCTTCTCACGCTATTGAAAATCCTGCTTTTTAAAGACAATTTTTAATCATATGTCAACATTTGTTGAAGGGTTCCAGTCGTCTGTATCTTAGATTTAACACTGATTTGCCACACTTTATGTCGTCATACAAAAAAAGTTTATTTTACAAAAAAAAAGAAACATGAGCGTATCCCTTTAATATTTGCCCGGATAGATATATCTCGGACAAATTCCTTAACTCTCCTATGTAACGAGTATGCAAAATATATTGAGCATACGATGCACCCATGTATATGTCTCTGTTCATTTTATGATAAACATCATTAATTAGGATGCCAAGATGTGTTGGTGCATTTAAGATCTTGACATTGAGATTAATCAAATAACATTGTATAATGATCATAAACAGTATTGACAATGCATGGCAACATGCATGTTTAAAAGTATTTATTCAAATTGATTACACAAGTAAGTTAGGGGTCGGGAGCGAAACGGTTCTTTCTGCTGATATCCGTTATGTCACTGTTATAGAACACTTGGATGGAATCGCTCGACCGGTAACTGTTGATTGTCTATGCTTAAGTGTGATATTTATTTTAATCAATGTTGTTGCCTGCTATATTTTAAAAACCGTTCTTTGCTGGAGAAACTGAACAAAAGATGACCTCTGACATAAGAATACAAGAGATGTCACCTTTTTATTATTATCATTATTGCTCTATATGTTGATACTGTATTTAACAAGGTTCACTCGGAGCATTTGTTTTTTAGCTCTTTATTTTTAAGGAATCACCCTAAAAATATTTCCTTTACCAAATGGCAACTCTCATTTTCACAGAGGCCTGAAATTAGGCTTGAAAATTGTTCAAAAGGTCAAATATATTGAAAACACCTTGCTTACACTGACGGATCTATTTTCTTACCATTCTTCGGAAAACTTCGACAGAATGTTTAATCATGAAAATTAGGCTGCAAGGTCAGATAGCAAAAATGCTTTATTAAGCTCTTTATGTTGCCCACTCTTTATCAGATCTGCTTCAAACCTAGTTCAATTATAAAACTGTGTGTATTTACAGGAAAAATACTAGGTCTCCTGTTTCAAATAACTTTGTTGAGGCACAAGAGACCATAGTTGCTACTAGTTCTTTTAATCTCAAAACTATTTTTAGAGCGTCAATGTAGGTAATGGTGTTAAACTGCTATGTTATAATTCGGTAAAAATGTTCACAGAAACCATTGTTAACACTCGAGAGGCATTTTGCATATTTTCTTGATGAATATGTCCAAACCTAGTCCAGACCCAACGTTTGTTTTAGAAATTAATCCTGGTAAAAGTAAAATTATTCTATTTAAAAAACCCTGTTCAAGTTACGAGGGTTGTCCGGAAAGTTTTGAGACTGTGTCTGTATTTCAAAACGTTTTAAATATAAAACAAACAATAAATAGCTTTGTATTTAGACTATTCACGAGTTTCCTTTTGAAACATGGAATTAAATAATCTCATAATAAGGAAGGAAATGGTTGTCAAGACATCCCATCTTGCGCTTCACGGAAGGAGCGTATTTTGAAAAACTGTAAATGACGTGACGCAATGGGACAACGAAGTGCTCCGTGGCTTGTAACCTGTACTTTTTGTAATGATTGTTGTATACGTTCACTTCGTAGTACATTATAGAAACTTTCAGGATTTGTTTATATTAGAAACAATTGACAGCTGATTAAATTTTAAATGCATCCTATGAGTGGTAAGCTTTTTATGAATGCAGTCTCAAAACTTTCCGGACAACCCTCGTACTAGTAAATATGGAGATAAACGTTGAGTTTAACGTTGTACTAAATCAAGGCACTTTAACCAGTAAAGGTTAGAAGGCATTAAATACTCTGATAGTGAATATCAAACATTTTGTATTTAACCCGAGTACAGTTTATCAATTATCCGACACTATTAAATTATGGCTGTGATTTATGGGGATTTAGTAAGAAGCAAGAAATAGAACGTATACATTTGGAATTCTGTAAAACATTGTTACATGTTAAATCACAACAGTGTATGGTGGGCTAGGAATATGCTTTGTATACTTAAAGATATGTCAGCATTACGATGTAAACAATTACAAAGTAAAAATATTTTAGTACAAAAATTGTTAATTGATGTTGCAAGAGGGAAACTGAATTGGGTATCTGATGCTAAGACAATAATTAAATTTTACAGATATTTAGAAAAACCAACACAACGTAAATTTGAAACTTTTTCATCAAATATACAAACAAAGGTAGGTAGACCAGTTCAAGCAAATATTGTTTAATTCTGTTAAGATGTGCCCGAAATCCGAAATCATGTCGCATGACCTTTACAAATTTAAGGCATACCTGTTATGCATTAAAACTGCAATGAAAAAAGTCCTTTACCAAAGATCTCTACATCTGGTTATTAGAAGTTAAAAACCATTTTGTATGATTTTGTAAAATTAATGAAAATGTTCAAAAGAGATTTTGATAAAAACTTTTTTATGTAAGATCCAGATTTGCAAAACCATTCGAACTATTACAAACAGTGAATATCAGCTAATGGCCTTGTTCGGTTATGTAAATATATTCATGGCGCTTTTGCGTTTTAATATCGTTCACAAAATACTGTAACCATCAATCAATATAAATTAGTCTTGTTGCAGGTACTACATACCAGCCAAAACTCATCATGTCGTTGTGGCTGTTAATTTTATGCATATGATGTATGTTAAATGCTTTATTTAATGGTTATTATATACGATAACCTACTTCATTGTTGTTTTTCTCTTTCATTTATATACTTATAAGTATGTATTTATAATTTATTAAAATGCTTGTCTTGTCATTTGATCAATTATGTTAGTTCAGTACATCATTTAACAAGGCAGATTAATATGATCACGTTACTTCATAAATGTGTTTAAATCTTGTGACTTGTAGACAATCATTTAGGTCACTTAATTTATTGTTCCAAAACCCGTGCTTATCTACTTTAGGCCTTGTCCATTGACATTGGTATATTGTTATGTTTACATTAAAGGTTTAGCGGTATGACCATTTTGAATATATTGATTCATGGCTAAAATGATTGTTTTTAATTGGACACTATTTTTAACAGAGTCTTTGTGGAAAATGTAAAGATAAATAGTTCAGCTTGTTCAATTTCTTTAATAGTTTATCGCAAATACATGCACAACAACAGAATGCTATTTAATTAATTACTTTTACATCGGAACTAAAGATTCTGTCACCATAAATGGACAGGTAGGTGCCACGTAATTCCAGGCTTCAAGAAGAGTCACCTCCCGGCTTACATGACAGACGCTTAGGGAATATCGACCTTCATTCAATCCACCTGCAGATCACAAACTTAGGATTAGTCCGATGCCTCCATTTATTTACAGGCATATTTCAATATGCAAAGAAAAGTAAGTAATATAATCTATCATACTATTATCTGATTTTGAAATAGAAGAGATCGATCCAAAGTCTCAGCATGTTTAATCGAGACTGTTTATTTACAGCAGTAAAGCACATTGATGAACAATACAGTAGGAACAACAAAGATGCCTTCCAAATGGTTAAGTAAGTTACCTGCAAGAAGGTAAGTTTTGCCCACTTCCAGCTGTGCACCACAAAGAGATGGTACCGACGAGGTATAAATTTCAATCGATGTTTGACATTTCCCCGGATTATACTGAAATAACTAAACGAAGTCAACATCTGTACTTTCTTGAATCATTTGTTATGTACACTGTTGCAATAGTGCTGTATTATTTAATATCCAAACTCCATAAGAACATGATACATGTTTTGCCTTATTTATGCTCAACTTCTGGGGGCTTTGGGGATTATGTACGTAATTAGTATATCTCTAAAAAGTGGCATTCAGACAAATTGTGAATTGTATCACCAATTGAAATAGTTTTACAGAAATTACAGAGGCAGGTTATTTTGTTGATATCTTTCAACTTTATATTAGTGACCTTTCTCTATACGTAATACATGTTCTATATTAGACAAAATACAAGAGCTCAGTGTAAAGATAATATACGATATAATATAATGGTACATGTTTTAAATTTATTGCAACTTTTTGCTGTTAAATGTATGGAATCGAAATTTTAGAGTGATATGGAATAATAGATGTAGTAAATCCGTACTTAGTTTCATTATAATACAATGAGCCTTTCAAAAGGAATGCGTTCTGTCCGGGAACTTTCCGAACATACCTCGTATCTAGATATTCTTCAAATGAATGGTTGGTTCTGAACACTCTATAAGATAAACATTTAAGATAATTATCAACTATAGCTTTCGAATTCTATAAGAAATAATCACTTATTATTTACTCTACCAATGATTTTAAAGTGTTGATAAGTATGGTATTTTGCGTAATAAATTCGTCGGACAAACCTAGCGTATTTGCCAGGTTAAAAAATAATCTGATATTTTTTACTTTAATTAGACGTAAAATATCACTCTTGAGCTATTGTGAGATCTTTCTGCGTACACATTTCTGCTGTAAATAAATATGTGATTCGCGCGAGACATCGCAATTGAAGAGATTCTGGCACTGCCAAATGTAGCCAATATTCCTTTCAATTTATAAGTAGATCGTCGTTTATACAAAAAAAACCTTCGTAAATGTCGGTTTGTGTTCTTGTCTTCATTCTTGTGTTATCTGGCCAAGTGCAATAGTTTACATATTTCATCGTGTTTTGCATTTACATCCTTATTTTAAAAACATAAATTTCTTGCAATGCCAAGTTCGTGAAATGGGTTGAATAGTAAGTTCTCGTTAAATTATACACTAAGGAGTATTTTCTTCAATTGCAAAATTACTTTACAATAATACAATTGAAATTGGTCAATACTGTTTACATATAAAGTACCCCTTACTTCTCAACCATACAATACAATTAGTGCACTCATGGCATTAAAACTTCTATACAACCATACAATACAATTAGTGCACTCATGGCATTAAAACTTGTTGTATAGACAAAGATAACTAGAGGATATATGTTGGTTTCAGTGTATTAAGATGGCAATAATTCTCACCGAGTGAACACCAAAACCTGTATTATTATTATTATTATTATTATTATTATTATTATTATTATTATTATTATTATTATTATTATTATACAAAATATCTAATTTTGATGTTCACGAGGTGCAGAAATAACCTTGCGGTCCTTTTATATAACGAAAATAAGAAATGGGAGCACCTCGGCCTTGTTTCATCATAAAAAATAACCTTGGATGTATGCCTGCATTATTAAAAGTAGTTCACCCTGTCTTACACCAGTAATACTACTTAAGAACTCAGATAAATTATTGTTAACTTAACGCATGACTTAGCCGTTGAATACGTTGATAATTCATAACAAGTTAATGTTTTGCCAGTTACTTGCCATTAAGTGACTAATATGCATGAATTAGGATCCCAAATCACGTGTTATAAAACTAGCTGAATTTGAAATAGTTCATGTTATAAGCATGCTATTTGACAACATATACACAGGTGTTCTTTTGTCGCACCTTCCGTAACAGCTGTTCCTGCACTGGCTTCAATGTACGGTGTACCCAAATGGTGTAGACTATCTCATTGTCTTCAAAACTCTCGTGGGTGACGGTGCCAATAGTGGCTGAAATAGATATGCAAAAATATATGTTGAATTTCGGTGTAAGATGGAAATTACATTCATTACGGTATTAAGATTTATCAGTAAAATGAAATAGGTATTTCACTGTCTCAAACAGTGAAAATATCAAATTGATATTTTTCATTGTCAGTTTGAAAGTAAGCACGTTCTCAAAATCAAATGTCAGCATGGACAGGGATGGGGCAAAATTTGAAAGACGTGAAGTTCGCATTCATTTAGGTGCATTTTTCCCTGAAAAACTATTATTAAATGTCCCTTCATATCCTTTATCGGCATATAATAAGAAAATTATTTGTTTCAGTGTGCGATGGCAAATATTATACTTAAGACATCAAAGGTAAATATTTCATTCAAAGCTACGCCACTCGTGAAATATAGTAATTAGTGCTCACTCGTAAAATATATTCATATATAAATATGTACATAGAGGATATTTGTTGATTCAGTGTAAGATCGTATTTTATTTCACTCGTGATTATAGACGAGAAAATATACCTTTTCTATGATCACGAGTGAAATTAAATACGATCTTACACTGAAATCAACAACTTTCTGTATGTGTATGCTTATTTCCGAAGTTTTGTTGGTATTCTAATTTATTTTTCCCAAAAAAATAACTTTTTGTTGAAAAGAGTGTATGATACGCCTTATGGACGTACCTCAAGCAAAGTTTTGATCGTCACTAACATTGATGTCATTTCTATTTCCGGGTCGGGGAGGGATATCAAATTGATATTTCACTGTTGTTAATTCACTGAAGAACTCCATTTTTCATCGAAAAGCCTGTAAGAAATTACGATCTTAAACTGAAACGGAAAATTATTCTCTATATATTTAGTTCATCGAGTGATCACCGAAGCTTTATATAAACGATCGGAGAACCAACGATTGTGAAATCGTAAATGAAATATATTTTGATCTTACACCGAAAATTTACAAGATTTCTGTTTCTTTTATGTCTAAATTACTTTATTGGGAATTCGCGTTAGAAACCCGTTTTTTTTTCATCTAAAACAATAACAAAAAGCATGGTGAGCGCTGCGATACTTTATTAACAATATGGGAACTAAGATAATAATAATAATAATAATAATAATAATAATAATAATAATAATAACAACAACTTCATTTAACGAAGGTTACATACTAAGTGTACAATCATTACAGACATACTACTTATTTCCAGCATGGCAGATCAAAGAAGATTTGTACGAGCAGTTGATATTCTTACTGTAAGCACTCCAGTTAAATATCATATTATTTCGCGTGTCTTAAATGAATACATTTCTATATACGACCTGAACTGGAAACAAGTTTTCAATGTGTTCTTTTTAATAATCTTTCTTTTTTAAAAGTCAAAGTTTTTTACCGAATTGTGCGTAACAGAAGCGTGCCTCTTCTCCTATTATTCCACATCTACAGCCCTCACTTATCCGTAGATACAGAATAACAATTATCAGCAACGGAATAAATTTAAACGCGAACATTGCGTGAACTTGAGTTGTATTCGTCTACAGTGGTTGAATAAGTAACTCATCTGTGCATTTATTTAGCCACGACAGTAAATCAGTAAAAAGTCAGACTCAAACAGACGACACGATTGGCTGAAGCTAACAGGATATACTCACTTCAGCGCGTAATAAATGTACCACAACAATTTAATTTTTGTATTCATTGCATTGCCACAACACAGCGAATAAGGTCAACCAGTTCGAATAGTGTGCTACCATCGGTGGTATTAAGTGTGGCGTTAATTACATTGTGTAATTTATGGCTGTATTATCATTTTCACTCTGCAAAAGTGCATCCTTATTTCATGTCTCATTCTCATATACATCATGCGTGCATGTTCATCCACAAATATTCTAATACTACGCTCGTATATATAAGTAAGAATTCATAGTTTATCTTCTGCAGTAACGTTTATTAGAAGTATTTACCGATTTTAGGAATTCCTAAGGTTGTCAAGGAACTCTCATTTCCGCCATTTTGTGATGTGGGAACTTGCAAGTGCGTCATGATACATCGTTTCATTTTCAGAACATAAATGTTATTTACAACTTTTAATGTAATCTTAAAGTGTCTTACAATGTCATTTGTTAACAGCAAATCGTTATTCAACAGGCTTATGTCGTTTATTTCAACTGGCCAAAATACATACTAAAAATGGATTTTGATAAATAAAAAATGATTTCTTCTCATTAGCATACAGATTTTTCTTATAAAATTTCTAAAAAACTCTTAAAGAAGTAAATATAACGCATTTTATAAAACAACAAAAATAGTGAGTTTAGCTTAATCCTGTTATAAGGGACTTAAGAAGTTTCGAGAAATTGGGGCCAGACGCATTACATCAGTCACTACTCAGAACTGATATGTCGTTAAACTATTGTGTACAATTGCGTTCCTAACTCTGAATTCCAAGGTTATGAAATTATGCTGACTTTTGCAAATGAATCAAGGGAACATAGCATTAAATTGATATCTCCATGACGACGGCTATTGTCCTTAGTTAAAATGTGTATGTTCAACTCGTTGTTTATGCATAATATTTTTTGTCGGCGCAATCTTACAGTGGAACTAACATCGTCTCCTTGGCCTAGTGGTTAAGGCGTCTGCCTACGGAGCGGAATGTCGTGGGTTCGATCCCGGGCCACTTCATACTGAAAGACGTTAAAAGTTGGTACAAGTAGCCGTTGCCTGGCAGTCGGCATGCAAAGGATACTGCTTGGAAAAGCAGTGTACTCAGTACAAGTTCAACTGAGCAAAGTTGTATCCCGTGTATCGGTGCTTTACAACGAGCACGTTAAAAGACCAAGAGGTCTCTCCGCAAAGAGCTAGGGTATCGCACCCGCATCTCTTGTATCTCACTCTGTTTCTTCAAGTCTTCCAATGCTTTCAAATTCGGGCAACTTAGACGCTAATTGTATTCTTGATAAGCTAATTAATAAACAATATTGGATTGCAGAAGTAAATATTTTAAAACAAGCAATTTCAAATACTTGGAAAGAAACTCTTGCATCGGATATATCTACAAAAACAAACGTCAATCCAAAATTACTAATAAGTATCCAAATAAACCTTTTAAAGATATGACGAATAAGCAAATATATTCAATCTATATAAAGCAATTTTAGGAAAAGCCTTACATTCATGGTTATTGGGATCAACGGTTACAAGAGCATATTTGCTGGAACTCTTGGTACTATATTGTTCATAAGTCCATTGTGGATAATAAAGTCAAACAATTTAAAATAAAGTTATTGCATAATCTTGTAGCAACGAATTTAAATTTATTTACTTGGAAATTGAAGGATTGCCCTTCATGTATTTATTGTAATGAAGTAGAAGACTACGAACACTTCTTTATTAAATGTCCATTTTTGACAACTTTCTGGAATGCTATACATGATATCTTTAAAAGATGCGGAATACAGAAAGAAATTAAGAATTTAAGATGTATAATAATAGGTTACAAAATCGACCAAAGAGTATAATATTGTAAACATTGTTTTAAGTCAGATTGCCTAAATCTATAAGACCTACTTTATTTGTGAAAGGAGATCCAAACCGATAAATATTATGTACCATTTATATAATGATTTGAAAGTTCTTCAAACTAACTTGAACAATAGAGCATTTCTTAACGTTTTTTTTTAAACGATTGTGTTAATAAAATTACAATATAATGTAAAGGCATTTTCAAAATGTTTAATATTTACCTCAATTGTTAAATGATATTGTTCCACTTCGATATATATACTTATATATATTGTATGTAATGTTCATTTTATAAAATAAATAAAATAACGGGTTGTCATGAACTGGCAATTCCAAAAAGAAAAAAAAAAAGAATAAAAAAAACCCCAAAAAACAACAACTTATTTTTGATCACTCAACGATTAAACATTCCTAAACAACAACCTAGAGATCTTAAAATGGCATCGCCATATAAAATTCCAAAACTGGTAGGCACTATTTGAAAACACAAACTAAATATATTCTACAATAACGTTAGTATTTAATAGCTGATATCAATTATTCACCAAGAATCTAAATAGCTGGTTATGAATACGCAGACATAATAACAATTGCTTTGCTTACAAAGAGATGCCGTGCGGGTTGCCGCTTGGGATTCGTTAATGTATATGTATGTGTATATATAAATTTAAAAAACGAAGCTATAAATTGGACGTTATAGAATAATGAAATACTTTGTTTCACATCGGTCGATTAGACACCATCCTGACAGAGACAACTGTGTTACAATATAAATGGGCACAATATATGTTGATGCAAAAAACAGATTTTGTGAACAGATAAAAAATATTTTCGCGGGTTTTTCAACTTGTGAATATGTAGCCCTGTAACTAAAAATGAGCTTTATATATATATATATATATATATATATATATATATATATATATAAATATATATATATATATATATATATATATATATATAGAAAACACATATTTAAACTGTACACAATTCAAATGCTTATTTGTTTTGATTATTATCTGGTTTTTCTTAGTGCATTCCGCTTCATAAAATTATTGAATTGAAATTTTTAAAAAGTCCTTGATTGTCATTTTCCCACACAAAAATGCAAGAATAGCTACGCCTTTGAATACTTGGTTAACCTTTACACAACCAGGAAAAAAGTGTGTGTGGTATACCGAATTTAACTCGTTATTTCGATTCTATTTCTAAAGCAAAGTTATTTGAAAAACCAAACACTGTTGTAGAAGTAAACTGTACTCGTTTCATAAAACTGCAATACATACATGTAACAAAACAGTCTTGTAAGAAACAAGGTCTAAGGCTAAATTTCGTCTGCAGCGTTCGTACGAAATTCTGGAATATTACAAGGTGATAGCTTGTCTCCCTAACTTTTTTATTCTGTTCTAATGACTAGAACAATTTCATGGAATGCAATCATAATAAAGGTGTTTATAAGTATAACAATAAACACGAAACAACTAATGGGTTATCGTGGCAAGTTCATGGTCAAGCGTTAACGATTTGAACTGTCAACCCAACGGTCACAGGTTCGATCCCTGCTTGCCAATAACACAAGTTTAACACAACTAATCGTCTTCTGGGATGAAGGTCGAATGTGAGTTCCGTATGACAGTGCTATGTATTGGCTCTAACCAGGGCGACATCCTCTCTATTCATATTGCCCCACAACCTAATAAGACTGATGCTCTTACTGGGACCGACACAAATGACTACGTCAGTGACCCCGCATCAAGTTGAGGACAATCTTGAAGCAAAGCATTATAATATCAATAAACAACTTGCTGCAAGTATTCAACAACCGGAAACATACATCACATGTAAACGAATTGATCCAGTTGAAGCAACAGTTCTAACTCCTCCAAGTATCATTCGAGATCTATAATCCTACCAGACGATTAGACACGTCAAAGACGACAGAGTGTTATATAGCCATATATCCAGATACCCAGGCCTTGCAAGAGGACTATTATGGGGGAAAGAACAGAAAGACAGTTGGACTGATACTGGACATAGCAAACATTAATCAAAAGTACATGAGGTAAAAATACAACAATATATTCAGTGCAGTTTTGGAAAAAGTTTGATTCAGAATGTCATTTGGGTGATCACATGATCGTTCGTATAATAACCCTACAACAGATTTCTCAATCATCTAATCTAGTTATTTATAAGTGAGGCTTTAAACAGGCTGACAGCTTACCTGGTATTCTCTTACACTAAGGCATCATTATTTGCTGGAAGTAAGTGTCTTAGAGTGTAAACAAACTTTGTCATGACCAAATGACCTACTTCACATTTAGACCAAGTTTGATGAAAATTTGGTTGATAATGTTATCTAACGTGTCTGCTTTGGTGTTTACTGTAACCTTTTTCTAATAAGACCTAGTGATCTACAGTTTGGACCGACATGATACGTGTCTTCAAATACATACCTACACTGATTCTCACCAAATTTTATTAAGATTCGGTAGAAAATGTGACCCCTTTAGTGTTAAGATATTATATTTGACCAAGTGAACTCCTTTTTAATCTGAAAACACCAATTATCGAAGTTTCATGATGCTTGGTTGGAAAATATGGCTACAACAGTGTAAACAAGTAAAATATTGACCATCACATAACGACTGACCTACCAAACGTGTATCATGCTGGCCATGAGCACTGTAAATGTCACAATGACTTGCCATGGGAAATTTTGCGCAGATAAATTAATAAGGGAACAAATTCAACTAATTCTTATATTATCTTTAATCATAATACACATAAGGCTTATAGCGTTTTCCAACACCAAATAACAAGCAAAGTACTGAAAACTGGGTCTGTAGTCAAACAGTTCTCATAAATTTATGAATTATCGTTATCGAAAATAATTACAAAAAGTAAAACAATAACGGTATATTACTATCAAAATGGTGAACACAATTTGAACAAAAGCAAACAAAGAAACTGTTATATTTATGTTACAAATATGTATTGTTTTAAAAGCATTTGGCCCAAGATAGTTAAAAGATATTATGCATATTAAACATAGCAATTTTCACAGTTACACATATATATATATATATATATGTTATTATAGTATAAATTTTCTGTAGTGAAGTTTTCCTATTGACCTTTTGTTTCAAATTTTATATTGTAAATCGACCCAATACCAAATCATGTCAAAAACAGTACCTTAGAAATGCACAACAGCTTTACTTTACAACATTTACATTCCCTGGTCTTACATACATAGAAAACTTAACATTTCCATTGTATAACCCGCAAGGGTTTATGATGTCATTGTTTATCTAAATACTGCGCTCTGATTGGATTAGCTGGATGTCATATAACCAATGGTATAGGACATTACAATTATTGGCTATTCTATTACACAAAAGTATGTTGTCATAACTTTTCTTTAACAATAAAAACTCAGCCTGCAGACGGTTTCACTTATTTTTAAACGTGCATTTCACGGAATTTGCATGCATGCCCTCCTGCCTCCAGCATAAACACACAAATATATGCGATCAATCCTTAAAACCTATGACTTGTACTTCATGCAAGCACTTCTTGTACAAATGTAATTTTAAAGCTTGAACATTTTTGCAAAATCCTAGAAATTCTAATGATAAACAAAATTCAGATATTCACCAAAAGACCAGTGAAGCGAATGCCAACGATGGTCTTATGTATTCCAGTCAACATGTATACAAAGTTTCATTTGAATATCTTGATTTTTTTTTTGTGTTTTGGCCTATGTCAAATTTGATGTTCATCAATGACGCCAAAGATGTCATAATAGTTCAACTTCTTCTTTCAGCAAAACAGATGAAATAAAAATACTTTTACCATTACAATTACAAATCATAAACAATGTCTTAAAAGCTAAATAAAAGTTCTACAGACAGAAGGATTAACAGTGCACATTAGTACAAGAAAATGCCCATTTCCAGGCGAAATGATTGTTCAAGCCGATCCCATCTTTTGATCCATTTAATTTTTTATGGTAAAAGTGTTTAAAAATCACTTATTAAAAAAATCAAATTATAATTCGTAATTATTCAGTTTAATAGTTAACACATATTAATGAGCCAATATGAATCACTTATGGGCCCATTTCCTGGGTAGAAACCAGTATTGGTGACCTTTTAGAGATCAAGAGAATGTTCCCCTGGGGTTGGGCTTGAACCCACAACCGCCTTGGAGGAAAGGCCCACACAAATGCAACCATAGGCTCCTCATCCTCATGGTTTGTGACTTTTAACCATATTTGAACACATTAAATTGTCATTTTTATCGCTGATGTTTTTGTTTGTTCTCAATACACAGCATGATTGTAATATAGATATTATGACACAATTTGTTGAACTAAGATATGACAAGCGCCCTGCATGTTTAGTATCTTCAAACAAACAAGTTAGAGACTACAAATAATAAGTTTTAATAACTATAGGATAGTTTCTCCGTCCATGACACATAACAAACAACGTAGCATCTTTCATGATCGAATGGTTTGAAAAATGTCTGAATTAAAGACAAGCCAATAATATATCAGTCTGAAAACATGTTTTAAACCATAAGATGAATATATATTTAGTATCTCAATCTCAAACCATCCTATATCATCTATTCTTCTAAAATCAAAATAATTATTTTTAATCATGGATCCAAACTTTATAGAACTGCAGCTTTTTATCAAGATGATTATTGACCAAACCATTCTTTAAAATTTATGAAGAAATAATACAGATTCACATAGCATCCTTCAATAGTGGAACTACACTGCATCCCACAGTTGAACTTTCTCAGCGTTTAAAACTTGACACAGTTGTGGAGACTACTTTCCTCCTGCGTGGCCATTTGTTGTTCCTTCTCCCTGTATGCGCTTCAAGGCAACTCTGCGGGGAATATGCAAGAATGATGTAATTTGTAAAGATTCGTAAAAACATCTTTAAAACATAAACAACAGCTTTCAGAAAAATGCAATTCTGCCTTTATTCTCTCAAAAAATAGCATTATTGATCAATTCAATGAGTTTATATGGGGCCGATTGTTCAGAACTTAAAGCTTATTGTTTACTTTCCAATTGTTACTCCTATGGAAGTTTAATGGATACACTCGTGATCTGCTGTATTTCTAACAAAGTTTTGAGGCAACTGTTACAGCTGGACTTGTTTATTTTTTATTTATGTGAACACATCATAAAATAGTTCACATGTTAATTACGTTATTAACTTGAACAAAGTTCTGAACAATTGGCCAATTGAATGAACCATTTCTTATGAATGTTAGTTTTTTGTTACATCAACCCCACGATGTGAAATGTTTAAGAGTTGAAAAAAACATGCCATATCATTTACAACCTAAACATATTAAGCATTAATGTATGTTTAAGTTAATGCTTAAAGCTATTTTCTATATGTAGCGGCCGCTACAAGTCACGTGAGAGAAAGGCATGTATTGAGATCTTGTCACGTCATCAAAAATTTTTCGAACTTCATGCGAGAATATTTAACGATGAGAACTGAGTGTTTCTGAATGCCATAGGAATGGCATTGTGTAACTAGGAAATAAAGATATATTCGCAGCAAATAATTTGAGTTATTTTCATTGCAAAAATAATTGCAATTACTCCTTAATAATTATTTCTCTTAATGTTTATCATAACCCATTTTCA
This sequence comes from Mya arenaria, assembly GCF_026914265.1. Lineage (NCBI taxonomy): Eukaryota > Metazoa > Mollusca > Bivalvia > Myida > Myidae > Mya > Mya arenaria. Next base: position 18,724,969 of record NC_069125.1, on the reverse strand, counting down.
GTATTTTGTTTACATAAGAGTGGTTTGATAAGATATCATTCAATTCAAGACAAGAAACTCTGAATACTTACTGTGCATCAGTGATTTGAGATCTGATTCTTTCTTTCATGGCTTGTCCGTTTGCTTTTGTTTCTAAACTTACAAGTTCTTCTATTGTGGCTTTATAACCTACGAAAAATAAAAATGTCAATATAACAACATGTGCAATAGTTAATATGGATGAAATATGTTACTTAAACAAAAGACATTTATTAAGTTATTGGTTTAATAGGAAATAATTTATTTATCTAAGGTTTAAAATACAAAAGCAATTTGTTTTACACCAAACTGTATCTTGGAGCAACAAAGATCTGGATCAATCAGGGCTATTCCAGTAAAAACATATAATCCACACAAAGAAGGCAATTATTTTTATAGTATATGGGTGGGGGTGTTTTTTCGCTAATTTGGACCCCAAAAGGGTAAATTTGCTTCTCTAGGGGGGTGGCATAATTTCAAAGTGCCTTCCCCCAAGATGTTATATGTTTAAATGGTATAGCCCCAAACTCAAATCTGAACATAGCAGCACAAGAGCAAACACAAATGCTTGTCTGTTTTATTTGGGTTGCAAAAATGGGGCATAACTGAACAAATGTTAGTCAGATTTACAGGCCTTGCTTTACAAGTTGGTATTGTCTCTGGCATCAAGTGAACCAAATTTTATCTAAATATCTTTAATTATTTTTGAGATATTTTGTAGGTTAAGTTTTACACCTTTTTTGTCAACAAAGGGACATAATTAACTAATTTTTCAAGTCAAAGTTGCGGTCCTTGTGATGCGTGTGAGTATTATCTCTGGCAACAGGTGTACAAAGTTTTATTTGAATACCTAGATTTTTATGTTATGGCCAAGGTTGAAGATTTTGCATGTTGCCCATGGTTCTACAGACACTAAGGTTATCTCAACAGTCTGACTTTTTTCTTTGAAAAAATAATGAAATGGAATTCTGATTGACAGACTGAACATTGCAAACCTAAGTTTCCCATCTTCTTCAAACAGGGCATAATAAAGATTGCAATGTGTTAACATTTACCTGTGATATTATGTAAAACATAGACATGTTTGTCTCCAGCACTGAGCACATATTTTCCTGAGTTGTCAAACCCTATCTGGGATGATATTTCTGAAATAAAAAGCCAGATATTATAGAGAGCATTTCTTATTTAATTTGAATAATTCCTTAAAACAATGACATGTACATGTATGTATATAATTATAAAACGCAAGACAAATAATGATGTTCATTTGCAGAGGGATAACAATAACATCTCAACCTATTGTCAAGGATTTTTAAAACAAGCATTTTTATCACCCTCTACAAGTATGTAACCATGTACGGTGTATTTATTTATGTCTCGTAAAAGACAACAGGGGGCCACTTCATCAAAAATTCAAGGAGCAGTTCTAGGGAAGATTTTCTACCTAAGTACTAAAATGTTTTAAATCTAAAATTCTTCGTGAAATTTACCCTATATTTGTTAAAGTGACACTCTTATTCAAAAATCAATACATACACATGTATATTAACAAACATACATTTTGACTGATAAACCTTTAACTACTTACTAAATAATGTATTTATGGAAACTATTAATTACTGATAACAAGATGTATTTAATAGCAGAAAGCACAAAAATATTAAATGATTGGTAAATGCTAAAAGATTTTCTGTGGTCTACTATAGTCTCATAAGGTTAAAATATCGTGTTTTATGCTCATTTCTTTCAAATTAAACTCGGTTTCCTTCTTAAGAATTATTGTTTTCCACATTTTTTCATCCTTTTTGGAATATTAAAACAATATTATTAATTGTGGTTAATCTTCTTTGGGAGTAAGAGAGCATCTTTAAGAAAACAGAAAATTAAAAATAGAAGTAAGCTACCAGTTTTTGTCACACTCAACCACAAAAGCATAAATTGGCCCTACAATACCTGAGTGAACATTTTCAATGATTTCCTCATCCTGTCCAGACGAGTTACAGATGTGAAGGCCAGAGTTTTGTGCCATGGCAAGAGTTCGACCATCCGGGGACAAGGATATGATACATAGGCCGGGCCACTGGAGTTTTCCCGTGAACAACAGATACGGATCCTGGTTCATATCGTATCGTACTGAAAAATGTCAATTGGTGGATCATAAAATGAAGGTATGTATATATAGATACCCCAGTAAATGTTGGGAAACAGGAACTTTGAAAGAAACAAAAGCAAATAGAAAATAATTAATACTGACTTTTAAGTCTTTCTTTTGTGTCATAACAAGAGAGCAGGGGATTGAACGCCAATGCTTGCCTCTTTGTTTTTAAGTTAAAAAAGGGGCATAACTTAAACCCAGAGTTATGGCCCTTGCTATACAAATGCATATTTTTCTGTATGTATCCAGTTACATTTGAAAAAAAAATTGACGCTAACAGCAACACCAAGAGTTGCTGTGATAGCAACTGAACTTCTTCGAAAAACAGACCAGCTAAAAAGTTGTTTGAGCTATGAGAGCTGAAAGAAGAGCCTGGTAAGCAAAAACCATTGCTGGTTTGTTGTGTTTTATCTGTCAAGTAAGGGCAAAACTCAACAAATATTAAAGCACTAAGTATGAGCCTTACTAAACATATATATATATATGCACATTGTCTCTGGCAACATGAGCACTAAGTTTCATTAGAATATCTTGAATGGTGTTCAAGTGTGACCTTGATCTTAGAGGGAGGGACACAAGTCTTGCACGTGACACGTTGCCTTGGTATGTCCAACACATGTGGCGAGTTATTTCAAAATCTGTCCATACAAGAGAAAGTTACAGCCCGGACACGAGTTATTAAGCCGGACACACAGACGGACGTACGGTGCGATTTTAATATGCCCACCTTCGGAGGCATAAAAACAAGGCCGACACAATAATTTTTCTTCTCTGCAAAATAGATTAGCTAAAATTCAATTATTACATAGCGCTTTTTATATCATCTTGCATAATTCCAAAAACTTTAAGGTAATTTTAAGAAATTAATGCTAATCTATACTTAAATATCTCAAAAGTACATGTAAACTTGACATACATAACCATATATCATTAAGTTATAACCTTAAAGGCTTATCAATTCAACAGCAAAACTGACTAATATTCAAGCATTGTCCTACTATTTGTATCCCAGTATTTCCAAGTGCCATCTTTTGAAGCGGAGGCCATTCTCGTGGAATCACTGTTAAAACTGAAGGAATGGATGCCGGCGGAATGACCTTTCAACTCGAATGCTCGTCTAACCTCCTGGAAATCCCCAGTCTTGGTGAAACAAACCTCCCACACTTTCACATCTGGTGTGAAGCCTGCATAAGATTAAGAGTTTAATATATCTTAAGAGGGTAAGAGTGGTCTAGTGGTATATGTATCAGTCTCACATCAAAGAAGTGGTGATTTCGGGCGCCCCAAGGGAGTATTTTCAAGTACTGGATTCTACTTGAATATGGAAGCAAGAGCGATTTATATTCACCTATATTTATGATGGTGCTCCAGCCAGGATTTGAAAATGGTAGGGTGCTAGGTCAGAAAGGGCACTTTTGATGTGCATTGAATGAGCCTTTAAATGGGTCACTTTCAAGGGTCAATATTCAATTCTTAGTTATAGTGTATGTGTTGTAACTACTTTCAATAGAAACAGTTTGTAATGAACCCTTTAGCTGTTATTTTTACTTCAGTGTAAAAATTATGCATATTTATTATTGTTATGCTTATTTCTGTCAAAAAAAGGACCAAACAGGGTGTAGTAAAAAGGCAGCAGAGTGCTGGAAAAGGGCAGCAGGGTGGGGTGCTATTTGGGCCTAGCTGGAGGACTGTATGATATAAAAAAAATTACAAATAAATATTCGTGAACATATCATATGATATTTACAAAATAAATAAGGATTAAAAGATATACCAAAAAGCTGGAAAATGGCAACAATTTTTTAAGTAAATTGATTTTTATAATACCAAATATCAAAATTCCAGTCACTTTTCCATTTTAAGTGGTACTACATCATTAATTAATACTTCAGCATTTCCATGAACAATTTCATACAAGTATGTTAGAATCTTAGATTAAACAACAATAAAACAATGGCAACTACAGGGACAAGTCCAGTAGCCAAGACATGTTTTTTTCTTTAAAAGCACAAAAATCAAAGCTCAATCTCCAACACCGTTATCTCCCTTGACAAGAAGGGGAGATCCCTGCCAACACAAACGTAAATAACTGGATTTCAGCTACGGTATTCAATTTAAATTTGAAGAAATTTTGTCTTATTTCATCTCATAACTGTATTGTTTTAATCTTAAAAATAATTCATGTTTGCAAATCTTAAAAATAAAATAGATTTCAATTTAATACAAAAAAGTAAAAGATTTTAAATGTGGTCAGGAAATTTTGATTATGGTCACCAGATATGATTGATGGGCTGGCAGTGGTTCCAGTACAGCAAAGGGAAGGAACCACTATGTGGCGTCTGATCCTAACAGACAGACAACAAGGGACACAACTGTGACGAACAAGGCTACAAAACACAGATTGTGTAAAAATGAAATAAAACCAAACCTGAGGAGGCCACAAATCTTCCGCATGGGGACACTGCTCCGTAGTAGTTGTTCATATGGTTAGTGTTTATCTCACTGAGCACATCGCCTATAAACATAAAGCAGAGGTTTTTATACCAATACTGAGAGTACATTTTCAATGTCAATGACTGAAACCTTCTTATTTGCAGTTTCCCCCCCCCCCCATTTTTTTTTATTGTAACCATAAACTATTACCATTAGAACTGTCTATTCCCATTTTCCAAGAATCTTTTGGTGTTTAATCTCAACATTTCTGTATACTCACAGTATGAAAATAACCTTACAATGGTGAAAACCTTGCTCCTGCCAAGCAATACTGAGACAAGGACTAATAATATCATATAACAAAGACACTTTCTAATACAATTTACATTGTTTAAACACAAACTTTTTCTATACAAGTTTAAATCGAAAAAATAGGGTATCAGCTAGTGAGTAATGGGGAGGTGCTACACCCTGTCTTTTTTTGGTAGCATCCTTCTGCCCTTATCAGTGTGTGTATACCACCTGATAAATTGCGTCATAAATGCTAAGGCAATATTTTGCTTCAAATGAAGACTTAAAACAAAGATAAGTTCACTTTTTCTTCACCATTTTAAATGAAACATGGTGCAGTCTACATCGTTTACGGAGTCCCGCCTTCGGTCTTTTACCAGCGTTTGATTGAGAGTTTAGTTTCTTAAAACACTTCCACAAACCTTTTCACAATACGGCCGTCTGACGGAGCGCTGTCAAAACATTATTTTGGAAACAGGTTTGTTGAAGTGTTTAATGGAACTAATCACCTTATCAAAATGTGGTAATAAAAAAAAGGCGGGGCTCTTTAAGAGGCATAGACTGCTCTTTGTTTTATTTAAAATGGTACAGTAAAAGAAAAGTTATTTTTGATTTAAGTATTTATTTTAAGCAAAATGTTGCCTTCCGACGTAGCATATATAACGTAATTTATCACGTGGTATACACACACTGCTTATGGAGACCTGAATGTACACCCTCCAGGCCTTCATAGAAGTAAATATTTAAGATAATAAAACATTTCGTTTTGATGAGAAACTTAAAATATGATTTTAAATTCATAAAAACTTATTTGGCAGTTATTATAATCTTGCATTCCTTCAATGAACCATAATTTCTAACATTTTCTGTGAAAAACATGATATGTAAACAATTTCACAGCCTGACACAATGCCAACAATATCACCTTATCCCTTTTCGCAGCACACTGTCCATTAAAAAACCTGGCTAAAACCCTAGAAACACATTGCATTCTTACCTTTAATAGACCACACAATCATGGCGGTGTCTGAGGAAATACTCATGATAAACCGTCCACTGCTGGCTATCCCAATGTTGATGATCTCTGCTTTATGTTTCTGTAATAGAGAATAAGGAAATATTTTTTTATGGAAAAGTACTGTCAGACTACTGAGCTGTGTAATAAATGTCTTTTTGGTTCTGTGAAGAAAATGCAAACAGAACTTCACAAATGCGTATGGAAATGGGTTAAAAAGACTTTAAACTTCCAAAAATATGTTCGATAAGTCATAGAAATTAACACTTTTGAATAAACAAACCCGAATTCTTCCGCTTTATAAATCCCAGACTTTAAGCAAGCTCGGAAAGCATTTTAACAGTGCAGGGCTTACAGGCTTGTGCTAATTTGAACTAAAACAGTGATGAACTGTTACCTGAAATTGAATGCTCTCAATTCTAGCTGAATTCAAGATGAGACAACCAAGTTTTATTTTATCAATACGAACACATACCTGTGGGAAGTCTAGAGCCCCGGCAATATTGCCGGGGCTTCCGTCATCTTTTTTCCCGATCCGAAACACGCGAATTGTGTTTGCATTGCCAAGGCTCACAATGAAAGCCCTGGAAAAGTATCATTAGATTATCATAGGTATACATGTTCAAAATTAAATTAATCACTACACAGCTATCCAAAAAACAGTCTTATATATATATATATATATATACACATTAACTGTTGTTCACAGACAGGTTTATCTTTCCAGATGTTGAACCTTACCTTTGTAGTAAAATATATTTGTATTTTAAATAAAGTTTTTAGTTTTAGATTACAAATACATGTATCTTTCTTAGCCAAGAGATTGGTGAACATTGTGTCAAGAATACCTGAGTGACGTCTTAAAGGCGCACAATACAGGTGCATGCAATTATTTATTTATTTTTATTTTAATGCATTGTCATGTTTAACTGAATAAACTAATTTGACTACAAAAAAGAATATCATTTGAGTACAGATAAAAAATATTAGCAATATTTTAACGCTTTTAAAACTGGGGAATTTATGGCCACTTAGCTAAGCTATTACTTAAAACAAACACATTTATAATGGTAAATATTTTTTTAAATGACCAAAACATTTCTTGCATCAACCTATGTAATGTTGTATGCTTTCAGACTTCTTTTTTTATAAATCATTTAGAAACATGAATCACTACCAACTTACTTGGAGTCTGGACTAAACTTGACCCTGGTGGCATGGTCAAGGTCTACATTCCCCCGAATGAATCTAAAATGATAATAATTGCTCATATATAAGAAGAAATGATATGTGAATACATAAAATACAACTTATTCGTAAGATTATCGTAATGCAGTATTACACTCTAAAATTTGAATTATTAATAATTCCAATAGCTCGATCTTTGTTATACAGGCCTAAAAATTTGATAGTTTTATGATACTGATAAATGAACAGTTAGTTCATTGAACTTAAATGTAAAATGAAACAAAAGATGATAATTGCATCTTAAAGATCAATATACCATACCGATACTAAGTAATGAATATATATATATATATATATATATATATATATATATATATATATGAAAATTTAATAACTTCAATTCATACTTGTGTTCCTTTTGTTCAAATTCTTTGGTTGACCACAGCATTACGGAACGATCTAAAAGAAAATTTATATAAGATATATTTAACTGTTAAATCTTAAAATGATTCTGATAATTACGGTAGAGACTTATTTTCAAAACATTCCATGTAAAAATAACAGTTTTGCAGGAGTTTGCTTATACATGGCCATAAAGATATATCCTATTCATACATTGTTCATGCAAGAATAACGTGTATTTACTTTATAAGGAACCAACAATTTCCTTAAAATTAGTTAAACATATTCACAAAAACATTTGTTCCTTCTGTTACCTTCAGCCACAGTTATGACATATTTGCCATTAGGACTGAAATCCATGTCCAAGATCCTTGAGCTGTGACCTTTCAAGGACCCGGCTAGCCACTCGTGAGAGAAGACAACTCTGTCTTTGCCCTTCGTCCGAGCAACAGACTTTGTCTTCTTCGTGGTTGGCTGTTGTTTTTCCTTTTTTGATGTTTTGGTTTCATCTTCACTCTCTTCTGTAAAACAAAATTCAGTGTAACTTACAATATAAATTATAAAGATTTTATGGCTACAAGAAATAGTTTAAATTTAATGTGATAGGGCTTCGGTACTTTCTTCAGTTACACTTCATACAGAATGAAGCATAGCGCAATTAGTGTATCTGACGGTATCTGATAAGGTGTACAAGTTAAAGTTGAATTATTACATCACAATCTTTTAAAAGGCTATCGTACATGTATGCCATTCCCATGATTCAACTCAAAAGCAAAGTAGATCAGGCTATGCTGCTAGAATGCAGGCCTTCGTTGAATTTTCGTAAATTGGAATGAAAATTGTAGGAGTAACTTACGATAAGGCAAGATATTAGACATTCTAAAATGCTGTCCAGACATCATTAACAAAAAGATTTTTTCAGAATGACTAGGCACGATATTAGAGAATTTACCAATTCAAACATTGAGAATGGGAAAACAAAAGCATGACTAAATGTAAGTGCTAATAAAAATGATAACAAACAAGCGCTTTGCTGGTATATTTTTTTATTTTGATGGCCAAGGCCAGTGTTAAGTTTCATTACTTTACAAGAGATTGTGCAATCCAGCATCTGTTGATACCTCTGTCACTTTACTCAAATTGCTGCTAGAAAAGACTCACTATGGCAAGTAAGTATAAATAAACTAGTAAATAATCTTCTATACTGTACACCAAAAAAATGTAACAGAATATAATTTGTTTGTTGCATACCAGTGGTTAAAATGAAAGTGGGAAGCATATTTTGTTATAATTTCAAAAATATACCTTTCTCTTCAGTTTGAGATTTCCTTCCCATTGTAAAGAATAACATGATAAGGAGAACAATAGCACCAACTGCAGCCGTAACTGCAATTGCAGGAACTGAATTTTCTTCCTCCATTGCTCCAGGAAGCTTATTGTTTTAAAGCAAAAATAGCTGAAAATGCAAAACTGTCGCGTGTAAGTTTTTGACACTGAAAAACTTTCAAGTCGTAAAAATAGCTCAGAAACGCTACCGGTTAGAAAAAAATGACGGTTAGTATTTTGCAGGATAAATGACATGATCTTGATAAATTTGTATTATATTGATGATTATGTAGTTATCAATACTTATCCTTTATATTCAAAATCTAAATCATTCATTTACTCCTGTCCGTTTGATAAAACTTCTCAAAATCATATATTTTCGCGATGTGTTTTAGGGAACTGACAGATCAAAAAGGCAGCTTTTGCACACAACTGTATTTGCACAGTGTTTTTCCCCTTGTGGGAAATATCTGGTAGCTGCAAATAACTACGGACAAATAGCAGTTTACAGGTATATATAATAAACAGTTTACAGGTATATAAGATATTTTAAAATTGTATTATGGTGTGATTTGCAAAGACAGCGCTATTTGGGGAATTAAGGACATTACAGACCATAGACCTTACGGACTAGACATAACGAATCATATTTGGGGGCATTATGGACCATATTTTGGAACATGATGTCCCATCTAGAGAAGCATTATGAGTGGACCTAGTCCAAATAATTGTACGTTGACGGATTTTTTTAAGATTTTTGATATGGCAAATCATTCACGTACAAATTGTTTAGTATCAAAAGTAGGTAGTTGTTCCGATCAGGAGGAGGCCGAGCTATTACGATTGTATCGAGTTGTTCCCCTTTGCATAATTGTTGTCTGTGTCAGTCAACTTACGTTTTATTGGAAAGGTAAACAACTTGTTTTAATGCATTAAATGCTTGTTTAGTGCAAAAAAACATTTCACTTACATGGTAAAATATGAATATAACTCTTTATGATCAATTTCAACCATAAAATACTTCACTTAAAACAATTTCAATATTTTTAAAACACCACCGTTTTTTGCACATTCCCGTTTAGACGTTAGGGATTGGAAGAATCCTGTATAACATGTCTATTATTTTAGACTATGAGTGGACCATGATTTATATAAAAAAAAATTGATATGACATTTGCCAAATGTCTTCCAACTAACTGTGAAAATTACTGTGAAATTGCGAATGGTTGATGTTTATAATGTGACCATTGTAATTTTCCTGTGAAATTCCATTAGGTGTAAAAGACCAGTGTACACCAACTCTAAATAAGTTTACAGTAAATAAATATATGAATAGAATTTCTATTAAATACAATCATATACAGAATAATTATGCCCTTGGTGAGTGAAATGTGAAACTATGTCAATTTAAACAGATGTATGAAAACAAACAAATATGACAATCAAAAGTTTATTTCAGAAAGCAATCAAGCACTTATAAGAGCATATAAATATACACATGATTCAGAAATATACATGGTCAGTAATGTCCAAAAATATGGTATAAAGTTAAAACAAACTAAGTAAACTTATAGATCAATTAATCATATTCTGTAATGTCCCCAAATATGGTCCGTTCTGGTCAGTAATGTCAATGGTCCATAATGTCCTCCTCACACCTATTAGGGAGAACAGCAAAGAACATTATTTTACATAAAAATAATTCCTTAGCATACAAAATACATAACTTTACTGAACATTATAAATAACCCAACCTATTTACCTTATATCTTTTGGAATTTAAAGCAGAAACAGATAACCTTTTTCTGGCATAAGCCTTTGCCTGCAACGCTTTATATAAAGGTTAAACCACACACCCAGGAATGTTTTAACTGCTTATTTTGGATGGAGATTTTGGACAATTCTGGCCCCTTCAATTCTTGATAATTTATTTTGCTAGGGTAATTTTAATTCAGTACAATTAAACAAATACTGGCATATTGTTGAGCTTTTTCATTCTCTGTGTACATTATGATCGTTTCAATCACTCACAATTGACACTGAGCTCTTATGTGTCTAGATGTTTGTGGATTTTAGCCAGTAAAAAAAGAGCATTGATAAAATCGATGCTCAGCTAGATATTTCGCCTAGAAGAAGCATGAAAGAAGAAGAAGAAGTCTGATGTTGATGTCTGTGTGCACTCGGAAGAAAAAGTAAACTCACACCATTGTACCAATTTACATGTATAACCATCTGTTGTTAAAATTGTATAGTTCTACTTTATTGTTGTGTATTAACGTAAATCTAATTTATGATTACTAAACTACATAACCAACCACTTTGTTTTCTTTCACAGTATTGTGGCTGCACTGTCCCCAAATGCGGATGAAGAAACAAGAAAACCTATATATAGCTTTGATGGTAATGTGCTACTCAAGAATGCAGGAAATGTCACAAATCATTGGACACAATTCTATTTCCAGTTTAAATGAATTTACTAATCACAGTTATTCATGTATTATCATATTTTCACACCCTTAAGATACCCCCATATAATCAGTTTAATTTTTAGCTTATTTCAAAGGAAAAAAGTTGGGTAATTGTGAGCCATCATTTTGTCTGTGTGAATGACCTTTAACCTTAGCCATAACTAGAAACCTCATAAGCATATTCAAATGAAACTCTGGATTTAAAAAATAGTGAGTTATGCCCCTTGTTCAACTGAAGAAAATGCGCTGATTGGTATTCAATATGAGGCAGTCTTGTTTTTATCAATATACATTTTATATTTGCTTCGGTATAGAGTTAAAGGGCCTGTAAACTATTTTGAACATTGATAGACTTATTGAAAGAAGTTCCTAATTGTTTTTAACATTTTATATAAGACAAATCATGAGGTCAATAGATGATGTTGCTTGTTTTCCAGGTCTGTCCAAAGGAAAACCAGTATACTGTCTTCTATCAACTGATACACATCTAATAAGGTATAATTTATTATTGACTTGTGTATTCAAAATGTTGAGTTTAATATGTTAATAAAAGTCTTATTTATATAATAATGTAAGTCTGTAAACATTACCAAGTAGACCAAACACCTGTGTACAGCAGGGCTTGAAATTTGTGCATGTCTGCAAGCCCAAATCAAGCCTTTGCTAATAAAATGTTGTGGGTAAATATACCGGGTAATCAGGCTCTAGTGTTATATACAGGATAAATGTTTGTTTCAGTGTAAGATTACAATATATTTCACCGAGTGAACACCAAAAGATTTATTTCACGATAGGCATATCCAGGAGTGAAATAATCACTTTTGGTGTTCACAATATATTGCTATCTGACACTGAAACACACAAAATTTTTTTTTATCATATGCCTAAAATTCGAGTTAAAAGTCATTTAATTAATAACACTTTTTTAGGAAAATGTGCCAATTTGTATGTGCCTGCAGCGTCATTTCATATAATATGATGCTGTTGATATTGTCTCCCAGCCTGATGTTTGGTTTGGAACTGAGAGCGGGCTAGAATTTCAAAGTAGTGAAAAGTATCAATTTGATATTTTCAATTAAATATCAATTATATTTCACTGATAAATCTTTATAAATCACAGGAAAGCATATAATAAAATATCATAATAATACAGCCATATATATATATAGTGCACTTGTATAATGTCTTCCAGGCTTGCTCAAATTCTGAATTTTATATATAAGGGCATGTTCAAAAAATTTATGCCAAGCAATAGTATAAGAATTCGGGCTTGTTCATCCAAAAGTCTAAGTTCAATGATTGGATAAGTTCCGGAAAATCTTGATAATTATGACTAACCACAGATTTTTGTAAAGAACAATCTAAGAATTCAAAATTTTGTTTGTGTTTGTCATCTTTTCTCTACAAATCATTTTTTAACGTTTTGTTTTTCAGTGCTGGAAATGGCGATATCGTTGCATGGGGTTGGTCAGAAATACTAGATAAGGTACTGATAAACAAAACAGGTGGACATGAAATGTAGATTTGGTTAAAATTCTGCAAGGGATTTACATTCATGATATTATGCCAATCAATCAGGTTGCGAATTTAATACCTCTTGAAGTATAAATTTACTGATGTTTGCTAATGATTAAATAATGACAATGCAATTTTCAAACTTTGTGATTTTTGCCAAAACCAAAAGACCTGTAGACAGGGTATGTTAAAAGGTGTATAAGGAAATAACACTTTTAAAACAAGGGGTGGTTACAACACTGTAGTTCTAACTACCTGAACTTGTATATAAGGTATCTGATAAACAATTAAGATTTTCGTTATGTTAAGGCATTAACGTTAATAATAAATTTTGATGCCCAGTTTACCATTATAATTTTGGTATCATTTGAATTATAGGTATTTATAATTGATTAATAAAATGTACCATCAACAACTAGAAAAAAACATAGATAAAGGATTTGCAGTTTGTTTTGTTTGTTTATTTCAACCTAAATCAGACATGAAATGATCTTTTCCTAACATTCAGGGCCAAAAGCCTTATTCTGGATAGAACCCTTCTAAATGACAACAAAATAATATGGGGTCACCACATAAACATAATTATTGTACATAAGTAACCTTAATTCATACTTAAATTACGTAAGTAACCTTAATCCATTTAATTCTGTTTACAATTTCCCAAATTTATGCTGAACTTCTTTCTCATTTTTAGGCAGCAAAGGTAGCATGGACCTTGCAGTTACCGAAACTGTGAGTAACGGTATATAGGGCATCTTATCAACAAGCGTACTACATAAATACAAACAGACAAGAAGTAATATCGAGAAATTCAATTGAACACATGGCTAGTGTCTGAAATTAAAATTTAAATAAACATACTGTTACCTTCATAGCTGGACTATTTGTGTCAATCCATTATCCATCACACAGTCTGCTCATTGATAAGATGGCTGCTATCAGTTATTGTTTTAAAATCTTTTGTTAGTCTGTATAAATAATATACCCTATAAAGACTCGTTATGAATGGTTGTGATGAATTTTTGGTAAAGTATTTGCTCATAATATTAGTGTATAAAAAATAGAATGCAGAGAACATTTTCTCTGATCTTTATGTGGTTTACGGAGGAGATTTTACACATAATGTCCTGTGTGGTGTAAAATCTCCTCCGTAAACCACATGTCATAACATGGCATAAATGCCATTCTGGCATTATCTCAATGATAGTATAGTTATCACAGAAACATTTGAATTATGAGCGTCATATATTTACCAGTAGGCAAGTAGTTCTGGTAGTCTTCCCTATGTCACAGTGACTATTTAGTATATTTATTTTCCTTTCCACAAGTCAAAGAAAATAGTTTTTTGTTGTTAATTTGTTTGGCTTGTTGTACACATTGTATATTGTGAATAGAACTGTATCAAGGACAGCCCGCTCCCAAAAAACATTCTGATAAAAAGAAACTTTGTTTACAACAAAATGATATCTGAGTTTTTTTGTTGGACAATTTAGTATGCATATTTTCTAATTTCAGACAAATGTATACAGATCCTGAGGTCAACACAATAGCACTCAATAAACAGGTTTGCTTTATATTTAAACTATAAGCAACATTAACAGTGTTCAAAATTAGCACAAGTCGGCAATGCAGAGCAAGTCCTGCACTGGTTAAATGCTCTCTGGGCTGGCTCAAATTCATGATTTTGTATAGCTGGGCTTTTTCTTTCTCTTTGGTTCTACTTGCCAAAGGCCAGAAGAGCTAATGCCATGGCATTGTTTCTGTCGTCTGTGCCTGCGTCCATAAACAATTGCTTGTGATCATGCTACACTTTCCAGTATCCCAATCAAACTTTTACAGTAGTTAGATATCCATGAAAGCCTAGTCTCTTTCATAAAGCAGCAAGATCAGGCCATGTGTTGGATTATGGCCCTTGAAATGCTGCAGCCCTAGCAAAAGTATACTCTAAGGGAGACAATTGTACAAAAGAGCATATTTTTAAGTTGGGGCTCTTGTTTTGCAATTATTTTAAATTCTGCTGTGTAGATTCAAATGTAAAGTTACTCTGGTGAGTTATTCTCGTAGTTAAAACATTAATGTCAGCCTTTCACTCAAGAGGTTGTGTGGTCAAGCTTTATCCCAGTTATTCCACACTTTTTACACTCTTGTTCCCTTAAAAAGGCTTCAGTTGAGTCTAAGCCTGATGCTGTTTGAAACCCTATAATTTTGAGCCCAAATTCTAGCATTGCTGGTAAGTTCAGCATACAGCATATTTATCATCAGAATCACCAGTTTTATATGGAAATATAACTGTTTAAGCTCCGCATGAAATGCAATTTGTTTTTTATAAATGCAAATTAAATACCTGTTTCATCAGATAGAATAATAGTCATGATAACAACTATATCTGGGCACAATATCAGTTGCTCAAATAAGGCACCAGCAGCACATACCTACAGAGAATCTCAGATGGACATGACTCATTCCCTATTATCAACTAATGCTAGTTTTCTTTATCCAGGATACAGGGACAGAGCTGCTGGCTGGATGTGGCGATAACAATGTACATATCTGGGACATTGAATCTGGCAACCTCACTGTAAGTTGTAAACTGGCTCCATGTTTAGCAGACAGACTGAAGCATTTCAATTTCCGATTTCAGGATGTACGTAACTTACCACATGCCTAGACAGAATTTGGATAGGTATTTTGGACATTTTTCAGTTGGACATGAGATATTTTCTGTGTTATTTCCTTTAAAGGAACAATGTCACAAAACTAAGTGAAGGATGACCATATAAGGAGTTGGAATGTGTATGCAAAAGCCAATTATAAATCATTCAGTAGCTCAAGAAAGAAAGTGGGTTAAGAAAATGTTGTCTTTTTTCACATAATTGTCACACTTTCAAGCTTAAAACACGGGATGGGTTTTATAAGCATGTGTTCATGTATCCTTAATCTCTATGCCATCATCTTGCATTTATTTTTGTCACATTGCACAGCTCCTAAGAAATGAAATTTGTGAAAATTAAGTCCAGCTAAAAGATGTCTGAAACACGCATCAATTCTATGTTGGAGTACGATGAATTAACCATTTGGTATGACATGTACACGGTGTATCTTGCTGACTGAAGATAAAAGGTACCTAATTTAGAGGTTACGTTACATGTATATATGTATTTTTTAAATTTGTACCCATATGATTTACGAGAAAATACATTAAACTAAATTATACATGCAAAATAAAGATATTCTAAAAAAGTAATCTATAACTATGGCGTTGACACGTAGAAATTTTGGTCCTGGGTACCTGATCCTCAAATGACTCCCTAGCACCTGTATATTTATATACATTTTATGCAGCAGAATAAACACCACACAGAAAAGTAAATGTTTTTTCTTCTAAGTAACCTTGTTGCCTGAAATAAAAACAAAATTGTTTGAAAATTCTTTTATCGTTTGTCAAATGAAAATATAAAATGCCATTCCTCTTCATTCTATATACATAAAATACATTAAAAAATTGTATAATTCCATTGTATATTTTATTGCTGTATTAATCCGGTATTGGGTACTTTATAAATGCCTGTCTATTACACTATTACATTTTAACCAAGTTGAAATAAATTGAAATATGAAGTCGGTCTTCATTAAAAAATGCATGTAATGTAATGTGAATGTTTTTTACAGAGTACATTGAGCGGGCACAAGGACTACATACATTGCTTGTGCACAAAGAATGCTGGGCGGGAATGTGTGACCGCCTCTGAAGATGGTACTGTAAGGATCTGGGGTAAGCCATCACTAGATTAGTTCATAATGATTACGTTTAGTTACTTTGAAGACAGCTTTTTTGCTGAGAGCTACTTAATTTAAACACACAGCCCACATCAGGAAGGCACTTTGAAATAGGACTGTCCCCCTTTAGAAGTTTGCTTCCAAGTAGCATATTTTGCTTTCCTGGTTTTGGTTGTAAGTTTGTAAATTAGATAGCACTGTTAACCTGTGCTTATGAACCATCTCCAAGCACAGACTCACAAAAGTAAAATCTAAAAGAACTCATTTATACCAGATTCTTTTGGCAAACTATATGTGAATAAGTGTGAAACTTTCCAGTTTGATTATAAACAGCCCTTTTTACAGCCAATGTTTTGCTGCATAGAAAATATGTTTCACTCTTTGAGTAATAAGTCTGAATCCCAATTTTTGATTGTTTGTAAACATTGCCTTTGAAAGACCAAATGGGCGAGAAATATTTGTTTGAAACCACAAAAATATCTTTTTCTTCCTGATAGATTGCAGACAGGGAGGGGAGGCTGTACAAATCCTTGATCCGAGTTCCCATGAGGCAACTGCGAGACCAAGCCTGGGAAAGTGGGTCGCCTGTGTCACATGTGATGTCAATGAGGACTGGTTGGTATGTTATAGATAGGAAATGGTATTGATTTCATTTCAATCAAGTTAACTGTGAATGTAAATGGGGTGTGACTTCAATAATTCAAACAAGCTTTGACATTCACTCTGTGAATTTGTGATGTGACGAAATCACGAACATAAGCAAAATTTAGCAACTTACATAATTCAGTAGTGTCAATGCATTAAAAAGATTGGATAAATATTAGTTTATATAAAGGTAGTGTCAAAGAGGATATATGCAAACACTTGACTCAGGCTGTTGATATCATAGTGTAAAGGTAAAAGGATATTCAAACACTTGTGTAAATGTTCTCTCCAATTGCAGGTATGTGGAGGGGCCCCTCACCTGTCAGCCTGGCATCTCCGCTCCCTCAGTCCCATGACCACATACAACAGCCCAGGGGCCACACACAACTTCGCCATGTATCATGAAGATCTGGTAGGTAGTACTATTAGCCTCTTCATCCAGTGCAGTTTGAAACAACAGTTAAGTCAGTAACAGAAACAATAGTATAGTTATTATTTGAACTAACAGTTTAGTTAATGTCAGAACCAACAGTGTAGTTATTGTCAGAACCAACAGTCTAGTAATTGTCAGAATCAACAGTGTAGTTATTGTCAGAACCACCAGTGTAGTTATTGTCAGAACCAACAGTGTAGTTATTGTTAGAAACAACAGTGTAGTTATTGTCAGAATCAACAGTGTAGTTATTGTCAGAACCAACAGTGTAGTTATTGTCAGAAACATCAGTGTAGTTATTGTCAGAAACAACAGTGTAGTTATTGTCAGAATCAACAGTGTAGTTATTGTCAGAACCAACAGTGTAGTTATTGTCAGAACCAACAGTCTAGTAATTGTCAGAACCAACAGTGTAGTTATTGTCAGGACCAACAGTGTAGTTATTGTCAGCACCAACAGTGTAGTTATTGTCAGAACCAACAGTGTAGTTATTGTCAGAACCACCAGTGTAGTTATTGTCAGAACCAGCAGTGTAGTTATTGTCAGAACCACCAGTTTAGTTATTGTCAGAACCACCAGTGTAGTTATTGTCAGAAACAACAGTGTAGTTATTGTCAGAATCAACAGTGTAGTTATTGTCAGAACCAACAGTGTAGTTATTTTCAGAACCAACAGTGTAGTTATTGTCAGAAACATCAGTGTAGTTATTGTCAGAACCAACAGTGTAGTTATTGTCGGAACCAACAGTGTAGTTATAGTCAGAACCAACAGTGTAATTATTGTCAGAACCAACAGTCTAGTAATTGTCAGAACCAACATTGTAGTTATTGTCAGAACCAACAGTGTAGTTATTGTCAGAAACAATAGTGTAGTTATTGTCAGAAACAACAGTGAAGTTATTGTCAGAAACAACAGTGTAGTTATTGTCAGAAACACCAGTGTAGTTATTGTCAGAACCACTAGTGTAGTTATTGTCAGAACCAACAGTGTAGTTATTGTCAGAAACAACAGTGAAGTTATTGTCAGAACCAACAGTGTAGTTATTGTCAGAACCACCAGTGTAGTTATTGTCAGAACCACTAGTGTAGTTATTGTCTGAACCACCAGTTTAGTTATTGTCAGAACCACTAGTGTAGCTATTGTCAGAAACAACAGCCTAGTGACTGTCAGAAACAACAGTGTATTTATTGTCTGAACCAACAGTTTAGTTATTGTCAGAACCAGCAGTGTAGTTATTCTCAGAAACAACAGTGTAGTTATTGTCAGAAACAACAGTTTAGTTATTGTCAGAACAGAAACAACAGTTTAGTCATTGTCAGAAACAACAGTGTAGTTATTGTCAGAACCAACAGTTTAGTTATTGTCAGAATCAACAGTAAAGTTATTGTTTTGAATACCTCTTTGATCCAAACTCCACACAGCAGTTACTTCCCTTAGTCATTCTGTCACTGGGATCACTGCAGTCAAAGGGGTGTCTAAGCTGCTATGATGGGCTGTATTCAATATAGTTCTTATCTTTAGATATGCCTTAAAGATTTTATTTAGTCCATTGCCCATTTATTCTTACTTTCCAATCAAAACACAAGTTTTAACTCTTAAAGTTTTATTTCAGTTGGTTATTAAATACAGCCACTGAATTAAGCTTTTACCTTACAGCTATTATCAGGCGGCAGCAGCCCTTATGTGAACCATTGGTTTGTGAATGGTGACAGGAAATCTCAGGTGCCATGTTCTGCCACCAGCGTGTTCAGCGTTGCCATTAATTCAAAATCAGAATGTAACAAGGTAATGATATATTCCACTTTAGATGGGAACATTCAAACACTCTCCTCATTTAAATGTTGATATTCATCCTTGAATTTCAGAGAATAAAGTCGAATTTCAATGACCTTGATGCTTATTGTACACTGTGAGGCAATTGTTTGGGGTGCAAAATTATTCAGACTGCACAAATTGATATGTGCACAGTCATCGAAATTAGACTTTTGGATCAACAAGCCCGAAATATTATACTATTGCTTGGCATCAGATTTTTGAACAAGCCCTGCTATATAAAATTCAGAATTTGAGCAAGCCCGAAAGACATTTAACCAGTGCAGGGCTTGCGGGCTTGTGCTAATTTCGACCACTGTGTGCATTTAGCGGGATCAAACCAACAACCCCTTGCACTGAAAGGACACTTTACCAACATGTATTCGCTTTTTTAGTCTGAGAGTTTGAATATATATTAGTGATAGCTATATTGCTATAGCAAAATTTGTTAAAATAAATTAATGATACAAGAAATATTGTTTTGCTCTGATACTAAATTTGTAATGCTGTAAAGTATGTTATATTGGTATGGTCATTCAATGTTCAATGATGTTTCAGGTCCTCAGTGTAGCTGGTAGCAGTTCCAAGATCGACATTTGCACAAACTTTGGATACAAAGCATTTTCACTGGTTTTTGATGTCTGAAAGAAATAATCTTTGAATTTTACTAATACCTTGAAAAATTGTATTGATGAAAGAAGTTATTAGTCTTTGTAACAGTTGCATTTATATAGCATAAGATATAAAGCTTGCAATGCTTCAGTGTATGACATTATCAGAGGTTATAGTTTATCATTGTAACATGTATGAATGAAAAAAATGGAAAACCTATTCACGTATGGCCTACAGTTGATCAATCATGAAAAGTTGTCAAATATCGTCACATATGAACATCACATGTATATCACAGGGTATTCAGTGATTTTCAGCTGATGAACAAATGTTCATCCAATAATTTGTATTCATAGATTTAATAAATCTGAAAGAGTTTATTAAATATTCTTTTGAAATAATCTTTCCTTCTTGTCATAAATGTGTTAGATATTCATAAAAATTACCTTAATTTTGGGCCTGTCATAGCATGTATGTTCAAATTATTGTGGAAAAAATCCTGTTTGGTTATAACCAAATGTAGGAATAATTATAGTCACAGTTGTAGCTTTTCGCTTTGCATCAGATTTTGATCAAATTTCACACATTTGTTCAGCATCATGGGAAGGTGTGTCGCCCACAGCTTTCACCTTAAAAGGTCAACTTCAAATTTAGTGGTCATTTTGGAGCCCAATAGGGATTTCATATGAATATTTCTTGTCTTGGCTGTAACATTTGTAAATTTCCATCTGATTACGACCAAACTTCACAGAATTGTGGAACAGTATTGGAAGATGTATCACCATTTGTGGTCCCAGCTTAAAGGTCAAGGTTGCACTTGGTGGTCAGTGGAGCCCAGCAATAAAATGTATCTTAGGCTCTCAACTGTAATTTTAGTTAACCAAATTCCTCAGGTGCATATATCATTAGTAAATTTATATCTATTCAAATTACCTTTATATTATACAAATAGCTATCAGTCGTACAAGACCAAACTGGGAGCTTTTATCATGTTCCTGTGACAGCTTGTTTATCCAGAATAAAGCCGTATTATTAGCATGGCTTGTGCCCTTGATGTGGTGATAATTTCACCCTTATATATATATATATATTTATCTAAATACCATCAGTGTAGCAGATGGCAAGGGGTCAGACTCAATAGCGATGGGTGGTCAGACTCAAGGTGTTGGGTCAGACTGGAAAGAAATTTGTCAAACTCAAAGTCGATGAGTCAGATTTGAAGATGTTGAGTCAGACTCAAAGGAGATGGGACAAACTCAATAGCGATGGGTTAGACTCAAAGGAGATTTGAAGGTGTATGGTTATACTCAGGCGTTAGGTCAAATTGAAGGAGATGGGTCAAACTCGAAAGCGAAAGGTCAGACTCGAAGGCGTTGGATCAGACTGTAACGAGATGGGTCAAACTGGAAGTTGATGGGTCAGACTCAAAGGAGATGGGTCAGATTCAAAGGCATTGGGTCAGACTCCAAGGAGATAGGTCAGATTCAGTCAGACTTGAAGGCAATGGGTCGGACTTGAAGATGATAGGTCAGGCTCAAAGGGGTTGGGTCAGACTTGAAGGAGATAGGTCAGACTGGAGAGATGGGTCCAACTTGAAGGCAATGGGTCAGATTCGAAAGCGTGGAGATGGGTCAGACTCGGAAATTTAAAGGCATCGGCTCAGGCTCGGAAGTGATGGGTCAGACTGGAAGGAGATGGGTCAAATTGAAGGCGTTGGATCAGACTGGAAGGAGATGGGTTAAACTCGAAGGCAATGGGTTGGACTCAAAATGCAGACCAATATGCAATTTAGAAGCAACTGCATATTTTTATAGACATCTTCTCTGATTGAAAGCCAATAACAACAAATCAAAATTGTGAAATATATATTTATTATAAATACAAAATTATGAAATTTGTACAGAACAGTAATAATAATATAAAGATGATTAAATAATATCTGATAAATATAGCACAAATGAACCCAAGTGTAAAAATCATCAAAAATTGGCAATGTTTTTTCTCCCACTTTACATTTAAGATGATGTTTTATCACATGCTTTACTTTGTTTCCAGTTTAAAATATTTTATATATACATATATTTTTTTTGTATAACACATGAGTAATATAACATTACTATATTCCTTTTGGTCAGAAAATATATCACACATCGTCTTTGTACGCAAATTGAAAAAATTTTTTTTGTTAATTTGCAATATTTTAGCAAGTTGTTCATTTCTCATTTAGTTTTCATGATAAAAAATGATTTGAATGAAGTAGTATTTTCCATCTAAATCTTAATAGAAAACATGTTATTTCTTCTTGATTTGTTTTATACATTTTAAAGACCTTCAATACTTAAACTGACGTCAATCATTAAAGTATATTAAATTCATCCTATCTGATATGACGTCACAATTTGAACAAGCAAATTTCATTTAAAGTATAGTGTCTATGTTGGTATTCTCACTTGATATCATCTTATTATTCTTTCAATTTAAATTGAATTAAAATACTCAAATTTTAAAACAGGTAACATATAGATTTGCCCTTGTCCATCTGTCCACAAGTATAATGCAAACTTGAGACCTTGTCGGAATGTTTTGAGATGATGAAGTTGTGCACCCGGGGTTCAGTTTGCAGCTCTACATAGTAAGGGAGAGTTATGGCCCTTCAATTACCAAAAATTGGCATTTTCGAACTTCCAAAAATATATGACCTCGAGTCATTGAAACCTTAGGGTAATGTTGTTGGGGTGAATAGCAACAGTTCTTTTAACATTTCCTGTGTCATGTGAGGCAAGTCAGGGTATACGTGTCCAGTGGACACATTGGTTTTTTACCGGAAGAAGCATGATGTCATAAAAAGAATCTGACACTCTTCATGATATAATTCACTTTTTTTTTCAACTTGTCCAGGAATTATGTTTGTAATCTTGCAAAATACTTGATTG
The DNA here is from genome assembly GCF_026914265.1 of Mya arenaria. Classification (NCBI taxonomy): domain Eukaryota; kingdom Metazoa; phylum Mollusca; class Bivalvia; order Myida; family Myidae; genus Mya; species Mya arenaria. The sequence goes on along the minus strand of NC_069125.1, from coordinate 18,701,946 downwards.
TGAATTTTTTTTTAATAAACTTGTTGAACAAAATTATGTATTATACGACAAATCATGACGGATCATATGATATATCTGTTAACAAAATGATTGTGAAAAAATGCAAACCAACAATAAATGTAGCTTGTGCATAAAAGCAGATGTTGAAATGAAAACTTTAATATGGTAATAATGTTTCGACCCCAAAAAAGTAGCGATCATTGTATGGAAGTTCATATCATATAATAATATATCGGCAACAATTTATTACATGTTAAAATATACAATAACTTCATAATCAATATCATTAGTCTTTTCTCCATTGTCTGAGATTACCAACATCCTCAATATTTACCATTCCTACTTTGTTCAACAAAGGAATATATCTACATGCATGTGTTAGTCCAGGGTTATCATGTGACTATGGTTGTAAATCCCTTCATTTGTTTACCAGTTAAAAATAATTTTATCAGGGTAATTTGGCTTCATTTCAATGAACATAAGGGCGAAACTCAACAAATGGTGAGTCAAGCATGGTAAAACTTGCTACAAAAAAGCATTATTTCCAGCATTCAAGTGTTTTCACATCTATAACATCACCACGGTCATGACAATATCTCAATACCATGTTTTACATTCAAAAACAGACAGTTAAATATAAAAAACAAACTTATAATTTTAACAACAAAAAATGCTGCCTGCAGCATTGTGTTAGTTTAATTCAATTCAATGGTTTACATTGTGTAGAAATATCCAAATGCCCAGCACTTTAAAGATCAAAATGAAAATCGATGTATAAACAAGGTTCCATAATTAACAAGGTTCCATAATTATCTGCCTGTATAAATTTACTTCAATCAATCATAAACTCTATCGACCAACTAAAGAAATATCTATACAAAAGAATCACTGAGCAAAAACCAACACTGATCTGTTCTTGTTTTTTCAGTTGACTATTATAGAAGTCAAGATTGTGTGCTTTACTATACATGTGTACCAAGTTTCATTCCAATATCTTGAACAGTATTTAAGTAATGGTCAAGGTGAAAGCTTTTGCATGACAACTTGGTGGCTACTGCAATAGCTCAACTTTTTTTCTTAAAAAAACAACAAACAAATAAGCTTGGGGAACAAGTCTACCGTCATATGATAAAATTATAATAACCAAACAAAACATAGCTGTAACATAAAAATGAGGTTGCGAAACATGACTCACATATGAACTTGTTTTGAAGCTACACATAATGTAACTTTTAAGTGCGCTAAGCTTGCTGACATTCTCATAAACCTCTTACTATTGTAGTGTTATTCTAAACCTGTAAATTGTACATATATCCCTACTAAAGTAAACTAAAAATAGTCTAGACCTAGTGAACTAAAAGTAGCCCAGACTAAGAGAACTAAATGTAGTCCAGAATTAATGAACTAAAAGTAGTCCATAATTAATGAACTAAAAGTAGTCCAAACTTAATGAACTGAAAGAAGTCCAAAATTAATGAACTAAAAGTAGTCCAGAATTAATGAACTGAAATAAGTCCAAATTTAATGAACTAAAAGTAGTCCAAAATTAATGAACTGAAAGAAGTCCAGAACTAATGAACTAAAAGTAGTCCAGGATTAATGAACTAAAAGTAGTCCACTTGTACCCGTAGTGTCTAGGCAACATCTGTAATAATATATACATAGAAAAAGACTAGAATAAACTATGAGCCTTATTTCTAGCTATTCTTTTCTACAGTGTTGCAAATATGAAACTTTTAAGGTTGACCATATTAAACTCTGGCTAAATAAGATTGCACAGAAAAAATAAATGCTAATAAATACAATATAAATCAGTATTTTGATGATTAAACAAAGGATATTTTTTTGCATGAAACCACAAAAACGTGGTTAAAAAATAAGAAATTCTTGTGTGTGTGTTTTCTCACTCAATCTAACAAAATGTGATTACCTATTTACCACAGGAATAATCATAATTGTACACATCTACCACCAGAATAATCAAAGAAATATGACATATAAGAACTAGATACATGTACTATGATAATCTATAAGTAACAGTATTATTTACATAAGAAAATGTTTTAAACATGCCTTTTTATATTTTTGTGTAATGCTTGGTGGATTTATTTTAGTGACATGTGACCTGTTTGTTTGAATAATGCATTTGTCATTAACGTGGAATATTCAAGGTAAAAACCTATATTTATGTATAAACTCAAATGAATGCCTTATTCTTTGTTCAAATATATCATATGGCATTGGAAAAAGCATGATTTTCCCAAGCAGAATCATCTTATGAATTAAAGTTACAGAATCTGATGTCTATTTAATACAAACATTCTAGTTTTATTCGGAATATAAATGCATGCAGCACACTTGTATTTTATAAAGATCATCAGCTCATCATAACTTATGATATAATGTTTTTTTCTTTAATTTAAACATGTACAGAAATACTTTTCCATCCGCTCAATATAGGCATCGAGGGGCTGTTCTATAAAGGGGCAATTCCATCAAGAGGGCCATTCCTTCAAGGGGCTACTAAATGCACTAGTTTATACCTAATAGAGATAATCTTAAGGACTTGTGTTGAAAATTTCTCTTCGGAAGATTTTCATCAGCTGATTTAGGTTATATTTGCAATGCAATTGATTTAAAATTTCTAATATTAGCGGAAAAATCAAATCTTCGCAAAATGAAAGCAGTGTTCAGTATAATTTTTCAGCACATCATCACTGTAAACTATAACTCTGATGGGTAAAACAGTTTTGTCATCACCATCTGCTTATTTTGGCCATGTGTCAGAGATAGAATTGGAGCATCTCCCATGCTCCATTTTTGGGTGCGTAAACATTCCGTAATAGAGAGCAACCCACAGTATGGCACTTTGGCACAAAGATCTCGGAAATCTCGATCAGGTCGCGGAGTTTTCCTAAGCAACTGACGCGTGCAGACCTCGAGACTTCCAGCATGTCCAAGAATCAGGATGTTGCCTCCTGTAAAGAACATGTCATGTGTTTGATATACATGAAGAATATCACTTTTGTTACAAAAACCAACAAAAAAAAACCTTTACGCATAACAATAGCTATCAGTGCATGTACTGGGATATCATTATGTATAACGATTACAAAAACACAAGAAAATTTGCTAAGAATTCGATTTAATTGAAGGTAATTAGGTTTGAGAGATTTAAAGAATAACGTGGTAGGTTGATTTCACATAAGAATTGCTCCAGCTGAATTGTATAGAAGTATCAGAATTTTCAGTTTTCAGTTTTTCAAGTTTACCAACTTGTATATGTATTTAATGTATTTAATTGGTCTAAACCCCATTCACAAGAAAGCCAAAAATCATACCAAATTTAGATAACATGTATTGCCCTTGTGAGATAAGTCTATATATTTTAAAGATTAAAATATTAACTGCTCAGGACACAAGAAATTAATATTTTTCAAAGAACCTACCTTCTTGCTGATGTCGAATCACAATATTCCTTGATGTTTCACCGGAGCGCCGATAATAACCTTCTATATTCTCCTCCATATCGAATTTGGTTATCGGCACAAATGGCTTATATGACAAGTCCACATTGAACCCGTGGCTTTTTAATTCCGTTGGAGTGAAGAATTTCGGCAGCCCTAATTGGTACCATCCGAGCCACTCGAAGATCCCAGGCTCTACGTGCAGGGGAACTGTTGCCTGACCCATACCTGAAAACAGTAGAGCACTTGAAATAATAATTACATGAGACAATTTATAGAGATTTAATCTTTAAATTAAAGAGTTGTGTTCTATTATCACACGCATATTTAGTGAAAGAGTGCATGTTAAAAGGTAATCATTGCACATTTTTTACCATCTGTGTCATGTTCAGTTTTTTTAAACAATAAGGCAGCAGTAGAGTATAAAAGTATATGTTTATAACAACCAAGAAGAGGTCGTGCAGATTTTTAGAAAGAATTTCTCTACTCAAGATATTGTTCATGTAACATATGTATATGTTCTTATGGTATGCCTTTAAGTAACAGTTTTCTAGACAACATTTGGTATGGTATGATAATAATTTATTTATAAGCAATATGTCTCAACTTTTCAAATAGTGGCCAAAATTTCATACTACATATACTGTACTTATCTAAATAAGTATAACATTGAAAAAAGTGAATTTTCAAAAAATAATCATTGTTTCTCTTATTCTAGACTATTGCCTGTAATAAACGAAATTAATACACACAGTAGTGAGTACTGGTAAAAAATTATGACATCATATCCATTATGCCATTTAGCAAAAATTCGGCCAATTTCAAAAATCATTTAATTATTGACTTAAATAAATTATTAGCATGAAATAAAAATAGTGTTTCAGTGTGTGGTGGCAATATATTTTATCTCCTGAACACTAAACATAATTATTTCACAAAGCTAAAATACACAAATAAGCTATTGTTCTCCATATCATATTCGAAAGTTTTTCGAATATACTCAAGCAGTTCTCACTTTTAAGAACACTGGTGGCAGTCTGAACACATCGCAGGGACGGCGACACGTACACATGATCAAAGGTGATTCCCTTCGACTTCAATGCTTCACCTGAGAATAGAAACAGTGAATTATGACCTGCATAACTCTTAAAACAGTATTCAGTGTGTGTATACCACGTGATAAATTACGTCATATATATGCTAAGGCGGAAGGCAACATTTTGAAAGTTTAAATCAAAGACAACTTTTTGTTTACTACACCATTTTAAATAAAACAAAGGGCAGTCTAAGCCGCTTAAAGAGCCCCGCCTTCGTTTTATTACTGAAGTTTTATAAGCTGATTTATTTCATCAATCACTTCGACAAACCTTTTTCCTAAATAATGTTTTGACAGTGCTCCATAAACGGCCATATTGTGAAAAGGTTTGTCAAGTGCTTTAAGAAACTAAACTCTCAATCAAACTCTGGGAAAAACCCAAATGCGGGGCTCCGTAAGCTGCATAGACTGCGCTAAGTTTCATTTAAAATGGTAGAGAAATAGTGAAGTTAACTTTGTTTAAAGTCTTCATTCAAAGCAAAATACTGCCTTCCGACGTAGCATTTATGACATAATTTATAACGTGGTATACACACACTGAGTCTTTACTAGTCAGACCAATGAACAAGGTCAAGAAAGAACCTGTTATTGAAACAAACCTGATATATTCCATCCACAGAATGATGGCACCACCACAGTGCAATACAGTATCTCAACAGTTATAAGGATATTATCAATGTTTCTTACTTACAATTACAAACAAAAACTTATTCAATATGCTTTCTGCGTAAACAGGTCATAATAGTTGAAGCCCTGAATAATAAGTATTCGGTTTTCCCAAGATAATCCTCTGGTACACACAAACAAAATTGTACTATTCTAAAATACCAACAAAACTTCAAAAACAATAGAGTCAGTGATCTATTACATGAATTTCAATAGCTCAAATTTCACCTTTTTATTAGTAGCTGCATGGGAAAACCTGGTTATGTGAATTCTGGGTTACATCTATTAGAAATACATGTATGAAATAACTTACTTTAGTTTGCTTTAAATTGAATTGGGTTTAATCTTATTCATTTAATGCTAATATTCATAATTTGGTCATTTCAAAAACATTCTTAATATGTATGTGATTATTTAACAGTCTTTATGTAAAGAATTCATGTCTCCATGCTATCATTAATATTTAATAGCATACAAATACTCAATATGGTAAGCTGTATTAAATAACAACATATACCTGTCAGGTGTGCCTGGAAAGATCCAAGGGTAGTGAGGGGTGCGTCCTTTGCGTATTCATAATGAGTGCCCGCCCGCTTGGGCATAGATTTCGGCATGTTCAAATCTGATGGTCTGTAGTTACCTAGTGGGGCATCAATTAAAGATATGTTTTTATTGAAACTGGTACATGCATATTGTACGGTACATGATATAATTATTTATTTAGTTGATTTAATTGCTATTTGATTAATATTTTCACAGATAGAGTGTCAACATCTATTTTACAGCCATAATTAGACATTTTTAGCAATAAGAGACATTACATGACACATATTATTGCAAGTGTTATTCGCCTTACTAGACATGGTATCATTCTCACTGGTAAAGTGTATACCAAATTTTATAAGAATATCTTAAATGGTTATAATTCTAGTTTTGTTTTTTTTGCCTTTTATTTATGTAGTCGGTCAATAGCTATTCACAGCCTGTGTGTTCTCTGTTATGTCATACCGACTTAAAATAAAATTTGATTTCTCACTAGTAACATGTGAACCATTTCTTGAGTTATAGTAATGTTGAAGTTTTTGCATGACATTGTGAAACTAAAAAACTGCAATTAAGTCCCTTTGCCTCTACTAATTTGAATCTTCCTCCACCTCACCATCATCATCAAAGCAGAGGTCCACCCAACTCCTGCCAAACAAAAAATCCATCCTCTCCCCATGTCTCATCACCACCAGGGATCTCGGGATGCCCAGGTCCTGGGGTCTCACCTCCTTCCTCGGCACTGGTGACTTCTTCACCTCTTTGTTCACCTGAAACATAGAATTCTATAATTGAAACATGTGAAACAGGGGCTATTATAGACAAATTTCCTCTGTTCCCTAACACAATTTCAAGAGCAACAATTTCCACAAAACTGTAGGCAAAGGCTTCTTCTCCTAAGCCAAAGGATGTTCAAGGGCTACCAGGCTAATCCTTGGATAAGCTCAAAATGACCAGCATGTTCAAGGGCTACCACTCTAGTCGTAGGATAAGCTCAAAATGACCAGCATGTTCAAGGGTTACCACTTTAAGTATAGGATAAGCCCAAAATTATGAGCATGTTCAAGGGCTACCACTCTAGGCCTTGGATAAGCCCAAAATGATCAACATTTTCAAGGGCTACCACTTCATGTTTAGGATAAGCCCAAAATTATCAGATGTTCAAAGGGCTACCATGCTAAGCCTAGATAAGCCCAAAAAGTTCAGCATGTTCCAGGGCTACCACGCTAGGCCTAGGCAAACATTTCATGCTGTGTTCAATGGTCCCATTGAGGGATTGATAAAAGAAGCAACACGTAAAAATTATTTCGATGACAATAGTTATCAAAAGTCTGGAAACTCTACTTATCTTATGCAGTATTTGTAAAGGAGTCATTCTGCCGATGTGTTCAAACTTTTCAGAAAGTCTGTCAAATTGTCAATTACGACATGTACAGAAAAACACCTAACATTTATAAACGAAACTATCTGATAACTAAATTTAAATAAATTACAAATTATTGTTACGCTTTGTTTTTCATTAAAATTTTATCAACAGATTAAAGTGTGTGCTTTTTTTGTTATTTAACTTGTTATGTAAACAGATTTGTTAGTTAAAATATGTTCTTCATGAAACACTGCCCTAGTTTTTCATTATTGCAATGGTTAAATATCCTTTAAATATTCAACTTAATATTATTTAGCAGCAATAAGTAAAACATGAATTGAAGCAAAAATAACTGAATCAACATGTTTGATATCAGAATTGAATTGAATCAAACTTTAAGTGAATCGTTGCAGCTCTAGCTGTCACACAGACAAGTACCCCTTCACCAGACAAATTAGAAACCCATGGCGCGCCTGTCACACAGACAAGTACCCCTTCACCAGACAAATTAGAAACCCATGGCGCGCCTGTCACACAGACAAGTACCCCTTCACCAGACAAATTAGAAACCCATGGCGCGCCTGTCACACTGACAAGTACCCCTTCACCAGAAAAATTAGAAACCCATGGCGCGCCTGTCACACAGACAAGTACCCCTTCACCAGACAAATTAGAAACCCATGGCGCGCGTGTCACACAGACAAGTACCCCTTCACCAGACAAATTAGAAACCCATGGCGCGCCTGTCACACAGACAAGTACCCCTTCACCAGACAAATTAGAAACCCATGGCGCGCCTGTCACACAGACAAGTACCCCTTCACCAGACAAATTAGAAACCCATGGCGCGCCTGTCACACATACAAGTACAAGTACGCACCTTGGCATATGTCGGATCTGCCTTCCAGACTGCTTCATAGGTCTCCCCTGAAGCCTTAGGGGGTTTGGGCAAGGGCATGTGTGCATGGCTGTCCCCGTTACACACTGGGGAGGGTGTCTCCTTTTGTACCAACAACTCTGACCTGAAAAATAAAAAAAAATCTTTTAATTTATGCTGCATATCAGCATAGCTAGGTCATCAACACCAAGGCCCCTGGCTTCAGTAGCTTATTTCAATAAGCTATATTACATACTTATATTGAATTTTGATGAATGAAAACTGGTTTATTCTGATTATCATAAATCTCTTAAAGAAGTTAACATTACACAATTTATTGAAAACCATAAATATTGAGCTTAGCTTAATCCTTTTATAAGGGACTTAAGAAGTTTCGAGAAATCGGGGCCTGGTTATTATATCTATGAATTGAAAACCAGTTTAAAATCATAATTGGAAATATTCATAAAAGCAATTTTATGTTTTTTTATTTGTATAAAAGAATATCAAGCTGCATTTAAATGTTAATAAATGACTTAACAATGAATAAAAGGAATTATTTTACCATAGTTTTCTTATTATTTTACCATATTTTTCATATTTGTAAGTATTATTTTTAATGATAAAAGGTAATGTTAAGGGTTTCAGCTGAAATGTACAGAATACCATATAATTCATAACTTCATACTGCTGTTTAAATGCAGCCACAGAGAAATAATCAATTCCAAGATTGTAAACAATCAATTTTTGAAAATACTCGATCCTAGATAATTGCTTCAGATAACCACATGTACCACTGATTTTATACAATTTTAAGCAACACTCATTTTTTCAAACACACTTCCATAAGTCCATATTTCAAACTGCACTGGGTTGGTATTTATTAAACATATTAAGCCATTTCTTAATTTCTTATCTTAAGGAATCTGATCCACAATTATAATGTTAAATTTTGATGCCCGGTGTTCCAATGTAATTTTGATAACATCTGAACGGGCAATTTTTGACCACCTGATAAAATGTGTCCTTTTCAACCCTGTCACTTTCCTGCAGGACTTTTCTTTTTTTAACTAAGCTAAAACCCTACTTTATGTTCCTAATAAAAACTAATACTCACAATGTATCAGGGTTCTCAAAGGTTTCAGTTGAACAGTCTAAAATAGTAAAGGAGCCTACCAGCTTCTACTTATTCTACTTAAAATTCACTTATTTTTTTCAAATTTGAACCAGCCCAATTGCCATTTGAACCGTCCATTTTGACCAGCAACTGGTTCTTATTGATAAAACGGTGTTAACATGTTCCTGTAACTGTTACATGTAGCTTGTATGAACAGTAAAAGTTACTCAGGCTCTTAGGTAGGGTCCCTTGAAAAAGTAGGAGGAAAATAGGAGATTTTATTACATAACAGTAGAAGAAAGTAGCAGTTTTTTGCAACAATAAAATAGGAAAATAAGGTATTTAGAACACCAGCTTAAGGTCATTTTAAATTTCTTTCTTAAAAAAACATTTTTTAACATCTAATACCTATTTTGTCAAACATGTGAATGTACTAAGCACTGAATGAAAGTTTTAAGTAGTTGAAAAATTTATAGCCATCAGGCCATTTCAGGATGGTTTACGTTTACGTTTAAAAGTGATTTCAAGTGGTTGCTCTTTTCCTGCGTTATTGTGATGTCATTTGAAAAAATGTTTCCGGTTGCAGTCGGGGCGTTCTATTTACAGAATGGGTAAGAAAGGAATGCTTAAAGATTTTCTTAAATGAAATGAAGTATTTTTTCAACAATTTTTGAATGAAATAATGAACTATTGGTGTAAATATAGGGAATGAATTGCGCGGTTGATGTCATTATCGGGGATATGAACGCAATTGGGCTGGTCAAAGTATGCGTGGAGTCCTTTAGACTTCACACTCTTTGACCAGCCCAATTGCGTTCATAACCCGATAATGACATCAACCCCGCAATTCATTCCTTAAATAAGCGCGGCTTCGGACTCACAAGGTAATTGGTGAAGAAAATTAATGAAAAAAGATAAAAACTAATGTACATATTGGCATTTTTCACCAAAAGTAGGATAAATATTATAAATATTATTATTATAGAAGGTTTTAACAAGAAAAAGGAACAAAAAAGGAGGCCTTTTCAAAAATACAAATGCTGGAAAGCACGAGTTATTGGGACCGTCTTATCATGCAGCAAATCAATCATTTATTCTTGATGAAAATGGGAGGGATTTTGAAACAAAAAGTTTGGCTAGAAACATAACATTGGTTATATTTGAATTTGGAAGTTGTTATTTTAATTTGATTTCTGACACTTGCTAAGTGATTATCTGAAGATCTTCATCCCATGATATTTTGTTCTTCGCTCTGACATTGATAAGATGGAAACACTGTGTTAAAACAGAAAAGATTGCTGTCAATGTATGCTTGTACTTATACAATACAATATACATGACTGTGTAAAGTTAATGTCAACCATGGAAAAGACATACGCATGTAACGCCCAAGTCCACGTTTCTGAAGTCCGTTCAGTATATGGCCCCGGAAACATGCTCTGCCGCCCCGTCAGCCAAGACGTCCCAAAATACCACTGATCTGTGCTTCGTGTTGGCTCATTGGGGTCCATAAAAACATAGTCCCCAATTATAAGGTCAAGCTCATCCTCAAGCGTTGCATGGTAGGTTTTCTTCACTCTCCGTACCTTAATAAGTTAAAGGACATACTGAAAATTTATTTGTAAACAGCAAATTTGAAATAGCATACTTGTACACATTTTTAAAGCTTAAGAATAGGGATTTTATTTCTGCACATTGATATGGGATGTTATATTCAACTCAAGTAAATATTTGCAGAGCAAAATAAAAACTGACAAATACAAACACAACCTCCCAGATCAAAATACAGAGCCAATAACCCTTGTATTATATACGCTACTGGCATTTGGAAGGTATGTTATAACATGTTATATAACATTTTAAAAACCCAGTATTTTGTTTGAGGAAGTCATTTCATTTCAACTTATCACGATCATAGTTTACATTACATTGGCAGAGTGGAATATGGACATACACTACATGGAAAACTGACAAGCTTAGATTTTGTGATTTATTTTGCTTGTAGATTTATGATACAATAAATTACATTCACACTTAAACTTTTAAAGGGACACAATAAGGGTTCATGAATATAAAAAAAGCATAATCATGTTTAACTCATTTGACTTTAATGATCAAAACCGAAACAAGCTATATATGATTTGTGTACAGTTTATAAATATTAGCCTTAAAATAATATTAACAGCTACATGGCCACAAATTCCCCAGTTAAAAAACGCCAGAATAAATTATGGCTAATATTTTTTATTATCTGTACAAAAAAACATATGCTTATTTATGTTTTGATCATTTACGTCAAATGAATTAATGATGCATTAAAAAAAAAAAAAAATGCATCAACCTGTATTAAGCCCCTTTAAAGCTGCACTTTCACAGATTTACCATTTACAACTTTTTTATTTTTGTCTTGGAAAGAGCAAATTTTTGCGTAAATATCTGCAAACCAAAGATATAAGATTGCTGATAAAAAATCAGATCGTGGATTTTCATATTTCCATTCGAAAATTCATGATTTATGCTTAAACTGTTACTAACGGTTTAAGAAAAATGCATAAAACATCAATTTTTGAAATAAACTATAAAAATCTGCGATCTAATTTTTTGTCCGCAGTCTTATTTAGCTGGTTTCCTTGGATTTTCGCAAAAATTTGCTCGTACCAAGACAAAAAAATAAAAAGTTGTCAAAATGTTTTATCTGTGAGAGTGCAGCTTTAACACAAGCTTTCTGAAGAATATTAAGGCTCAAACTATACTACCTCACTTTTGCCAACCCTTGGGTCCCGGGAATACAAACGGACCTCCCACTGACATGCCGCATTAAGGTCGATCCCCCGAGCCTGCTGCATCAGCTCTTCATGGTACTCAGAAGAATACTGATAAGCCAATGTGATGTGAAGCTGTTTCTTCACTGGTTCAACATTGATTCCTGGGGGGTAGTAGATATTTTCCTCATGAAATATATACCTACATGTTCTTTAATATTCTAACAATGAAAATAATCTAAAGCCTAGATTCAGTGCAGTCTGATGTTAATTTGATTACTAATTGTCTAAAATAGGTAAGGGTAGAAATGTAAGTTCAACACTTCAAATTTCTTTAAAAAAAATAAATATTAAATGTTAACTAATTAAACAAGAGGGCCAATATGGCCAAATATCTCTCACATAATTGGACAAAAAGTTCCATAGTTATTGATCAGACAAAATTTTGGGCCTCTCGCTCCCGTACATTGCTAGTGAAACTCTGTGATAATCTTTTGAAATTGGACCAATGGTTTCTGAAGATTTTTTTTTCAAACTTATCCATATAGACATGGTGGCTATACTTTTTTATGAATCACAATGGGGTGAAGGACTCTGATATACAGTCCCCTAATGAAAATTCTGCAACCATTGACCTGACTTTTACAGATCAACATTGGGTGAAGGAATTTGATAGAGGATCATTTCTGTGAAATTATGTTAAAACTGCCATGAGCATTACTGATACACCAGCGGGAGTACTCACAAGCCATCTGAAGTACTTATAATTGGGAGTACTCATAAGCCAGCGTGAGTACTCACTAGCCAGCATGATATGTATTTGTTTTTAAACTTAATGCTAGGATAGGTTATTTTACAATTATAAATTCCATTTACGGGATTAAGTTTTATCTATATTCATACTAATAAGCATTTTAGGGTTAAAACACATCTGAGTATGTTTACAAAGCAACATAGTTGAAGTTTTTAACATTGTGAAACTGTCCAAACATGTAACAATTAATAGTTTAAATTCCTTCTACAAAACTTGGGTGTTTATTTATACAAACCAATTACCTAACAGACAAATATATTATTTTCCTACTTGTTTATAAATAATTACATTTTTCTTTCATTCAACTCCCCAATTATTCTTTTTTATTCGTTAACAAAGAAAAGCTAATACAATTTTAAGCCTTGATGTTGTTTTATAAAACTTCTATTACTGATATAAGGGTATATTCAGTTTTTTCAGAAAAAGTATAATTCTTTGTTTCTAAACTCACCATATTTCTTACACTCAGCACCAAACTTGCTGACAAGCTCTGTGAAGTATTTATAGCAGTTATCCTTGAGAAAACATCCTATGAAGTTGTTCTGGTTAAAGAAGTCCAGCTTGAGGGGGCCAGGGCATTCATCAAGGTATTCAGATATCATGTTCAGGGCCTTTTTTACCATGCCACATTTACTGTCCTCAACCTGTAAATTATGTATACATGTAATTCTCAGTTATATAACATTGTTCTGTACAATATGCAAGGATATTTTGTTCAGTACCCAGCTGGAATAAACAATGGCTTTTCAACTATGTCTTTTCCCTGCTAGATATGATGAATGATGCATAAATGATGATTTTTTATCAAATTCCCTAAAATATCAGTAGCAGGTTCTTGTGACATTAAAATTAATATGCCTTAGCTAAAATGAAGAGAATGGAATCTCAGAGACAAATCTATTTCCTTTCACTGAACCTAGATACATGTATGCTGATATTTCGTATGCACTCTATCTGCATCCGCTGCCTGCATAAGTAAACTATTATTGTCTGGTCTGTTCCTTGCAGACACATGGAATACTCTTTCCATTTTGAACTGCAGATGCACAGTTAAGATGCGGACTATGGATGTATAAAACGTGTACACATAATACATGATCACTTTGTTGTAATACCCCAGTGCTTTCAGTGCTTTGGTTTTTTAATTGATTTTTTTCTGAGATTTCTAGCTGTCGAAGAACAAGACATGTAAAGATCTGTTTTTAACTAGAGCTGTCACAGGAGTGACGAATACCCCCAAATGCCGCCTGGACACAGGAATGGAAAACCATTCCTTTGAAAAGAGGCCATAACTCCAAGGTTACTGCACACTGCATCTTCTTTTATCATGCATGTATTGTTTTATTTAAATCTGTTGAGTAATTTAGAAGTTACACTGCTGACAAGAAAAACTAGCTGATGCTCTAGCTGACTTCTTCTGGAATAAGACAAAACCATTTTTCTATTTTCGTAACAGTGCACAAAAACCTTTACTCCACTTGCTTCATTTTCAATCACAAGCATTGTCTTCACAGAGGCTGCCTATACAGCAAGTTTCATCACAATATCTCATGCCCAATTAAAGTTATGAAGCAGAAACCATTTTTCTATTTTTAGTAACAGTGACCTTGACCTTGGCCCCACCAGCCCCAATATCGAACTTGACCTGTATCTTCTGATGTTACACCTGTGTACCAAAAAATGTTCAAATCTGTCAAGCCTTTCATGAGTTATCGTCCGGAAACCGTTTTTCTATTTTTAGTAACAGTGACCTTGACCCCACCAGTCCCAATATCGAACTTGATCTGTATCTTCTGATGTTACATCTGTGTACCAAAAATTGTTCAAATCCGTTTAGCCTTTCATGAGTTATCGTCCGGAAACCGTTTTTCTTCTTTTAGTAACAGTGACCTTGGCCTTGGCCCCACCAGCCCCAATATCGAACTTGACCTGTATCTTCTGATGTTACACCTGTGTACCAAAAAATGTTCAAATCTGTCAAGCCTTTCATGAGTTATTGTCCGGAAACCATTTTTTTATTTTTAGTAACAGTGACCTTGACCCCACCAGTCCCAATATCGAACTTGATCTGTATCTTCTGATGTTACACCTATGTATCAAAAATTGTTCAAATCCGTTTAGCCTTTCATGAGTTATCGTCCGGAAACCGTTTTTCTATTTTTAGTAACAGTGACCTTGACCTTGGCCCCACCAGCCCCAATATCGAACTTGACCTGTATCTTCTGATGTTACACCTGTGTACCAAATTTTTTTCAAATCTGTCTAGCCTTTCATGAGTTATCGTCCGGAAACCATGAAAACCGACCGACCGACCGACCAACAGACCGACCGACCGACAAGCTCACTCACTTGATCTGTATCTTCGGATGTTACACCTGTGTACCAAAAATTGTTCAAATCCGTCTAGCCTTTCATGAGTTATCGTCCGGAAACCGTTTTCTTTTTTTAGTAACAGTGACCTTGACCTTGACCCACCGACAGACGTTCAAATCCGTTTAGCCTTTCATGAGTTATCGTCCGGAAACCATTTTTCTTTTTTTAGTAACAGTGACCTTGACCTTGGCCCCACCAGCCCCAATATCGAACTTGACCTGTATCTTCTGATGTAACACCTGTGTACCAAAAAAATTTCAAACCTGTCAAGCCTTTCATGATGCATCGTCCGGAAACCGTTTTTCTATTTTTAGTAACAGTGACCTTGACTTTGGCCCCACCAGCCCCAATATCGAACTTGACCTGTATCTTCTGATGTTACACCTGTGTACCAAATTTTTTTTAAATCTGTCTAGCATTTCATGAGTTATCTTCCGGTAACCATGAAAACCGACCGACCGACCGACAGACCGACGAACAAGCTCACTAACTTGATCTGTACCTTCTGATGTTACACCTGTGTACCAAAAATTGTTCAAATCCGTTTAGCCTTTCATGAGTTATCGTCCGGAAACCGTTTTTCTTTTTTTAGTAACAGTGACCTTGACCTTGGCCCCACCAGCCCAAATATCTAACTTGACCTGTATCTTCTGATGTTACACCTGTGTACCAAATTTTTTTAAATCTGTCAAGCCTTTCATGAGTTATCGTCTGGAAACCGTTTTTCTATTTTAGTAACAGTGACCTTGACCTTGGCCCCACAAGCCCCAATATCAAACTTGACCTGTATCTTCTGATGTTACACCTGTGTACCAAAATTTTTTTAAATGTGTCTAGCCTTTCATGAGTTATCGTCCGGAAACCATGAAAACCGACAGACAGACCGACCGACCGACAGAGAGACCGACCGACCGACCTACCGACCGACCGACCGACTGACAAGCTCACTCCTATATACCCCCTCAAACTTCGTTAGTGGGGGTATAACAAGGAACAAGGAAAGACTCATGGATTGGCTGTATTTCACCCACCAATGATTCAAATATTTAAAATCAGGGCATACTTGTCAGGGCATACTTGTCAGGGCATACTTGTCAATATGTTTTGTCAGGGCCTCATCACACTGGTCTAAAGTTATAAGCAGTGTGTGTACAATTTTATTGTTATAAACACAAGGTATATATAACTTGTGTTTATAACAATAAAATTGTACACACACTGCTTATAACTTTAGACCAGTGATTTGATTGACCTGGTAGCTGAAAGGCTGAAACCATTTCAGTGATAAGGTGGGGGGCACTTAAGGCCCCTAATGGGGATCAAAGGGGTGAAGCACCATGTTGACAGAGATGTGATTGACGTGGCAGCCGAATGGCTAAAACCATTTCAGTGATGGGTTTGGATGGCGATTCTAAGGTCTCCTAAGGGGTTAAAGGGGGCTAAGCGCCCTGCTACAGAAAAAAAAACGTGATATTTAGAAACTCTTTTTAGGGCTCTCCTGACTTGAATTTGAAGCAAACTCTGGTGTCAATACCTACAACAAATATGTTAAAACCCAAAGCAGCCATTATTTTTTTGTCCCATTAGATCCACAAAAATCTGCAAATCCACGGACAAATAAAGTCTCTGATTGATACACTTACAGTAAAGAATGGACACAAGGTTATGTGTGGGAAGTAGGTATGTGCGCCGTTCCAACCACATAGTTTCTGTGACCTCTCCCAAAAGGTCATCAACTGCTCCTGCAGTGGGCCAACAGGACACAGATATAGGATGTACTGTCTGGGGGCAGAAACGTCCAGCTCAGGGTCGTTGACATGAGATAACAGCCTGATAAAAATGAATAGAAACAATGCAAAATGATGGTAAGAAATGCTCAATTAAAGGGACTAGACACCAGTTGGTCCCTAAATTGGCAAATACAGTATTTTCTCAAAACAAGCCTAGTATTGTCAATATGAGCTAGTATGAGGCCGAAAATAGATCAATTTACATGAGTAAAAGAATATTTCCTGGCTGTCTCAGCTGAGTTTACCTGTTCAAAAATAGCGCATAATGGTTTCCCAATTTATAGTGAGTATATTTAGCATGTGAAAGTCACATGATTAGTACAGATATATATACCGACGTTATTTTAAATTTACTGGTTTTTACATGTAATTTTTTTTTACATGAGACATAAGCGATGTGATATACATCAGTAAGTAAGATCCATTGAGTTATACATAACGATATCAATTTTATGTTATTTTTTTATAATAAGGGTTTTTTCTTGCAATTGTATCATCTGGTGTCTAGTCTCTATAACACACTCATTATTTATCATTCAGTGGCCTCATCAAGTATTATGCTATTTTTTTTATTTGATATACTATGCAGTGAATCACGAATCAAACTTTAAATAGTCTTTAACAGGATTTCTAACAGGAAGTCATGATGATTTAACACCCAATACTGAAACATTATATCAAGGAAGTTATCTTATAATACAGTGGTATTCTTTAATAAATTACATAGGAAGTGTGTCCTTCTGTTTTCTATTTACATCCTATTATACATGTACATGTCATACAAAAAGAATCATGTTTTTTTATTATCAGACCACTGACTTCATGTGAGAAACCAAAACATTAGTAATTAACATGAACAATGAACTAGACCGTGAAATTAGCATTACAGTGACAATGACAAATACAAACAATTCAATATATGAGACATAGTAGTTAGTCACTTCTTAAAGGCAGCCATAAATAATTATGTAAAAAGATACTTATTCGATGAAATTGTATGAAGTATCACGAAAGAAAAAGTCTTATTCAAAATTGGCCAAATCCCATCGAGTTTAGAAATGGGGGTTTTCAATTTCAGTTTAATATCAAAAGGATCTATTTTTAGATGTATTTGGTACAAGAAAATACAGTTAAAGTTGCATTTACATTCTAAATTCATAATGTTTCAATGTTATTTCAACAAAATATTATATAAATGACTCATGTCAGAGTGGACTTAATCATTTTTATGATATATAATTATAAGTTATACGTATAAAACAAGAGCCCATATGTATTCTCTATATACCTACTTCCTTCAAGTCAATTGAAAAGTTTTTCAGATATCTTACGTTTCTTTTAAATAAAGGGATTAAAAAAAGTTGAGTATTTAGCCTACTGCCCAGAATGTACAATGTTTGTGCATTCAGGCTTGTTGTTGAGTTTAAAAAGGTCTGCCCGCGTCCTATAATACTGGTAGCCACATTACGGCTTAACACTGCACAGTCACATCCCAAAGTGTGACTGCTTAAACAAAAAATTTGAAACCAAAGGGGGAGTTTTGCTTTCAGGGTTGTACCCTGGTTTAGTTCATTTCCCCAAACATCAGGAATGAATGGATAGAAATCATATGTTAGCATTACCAATCAGAGGCCAGTTGCAGATCTCTGTCTCCTGTTGCTGCCAAAGCTTTTTCTCTGAAAGAACAAGTAAAATATTATTATAATAAACTGATAACTTGTAATACAGTGATTTTTTTTAATTATTTGTACCACCTGTGCCTTGCAAATTGGGAAAAAGTTTACTTTGGTAAAAATACAAATCAAGTCAAAATATCTAATATCATGGCAAGTATAAATGTTTCGAAATTTAAATGCATACATTATGCTGTGAAACAGTTCGTCTTGTCAATTTTTTGTTTATTTTACAAGAAATTAATTAACGTAATCTGCGTTTATCAAATTAAAAAAATATCATAATATTTTGGAGGAAAATGGACATTTTATGCAAAGGGAAACAGCATTTGAAGGCATTAAATTGCATCAAACAAATCACTGTAATGCCATGATAATATTAAATGACTGGAACATTTTTCATGGTGTGTTTGTATGTTCATCATCTTGTATATCTAATTCTAAGTCTAAGGTATGTTGAAAAATAGCTAATGTTTCTTGTTATCATATGTATACCCGCTTTAATTAAGGATTCTTGTATATTGTAATTTCATCTAAATGTATCTTTTAAGCACATAAGAATTTGGAGGATTGAACTCTGGACCCGTGCTTACAATTCAGTTGCCAACTGCTAATTCCCTTATGGTTTTAGTCCTACCCAACATATGATAAGATTTATTTTAAGGCAATAATTTCGGTCCAAAAAACATGAGCGAATCATTTAAAATGATTTTTGAGTGTGAGATTTGCTACCTGTTACATTCAGATCAGATAAGTGGACAACATTGATCAATGATACAATGTCATACAACCAAGATTATTTTCATTACAACCATGGTGGTCTGAGCAAAGGTGAGCAAATAAGGTCCTAAATAAAACTCTTGCAAAAAAAATCAAATCATATGTACCCTGAAACATAAACTTGAACTAGAAAAACACAGCCATTGGTAAAACATACAATTTGATTGAGTACCAATCACCTGAAACTGAAACCTGTGTAAAGTGTTTAAACATGTGTAGTGGAGGTTGTAAATTAAGGATCGGGCATTCATGCTCAATATGACAGATAGAACAGGCTTTTATCTCCATGGCGGTACAAACATCCTTATTAAGCTATTGCGCACAAAAACTGACTAAAAAAAATAGCATTAGTAATAAAGCAGAGTTGCATCACTTTACAAGTACTGAAGTCTCGAAGTCATAATCAATAAAAAGATCATAACCTGATGAAATCATATTAATTTTAACACTCAAACTCATTGACCTCTTTAATTATATAGACACACAAAGTCTTAGCAATATAATAAAATATTCTGCAATTTTGCACGCCATTTACAATTTTTGTCATACCAGATCCTTTAATTTAACTGATCCTTTGAATTAAAATTATTTTTTACATGTATGTTGATATGATTAAGTATTTGTGGGCCGATTTTTGGCAATAGTTGATTTTTGTCTTCGCAGGCTGAAAGTCAATGATTGTCGAAAAGCATTTTTCCAACATCAATTATACAATATGTAATAATATTTCATTGTTTTGTTGATAATTACATAAATAATTCACTTCTTTATTTCATTTTATTCTTCAGCAATAAAATAAGTGTGATTTTATTTACCAGTACATACAAACTAGATGTGAAATGACACAAAATGTATTCTTTAAAAGTTTTTGATATATATTATCGATTTATCCTATTCATTATTTAGTCTGTCTGGCAGTTCAATCAATATAAATGAAAATCCAGTCGATTGCCCATCATTATTTATTTATCAAGCCCAAATTAAAGTGACACTCTTATACAAAATCATTACATACACATGTATAACAAACATCAATTTTAACTGATAAACCTTTAACTACTTATTTAATTAGATAATGCATTTATGGAAAACATTAATTACTGATAATGTAACGTTTCTTCCCTAGCTAGCTCGGACATGCTACCTTAAATTAAACTATAAACCTATTCTCGGACTGCATTGTCCCAAAAATTAAATATGAAATCAGTAATATATACACGTGATTAACAATGATTGCTTACAAAACCAATGATTGGAGAAATAATTATTATGATTCAAGAATCAATGTTTAATTATCCCAAAACAAAGAACGCACAAACAGAGACACTACAACACATACTCTATTACTTCAAACAGGACCAGCATACAAAACGCTTATAAACCAATCACAATATATCAGCAAAACCTGCAGTCCTAAGTGTATAGCTTTTACGGGGAATCAAACCATTGACCCTGTTCCGTCTGTATCGCAATGATCCAGGCTTACTAAGAGGCCAAAAAGAAACCCCACGGATGTCCGAACCTAGAAACTAGAAGCTGTAGCGCAATGCTTCACTTTAGTTCTCCTAGCCTCCAATAGTTCAGAACCCGCCCTCAACAGTACAAAAAGATACTTTAAGGCTTCCCTATATATTAACGTGATGTTCTCCAATCAGCGTCGAGACACGAACTGACTATTTCTATGCCTTTCGCTTCTTATATATACCTTAAAATCATGTGACAAAACGGAATTATCCATTTTAACAAACCCTATGACGAAACCATTATATATAACTTACATTACAGAGTAGGGGTGTCAAGTTTATCAATCTTTAGAAAAAGTAGAAAACTATTAAGAATATAACTTCTTTCGTATCAATTTATGATTTACTAGCTAAATTTAGACATTTAACACTAAAACCATAACATAAGTATTAAATACACGAAATCATTCTAAAGAAGTAATAGCGATAAAGCGAAAATCAAATACTTCATAAATTTCACTAAAACCGAAATGTTTATTGTCCGGGCTCCGGACTACATGATTCCAGGAACAATACAAAAACAAGATTGTAACCGAGTATTTAATAGCGGAAAGCGCAAAAATATTAAATGATTGGTGAATGCTAAAAGATTTACTGTGGTCTACTATAGTATCATAAGGTTGAAACACCGTGTTTTATGCTCATTTCTTTCAAATTAAACGTCACTTCATAAGAACCATTGTTTTTCGACATTTATTCATTTTTTTTGGTATATTAAAGCAATATTATTAGTTGTGGTAAATCTTATCTGGGAGTAAAAGTGCATCTTTAATAGATGTTCAAAACTGGATTCTTCTACTCCCTAAACATCTACATAGGCTTGTGAAAAAACAGGGTAAGTTTTAAAAAAGTATTGAAACTGTAATTAGTTAAGTATTTCATGCTTTAAATGGATTATAAAATTGTTATTTTTATGTTGAACCATGTAACTGCAAAAGTAATTTCACAAAATAGGCATTAAATCCATAAAAAAACAGGTTTCACCTCTTACATTGAATTCATTAAACAAAAGCTACTAATGACAAAAGTTTTGCATAGGTCCCACATATGTGAACTGTATATGCCCTTCATGTTTATATATATTATATACTGTTATGTTTTGACAGAAAGGAATAAAACAAACCTTAAAATCATAATTGTTTGTTGGATAAGTTGGATTTTCGTGTAAGGTAATAATATCAAATAACATATAAGATTAATTAATCTTGTTTTAATGCTTTTTTTATAGATATATTTTTGTATAATATGCCTTAATCCGGAATCCCAATCAGAATAACTGGCCAAAAATGGCGACAAAATATTTTCTACATATAAAATATCATAAAATCTAAAAAGGTATTAAAATTACATTTCTAATGATGCAAAGTTTATAACTAGTACTTTAATTTTAAGCTTGACAAATATAAATTGATAAAGCAGTTGTGTATTGGTTATTTAAATGGCTGCCTAAAGTTCCTGGTCACGGACACGGGTGTTTTCAAATTCAAATGCTAATAATAAAAGCCTAATTTCCTTTGTTTATGTATGGGAATTAATTTGATATTGACCAATCAGAGAAAATAATAAGCTGTTTAATGTTGTTTGCTGCTTTTTTTCTACGCAAGAAATAACACACCTGCAGATCATCAAAGTTGGCCTCATTTTCTGCAAAAAATATCACTAAGCAGCAAATAACTTCAAAAACTATTAACATTTTCCTATAAAATGATGGTTTTACATTTTATTTTGAATAAAAATGACAATCGCATGTCGGTTCAAAGTTCATAGGTCACATGGCTGAGGTCGTAAAAGCAAAAAACATGCCGCCGCCATATTAATTGTACATCCGTGTTTACCAAAATAGGCTCACAGCTGACTTCAGAGACCTATGACCCAAAAATAAATTGATTGTTTTGAGCAATTTTCATCAAATACTAGATTCAAACAATATTTCCAAATGAACGAATCATTTATCAATCTTTTTTAATGGTATGTTATTTTTATAAACGTTGTATGGATTGAAATGATTAATACACTTGGTCATGTAAAATTAATTGACATAGCGTCATGGAAGAGTGACTATAATTTCGGACAAAACTGATTCAGCGATGAATTTTCTTTGGAAGTTTATTGTGTTTTAACAGATGTCATGACATAAATTATAGTTAGTTTTAGCAAGTTCTGTTTTTGTCAGTTCTAAATTATAAGTAAGATGATATGGGTAAGTGACTGAGTGAAATCCATAATGAATAAACGGGCTATTTGAGTTGCCTGATGAATTAACTTCCTTTCTAAATTATAGTATTGTCATAATAATTTATTTCATAACAAGCTTACATTTCAAAGTGCTTTTTAAGTATCTTTTAGTTGTTCTTTGTAGCTCTAAGTCGTTCTAGGAAGCTCTTAGTAGTTTGTTGTAGCTTTTATCAGGACCTCACTACACATGTACATCAGATAATTCTATTATACATTTATGTACCATTGCAGGTACCACAGCAACTTTGAATTCATTGATGCATCAAATAAAATGTATTGTCTGTGAAAATTTATTCCTGCTACGAATGACGTGTATCATCAAATTATTGGAGTATTTTGAAGATGGATTTTCTCTTGAAAACGTGATTAAAAATAGGAATTAATTTAATAAATAACGAAATTCGATCAAAAAATGAAGAAAACTTACGCCCTTGATTTTGAAAATCCCATCTGTTGTAAGATATCTTTTGATGACTTGATATCCTCCCTTCGTATTGTACTTGATTGCCGTCTTCGTGGTGGAGGAGTTCTATCCATTTTTCTGGGTGTTTTAAAGAATATTATTATTAAACAACTAGGAAGCAAATGATGACAGTTTAATGTTCTTCTTTTGAAGAGTAGCGATTATCGCTTTTATCCCAAAGAAAATCTCACGGAAAGGTCTGATATTCGACATTCGGAGCTCCTCGGCCATTTTATCGAAAACAAGGAGGAGTTCCGAATGGATATTCGACTGCTTTAATCAAAGGGGGTTGTCGCGGTGCCAGGACTCTATATTAGGTTCAGTTGTGACCAAAACTAGGTCCAGACCGAAAAAAAATGTGACCACCCTTATATATATATATGGTCCTGGCACCTTGACAACCCCCTTTGGCTTTAATCGCACGTCCAGTGGGCAACAGGCATTATTTCCAAAACATAGTGTGCATTATACAATTAGTTTTAAGTAAGAATTATTCCATAACATTGCGGAAATATATAATCAGAAAAAGTAGTAGTTCAGTAGTAATGCTGTTGATCAATTAAGTAAAACGTATTGCCAAAAAGTGAATGAACTTTTAATGTTCAAGAGCACATATATTATGATATAACCAATTTTTTATCATATGGGTGTGAAGAGTGGGGTATTGAAAATATTTAGATTATTGAACAATTTGAATTGCACCTCTGTTGCAGATTCTAGAAACAGACTATACTTTATATCTTTATCTCTTTGTATGCTGAGTATTCCTGGTCTGTTGGTGTACAATGCTTAGCGTAGTTCATAATAAATAGTTAGAGCACACTTATGTTCCTTATTTATTAAATCACATTAGTGAACATTGAACACACGCACACTATAACAAAGGAAAACAAAACACCTCTATAAATGTATTAAACTAATCCCGAGTTCACCGAATTGTATGATTGTTGGTGAGCTAGGTTTACTGACACCGGCGATTGCATTACATAAATATCTGTCAAGCGTAAAAAAACGTATACCTTTGGAGAATGATTTTGATGCCAAAGATAACAAAATAAGTAAGTAATTACATGTCTAATGCTGGCTCTGTTAATTGTTCTTGGATTGAGTATATTAAATCCTCACTTGATAGTCTTGGAATACTTCACATCTCAAAAGTTGTCAGTATACATATACATACATGTACATCATTTTAAATCTTTGTAAAAATCCTGGATTAATGATCAGTTTTTACAAAACATAATCAATGCCATTCTTAATTAATTAATTTAGTTCAAAGATTTTCATAACTATGAGTCACAAATTACCAGTAGAAATAGGGCGAATTTTTAATATTGTAATAAATCACCGTTCATTATATATATGTTATAACGGCTTGTTGAGTGATGAATATCAGCATAGCATGGTACTAACATTATAATAATATGACAATGAATGAAAAAATAATGCTCAATTCTATGTTATAATGCATAAATGTGTACAAATTTGAAATGATGACGAACAGAGAGAAGTGTACTTGTAAAAATATGTTTTCGTAAAATTATTTTGGCTATAACACTTCACTTTGTATCATGATCCACTCAAGTTTATGGTTAACCTAGTTATTTTACGAGTAATTGTTTTACTTGTTGTTTGTTTTATTAATAAGCCGCCATTTAAAAAAGTTCACTCACTTCGATCACTAAAGTGACACTCTTATTCAAAATCAATACATACACATGTATAACAAACATCAATTTTGACTGATAAATCTTTAACTACTTATTAAATAATGCATTTATGGAAAATATTAATGACTGATAACAAGATTGTAACCGTGTACGTATTTAATATCAGAAACCACAAAACATATTAAATGATTGGTTAATGCTAAAAGATTTGCTGTATTCTGCTACAGTCTCATAAGGTAGAAATACCGTGTTTTATGCTCATTTCTTTCAAATTAAACTCAGTATCCTTCTTTAGAAACATTGATTTCAACATTAATTCATCTTTTTTGGAATATTAAAACAATATTATTAATTGTGGTAAATCTTTTTTGGGAGTAAGAGTGCATCATTAAGTTTTCAAATGTACCTTATCTTTTCAATGAGATCACCCCATTTGGAATTGACCGATGATTTTATTTTATCCATTTTCAACTATTTTGAAATTATCCTTTAACTAAATTACATATCCATTTTTCAACCGAACATAAAGTAACGACATCATGTCATTTCCCGTCTAAGCTCAAAACAGGATCTCAAATACAAGTGCGCAACAAATTGTAATTCCGCAATGTTATGGAGAGAAAAAAATATGTCCTGCATTTTATTAGTGCCGGAATAAAGTCATTACATCAACGCACTTGTTTATGAATATGTGCGCATTGATTGTTTATGCATAATTCAGATATCGTTCGCGCATTGAGTATAATATATGTTTTTGCTATTTATATTCATTAAACTCGGTATTCTTTTCTCCATGCTCGGTGTACATCTTTTTCTTACTTTGTAAATGCTAGGAGTGGCCACAGAAAACAGCGGTCTTCATTAGCGGTTTTAGACGGTGGCGCATCCGGTGAGCGCCCCCTCTAAAATTGTCCAAGTTTACTATGTATTCGAGAAAACAATATGAAAGTATGCACTTGAATGCATTATTTCAAAAAAGTATGGCTCAGTCTTTGCTTGGAGACGACTTCAAGCCCCAATTTACCCATTACAACCGTGAATTGTTCGTTGGGCAGAGGCGTACTATCATAGTTGCTCTCCCAAACCGTGGCCCATCTATCGCGAAATCCTGAACCAGCCCCTGCTCTTTTAGAATGTACCTCCCCCGCCTTTAACTTTAATATTTATGGTTTGTCCTAGGCACTTATTGAAAAGATTTTGAGGAATTTACTTAAAACATCACATACTTTATTCTGGTAAACGAGTACACTTTCGTCGTGTTCTGGTAAACGAGTACAGCCGGGGAAATGGGCCGTGTTTTTACCTTTCAGGTGGCCCCGCAGTGCCGCGTGAATGCGGTGGTTTTGTCTTCGCTTTAAATATAGCGGGGAACGTACCTTACCTAGGGTCCCTGGGGTGCGGGGGCATTTGCGGAGATTTTACCATCTGTTCGTCCCCGCAGGACAGGGATTTTAGCCGGGGTTGGCTGGACCGAAAGTCAAAGTCTCCGCTATTCTTCGGACCTGGGGGGGGGGGGGGGGCGTGGTTACAAATGACTGGTGCATTACCTTATGCTTGACAGCTCAAACATAAATACGAAGCTATATCATCTTTCAAAAATCTTGTTGAACTATCGCGATAAAATCAAGTGTATAATGTAAATAAATAAGCGTTTTTCACCATCACTGACCGATATTGCCACTTATGACTTACTTTAAGTTTATTTTCAATACTATATATTTCTTACAATACCGAGAATAAGGGATAATGATGTATGTTTATATGTTTTTGTTTCTGTTGTTTAATTCTTTCTTTTACTTGAAAGAAAACAAGTTTGATTGTTGTTGTTTTGTAGTTATTTTTCTTCAAATTTTGCTGGTTTTTTCCTCCTCACCCACGCCCGCCATCAGTGAAGGACATATTATAAAGGATCGAGAGAAAGAAAATAAACTGAAATTGTATCAATATGTAATAATATACGAGAAGAAAATGCGAATTAAAGACTGAGTAAAATGCAATGTCTAAAAAAATTGTAACCCAAAAGAACAAAAGGCCTCCACCCCTTCCTAAATAAATTTCTTAAGACCAAGAAAAGACAGCCAACCCACCGAACCACCCATCCCGCTCAAGACTAGCATACCCTTCCTTAATGTAACTGCCCCTCCATCCGACATGACCCCATCCTCCCCATAAACAAACCACTACCACCACCCCACCCCCTTCCCGAATGGGCTCCAATAAAACCCAATCTAAAAACACCTCCCCACTCACTATAGAATGACTGTATTATGTAAGTGCTTCATCCAGATGCCAAAACCCCGAAGCTCCGAGCCAAGCGGCCGGTTCGTAGTGGCCGTCTGCTGGCTGACAGATCGGCGACCCCGACCGCGAGATCAAGAGTTTCGAGTGCTTGGTCAGAAATTAATGAATATAATAGCCCTCTCCCTCCTAAAATATCAAAATACCCCCAGGATATCCCTATCAGTAAACTTATATTAAAACAACCCCCTTCTTTATTAGGCGCGCTCACATCGAACCCCCGGACGGACAAATATATTGAAACTGCCCCCGCCCCTCCCCGCCCATATATTCGCCCTCTTTCTACCTATATTTTACTAAGAAGAAAATAACAGGGAAATAATTTAAGTACAGAAAAGTTCACCCCCTTCTTAAAAAGATCATGAAATAACAGACCCATTCAATTGTTCCCCTTCCAATTTACCCCGCCCCCTCGAATTTACCCCGCTTCCTCCCTTGTTATAAGTAAATATGACATTTATTTTCCTCAAGTCATCAATGATATTCGGTTTATAATGGTTACTTTTTTTCTTCTTTTTATTTTAAATTAGTGTTTAAGATGTTTGACGCTATTGTTGATATCTTTCACATCAGGCATGGGCGGGTGGGCGTGGCCTCTAAGCGTAGAAGAGCTCGGACGTTGTTTTCCGCCAAATCATACTTCTTTATCAAGTGTTCCTCAATTTTCCTTTTCAACTCGGCTCATCGCTCGTCAACGGCTTGCCTGAAAACAGTAACCGGTGACAAGATTTAGTATTTTAGCTGGAGTGTGGCCCTTTGTTCTGATTCGGGGATTGGGTAATGAATAATGAGAAAAACGTCGCGTAAATGAAACACTAGTGGACGAAAATTGTTGATTCATGTACAATACATTCGGTCAAGGCACTCCTTTCGTTTCTGTCGATACTTAAAACAAAAGGTTTTCAGACAATTATAGGAATTGGTAGTTCACAAATACACGTATAAATTTTACTTTCTCTCATCGTATTTCTTGAGCTTCTGTATCCGCTCTTGGATGATATCCGAACGTTTTTTTGTCAGCCAAATTGACCTCGGTGTCGAGGTTGTCATCTGCTGGCCCTCGGTTGAGCTGGAAGGTAACGAGGACAAATATGTCAACTATACTCGGCATGGAAAATTAAAGTCCGTGGAGAGTGACCGAGAAGATCTATTGACCGATGCACGACTCAAGTGGTTATAAGTTCGACCAACCTCGTAACCGCTCAAAATAGACACATGGAGCCAGATTCATAAAGCTTCTTTGTGAAAAAGTTTTCGATTTTTTGTTTATAAATATTTGAAATACGCAACATATTCCATGCTAATTTTCATATTTCTGCTGTAAAAGCATTACTAGTTTTCTTTAAATTCAGAACAGTAGTTATGCACCAAGTTGAACATTTCACTGAGATGCTAAATTAATACGTCCTTGGTATTGATTTCTAACATTCGAGCAGATTTCAGTATAACCTAAAACTAAATCCCTCAAACAAGAACGTAGCGGATGTGCGTTTATAGTATAACATTCCGTTATAGACGGAAGTACGTTGATAGTACGTATGTTTACTTGGTTGGTAATATGCAATTTAGCAAAATCCGGGCTCCGTGTTGATTGAGAATTTACTGTATATAAAGACCAATGAACCCCTTCAGGATTAAGCAGGCTTTTCTCTGAAGGGATATGTTGGCCTTGATTGACACCCCACGTTACAAATCTATGGTAGTAATGAAATGCAAAGTAGTCTTTGAATTTTATTTTGCAAAGATGCCTTAATTGGGTAAAAGAGTACAATGTCACATCATGCTGGTAATATAATACATGTGTGTTTACAATGTCGCCTATTGTTTGTTATAGAGTAAAATGTCGCCTCTTGTTGGTAGTAAAGTACAATCTCGCCTTATGTTGGTAGTAAAGAAAAATGTAGCCTAATGATGGCAATGGAATACATTGTCGCTTAATGCTAGAAATGGAAAACACGGTCACCTCATGCTGGTAATAGAAAACACGGTCACCTCATGCTGGTAATAGAATACACTGTCGCCTCATGCTGGTAATAGAATACACTGTCGCCTCATGCTGGTTATAGAATACACTGTCGCTTCATGCTGGTTATGGAATACACTGTCGCCTCATGCTGGTAATAGAATACACTGTCGCCTCATGCTGGTTATAGAATACAATGTCGCTTCATGCTGGTAAAAAAGTACAATGCTGCCTGTTGCTGTTACTAGAGTACTATGCTGCCTGTTGCTGGTACTAGAGTACAATGCTGCCTGTTGCTGGTACTAGAGTACAATGTCGCCTAATGTTGGTAATGGAGTACACTGTCGCTTAATGTTGGTAATAGAAAACAATGTTGCCTAATGCTGGTAATATAATACACTGTGGCATTATGCTAGTAAAAGAGTACAATGTCCCCTAATTTTGGTAGTAAAGGTCAATGTTGCCGAATGTAGGTAATAGAAGACGTTGTTGCCTCATGTTGGTAATAGAGTACAATGTCGCCTCTTGCTGGTAATAGAGTACAATGTCGCCTCATGCTGGTAATAGAATAAACTATCGCTTCATGCTGGTAATAGAGTACAATGTCGCCTCATGCTGGTAATAGAATACAATGTCGCCTCATGCTGGTAATAGAGTACACTGTTGCCTCATGCTGGTAACAGAGTAAAATGTCGCCTCATGCTGGTAATAGAGTACATTGTTGCCTCATGCTGGTAATAGAGTACAATGTCACCTCATGCTGGTAATAGAATAAACTATCGCTTCATGCTGGTAATAGAATACAATGTCGCCTCATGCTGGTAATGGAATACAATGTCGCCTCATGCTGGTAATAGAGTACAATGTCGCCACATGCTGGTAATAGAGTACAATGTCGCCTCATGCTGGTAATAGAGTACAATGTCGCCTCATGCTGGTAATAGAGTACAATGTCGCCTCATGCTGGTAATAGAGTACAATGTCGCCTCATGCTGGTAATAGAGTACAATGTTGCCTCATGCTGGTAATAGAGTACAATGTTGCCTCATGCTGGTAATAGAGTACAATGTCACCTCATGCTGGTAATAGAATACAATGTCGCCTCATGCTGGTAATAGAATACAATGTTGCCTCATGCTGGTAATAGAGTACAATGTCACCTCATGCTGGTAATAGAGTACAATGTCGCCTCATGCTGGTAATAGAGTAAAATGTCGTATAATGCTGGTAATAGAGTACAATGTCGCCTCATGCTGGTAATAGAGTACAATGTTGCCTCATGCTGGTAATAGAGTACAATGTTGCCTCATGCTGGTAATAGAGTACAATGTTGCCTCATGCTGGTAATAGAGTACAATGTTACCTCATGCTGGTAATAGAGTACAATGTTGCCTCATGCTGGTAACAGAGTACAATGTTGCCTCATGCTGGTAATAGAGTACAATGTTACCTTATGCTGGTAATAGAGTACAATGTTGCCTCATGCTGGTAACAGAGTACAATGTTGCCTCATGCTGGTAATAGAGTACAATGTTGCCTCATGCTGGTAATAGAGTACAATGTTGCCTCATGCTGGTAATAAGGTACAATGTTGCCTCATGCTGGTAACAGAGTACAATGTTGCCTCATGCTGGTAATAGAATAAACTATCGCTTCATGCTGGTAATAGAGTACAATGTTGCCTCATGCTGGTAATAGAGTACAATGTTGCCTCATGCTGGTAACAGAGTACAATGTTGCCTCATGCTGGTAAAAGAGTACAATGTTGCCTCATGCTGGTAATAGAGTACAATGTTGCCTCATGCTGGTAATAGAATAAACTATCGCTTCATGCTGGTAATAGAATACAATGTCGCCTCATGCTGGTAATAGAATACAATGTCGCCTCATGCTGGTAATAGAGTGCAATGTCGCCACATGCTGGTAATAGAGTACAATGTCGCCTCATGCTGGTAATAGAGTACAATGTCGCCTCATGCTGGTAATAGAGTACAATGTCGCCTCATGCTGGTAATAGAGTACAATGTCGCCTCATGCTGGTAATAGAATAAACTATCGCTTCATGCTGGTAATAGAATACAATGTCGCCTCATGCTGGTAATAGAATACAACGTCGCCACATGCTGGTAATAGAGTACACTGTTGCCTCATGCTGGTAATAGAGTACAATGTCGCCTCATGCTGGTAATAGAGTACAATGTCGCCTCATGCTGGTAATAGAATAAACTATCGCTTCATGCTGGTAATAGAATACAATGTCGCCTCATGCTGGTAATAGAGTACAATGTCGCCTCATGCTGATAATAGCTAGAATACACTGTCGCCTCATGCTGGTAATAAAATAAACTATCGCTTCATGCTGGTAATAGAATAAACTATCGCTTCATCCGGGTAATAGAGTAAAATGTTGCCTAATGTTGGTAAAAGAGTACAATGTCGCCTCATGCAAGTAATAGAATAAACTATCGCTTCATGCTGGTAATAGAGTACAATGTTGCCTTATGTTGGTAATAGAGTAAAATGTCGCTTCAAGCTGCTAATAGAATAAACTATCGCTTCATGCTGGTAATAGAGTACAATGTTGCCTAATGTTGGTAAAAGAGTACAATGTCGTCTCATGCTGGTAATAGAGTACAATGATGCCTAATGCTGGAAATAGAATACAATGTCGCCTCATGCTGGTAATAGAGTACAATGATGCCTAATGCTGGAAATAGAATACAATGTCGCTTCATGCTGGTAATAGAGTACAATGATGCCTAATGCTGGAAATAGAATACAATGTCGCCTCATGATGGTAATAGAGTACAATGTTGCCTCATGCTGGTAATAGAATACACTGTCGCCTCATGCCGGTAATAGAATATTCTGTAGCCTCATGTTGATAATAGAGTACAATGTCGCCTCATGCTGGTAATAGAGTACAAGGTTGCCTCATGCTGGTAAAAGAATACAATGTCACCTCATGCTGGTAATAGAATATAATGTTGCCTCATGCTGGTTATCGAGTAAAATGTCGCCTCATGCTGGTAATAGAGTACAATGTTGCCTCATGCTGGTAACAGAGTAAAATGTCGCCTCATGCTGGTAATAGAGTACAATGTTGCCTCATGCTGGTAATAGAGTACAATGTTGCCTCATGCTGGTAATAGAGTACAATGTTGCCTCATGCTGGTAATAGAGTACAATGTTGCCTCATGCTGGTTATCGAGTAAAATTTCGCCTCATGCTGGTAATAGAGTACAATGTTGCCTCATGCTGGTAATAGAGTACAATGTTGCCTCATGCTGGTAACAGAGTACAATATTGTCTCATGCTGGTAATAGAGTACAATGTTGCCTCATGCTGGTAATAGAGTACAATGTCGCCTCATGCTGGTAATAGAGTACAAGGTTGCCTCATGCTGGTAAAAGAATACAATGTCACCTCATGCTGGTAATAGAATATAATGTTGCCTCATGCTGGTTATCGAGTAAAATGTCGCCTCATGCTGGTAATAGAGTACAATGTTGCCTCATGCTGGTAACAGAGTAAAATGTCGCCTCATGCTGGTAATAGAGTACAATGTTGCCTCATGCTGGTAATAGAGTACAATGTTGCCTCATGCTGGTAATAGAGTACAATGTTGCCTCATGCTGGTAATAGAGTACAATGTTGCCTCATGCTGGTTATCGAGTAAAATTTCGCCTCATGCTGGTAATAGAGTACAATGTTGCCTCATGCTGGTAATAGAGTACAATGTTGCCTCATGCTGGTAACAGAGTACAATATTGTCTCATGCTGGTAATAGAGTACAATGTTGCCTCATGCTGGTAATAGAGTACAATGTCACCTCATGCTGGTAATCGAGTAAAATGTCGCCTCATGCTGGTAATAGAGTACAATGTTGCCTCATGCTGGTAATAGAGTACAATGTTGCCTCATGCTGGTAATAGAGTACAATGTTGCCTCATGCTGGTAACAGAGTACAATGTTGCCTCATGCTGGTAATAGAGTACAATGTTGCCTCATGCTGGTAATAGAGTACAATGTCACCTCATGCTGGTAATCGAGTAAAATGTCGCCTCATGCTGGTAATAGAGTACACTGTTGCCTCATGCTGGTAATAGAGTACAATGTCGCCTCATGCTGGTAATAGAGTACAATGTCGCCTCATGCTGGTAATAGAGTACAATGTCGCCTCATGCTGGTAATAGAATAAACTATCGCTTCATGCTGGTAATAGAATACAATGTCGCCTCATGCTGGTAATAGAATACAATGTCGCCTCATGCTGGTAATAGAGTACAATGTCGCCACATGCTGGTAATAGAGTACAATGTCGCCTCATGCTGGTAATAGAGTACAATGTCACCTCATGCTGGTAATAGAGTATAATGTCGCCTCATGCTTGTAATAGAATAAACTATCGCTTCATGCTGGTAATAGAATACAATGTCGCCTCATGCTGGTAATAGAATACAATGTCGCCTCATGCTGGTAATAGAGTACAATGTCGCCACATGCTGGTAATAGAGTACACTGTTGCCTCATGCTGGTAATAGAGTACAATGTCGCCTCATGCTGGTAATAGAGTACAATGTCGCCTCATGCTGGTAATAGAGTACAATGTCGCCTCATGCTGGTAATAGAATAAACTATCGCTTCATGCTGGTAATAGAATACAATGTCGCCTCATGCTGGTAATAGAGTACAATGTCGCCTCATGCTGGTAATAGAATACAATGTCGCCTCATGCTGGTAATAGCTAGAATACACTGTCGCCTCATGCTGGTAATAAAATAAACTATCGCTTCATGCTGGTAATAGAATAAACTATCGCTTCATCCGGGTAATAGAGTAAAATGTTGCCTAATGTTGGTAAAAGAGTACAATGTCGCCTCATGCAAGTAATAGAATAAACTATCGCTTCATGCTGGTAATAGAGTACAATGTTGCCTTATGTTGGTAATAGAGTAAAATGTCGCTTCAAGCTGCTAATAGAATAAACTATCGCTTCATGCTGGTAATAGAGTACAATGTTGCCTAATGTTGGTAAAAGAGTACAATGTCGCTTCAAGCTGCTAATAGAATAAAATATCGCTTCATGCTGGTAATAGAGTACAATGTTGCCTAATGTTGGTAATAGAGTAAAATGTCGCCTCATGCTGCTAATAGAACAAACTATCGCTTCATGCTGGTAATAGAGTACAATGTTGCCTAATGTTGGTAAAAGAGTACAATGTCGTCTCATGCTGGTAATAGAGTACAATGATGCCTAATGCTGGAAATAGAATACAATGTCGCCTCATGCTGGTAATAGAGTACAATGATGCCTAATGCTGGAAATAGAATACAATGTCGCTTCATGCTGGTAATAGAGTACAATGATGCCTAATGCTGGAAATAGAATACAATGTCGCCTCATGATGGTAATAGAGTACAATGTTGCCTCATGCTGGTAATAGAATACACTGTCGCCTCATGCCGGTAATAGAATATTCTGTAGCCTCATGTTGATAATAGAGTACAATGTCGCCTCATGCACGTAATAGAGTACAAGGTTGCCTCATGCTGGTAAAAGAATACAATGTCACCTCATGCTGGTAATAGAATACAATGTTGCCTCATGCTGGTTATCGAGTAAAATGTCGCCTCATGCTGGTAATAGAGTACAATGTTGCCTCATGCTGGTAACAGAGTAAAATGTCGCCTCATGCTGGTAATAGAGTACAATGTTGCCTCATGCTGGTAATAGAGTACAATGTTGCCTCATGCTGGTAATAGAGTACAATGTTGCCTCATGCTGGTTATCGAGTAAAATTTCGCCTCATGCTGGTAATAGAGTACAATGTTGCCTCATGCTGGTAATAGAGTACAATGTTGCCTCATGCTGGTAACAGAGTACAATGCCACCTCATGCTGGTAATAGAGTACAATGTTGCCTCATGCTGGTAATAGAGTACAATGTCACCTCATGCTGGTAATCGAGTAAAATGTCGCCTCATGCTGGTAATAGAGTACAATGTTGCCTCATGCTGGTAATAGAGTACAATGTTGCCTCATGCTGGTAATAGAGTACAATGTTGCCTCATGCTGGTAACAGAGTACAATGTTGCCTCATGCTGGTAATAGAGTACAATGTTGCCTCATGCTGGTAATAGAGTACAATGTCACCTCATGCTGGTAATCGAGTAAAATGTCGCCTCATGCTGGTAATAGAGTACACTGTTGCCTCATGCTGGTAATAGAGTACAATGTCGCCTCATGCTGGTAATAGAGTACAATGTCGCCTCATGCTGGTAATAGAGTACGATGTCGCCTCATGCTGGTAATAGAATAAACTATCGCTTCATGCTGGTAATAGAATACAATGTCGCCTCATGCTGGTAATAGAGTACAATGTCGCCTCATGCTGGTAATAGAATACAATGTCGCCTCATGCTGGTAATAGCTAGAATACACTGTCGCCTCATGCTGGTAATAAAATAAACTATCGCTTCATGCTGGTAATAGAATAAACTATCGCTTCATCCGGGTAATAGAGTAAAATGTTGCCTAATGTTGGTAAAAGAGTACAATGTCGCCTAATGCAAGTAATAGAATAAACTATCGCTTCATGCTGGTAATAGAGTACAATGTTGCCTTATGTTGGTAATAGGGTAAAATGTCGCCTCATGCTGCTAATAGAACAAACTATCGCTTCATGCTGGTAATAGAGTACAATGTTGCCTAATGTTGGTTAAAGAGTACAATGTCGCTTCAAGCTGCTAATAGAATAAACTATCGCTTCATGCTGGTAATAGAGTACAATGTTGCCTAATGTTGGTAATAGAGTAAAATGTCGCCTCATGCTGCTAATAGAACAAACTATCGCTTCATGCTGGTAATAGAGTACAATGTTGCCTAATGTTGGTAAAAGAGTACAATGTCGTCAGTACAATGTCGCCTCATGCTGGTAATAGAGTACAATGTTGCCTCATGCTGGTAATAGAGTACAATGTCGCCTCATGCTGGTAATAGAGTACAATGTTGCCTCATGCTGGTAATAGAGTACAATGTTGCCTCATGCTGGTAATAGAGTACAATGTTGCCTCATGCTGGTAATAGAGTAAAATGTCGCCTCATGCTGCTAATAGAACAAACTATCGCTTCATGCTGGTAATAGAGTACAATGTTGCCTAATGTTGGTAAAAGAGTACAATGTCGCCTCATGCTGGTAATAGAGTACAATGTTGCCTCATGCTGGTAACAGAGTACAATGTTGCCTCATGCTGGTAATAGAGTACAATGTCACCTCATGCTGGTTATCGAGTAAAATGTCGCCTCATGCTGGTACCAGAGTACAATGTCACCTCATGCTGGTAATCGAATAAAATGTCGCCTCATGCTGGTAATAGAGTACAATGTTGCCTCATGCTGGTAACAGAGTACAATGTCGCCTCATGCTGATAATAGAGTACAATGTTGCCTCATGCTGGTAACAGAGTACAATGTTGCCTCATGCTGGTAATAGAGTACAATGTCACCTCATGCTGGTTATCGAGTAAAATGTCGCCTCATGCTGGTAATAGAGTACAATGTTGCATCATGCTGGTAATAGAGTACAATGTTGCCTCATGCTGGTAATAGAGTACAATGTCGCCTCATGCTGGTAATAGAGTACAATGTTGCCTCATGCTGGTAATAGAGTACAATGTTGCCTCATGCTGGTAATAGAGTACAATGTCACCTCATGCTGGTAATAGAGTACAATGTTGCCTCATGCTGGTAATAAAGTACAATGTTGCCTCATGCTGGTAACAGAGTACAATGTTGCCTCATGCTGGTAACAGAGTACAATGTTGCCTCATGCTGGTAACAGAGTACAATGTCGCCTCATGCTGGTAATAGAGTACAATGTTGCCTCATGCTGGTAATAGAGTACAATGTCGCCTCATGCTGGTAACAGAGTACAGTGTTGCCTCATGCTGGTAACAGAGTACAATGTTGCCTCATGCTGGTAATAGAGTACAATGTCGCCTAATTCTGGTAATAGAGTACAATGTTGCCTCATGCTGGTAATAGAGTACAATGTTGCCTCATGCTGGTAACAGAGTACAATGTTGCCTCATGCTGGTAATAGAATAAACTATCGCTTCATGCTGGTAATAGAGTACAATGTCGCCTCATGCTGGTAATAGAGTACAATGTTGCCTCATGCTGGTAATAGAGTACAATGTTGCCTCATGCTGGTAATAGAGTACAATGTCGCCTCATGCTGGTAATAGAGTACAATGTTGCCTCATGCTGGTAATAGAGTACAATGTTGCCTCATGCTGGTAATAGAGTACAATGTTGCCTCATGCTGGTAACAGAGTACAATGTTGCCTCATGCTGGTAATAGAATAAACTATCGCTTCATGCTGGTAATAGAGTACAATGTCGCCTCATGCTGGTAATAGAGTACAATGTCGCCTCATGCTGGTAACAGAGTACAATGTTGCCTCATGCTGGTAATAGAGTACAATGTTGCCTCATGCTGGTAATAGAGTACAATGCCACCTCATGCTGGTAATAGAGTACAATGTTGCCTCATGCTGGTAATAGAGTACAATGTTGCCTCATGCTGGTAATAGAGTACAATGTTGCCTCATGCTGGTAATAGAGTACAATGTTGCCTCATGCTGGTAATAGAGTACAATGTCACCTCATGCTGGTAATAGAATACAATGTCGCCTCATGTTGATAATAGCGTACACTGTCGCCTCATGTTGGTTATAGAGTACAACGTTGCCTCATCCTGGTAATAGAGTACGTATTATAGATTTCACACCTCAAGATCACTTAATGCTGGTAATAGAGAACACTGTTGCCTAAATTGATTATAGAGTTCTAGATCACCTAATGCTGGTAATAGAGAACACTGTTGCCTAAACTGATTATAGAGTTCTAGATCACCTAATGCTGGTAATAGAGTACAATATTGCCTAATGCTGGTTAAAGAGTTCTAGATAACCAAATGCTAGTAATAGGGTACAATGTTGCCTAATGCTGGTTATAGAGTTCTAAATCACCTAATGCTGGTAAATGAGTTCAAGGACACTTCATGATGGTAATAGAGAACAATATCACCTAATGCTGGTAATAGAGTTGATGCTCACCTCAAGGTAACACAATGCTAGTAATAAACTTAAAAGATCAAGGTCGCCTTATGCTGGGAACAGCGCATACATATGTATAAAGATAAAGGTTAGTTTAAAGCGTTTTAAGCAAAGTAAAACATTTCAACAACTTGTAATTTCAATGATAATTACAGAATAGAAATAATGTACCGAGTATGTCAAAATACAGCATCAATCAATGAGTTTTTACATTGTACAGAATACAACAATATAGTTATACATACTGAGTCTTATAATAATAGTCTTGTTTCATTCTTTTATTCAAACAATACATGTACAAATAAATACAATAAGCAAGCAAAATAACATTTCTACTTACTTATATGATAAAAAAATATATTTTCTAAAATCGGAAAGAATTGGGTAGATTTCATAATCATCAAATATGTCTTTGTCTTATACATGTATGTTGGTATTGTTCTGATATACATGTAGTCTTGACAATTTACACAAATAACAAACAATCGGTTATAAATAGGTACAATAATAACAGAAAATCTTCAATTAACATTATGTTTGATCAATTATCAAAATTACACACATAACAAACAATCAGTTATAAATAGGTACAATTACAACAGAAAATCTTAACATTATTTTCAATCAATCGCGCTACCACCACACATTTTCTAATAAACATAGTTTCATCCAATTCAGGTATTTCTGATATAAACTCAATGATTAAACACGATATATAGCACACAAATTTAGTTCGCAATACAAAAGTTGCTGCACTTTCATCGATGAGGTGAAATTTTTAGGTGATTTTTTTTATCGGTGATTTGGACAAAACATCTTTTACTTAAAGATAAATCTTCTAGTCGGCAGATGTGACACCTTAGAATACATAATCCCACAGCATTTCTACATTTTTGCGTCCTTATTGTCATGGAAACTTTTTCTGAGCTCGCTGTTCAACAGTTTACCATACACAGCATTGTATGGATGAGCATATACAGTTCTCTCCCCTTTTTCATCCACTAGAGGTCTATTTTCATTGGCCCATTTGAATAAACTGCCTTCAAGGTTGGTCACTTTTGGTTGAGTAGGTGCAGCCCCTGTAATTAACATTACAAACTGTGAAACATCATGCTCTAGCATGTAAGATCATAATTATCTCCCATGGTCGAGAGTGTAAGATAGATTCATTTCAATCCGAACATTTTTTTTTTCAGAAACAAGGAAATTATTTTAAAGAAAGGAATTAAAAAGAATATTTTGTCTTACTATTGTAACTCTCGACATAATATTCCTGTTCATTTCTCTTTATTAAACAGTAGATTTTCTATACAAGAGCTGTTCATAAGACAGCATGCTTGACTGTGCAAAAAAGTGCAGACTTTGACAGAGGCTTATGACAAATCAAAAGAAATTTGGAGGGCCACGCCTGTTTAACTGTCACAGGTCATTGTCATGCACCTTTCTGTATACATGTAGTTTCATGAATACTGGTCAACAGGTTTCTGCAATGTCTTTTTCTTTTAAGACCTGCATGTAATGACCTAGTTTTTTGAATAATCAAAATTCTTTGAACAATAAAACTCAATATCAGGAAACTTCCTGCAAAGTTTCATAATGATATGACAGGCGGTCCTAGGGGAAGTGTCATTTTTCATGAATTTGATCAAAAGCCAATGGTAAAAGGTTTATGCATGCTAAACTTTAAAAGGAATTTCTAAAACAAACAAGGGGATATGTCATTTTTCTTGAATTTGAATTTCTTAAAAAAACAAGGGCAATAATTTGCAATATATATCAAGTGAAGAGTTGTATTACTTGAGCTTTTTAGTTGGTTGATGGCTGGGAAGCATTGTATAAATTATCAATCAAATACAAAATATGGTTACTGTGAAAAGCAACTTTTACCATAATTTCTAAGACAAGCAAGGGTAATAACTGTTTAACCTAGAGTTGCTTTACTTGATTAGTTTAGTAAGTGTGATGACTGGCAAGCCTTGTGTAATGCACTAATCCAACACATAAAGTGACAGAGATACAGCTCTGATAGAAACATGCACGGAAACTTCACCAAAGGGGTGACAGTAGCACTGATAGTGACACAGATGCCAGGGTGAGTAGAATAGTTCTCCTTATTATTTGAATAGTTGAGCTAAACATTGTGCATGAAAATATAATTGACACTTAATAATTATCAATAGCAACATTTTTCAAATTTAACAGCAATTAGGGTTCAATTTATTTACATTCATTTGAACATGTACAGTACTTTTGATAAACACACCTGAATTCTCAAAGAACTTGTTCAGCTTATCAGCAACAAGTGAAGACCGATAGCCCACAGAACAATAACACACAACTTTGGTCTCGCTATCTGAAAATAAGATGAGTTTTCAAGCATAAGCCTTTAATGGCAATAGATGAAAACATTAATGGATATATAATAATTAGCTGCACTCTCACAGATTGGACGTTTTGACAACTTTTTTTATTTTTTGTCTTGTAACGAGCCAATTTTTGCGAAAATCCATGGAAACCAGTTAAATAAGACTGCTGACAAAAAATAAAATTGCAGATTTTTGTATTTAAGTTCAAAAATTGATGTTTTATGCATTTTTCTTAAACCGATAGTTACCGGTTTTGGCCATAAAACATTAATTCTCGAACGGAAATATGAAAATCTACGATCTGATTTTTGTCAGTAATCTTATATCATTGGTTTGCAGATATTTACGCATATATTTGCTCTTTCCAAGACAAAAAATAAAAAAGTTGTAAAAATGGTAAATCTGTGAGAGTGCAGCTTTAACATACATGCATACTTAAAAGGATATGCTAATACTCCTACTAAAATTACCCAAACCAAGATTATCATATCCTCTGCTTTTTCACTAAAAAAACCCTTTCTAAAACTGTTACACCACATGCTGTCATCAAACAGAGTATGATGTTAACGTCACTTCCTTTCTATGATTTTTTTTATCTGTTGATGATGGTGCAACTAAAAAAAATTGAAAAAAAAAAAGGCTTTGTGTGATTTTTTTATATGACATGGTTATTCATTGAAATTTGCAAATCTTAACATAGCGTCCTATGAGACATTGTTCACTACTGACCTATGGAGGCGAGTTGAGGTACAGCTTCTAGTATATTGTTCACCTCATCAGTGTAATCCACACGCGTTGCACCAGGAATACGACTTATGCTGTATTCTTCTTCTGGTCTTGTGTCCTGTTAAACAAGGCAGAGTATTAATATTCAACATTTATCAGAAATTATGTTTCATCAAGATGTATCCCCGGAACTCAAACCCAATGCCATGTGACCTCACCTTAATCTTCTCAAGAGGTAAAGGCCAAGTCCATAAATATACCTTAGCTTATGTGTCAATTACAACGCTTGATTTTTTTTAGCCATACTGACTAGTACCCGGTAGATAAAATTATTGCTTAAAACATTTTCTGCCTTAGATATAACGCTTCTTACCAGAATGACAAGCTTTCCT
This sequence comes from Mya arenaria, assembly GCF_026914265.1. Taxonomy (NCBI): domain Eukaryota; kingdom Metazoa; phylum Mollusca; class Bivalvia; order Myida; family Myidae; genus Mya; species Mya arenaria. The sequence continues at coordinate 18,659,864 of NC_069125.1, read as the reverse complement.
GAATCTGCTGACTGTCCTGATGAGTTTTTCATAAGCTGTGCAAGATCTGCAGTTGAAATATTTGGCACTGACGGGAATTTGGCTGAAATTCCAGCTATGCACAGTCTCATGCCTATCCCCGGCGAGCTTACTGTCCCTTCCTCCGTACTTCCTGAATCTGTCATGCTTTGCTCAAACCTTTAATAAAGGTGAGGAAATGAATGCCCAGACACCTGGGGTGGTATTCAATATACAACTTACATTGCAGATTGATTTTCACTAAGGAGCATAATTTAAGTGTTTTCATTGGCCAATAAATCTTATATGACCAATCAAAACAGCTAGATGTTTATTTAATATGTCCCCAGATCAGGTTTTGGGTCAAGGGGTGTTTAACAAAGATATGAGAAGGCTAAGAAGTGAAAGTTACGCTGTCAGCTCAGCCTGGGAGTAGGATTACATTATTGGTCCCAGGCTCAGCAGTGTAACTACATGTACATGTAGTATGTACTGAATAACAAAAATTATACTTATTAATACAAATATTACAGTGTAGTATCAATTTATTTATTTTTACTTTAGTTCTACCGGTAGTTACAGTTCCCCAATCATTTTTTATAGGCCTGGGAATATTTTTTGCTTTTTTGGTAACTGATGAGGGGGCGTGGCCATAGTGGTGTTGCATAACAACATTTCATATTAATTAAGTCTATAAGATAATAAACCCCTGTCAAGTGGTCAGTCAATCATTGATTTTATAAAACTGACAATAAATTGTCTGATGAAAAATTTAAAATTTCGGCAGTACTAACAAAGCTAAAACACTGGCACGCTACTTACCTGGTACCGAACTATGTGTGTTTTGTCAAGCTATGTCAAATAAAATAATTGTCGTACTCACAAACAAGGGGCGCAACTGCAATGTCGTACTCACAAACAAGGGGCGCAACTGCAATATGAACGTTAAAAGTAACATACAACAGTTTTCTTTCTGTCATTTTTTTTACTAAAAATGAAAGAAGGCATGGACGGTGGTATAATTTAGTAAAGCTAGTAAGATTCAGCTGCTATTAGTAATATTAGTTAGATATTTATTCATAGGGGAATATTTGTAAAGAAAGAATTATCCTCTAAGCGTGTAATATAGCATGTTCTGGTCCGAGTGTTTCACGGATAAATCGTCCTTTATTAATATGCTACACTATCTGCAACAGCACGAAAACTAACATTCTGTTCCAAACCTACGTACAATGAATCAGTATCAACATGTTATTAAGGTGTGACCGAGGACTCCCCCCCCCCCCCACCCCTTTTTTCCTCAACACTTATGTTTATTTTTAAACTGGCCTAAATTTTCAAATACAAAAAAAATGTTGTAAAAATAGTGCTCCGATGTTTCTGCTACTACAGCAACAGCAAAGACGGTGTTCAATGACAGCGGACGGCAGAGGAGAGTTGATGGCAGGCAGGTGTATTAAGGAGATCAATGTTTTATAGAGGAACCAGTTTGGGGATCTCACATCAGAACAACACGCGGAGTGCTCCGGCTACTATAACCAACTTTCCTGACCGCAGAAGCAACTGCATGGGTCCGAACTTGCATTGGTCATAATTAAACAAACTTTTGAGTTGTTCTAAGTGTTTGAGTAGCTATTACTTTTTATTGTTTTCGGGTTATTTAATTTTGTCATTCTCCAAAAAAGGTTGAAGGCCCTGCATGCCTACAAGGCCTACATGTAGATACGCCACTGCCTTTATTGCAAAGATTGTCTGTAAATTTAAGGGTTCGTATCGATGTTACATGCATCATTGATTTCTGCAGTTATACAACCATACCCCCAGCAGAGCTATTGAAAATGTGTCTTCTTACGCTTGTAAGCGGATCGTGCACGAGAATTTCGAGTAATCCCACTAGCCGATATATTGTATTAAGAAAGGCTATAATAATAATCTAATGTTTATCTTTTGGAAAAATATTTCTATGTATCAATTTAAAAATCTGTAGTTATTCATTAATGCATTTATTTCCTCACTAATATATGCAATACACTTATCGTCGGATAAGTCAGATACAGTTACTCGTTTGTTCGTTATTTCGTGGAGAAAAACTCATACTGTATCTATTAGTTAGACCTCTCTCGAGACGAGGTAGGTCACAAGTCTTCATCAAAACTATGATAAGGGCAGAACGTAAATGTAAATTATTTCCACATAATTCCTTTAAGTCAGTATTTAAGTTTCTACTATGTTGTTCTACGTAGAGTGATATACGAAGAAAACAAGAAATTTAATCAAATTCGCCAAGCTTATAATTTAGTTAAATTTAATAATTTATATCAGACGCTATGAAGTTTTTTGCTCGTGAAAGTTTGTGTCTTGGCCATATCAATATTTATTTTGTGTAATCGGCCAAAGGCAAAATACTGATTGGGCAATAAAAACTTGTGACCTGTTTTAAACAAAATAAATGCATACTTCGCCCCACCAGGACAGTAAACGCTATATTAACATAATTCATCTAATCAGTACCATGGCAGCAACCACTCTTAATTTTAAATATCCAAAGAAAATAGACGGTCGTAGGAATAGACGGTCGAAGGATTATATTGTAATCAAACAATGTATTCTAGCCCCTGGACATGTTTAGGTCTGAGTGAACGGAGTCATATTTGGTCAAATCTTGTATATCAATACATGTGTTAGCTATACTTTGGTCAGTTGAAGCGGTAAATCAAACAAAAAGGAAACTCTTATAGTGGCTGCCATGAGGATAATCTTGTTTGTTTCCAGGTATTTCTTTTGGGTTGTGTTTCGATTTAATATTATGTTGGATTATGCAGAACTGTTTCCATTGAGTTTTCGCTTTTCTTTTACTTGTTATTATAATTGCTGGTTGTAAAACAAATCGTTCAGGACATTGGATCATTCAGAAGTTACCAGCTAAACAGTTAAATAGCGAAATATTTACAAGAATGACAACTTTATCTACATTTTTTCTTTCGAACGATTTTATATATGAGTGCTCTTATGTTCATAATGAAATCAATAATTGTTTGAGAGAGAAAATAGTCTTCGTATTAATAATTAATTAATTAATAAAAATATAGATTCTAGAACTACAAGAATAGCAAACAGGCTTTTTCTCTTGGTTTAAGAAATGCATCATTTTTTTTTCATTATACCATTTGTTTTAGAAAACTTTTTTGAATAAGTGACTCCATCAGTTCAATGGTTCAGCACTTTCAGCGTCTATGGTACCGAAATTGTCCCATCATCCAACCGGAAGTAATGTCCCTTGCAGTGGAGTTGGCTAGGTGACCAGACTAACAGACTAGGCGACAACTCACTGATGATGACTGGGCTGAACAAGGTGAGCAGTGTATCATCGATGACGTTTAACAATCGTTTAAAATATTCACATATAATTTGCACATTGTTGTATACCTTTTTTTGTATTTTGACCATTCATTATGGTCTGTACATTTGCAATGTTATTTTAAGAAATGCATTAAGTAGGTCACTTTATATTTCAAAGCCTTATGATGAATTAATTAAAATATATGGACAACGTGTTTAAAGATTCTTATTTAATCATTTTTTTATTAAATATATCAATGATTCTTCGAATTAATGATTCTTTTTTTCTAAATACACGAAAATTAAAAAAAGGCATTTTCTGTTGGTTTAAGAAATCTTTCAGTGAAAATGCTAAAAGTTGCTAGCATCCTTTTTCAAGACTTATTTAACGGAAAACAAGTAACAGAAAATGTTTATTTCATTTTCGTGTATGTAAAAATGTTATATTTTTAAATAAAATATTTCACATTGGAGGGGCTTATGACACCTGTTATTTTTATTTATAAACTACTTATTGAAATAAGTTACTGCATTAGTTTTTTTATATAAAAATAAATGTTACAGCGTCCACAGTACCTGAAGCGGCCAACCATCCAACCGGTAGAGATGCCCTTTGCAGTGGAGTTGGCGAAGAGGCGTAATGCGGCTACAGTTGCAGTCAGGTTTGCGTATGGTTATGTGGACAACTTCATCAACAAAGATATGTATTATTTTGCTCACTTTTTGTATAAGTTTTTGCATGCACAATTTAGCTCAGCATTGTTTGTTTTTGAAACAATTCATCTTGAAAGAATGTTTTCACTAAGTAGGCCACTTCATATTGCAAAGCCTTATGACTTATTAATTAAAATGTATGGACAACATTATAAAAGGTTCTTACTAATTCAATTATTTTATTAAACATATCAATGATTCTTCGAATTAATGATTCTTTTTTGTTCAAATACACGAAAAATGAAAAGGCATTTTCTGTTGTTTTTGCAAATCTTACAATGAAAATGCTAAAAGGTGCCAGCATCCTTTCCTAAGATTTTATTTCCGTGTATGTCAAAATGTAATATTTTTTTTTAAAAAGTTTCACATTGGATGGGCTTCATTTGTATTAAATTAAACGTGGTTTATAATTAAACTGGTAGGGAAGGCTCATGAAATGAGAGTGCAAAACAATATAAAAATGATTTAATTCATATGAATATATTTGTTTAATGAACCTAATTTAATTGAATTCAAATGATATTTGTTTATAGCTACTTCAATTCACATGTTTAACAATTGTTGATTTAATTATGACGCTTGCTTATTTGATATATAAACTACTTATTGAGATAAGTTATCGCATCGTTTTTTTATATAAATATCAATGTTATAGCGTCCACGTTTCCTGAAGCGGCCAACCATCCAATCGGAAGAGATGCCCTTTGCGGTGGAGTTGGCGAAGAGGCGTAATGCGGCTACAGTTGCAGTCAGGTTTGCGTAAGGTTATGTGGAAAACTTCATCAACAAAGATATGTATTATTTTGCTCACTTTTTTGTATAAGTTTTTTTTTTGCACTATTTGGCTCAGCATTGGTTTTTTTTTAAACAATTCATCTTGAAAGAATGTTTTCACTAAGTAGGCCACTTTATATTTTATAGTTTTATGATTAATTAATTAAAATATATGGACAACGTTTTTAAAAATTCTTATATGATCAATTATTTTATTAAAAATATCAATGATTCTTCGAATTAATGATTCTTTTTTTCCAAATACACGAAAATTAAAAAGGCATTTTCTGTTGGTTTAAGTAATCTTACAGTGAAAATGCTAAAAGGTGCCAGCATCCTTTCCCAAGATTTCTTTAACCGAACCCAGGTAGCAGAAAATTTTTATTTCATTTTCGTGTATGTCAAAATATAACATCTTCAAATAAAATGTTTTTAATTGTAGGAGCTTAATTTGTATAAGTCTAAACGTGGTTTATAATTAAACTGGCAGGGAAGGCTCATGAAATGAGAGTGCAAAACAAAATAAAACAGATTTAATTCATATTGACGATTTCTTTAATGAACTTAATTTAATTGAATTCGAATGATATTTGTTTATAGCTACTTCAATTCACATGTTTAACAATTGTTGATTTATTCATGACCCTTGCGAATTTGATATATAAACTACTTATTGAAATCAGTTATTCCATCGGTTTTTGATATAAATATTAATATTACAGCGTCCACGTTTCCTGAAGCGGCCAACCATCCAACCGGAAGAGATGCCCTTTGCGGTGGAGTTGGCGAAGAGACGTAATGCGGCTACAGTTGCAGTCAGGTTTGCGTTAGGTTATGTGGACAACTTCATCAACAAAGATATGTATGATTTTGCTCACTTTTTTGTATATGTTTTTTTTGCACTTTTTGGCTCAGCATTGTATTTTGTTTTTAAACAATTCATCTTGAAAGAATGTTTTCAATAAGTAGGCCACTTTATATTTCATAGCCTTATGATGAATTAACTAAAATATATGGACAAAGTTTTTAAAGATTCTTATTTAATCAATTGTTTTTTTTTAAATATCAATGATTCTTCGAATTAATGATTCTCTTTTTCCAAATACACGAAAATTGGAAAGGCATTTTCTGTTGGTTTTAGAAATCTTACAGTGAAAATGCTAAAAGGTGCCAGCATCCTTTCCCAAGATTTCTTTAACCGAACCCAAGTAGCAGAAAATGTTTATTTCATTTTCGTGTATGTCAAAATATAACACTTCAAGTAAAATGTTTCACATTGGATGGGCGGGGCTTCATTTGTATAAGACCTAACGTGGTTTATAATTAAACTGGTAGAGAAGGCTCATGAAATGAGAGTGCAAAACAATATAAAACTGATATAATTCATATGAAAGTATTTCCTTTCTTAACAAAATTTAATTGAATTCGAATGATATTTGTTTATAGCTTCTTCAATTCACATGTTTAACAACTGTTGATTTAATCATGACGCTTGCTTATTTGATATATATATACTACTTATTGAAATAAGTTATTGCATCGGTTTTTGATATAAATATTAATATTACAGCGTCCACGTTTCCTGAAGCGGCCAACCATCAAACCGGAAGAGATGCCCTTTGCGGTGGAGTTGGCGAAGAGACGTAATGCGGCTACAGTTGCAGTCAGGTTTGCGTTAGGTTATGTGGACAACTTCATCAACAAAGATGTGTATTATTTTGCTCACTTTTTTGTATATGTTTTTTTTGCACTATTTGGCTCAGCATTGTATTTTGTTTTTAAACAATTCATCTTGAAAGAATGTTTTCACTAAGTAGGCCACTTTATATTTCATAGCCTTATGATGAATTAATTAAAATATATGGACAAAGTTTTTAAAGATTCTTATTTAATCATTTATTTTTTTAAAAATATCAATGATTCTTCGAATTAATGATTCTCTTTTTCCAAATACACGAAAATTGGAAAGGCATTTTCTGTTGGTATTAGTAATCTTACAGTGAAAATGCTAAAAGGTGCCAGCATCCTTTCCCAAGATTTCTTTAACCGAACCCAGGTAGCAGAAAGTTTTTATTTCATTTTCGTGTATGTCAAAATATAACATCTTCAAATAAAATGTTTTTAATTGTAGGAGCTTAATTTGTATAAGTCTAAACGTGGTTTATAATTAAACTGGCAGGGAAGGCTCATGAAATGAGAGTGCAAAACAAAATAAAACAGATTAAATCCATATTGACGATTTCTCTAATGAACTTAATTTAATTGAATTCGAATGATATTTGTTTATAGCTACTTCAATTCACATGTTTAACAATTGTTGATTTATTCATGACCCTTGCGAATTTGATATATAAACTACTTATTGAAATCAGTTATTCCATCGGTTTTTGATATAAATATTAATATTACAGCGTCCACGTTTCCTGAAGCGGCCAACCATCCAACCGGAAGAGATGCCCTTTGCGGTGGAGTTGGCGAAGAGACGTAATGCGGCTACAGTTGCAGTCAGGTTTGCGTTAGGTTATGTGGAAAACTTCATCAACAAAGATATGTATGATTTTGCTCACTTTTTTGTATATGTTTTTTTTGCACTTTTTGGCTCAGCATTGTATTTTGTTTTTAAACAATTCATCTTGAAAGAATGTTTTCACTAAGTAGGCCACTTTATATTTCATAGCCTTATGATGAATTAACTAAAATATATGGACAAAGTTTTTAAAGATTCTTATTTAATCAATTATTTTATTAAAGATATCAATGATTCTTCGAATTAATGATTCTCTTTTTCCAAATACACGAAAATTGGAAAGGCATTTTCTGTTGGTTTTAGAAATCTTACAGTGAAAATGCTAAAAGGTGCCAGCATCCTTTCCCAAGATTTCTTTAATCGAACCCAAGTAGCAGAAAATGTTTATTTCATTTTCGTGTATGTCAAAATATAACACTTCAAGTAAAATGTTTCACATTGGATGGGCGGGGCTTCATTTGTATAAGACCTAACGTGGTTTATAATTAAACTGGTAGGGAAGGCTCATGAAATGAGAGTGCAAAACAATATAAAACTGATTTAATTCATATGAAAGTATTTCCTTTCTTAACAAAATTTAATTGAATTCGAATGATATTTGTTTATAGCTTCTTCAATTCACATGTTTAACAACTGTTGATTTAATCATGACGCTTGCTTATTTGATATATATATACTACTTATTGAAATAAGTTATTGCATCGGTTTTTGATATAAATATTAATATTACAGCGTCCACGTTTCCTGAAGCGGCCAACCATCAAACCGGAAGAGATGCCCTTTGCGGTGGAGTTGGCGAAGAGACGTAATGCGGCTACAGTTGCAGTCAGGTTTGCGTTAGGTTATGTGGACAACTTCATCAACAAAGATATGTATTATTTTGCTCACTTTTTTGTATATGTTTTTTTTTGCACTATTTGGCTCAGCATTGTATTTTGTTTTTAAACAATTCATCTTGAAAGAATGTTTTCACTAAGTAGGCCACTTTATATTTCATAGCCTTATGATGAATTAAATAAAATATATGGACAAAGTTTTTAAAGATTCTTATTTAATCAATTGTTTTTTTTTTAAATATCAATGATTCTTCGAATTAATGATTTTTTTTTTCCAAATACACGAAAATTGGAAAGGCATTTTCTGTTGGTTTTAGAAATCTTACAGTGAAAATGCTAAAAGGTGCCAGCATCCTTTCCCAAGATTTCTTTAACCGAACCCAAGTAGCAGAAAATGTTTATTTCATTTTCGTGTATGTCAAAATATAACATCTTCAAATAAAAAGTTTCACAATGGTATGGGCTTCATTTGTATAAGTCTAAACGTGGTTTATAAATAAACTAGTAGGGAAGGCTCATGAAATGAGAATGCAAAACAATATAAAACTGATTTAATTCATATGAAAGTATTTCCTTTCTTAACAAAATTTAATTGAATTCGAATGATATTTGTTTATAGCTTCTTCAATTCACATGTTTAACAATTGTTGATTTAATCATGACGCTTGCGAATTTGATATATATACTACTTATTGAAATAAGTTATTCCATCGGTTTTTGATATAAATATTAATATTACAGCGTCCACGTTTCCTGAAGCGGCCAACCATCCAACCGGAAGAGATGCCCTTTGCGGTGGAGTTGGCGAAGAGACGTAATGCGGCTACAGTTGCAATCAGGTTTGCGTTAGGTTATGTGGACAACTTCATCAACAAAGATGTGTATTATTCTGCTCACTTTTTTGTATATGTTTTTTTTGCACTATTTGGCTCAGCATTGTATTTTGTTTTTAAACAATTCATCTTGAAAGAATGTTTTCACTAAGTAGGCCACTTTATATTTCATAGCCTTATGATGAATTAATTAAAATATATGGACAAAGTTTTTAAAGATTCTTATTTAATCATTTATTTTTTTAAAAATATCAATGATTCTTCGAATTAATGATTCTCTTTTTCCAAATACACGAAAATTGGAAAGGCATTTTCTGTTGGTATTAGAAATCTTACAGTGAAAATGCTAAAAGGTGCCAGCATAGATAGATAGATAGATAGATACTTTTTATTCCTCCATGAAATGAAGAGCAAAAAGTTTCACAATGGTATGGGCTTCATTTGTATAAGTCTATACGTGGTTTATAAATAAACTAGTAGGGAAGGCTCATGAAATGAGCGTGCAAAACAATTTAAAACAGATTTAATTCATATTAACGATTTCTTTAATGAACCTAATTTAATTGAATTCGAATGATAGTTGTTTATAGCTACTTCAATTCACATGTTTAACAATTGTTGATTTATTAATGACCCTTGCGAATTTGATATATAAACTACTCATTGAAATAAGTTATTGCATCGGTTTTTGATATAAATATCAATGTTACAGCATGCACATGCACGTTTCCTGAGCGGCCAACCATCCAACCGGAAGAGATGCACTTTGCAGTGGAGTTGGCGAAGAGACGTAATGCGGCTACAGTTGCAAGATTTCTTTAACTTAACTCGAGTAGTAGAAAATGCCTATTTCATATTCTTGTGTTTATATATATATATATATATATATATATATATATATATATATATATATATATATATATATATTAATTGATATTAAAGTTAATGATTAAAACTATAATGAATATGGTTAAAACGATGATTGTGGTGCTGTTGGTGATGATGCTGATCTTTTTATATTAAAGGATAATGAGTATGTCATTAAGATACTTAAAAATGATTTAAAGTTTGTTGTTTAATACCATTTCAGCCCGAAGGCCACACATACTTGTCTTCCATTAAGCACTTTTGGCACTGTGTGACAACTTAGTGGTGACACAATCGGTAACACCTCGCTGATGACACAATGGCTTGATTGCTTAACTGGTTCAGGCCTTTTCACGGGAAACACAATGGAAAATAAAATATTCAATACATTGACGCTCTATTTTTGGGCTTTGTGTTGATTATTAAGACTTTGACATTTATGTTACAATCTTATATTGATGTGGCATTATAATGGTTATGTTACATTCTTATACTGAAGTGTGTTGATTTGACATTCTTATGTTGATTTGACATTCTTAGTCTTATATTGATGTGACATTTCAATGTTTATGTGACATTAATATATCGATGTGAGGTTCTCATATTGATGTGACATTCTAATATCGATGTGACGTTTTAATATTGATGTGACATTCTTATATCGAAGTGACATTCTAATAATGATGTGGCATTCTTAAGTTTTGTTTAAAGGCTAAGTCAGTTTCTTCCATTTTGTATTATTGTTGTCATTATTAATATATACACACATTTTGTACCTTACTAACCCAATAGCTTTATATTGCTTTATATGCTTGTGTTAAAGTACTTGTGGTATAAGCTAATGTACTTTATTTTTATATCACAGGGTGTTTTTAAATTTGTGAACTGCTAATATTAGAGCATTGTAATGTCATGTATGAGCTTGATTTGTATGTTTATGATTCTCTTAATTCATTCCGAAGTATTAGTATCAGTATTTAATAGCTTTTACTGAAATGACCTTTAAGGAGAATTTATATGATTATTATTTGTACAAGTTTGGTGTTGAATCCATTTAAAAAAACATAGAGAAAAAAATACAATTCAGGGCAGGGGATTTGTTTTCTTAATTTGATTGATTGTCTTGTATTATACTACCAGTAGATACAGACATTTCATTGGCTGGATTTTTTTTACAATACTAATTGAATCTATGTGATAATTTGTTTAGATAATACTTAGGATGAAGAGGGAGAAACATAAAAATTACTGAAATAGTACAAAGAGGTAAGGGTTTGGCTATGGGGAAGGAAGGAGGCCAACATTTTAAGTACATTTCATATTCATATATGACCTATATGTGACTTTCTTATATCGATGTGACATTTTTATATCTCAACTCAACTCAAAACTCGTTTTATTTACTAATTCAGGTTACAATGTATGCAACAACATGAATAGGATATATATAAAAATACGCATGTTAAAATATCAATGTGACGTCCTTTTGTTGATGGTTCAACCATACATTAATGTACGTTTCTTACTGCGATGTGACATTCTTCCATTGTCAGTTTAACAGTAAGTTTTTGCGCGAGTTCTTAAGGATATAGATGTAAATTGTTATGTTGTCATTCAACTTCATGCTGTATACACCCTTATTTTTGATATTGTACAGTGTTTATATTTTGTTTGTATACATGTTTGATATGTGTTTATACATGCATGCATGTCCGGATAGATTCCGTAGTTCCTATATTGTGAGAAATGAATTAGGGGTTATCTGTAAGTTAAAGGGGCTGTACTCCGTATTATAAAATTGTGAAAAAAAGAAAGAAGAAAATTGTCGAAAACTGCCATAAACTTGGTATTAATGTGTACAATGCATTGAAACTTTCTAACTAAAGTACCACAGAGTTTGCAATTTATTTAAGTTTAGCAATTATTTTGATTTTTCCATTTAAAAAGATTACTGGGTATGTCTGATTGGCTAGTCGGTGTTATCACGTGATATTACCGAGTTAGGTATATAGCTTAACTATGTCACCCGATTAGAGTAAGCCGTCGTAGCTCAGTGGATACGACGCTGGACTGAAATATTGTCGACACGGGCTCGAACCCGGTCTCCGACACATTTTTTTTTTTTACATTTTGGTACATTTATTACAATTATGATATAAAAGCGTAACACATTCTATTAAAGTATTGTCCTGAGAATTCGTTACAGAAAAAAAACAATATTGTGTTGCATCAATCTCCCCCCACCAGTTTCGTCGGTGCAGCAGCAGCCAAGCATGTGTTCAATATTTGTCTTAATTGGATATAAGAACGATGTAGCTTATCGGATTACTTGTTCAAAAACTGACCGTTAGTGTGAATGAATTCAATGATGTATGACCCTAAAATTTTGTTCTTTATTGAATACCACACCAGCACACAGAGTCACCTAGACAGTAAAGATCAAAAGGCCTCCCTCTTTAGAGCCACCAAGCTCATCTCCGTACTGGCCCCATCGGCCGCATACATCACATCTATGTCACAGGGAGTCACGTGACCACTCACTAGCGCTGAAGACATCTATTATAATAAATATAATTTACATACAGCATATCAAAACTGCACGCTCGTGTTTACCATGAGTTTGATGAAATAAAAACAATTGAGAGAAATACAATCCGGCACACTCTTTTTAAATCTGAGATAAATATTCTTGACTTAATGAGAAATTCTCGTTTTCACCGCAATCGCAATTTTGACGCGCCAAGTGTTCATCCGCAGTTGACGTCGTGACGTCACTTCCTGTAACGTTCGTATTTTTGAACGTCGGGGTCAGCCTGGAGTAAGTTTTCATGAAATTCATTTAATTTTCATTTAAAATGATCAATATTTTGTTCCAAAAAAAGTATAATATCAGACACCAGATATGAAAGGAAGCGGAATCTATCAATACTCGTCTTTCGAAATTAGGTTACCGGAAATTCAGCAGTTGACTTCAACACGAATGCTGATGTTATCTCACAGAAGACGCCAGAAGATTGACATGAATTGGCATTTTAATATATCAATCAACATGTGATATGGAGAATCCTGACCGGCGAAAAAGAAAATGCGAAAAATCGCATTAAACGGTTAATCGAAACGTCGTTGATGGAAGTGGCGACGTCAATTTCAAACGTAATGGATATAAGCGGCGACGTCAAATCGCACAAATCCTCGCCGATTCTCGCGATACTCGTCGTTGCCATGGCAGATAAACTATTGTTGTCTACACGAACGACGCTTATTTCTTAGCTCTTCGAAAATTCCGAATATTAGCGAAAAATGGATGCAATGCAACAAACGAAAGTTAGAAACATCGTCTGGAGAGATATTTCTAGTCACTTAAGGCGAGGAAACATCGTCAGATTCGCCAGGAGGTTTGTGGCAGCGTTTTCCCGTGCGGTGAGCTGCCTGCGACCCCGGCTAGACAAGTCAGCACACGATTGGGACTGGGATTCCGATCTGATTCTGGAAATCCCGTCCTACAGAACGTCCGCCCAACTTGGCAACAGCCAACGCAGCACGGATCCACAGGGAGATCTGGCCCTACGTTGTCATGAGGCCGCCGTGAGGTGTCGAGCCCTAGAGGCTGCGATGGACTTTGGCCTTGACATCAAATCTACAAAGGCTATGCCAGCGGTATTATAATAAATAAATATAGGAAACTCCTACCCATTTGACATGCATCTACACATTTTATGAATGTCCAATCGAGCTAACAAAATTATTTTGTTTACCATTCGTCGGCTTCTCTTCAATTGCATATCAGTCTTAGGGAAGGAAATTACTTTTACATTTATTACCCAGCTATAAAAAAATATATATTACATATTTGTAATCGCAACTTAAGAATTAACGTAATGCCTTGTTTTCATTGCAGCGGTCTCCCACGTGGTCCAAGACAACCCGGTTCTCCTCCAGTACCAGAATGGATGGTACATCAGGGGTACGTTGTATTCGTATATATATACAATATATATATATGCGATTGTTTATTCATTGTTGCATGTCCAATAAATATATAGATAAATTAAACAGGGATATATATGCAGTGTGTGTGGGTCAAACCAGCCGCCCGGTGAGCTCAGACGTGCTAGTTTTTCAGCGGTCGTGGATTCAAGCCCAACACCGGGCGCATTTTACTTTAAACCTGGAAATTTGGTCTATTTAAAAAGAAACGTTTCGAAATAGCCGTTAGAATACAACATTCATTTACAGCCAATATTATTGTAAATAGGCAATCAAAAGTGCTTGATCATTATGACTATCAATTCCCGCGGGTGTTCAAATGTCCGCCCATTGCCACTCATCCGATACACAATCCCTGCGTCAGATTTTCCGTTGACAATGTGTCATCCAATGAGGTTGTATTCTAATTCAGTTAAATGACCTAAATTAAAATCATTATGATTAACAAGGGCTCGTTCGCTACTCTCACTCCGACCATTCTTAATCATTAAGATTTTAATCCATGTCATCTAACTATAACTTAGTTTAAATGGCATACACGGTAAACCTGGATGAGATAGCAATATGACGCAAAGAAATAATTTCTAGAACATTGAATTTTTTAAGAAATATTTAAAATGATTTTATTCAGAAGTCTCCCGCGTGGTCTGAGGCCCAGACAATGTCCTCGGCTGCTTCAGCGGAGTTGTCATCGGCTGCTTCAGTGGAGATGTCCTCGGCTGCTTCAGTAGAGATGTCCTCGGCTGCTACAGCGGAGTTGTCATCGGCTGCTTCAGCGGAATTGTCCTCGGCTGCTTCAGCGGAGTTGTCAGCGGCTGCTTCAGCGGAGTGCTTTGATGGCTACGAGACAGACCCATCCAGTACCGGAAGTTACATAGAATCATCCCGGTGCATGTCCTTGGAGTCTTCCTGTAGAAGACAACAAGGTTTTTGGGACCGCTGTAGCAGTGATGGGGATAGTTTCCACGACCCTGGGTTCCCCGTTACTTCAACGCCCGTGGTAGGTGGACTTTACTTTGACAAAATAAAAATCACTAGCGGATCCTTAAATCGTCCAAGTTTACGGTTTTTTCAGTTTTGTAGAAAACAGGTAATAAATTACGCTCCAAATGTACCATTTCCGACTTGAATTGTTGAAAAGGTCTTTGGGGAGTACACCCCCCCCCCCTCCCAAAAAAAACACAAAAACTTTCCAACAATCGGTTTTGAGGGAGTCACGCCCCATCTAATGTCAATTTCTTGGGCTGCCCCTGAAATTAATGAAAAATCAACGTCTGTTGCCTGGTCTATTAGTATATAACATCGATGTGAATTAAATGGCAATATAATTCGTCCTTTTATCTGAAATACGCACCCAGTACATGTATTAATTTGTTTCATTTACATGATTGCCTACTTTGAAATATCCTGAATAAAATTAGACAGTTAAGTCAAGTCAAGCTTAGCATTTGTTCATATAGCATATAATTTCATTTATATATCTTGACTTTACGGTATGAAGACTCGTACGTCTGGTTCTGATTTCCAGTCGTTTTCGGATTATCTCCGGACATCGGATGTGTCTTTCCTGGAAAGTTTCAAGGCAGCCCCTTCTAGCCCAGAGGATAGCCAGAGAGCCCCCTCTGAGCATAACTCTGAAAAGGCTCTGACCAGCCACTCCGAGCTCGAGGACAGCACCTTTGCCACGTGGTCCACCTGGTCCACGTTGTCTAGTACAGAGGGCTGTGACGAAATCCTCCCAAACCCCCGCCGCTGCCTTATCAAGGAGACTCCTACGGGAAGACCCGTGGTATGTTTAAACATTAATTGTATTTTCAATATTGTTTTCCAGTGATTTGAGGCTTTTAGCAGAACCGTAAAAAGTACACATACCTGTATGACGTTCAGCTCAAAATGTATTTCACATACAATACACGCAAATACAAATACATATACAATGTATAAATACGATCGAGGACAGTTAAATCCCGTTAGCTCGAGCACCTACGAAAATACTTAAAACCTCGGAAGATTCGAGCCAAGCGAGTTCGAGCTATGGGGTTCGTCTTAGTTTTAAAAAATCGTATACATTGATTGATCATGTGCGTATCTGATAGGTTACACAGAATATAACAGAACTGTACGAGCAAAACTGTTAGTTCTTATCATAGCATGTCTGTTTTGTTTGGGTAGGCACCACAGCAACGGTGTCTAATAGGGTACGGCATGAAGCCGCGACGACTGTTGGCAGACTTTATCAGAGCAAATCAGTGCATCGCCGATGAGCGGGAGCCGACGGGCATCCTTGCCATCGCCACGCGCGGCGAACCCGACCATGATTGGTCAGAAAGTGTGGTCACCGGCGGTGCGCGGACTGGTGTCTCCTTGGAGAATAGCTGTGGTGATGATGGTTCCGTTGCCATGGATACAAGTGGCGTTGGGTCATGTGACTGCCAGGAGGAGCAGGAAAAGCGGACGAAACTTCGGCGGTTCATCCTGGAAAGTGGGTTAGGTAAGTGTTACTGTCGTGGACTTGTAGACCTTTAGGATAAAGGGTAAGGAAGGGGCGGGGGCTCATGAAGTGAAGTAAGTCAAGGTTATTGTGATCGCATTGATAGCAATGCTTGTTAAAGAGTACCTGAATGTTGCATATTCTCTGTATACAAATCACCATTAATGTCAAAATGTTATTTGAGTCTCGGTATGTTCTGTTTATTCAAATGTTTTGTATTACGCTGCGAGTCGCGATCCTTTAGTTTATTAGTTGCTGTGTCAACTGGCTCGGTGTGAGACTGTTCAATGCGACCTTATGAAAGATTTGCTAAACATATAATACAGCAGGATATTCTACCTAAATACATAAGCAGCACTCTTTAATTCAATGGTCTCTGTTTCAGATGGTTTCGACGTTTTGGAGTGATCTTCCTGCCAACCCCGCTATAACTAACTACACATTATACTGTCATTACTGCTGCTGTTAAGTTCCTCTGATTTTGTAAGAAAACAGTCGAGGTTTTGTCATAGCACTGCTTTGGTCGTCAGTGTCGAGTTAAACCGTAAACTGGCCCATAACTTGAGCTCGTTTGCTCACATGTTACGAATGACCGTGTGGACCTCTTTAGCAAAGCCCATGCACCATAGTAGTCTCCCTTTAATCAGTGTTGAGTTAAGCCCGTTGATCGACTGAAAAACGGACGAGCGTTGTTGACATCTATGGTGGCATAAACTGCCGTAAGATAACCGGTTCGCGAATTGTATCGTGTTAACCACTTAATTTTCGCGATAATTGTTATATAATATTAGCCAAACTTTTTCAGTAAGATGAATATCATAAGACTAAAAACTGGCTTGAAAGTGCATAGAACAGCCACCTATTACCTTTTCTTATCTATATAACATTAACAGGTTAACTAACTATGGGTTGCGAATTCCACTTTACAAGAAACATAAAAACTGGTTAACTAGATAAGATTCGTAATACCTCTTATCTATAAATGTTTTTTTGTCTTCTAGCAGTGACTGGTTATCTAGTTATGGTTTGCGAATTAAAATTAATAAGTAATATACATACTGGCTAACTAGATAAGATTCGTGTTACCAGTTATCTATAAATATACAACTGATTTTCCACTTATGATTTACGAATTTCACTTAATAAGTGGTTACACGAATCTTATCTAGTTAACCAGTTAGTATGTTACTAAGGGGACTTCGCACACCATAACTAGATAACCTGTTAGCGCCTGAATCAAGAATGCATTTATAGGTAACTGGCAACACGAATCTTACCTAGTTAACCAGAGAGTAAGTTACTAAGTTAAATGATAACTGGTTAACTAGATAAGTTCGTGTAATCACTTATTCGTGGAATGCAAACATCTTATCAAGTTAACCAGTTATAATGTTACTTTTTAAGTGGAATTCGCAAACCATAACTAGTTAACCTGTTAGTGTTGTATAGCTTAAAAGGGTAATAGGTGGCAGTTCTTAGCACGTTCAAGCCTGTTTTTAGTCTTCTGATATTAATCTTGCAAAAAAAAGTATCGCGAATATTAACTTAATAATTATCGCAAAAATTAAGTGGTTAACACCAAACAATTCGCGAACGCCATCAGGTTATCTTACGGCAGTAATATGCCATCATAGTATTGCTTATCGGCATCAGTAATAATAGTGGTGTTATGTAGTGGTAATTATATGAGGTCTTATAAAAATATTTCAATAGAATTTTGAAAAATATAGTCACAAGTTTCAAGAACATTATTCCTTTAAAATAATTCATGGGTAGCTTCACCTAGATTTTTTATTGGGCATTACATTTTACAACGTTTATTCTTAACTTTTTAGATATTTAAAGACTTTTCCTGGTATTCAATTTTACTCTTACACTCTTTCATGTATTTTATTGTCTATCTTGTAAAGCCTTTTAATGCTGCCAAGCTTGCAGACAGACAGCGGGACAGACAGGTCTTCTGTGCTGATCACAGCTGTAGGTGAGCTTGAAGGTCCCAAGCCCTTGAAAATGCAGAGGGAGAGGTAACTTGTATAACTGCGCTTGAAGGTCTCAAGCCCTTGATTAAGCGGAGGGAAAGGTAACATCACCACTATCTTGTATTGATGAGCTTGAATGTCCGAAGTCTTTTACAAAAACAGACGGAGAGAGGGAGGGAGGGAGGGGGGGGGGGGATAACGTAAGAAAACTGTATTGGTGAGCTTGCAGGTCCCCTTATAAATGAGAAGGGAAGGGTTTAACTTCACTAGCTTCTGTTGATGAGCTTGAAGGACCCACTGCTCAGGCTGAAGGAAAGATAACTCATATTGATAAACTTCGATATTGATTTAAGCCTTTAAAAGGCAGAGGGGAAAGTAATTCGTATATGTAAGATTATAAGTATCTTCCATGGCCGAGAGTGTAAGATAGGTTCATTCCGACCCGAGCGTAGGGTGTTTTGCGGAAACGAGGTTTACCGAGTTTCCGCAAAACACACTGCGCGAGGGTCGGGATGAACCTATCTTACACGAGCGGCTATGGTAGATGCTTTTTCTCACACCTCAGTTAAACAAAATTAAGTAAAAATGTATTTTTTGCTGGAACTATTGTTTGCTTAGTGGAAATAATTGCGTATGGACATGCGATAGCACGTGGTTGTCATGGATATGCGCGCAGTGATCCAGTTCATGTTAATAGTCATATCGTGTTTTTTTAAAGTTCTAAGGAGAATGAAGCATTATTCCTTGAATGGTGCGTGAAAACTGTTTTATGGTGACATTTTAAGCGAAAATTAATTAATTAGCGTTCTAAATATTACCATAAGACAAGATTTCCATTATGCTACTGACGACAATCTTCAACAAGGGAGGTAATTACAATTTGGTGACCATTAAAAATGAGTTCCATACGGGCATTTTATCTTCGCCCGTGGGCAAGATA
Source organism: Mya arenaria (assembly GCF_026914265.1). Lineage (NCBI taxonomy): Eukaryota > Metazoa > Mollusca > Bivalvia > Myida > Myidae > Mya > Mya arenaria. The sequence continues at coordinate 18,640,580 of NC_069125.1, read as the reverse complement.
AGAATATCTAGCATGGTTAAATTATTGGATCTACTTATCTGAGATGGGAGAAAAACGTTCCCAAGTCCTTCAATAATGCAGAGGGAAAGGTAACTTGTATACAGTAAAACTGCGATCGCTCGAGGACGCCGGGGATAATCGGGTTTTCAACCGTTTCCAATTCCCTTTCATCTGTCATTGCAATGTTTACAACTTGCAAAAAATTAACACGAGACAATTGTTTGTTTGTTTTTGGAACATGCTTCGGGAAAATGTGTGAAATTATGACCTCAAGATAATCATATGGTTTTGCGCATGATTTATGTATTTGGGACCGGTAATCGTGCTCGACTCCTCGACTTATTTATGTTTCGATCCAGCGTCAGTTCAATTTATATGAAAATAGAAGGAATATCATAATGATGATGAAAACGCGATAGGATGATGAAAACGCGATAGTACGATGATGAAAACACGACAGTACGATGATGAAAACGCGATAGTACGATGATGAAAACGCAATAGTACAATGATGAAAACACGACAGTACAATGATGAAAACACGACAGTACGATGATGAAAACGCGATAGTACGATGATGAAAACGCGAAAGTACGATGATGAAAACACGACAGTACGATACTACGATGTTGAAAACGCGAACTCACGAAACCCCGATGGTGAAAACGCGACAGTACGATGGTGAAAACACGATAGTTTATCCCATTATCATCATCGTACTGTCATATTATCGCGTTTTCGTTATCGTAATATCGCGTTTTCATCGTCGTACTGTCGCGTTTTCACCATCGTAGTTTCGTGATTTCGCGTATTCATCATCGTACTTTCGAGTATCGCGTTTCAGATCAATACATTCACAGGCGATGGCCCTAACGGCATTCCGTAGCAATCAGGCTGTAACAAAAGCTCGTTTTTATTGAGTTGATTCGCAGCTAATGAAGTGCAACTTGCATCAAGATGTTGCAACTTTGCTTAAGTACCTGGAGATAATAGAGTGCATTTAATATCAGAAAAAAATGTCAGCCATCATGGAAACATCCACTTGAATAATATCAGGCCAGCCTTTGAAAGATGTTGTTTCGACTCACTAAACTGCACCAACAGAAGGGCGGCTCCAGGATTCGACGTTAGAGAGGGTGCAACTTTGGTGCGTAACATTTAACTTGCTCCCCTCCCATAAAACCGAAATCTTTTTGGTTTAAAGTGTCGGCAGGTGGGTTTGGGGGTACTCTCCCAGAAAAATCTTAACAATTTTAGTCCGAAATTGTGCCATTCACCCTAATTTATTTCTTATTTTCTCCTATATTGAAATTAAAACTAAACTTGGACGATTTTTTTTGGGCGGGGCGGTGGCCGGGGGGGGGGGGCGGTTGCGCTCCCCGGATCCGCTAGTGCAATACAAACCATAACAGTAAATTATGTGTTAACTGGACTCGGGGCAATGACGCAGAAAGTTGTTTTTTTAATAATGTGTCATCGCTCAGTCTAAAATAATATTTCCTGACTAAGTGAGCCTTCGATACATTATTGTGTCGGACCGTACGAAAGGCAAACACACTATTTTAAGGTTGTCCTAAGTTAAAATGTTAATGCGGATCTCGGAAATAACTTCTAATGATCGTTTCCTATCAAATACAGTCATCCGTTGAAGGTGAAGATCACATTTTTCGATCAATAGTAAATGCAAGGTCTGCATGTCTGCGGTTTTATCTGGACAGAAGTTACTTATTTCCTATTGAAACAAGGGAAACACGCGAGTCTGATATAACATACTCCTATATAGGATATATCTTAGGGTGAGGGAATATAGTTTGTTCAGAAGTTCGAAAGGTTTGAAAGCGGAATGGTTGCGTTAAACGGGAAATGGAAGCTTGTGTACACGGATAAGGTCGGGGAATACAGCGATGCAATAGGTATGTTCAACCATTTTGTTAACGGTGACTCAATTTAATCTTCATTTATTTCAGGTATATCAACGGCGCGCACAACGCGCGCCCACCAAGAATTATAGTTATATGCCAATATCAGAGAACAATAGCTAACATTGTCTTGCCGGGGAGGATCACCCAATTTAACAAATATCATTTTCGGGTGTGGCGGTGGTTGCACATGAAAGTTGGGCCCTACTCTTAGGCCAAATATGGTATTCAATATACAACTTATTTAAGTTAATCTACGGTCATAAATAATTGATATCATTCACTCCTTGGTCGTTTATTTATAGCAATCCGATTAGCTACATCGTTCTTATATCCAATTAATACACATATTCAATACCAGCCCATAAATTGCCATGAAATAAGCAATTATATGTTAAATGGTTATGCCTGATGACACTTTTCCACCCCCAATAATTCTCGAGACCTTCCGCTGATTACTCATATAATCAACAATTTAAAGATAAATAAAAATATGTAAAGTTATTTCAGTGTTATTTTTTTCCATATTTTAACTTAGCCGGATGTGAACTGTCTTGTTTTGCAACGTTTCAATGCCGTAACATAATTGTACCTCGTTTACATGATAGAAAATTGCTTGCTGGTGAGTAATAAGCGAGTTGAATGCCAGATAAATTTATATCATTTCGTTATCTCTCTTGTTTTTTTCTTCTTTTATTTGAACGGTCATGACAGTTTATTTCTAATGTGATTTTTCTTTATAATTTTCCTACGCATAAATCCCTTTCATACGTTACCAAAATAATATTGGATCACAAGGCCTCGTGAAATCCGAATCTGCAAAAATCCTCTCGAGTCGAATACAACCTCCCGGATCAAAACTCAGTACTGATAACCCTATTGTATTATGCCTGTTTGACCATTTTAACCAAGGTACGAAACCCGAACACAAAGAACAAGCGCTTCGGCTGCTGACACCAGAAAACGACATCTTCCAGGAGATTAGCATTTCCGGTGACAGCGTGGATATCAAGGTCACGGTTCCCGGCAAAGTCTTCGAAATAAGGACGAAACTTGGTGAGACGTCAAATGTACCGTTCCTGGATGGCCGACAATTAAAGGTAGGTTTGGTCATACTAGGCCGTATGGTGATGAAAATAATGTAATCAATCATTCAGAGCTTTTCGGCCATTTTTCTCGAAAACAATTTGCCGAGGAGTTCCGAATGCGAATCAATAATACATGTACTAACAAATAACATTTTGTTACAGTTTTTGACTAATACTGTCACCACTCCTTTAACTGTCACATACCTTTGACTGTCACTGTACCTTTGACTGTCAGTGTACATTTGACTGTCAGTGTACCTTTGACTGTCACTGTCCCATACCTTTGACTGTCACTGTCACTATACCTTTGACTGTCACTGTCAATATACCTTTGACTGTCACTGTACCTTTGACTGTCACTGTCACTATACCTTTGACTGTCACTGTCACTATACCTTTGACTGTCAGTGTACCTTTGACTGTCAGTGTACCTTTGACTGTCACTGTCCCATACCTTTGACTGTCACTGTACCTTTGACTGTCACTGTACCTTTGACTGTCACTGTCACTATACCTTTGACTGTCACTGTACCTTTGACTGTCACTGTCACTATATCCTTGACTGTCACTGTACCTTTGACTGTCACTGTACCTTTGACTGTCACTATACCTTTGACTGTCACTATACCTTTGACTGTCACTATACCTTTGACTGTCACTATACCTTTGACTGTCACTGTACCTTTGACTGTCACTATACCTTTGACTGTCACTGTACCTTTGACTGTCACTATACCTTTGACTGTCACTGTCAATATACCTTTGACTGTCACTATCACTATACCTTTGACTGTCACTGTCAATATACCTTTGACTGTCACTATACCTTTGACTGTCACTGTACCTTTGACTGTCACTATACCTTTGACTGTCACTGTACCTTTGACTGTCAATATACCTTTGACTGTCACTATACCTTTGACTGTCACTGTACCTTTGACTGTCACTATACCTTTTACTGACACTGTCACTATACCTTTGACTGTCACTGTCAATATACCTTTGACTGTCACTATCACTATACCTTTGACTGTCACTGTCACTATACCTTTGACTGTCACTGTACCTTTGACTGTCACTGTACCTTTGACTGTCACTGTCACTATACCTTTGACTGTCACTGTCACTATACCTTTGATTGTCAGTGTCACTGTACCTTTGACTGTCACTGTCACTATATCCTTGACTGTCACTGTCACTATACCTTTGACTGTCACTGTCACTATACCTTTGACTGTCACTGTCACTATGCCTTTGACTGTCACTGTCACTATACCTTTGACTGTCACTATACCTTTGACTGTCACTATACCTTTGACTGTCACTGTCACTATACCTTTGACTGTCACTGTCACTATACCTTTGACTGTCACTATACCTTTGACTGTCACTGTCACTATACCTTTGACTGTCACTGTCACTATGCCTTTGACTGTCACTGTCACTATACCTTTGACTGTCACTATACCTTTGTCTGTCACTGTCACTATGCCTTTGGCTGTCAATGTCACAGTACCTTTGACTGTCACTGTTACTATACCTTTGACTGTCACTGTCACTATACCTTTTACTGACACTGTCACTATACCTTTGACTGTCACTATACCTTCGACTGTCACTGTCACTATACCTTTGACTGTCACTGTCACTATACCTTTTACTGACACTGTCACTATACCTTTGACTGTCACTGTCACTATACCTTTGACTGTCACTGTCACAGTACCTTTGACTGTCACTGTTACTATACCTTTGACTGTCACTGTCACTATACCTTTGACTGTCACTATACCTTTGACTGTCACTGTCACTATACCTTTGACTGTCACTATACCTTTGTCTGTCACTGTCACTATGCCTTTGACTGTCACTGTCACAGTACCTTTGACTGTCACTGTCACTATACCTTTGACTGACACTGTAACTATACCTTTGACTGTCACTGTCACTATACCTTTGACTGACACTGTCACTATACCTTTGACTGTCACTATACCTTTGACTGACACTGTCACTATACCTTTGACTGTCACTGTCACTATACCTTTGACTGTCACTATACCTTTGACTGACACTGTCACTATACCTTTGACTGTCACTGTCACTATACCTTTGACTGTCACTATACCTTTGACTGTCACTGTCACTATACCTTTGACTGTCACTATACCTTTGACTGTCACTATACCTTTGACTGTCACTGTCACTATACCTTTGACTGTCACTGTCACTATACCTTTGACTGTCACTATACCTTTGACTGTCACTATACCTTTGACTGTCACTATACCTTTGACTGTCACTGTCACTATACCTTTGACTGACACTGTCACTATACCTTTGACTGTCACTATACCTTTGACTGTCACTGTCACTATACCTTTGACTGACACTGTCACTATACCTTTGACTGTCACTGTCACTATACATTTGACTGACACTGTCACTATACCTTTGACTGTCACTGTCACTATACCTTTGACTGTCACTATACCTTTGACTGTCACTATACCTTTGACTGTCACTGTCACTATACCTTTGACTGTCACTATACCTTTGACTGTCACTATACCTTTGACTGTCACTGTCACTATACCTTTGACTGTCACTGTCACTATACCTTTGACTGTCACTATACCTTTGACTGTCACTATACCTTTGACTGTCACTATACCTTTGACTGTCACTGTCACTATACCTTTGACTGACACTGTCACTATACCTTTGACTGTCACTATACCTTTGACTGTCACTGTCACTATACCTTTGACTGACACTGTCACTATACCTTTGACTGTCACTGTCACTATACATTTGACTGACACTGTCACTATACCTTTGACTGTCACTGTCACTATACCTTTGACTGTCACTGTCACTATACCTTTGACTGTCACTATACCTTTGACTGTCACTGTCACTATACCTTTGACTGTCACTGTCACTATACCTTTGACTGTCACTATACCTTTGACTGTCACTATACCTTTGACTGTCACTGTCACTATGCCTTTGACTGTCACTATACCTTTTACTGTCACTGTCACTATACCTTTGACTGTCACTGTCACTATACCTTTGACTGTCACTATACCTTTGACTGTCACTGTCACTATACCTTTGACTGTCACTATACCTTTGACTGTCACTGTCACTATACCTTTGACTGTCACTATGCCTTTGACTGTCACTATACCTTTGACTGACACTGTCACTATACCTTTGACTGTCACTGTCACTATACCTTTGACTGTCACTATACCTTTGACTGTCACTGTCACTATACCTTTGACTGTCACTGTCACTATACCTTTGACTGTCACTATACCTTTGACTGTCACTATACCTTTGACTGTCACTGTCACTATGCCTTTGACTGTCACTATACCTTTTACTGTCACTGTCACTATACCTTTGACTGTCACTGTCACTATACCTTTTACTGTCACTGTCACTATACCTTTGACTGTCACTGTCACTATACCTTTGACTGTCACTATACCTTTTACTGTCACTGTCACTATACCTTTGACTGTCACTATACCTTTGACTGTCACTGTCACTATACCTTTGACTGTCACTGTCACTATACCTTTGACTGTCACTATACCTTTGACTGTCACTGTCACTATACCTTTGACTGTCACTATACCTTTGACTGTCACTGTCACTATACCTTTGACTGTCACTATGCCTTTGACTGTCACTGTCACTATACCTTTTACTGTCACTGTCACTATACCTTTGACTGACACTGTCACTATACCTTTGACTGTCACTATACCTTTGACTGTCACTATGCCTTTGACTGTCACTGTCACTATACCTTTTACTGTCACTGTCACTATACCTTTGACTGTCACTGTCACTATACCTTTGACTGTCACTATACCTTTGACTGACACTGTCACTATACCTTTGACTGTCACTGTCACTATACCTTTGACTGTCACTGTCACTATACCTTTGACTGTCACTGTCACTATACCTTTGACTGTCACTATACCTTTGACTGTCACTGTCACTATACCTTTGACTGACACTGTCACTATACCTTTGACTGTCACTATACCTTTGACTGTCACTGTCACTATACCTTTGACTGACACTGTCACTATACCTTTGACTGTCACTGTCACTATACCTTTGACTGTCACTATACCTTTGACTGTCACTGTCACTATGCATTTTACTGTCACTGTCACTATACCTTTTACTGACACTGTCACTATACCTTTGACTGTCACTGTCACTATACCTTTGACTGACACTGTCACTATACCTTTGACTGTCACTGTCACTATACCTTTGACTGACACTGTCACTATACCTTTGACTGACACTGTTACTATACCTTTGACTGTCACTGTCACTATACCTTTGACTGACACTGTCACTATACCTTTGACTGTCACTGTCACTATACCTTTGACTGTCACTGTCACTATGCCTTTGACTGTCACTGTCACTATACCTTTGACTGTCACTGTCACTATACCTTTGACTGTCACTGTCACTATGCCTTTGACTGACACTGTCACTATACCTTTGACTGTCACTGTCACTATACCTTTGACTGTCACTATACATTTGACTGACACTGTCACTATACCTTTGACTGTCACTGTCACTATACATTTGACTGACACTGTCACTATACCTTTGACTGTCACTGTAACTATACCTTTGACTGTCACTATACATTTGACTGACACTGTCACTATACCTTTGACTGTCACTGTCACTATACCTTTGACTGACACTGTCACTATACCTTTGACTGTCACTGTCACTATACCTTTGACTGTCACTGTCACTATACCTTTGACTGTCACTGTCACTATACCTTTGACTGTCACTATACCTTTGACTGACACTGTCACTATACCTTTGACTGACACTGTTACTATACCTTTGACTGTCACTGTCACTATACCTTTGACTGACACTGTCACTATACCTTTGACTGTCACTGTCACTATACCTTTGACTGTCACTGTCACTATGCCTTTGACTGTCACTGTCACTATACCTTTGACTGTCACTGTCACTATACCTTTGACTGTCACTGTCACTATGCCTTTGACTGACACTGTCACTATACCTTTGACTGTCACTGTCACTATACCTTTGACTGTCACTATACATTTGACTGACACTGTCACTATACCTTTGACTGTCACTGTCACTATACATTTGACTGACACTGTCACTATACCTTTGACTGTCACTGTAACTATACCTTTGACTGTCACTATACATTTGACTGACACTGTCACTATACCTTTGACTGTCACTGTCACTATACCTTTGACTGACACTGTCACTATACCTTTGACTGTCACTGTCACTATACCTTTGACTGTCACTATACCTTTGACTGTCACTGTCACTATACCTTTGACTGTCACTGTCACTATACCTTTGACTGTCACTATACCTTTGACTGTCACTATACCTTTGACTGTCACTGTCACTATGCCTTTGACTGTCACTATACCTTTTACTGTCACTGTCACTATACCTTTGACTGTCACTGTCACTATACCTTTTACTGTCACTGTCACTATACCTTTGACTGTCACTGTCACTATACCTTTGACTGTTACTATACCTTTTACTGTCACTGTCACTATACCTTTGACTGTCACTATACCTTTGACTGTCACTGTCACTATACCTTTGACTGTCACTGTCACTATACCTTTGACTGTCACTATACCTTTGACTGTCACTGTCACTATACCTTTGACTGTCACTATACCTTTGACTGTCACTGTCACTATACCTTTGACTGTCACTGTCACTATACCTTTGACTGTCACTATGCCTTTGACTGTCACTGTCACTATACCTTTTACTGTCACTGTCACTATACCTTTGACTGACACTGTCACTATACCTTTGACTGACACTGTCACTATACCTTTGACTGTCACTGTCACTATACCTTTGACTGTCACTGTCACTATACCTTTGACTGACACTGTCACTATACCTTTGACTGTCACTGTCACTATACCTTTGACTGTCACTGTCACTATACCTTTGACTGTCACTGTCACTATACCTTTGACTGTCACTGTCACTATACCTTTGACTGTCACTATACCTTTGACTGACACTGTCACTATGCCTTTGACTGTCACTGTCACTATACCTTTGACTGTCACTGTCACTATACCTTTTACTGACACTGTCACTATACCTTTGACTGTCACTATGCCTTTTACTGTCACTATACCTTTGACTGTCACTATACCTTTGACTGTCACTATACCTTTGACTGTCACTATACCTTTGACTGTCACTATACCTTTTACTGTCACTGTCACTATACCTTTGACTGTCACTGTCACTATACCTTTGACTGTCACTATGCCTTTGACTGTCACTATGCCTTTTACTGTCACTATACCTTTGACTGTCACTATACCTTTGACTGTCACTATACCTTTGACTGTCACTATACCTTTGACTGTCACTATACCTTTGACTGTCACTATACCTTTGACTGTCACTATACCTTTGACTGTCACTATACCTTTGACTGTCACTATACCTTTTACTGTCACTGTCACTATACCTTTGACTGTCACTGTCACTATACCTTTGACTGTCACTATGCCTTTGACTGTCACTGTCACTATACCTTTGACTGTCACTATACCTTTTACTGTCACTGTCACTATGCCTTTTACTGTCACTGTCACTATACCTTTGACTGTCACTGTCACTATACCTTTGACTGTCACTGTCACTATACCTTTGACTGACACTGTCACTATACCTTTGACTGTCACTATACCTTTGACTGTCACTGTCACTATACCTTTGACTGACACTGTCACTATACCTTTGACTGTCACTATACCTTTGACTGACACTGTCACTATACCTTTGACTGTCACTATACCTTTGACTGACACTGTCACTATACCTTTGACTGTCACTATGCCTTTGACTGACACTGTCACTATACCTTTTACTGTCACTATGCCTTTTACTGTCACTGTCACTATACCTTTTACTGTCACTGTCACTATACCTTTTACTGTCACTGTCACTATACCTTTTACTGTCACTGTCACTATACCTTTTACTGTCACTGTCACTATACCTTTGACTGTCACTATACCTTTGACTGTCACTATACCTTTGACTGACACTGTCACTATACCTTTGACTGTCACTATGCCTTTTACTGTCACTGTCACTATACCTTTTACTGTCACTGTCACTATACCTTTGAATGTCACTGTCACTATACCTTTTACTGACACTGTCACTATGCCATTCACTAACACTGTGACTATGCCTTTCACTGATACTGTAACTATATCTATATTGAATGATATGACCGGTACAGTTATGATGTGTTTAATGTGTTTTAATGGGACTTGTTGGACTAGGTCATGGGTTTTTTAGAGCTCATGTACCTATCAATGCTTTTTTTGTGGGAGTGTTTAGAGGAGAGGCATATGTAGGGGACTTTACACAGGGGATGATTTCCAAAGGCAAGATTTTGTTCTTTCTCATAGGACTGTTGATGCCTGGAATTGTTCCTATGACCCATGGAACATTGCAGTTTGTCAAAGCCCCCTAGATGTGTAGCATGCAGAGTAGTTCCAATGAAATGTAATATTTGTACTATCAGCATTAAACACAAAATTGTTACAGTAGACCAATTAGCCTCATTATTTAAATCAACAACTCGGGTTGCAGGTGCAGTTACTATTACATATTTATCTTTTTGCAGAGCATTTTTGTACTAGAGGGCGACAAACTAGTGGAAAGGCAGTCAGGGGCATTCATCTCAACCAACACCCGTTACATTGATGGAATTCATCTGGTTCTAGTATGATCTTTTATTTTTTTCTTTTGTGTCAGACACCTTACCATGTCTTTGCCTCATTGAGTGATTATTCATGTCTTTTTGAGGAAAATGGCAAATGTTAAAAGAAAACACCATTGTCTGCAAGAGTTTTTCATTAATTTTCCACTTTGTTTTTATTTAAGCTTGCTTAAGAATTAAGAAACATGGACACTTGTTTTTAGATTGAGCCAAAATACATTGTATTCCTAAGACGCCCTCCATCCCCATGACTATGCAGTCAATAACGGCTGGTACTGTACATGTTATATGCTTTAGGCAAAAATTTGATAAGAGTTATAAGTTTTCCTGCCAACAACTATCAGGTGTTGGTAAGTTATTAAAGTAGGACTTTAGTATGTGTAATTTAAAGTTCCTCACCTCTTGATTACGTAATGAAAAAATAGAAAATAAAACAAGCTAAAAATCTTTCTGGTCCCAGGTATTTTGGCAATTCGGTCTGTAAACGCCTTACTACTTATTATTTGTGACCTTAGCCTAAGTTACTTGCTTGCTTAACATTCATTCAGTTTCTGTTTTCAGAGTAACAAATTGTTTTTCTTTGTCCTTGTGTGGCTCATTTATTATCCATGTCTGTACATGTCCATGTAGATTTCCCCAATCCCTGTCAATGTTTGTGGTATTCATTCACTAAGTTAGCTGTCTTTAAGTAATGGTTTAAAGCTGCACTCTCACAGATATACCATTTTTGCAACTTTTTTATTTTTTTGTCATGGAAAGAGCAAATTTTTGCATAAATATTTGCAAACCAATAATATAAGATTGCTGACAAAAAATCAGATTGTAGATTTTCATATTTCCGTTCGAAAATTAATGTTTTATGGCTTAAACCGTTACTAACGGTTTAAGAAAAATGCATAAAACATCAGTTTTTGAACTTTAATATAAAAATCTGCAATCCATATTTTTTCAGCAGTCTTATATACCTGGTTTCCATGGATTTTCACAAAAATTTGCTTGTTCCAAGACAAAAAATAAAAAAGTTGTCAAAATGTTCAATCTGTGAGAGTGCAGCTTTTATATTATCTGCATGTGTTCAAAATCAAGTATTTAAAAATACTACAATCCCAAATGGATGAAATGTAATTTGGAACCTTAAACTTTTTGAATACATTTTGAAAGAAAACCATTTGAAAAATACTTCTCTCCCATCGAACAAAATATAAGTATGACCACTAAACTTTTTTTTATAATTGGAAGAAAAACATTACAATTTTATTTTACATCACATGAAGTTCCAGAACTGATTTAACTAACCACACACGCATTCTACTTTCAGGAGATGGTGGCGGAAGATGGCACTAAATCAACGAGAAAATATGTTAAAACGCACTAATGAAATGGTGGTTTAGTCCTTCATTGTATACTGTTCAATTATATGAAAGTACTTATATAGTACTTATCAAAGATTGAAAAACCATTAAAAAAATGTTTAAAAGAATACAGATAATATAGTGAAGTATTGTTAGACTGTTTGGTTGTGTGATTTTTAAAAAAAAGTACAGGTAGGTATGCCAACAATATTCAAGCTATGTAATTATGAGATAAAACAATTTCTATCAAATTCCATTAAATTTCGCTTGATTTGATAATGAAGCTGCTGTGTTTCTCTCGATAGATGGTGATTTCTGCGTATATAGATATAAAATGTATATTATACTTATATAAAGCCTTTGTTACAACATACATTTGTAGTAGAACTGTATCATGTAACCAAAAAATTACATTATTTCTGACATTTACAAGTGTACAAAACTGAATAAATTGGTTTCTATTACTGTCAGCAGTTCTTAAGTTGATCCTTGTATTATTGGTTTTCCTGGATATCATTATATGTTAAATTTGTCTGGATGTCAAGGGCAATAGCTATGCTAGAATATGGTAATTTACTGGCAGATTGGTGGACTGACCGCCAAGGTGATTTTGTTATTACTCTCTCCAACAACCTACTGCAAGATTATAGCCTCAACAGCAAGCATAAATTGTTTGTATATTACAAAGTTACCCCTCTCAATTAAGGGCCAGTCTGCTGGACTTATGAGACACCTTGATTGATGACCATCGTTATACTCCCAAATCCTGGCAGAATGGCAATTGGTGCCCACTATTTCACTTGCTGCTAGGTGCCCTGAGTGAGGCTTAAACCTTCAACCTTCAGCTTCGTAGATGGATGCCCTAACCACAAGGCCACAGATTTGACATGTTGTTATGTCTTAAGTATACTGTGTGAAAGAGTCTTAGCAGTGTATGGAGGCTATACACCGACAGTTTCGTGGCATTTTTATCCAAATTTATTCTCTATTCCAAATAAAACCCAAATCGGCTGTGTGCATAAAATAGCTTCACTCTCAATGACCTCGTAAAGAATATTTTAGATTCAAGCCAATGTCACACATCTATACCATATAAAGAAAACAAGCTGCTATACAAAGATTTTTTTTCCAATTTATTAATATTAAGCAGCAAATAGTCTCCAAAAAACATTATACAGTCGAAACCCTTTGGCTGGATTTCCTGGTTGGCTTGAATTGGATGTAAAAGACTGATTTTGTTTAACTCTCTGTAAGCATTCCTCGTTGGCTCTATATTCGCGAGGCTTGAAGTATTTTGGCAGCTTTTCAAATTCCCTCAAGTTTCAATACTAACACAAGAAAAAAGAATCAAGAGATTAATTTATAATCTTTATTTCGAAGACATTGAAAATACAAGATACACATGAACTCATTTATAATCAAACGCAACTTGCATACATCAACTGAATGACTGACTAGATTATTGCTATTTTGAAATTTCTTGAAAAAAGCACATTATAAATGTTAATTTACTTGTTATTATTATTGTAAAACCTTCAAAATGCCAAATACTGTATTTTTTTTTTCATTTCTTGTTTGTGTGAAATAATACTTAACATAACTGGTCACTTACCCGGTACTTGCCTGTGGTTGCTAGTCAGAGGTGATAAAATGGTCCATTGTATTATCAAACAATGATAAACATTATATATTACACAAAACATAATCACTTTCTAGGTTAATTGAATGGTTGAATACGCTGTGTTACAGTAATTGTATACCATTTTTATAAATATTGCTCATAATTTCATGAATAGACAACAAAATGTGCCCAAATGAAATCATGTACATTTTTGGTACATAGCGCACTTATTCAATAATTGGCTTTTCAAAACATCAAACCACATTCAGAGCAAGAAACAAAACAAAATTGAACAAAAAATATATCAAATATTGCACATAAATAATAAAACCAGAGGTGCTACCCTCATTTGAATAATCCTGCTATATACACTTAACATCCATTGTTTAAAATATCATCATCTGAACAAAAACTTAATATCACTGTAACATAACATTTGCTTTCTCATTCAAAGGTCTATGTTTTGTGATAAAACTATATGCATGCCCCTGCATATTCCTTCATAGCAAGCACTAACAACAAACGCTAATTAGGTGATATGTAAGTTAGAACTGAAGTTAATGCTGCTTAACGCTTTCCTTCAGAATTTTCTCAATTCTAAAGAAAATTCTGAAACTGAGTCAGATCTAGTTCTATCAGAAAATATTCCAGAATCACCTTAGCACATTTTTAAAGGGAGGTAACCAACTTACTCAATTACATTGAGCTATAAGAGTTGTCCCCCTCAATAGAATAAAACATTTTAATGAAAAATGTCAAGGAAGGTAACTGAACAACTTCACTCGATGAAGCTATGAGAGTTGTCCACCTTTACTCTGAGAATAATCGAGTCTCCTTTAATGTAGTCTCTTGTTTTCATGACCTCGTTCGACACAAACTTCGGATACCCGAAACCCAGCTGATCCACATCTTTCACCGGTTTTTGGAAATGTTTCCATGTAGGATCCGGGACAAAACTTTCAGTGATATTTGCTCGTTTTTCCGAATCTGAATTTTGGTCGAAAACAGTGAACGAAATGGGCAACAGGAAAGGCCACTCCAAAATGTTGTCATATTCTCCCTGGAGGATTTTAATGTACACTGACAAGTATTTTCCCTCACCAGAACCATTCCCATTCAAAAACACAGAGGCAGCCATTTTGTAACCAAATCTTGTAGAATAAAACGGCTCACTGACGATCTCAGTGTTTTTGTAGATGGATTCAATGAATTTCTGTTTATAGTCTGTGATTTTCCAGATGAAAGTTCCATCCGTAACCTGGGTTACAGAATACAGAGCATTACACAGTTGAGTGATTTGCGACTGTTGTTTCTGTACGAGTTCGCACATCAATTGAAGGTGACTTTTTGTGTTCTCGTCAATATGGCGATCCATACTGTATCGTGGAGACTGAAAAAAATATGGAACAAAATATAAATAATTGGTAACAAATTAAAGTGAATATCAAAATTAGGCAAAACCTAACAAATTACTTTCGTCAACAATGAAACGCAGTGATTCAAGCATCAAGGTAGAAGTCATCATTGACTTTATTTCATATTGTAATGTTTTATTTCCAGTGTTCTATATCGGCAATTACTTCTACCACACCTCAAAGCTATTTTTTTTCAAATTTATTTACTTTTAAGTCAGATCATAACCAAAATAAAACAATGAAAAAAATTGTTTTAGTTTGTTCTTCACTTTTATAATCATGGTTGATTTTAGAATATTTTATGATTAAAATGCCCCAAAAAACTATTGACTATGTCACTAAGCTCATTGAAGAGAGCTGTTTTCTAATAACCTTTTTCTAGTCAATTAACCTGTTTAGAATACAATTTAAATGCTATTTGTTAACAGTGAATCAATTAGCAAACAGAGGAAGAAATAAATAATGCAACAGATGATCCTGAAAGATAAAAAATAAACCAATTTTAAAATGACCAACTTGTGCCATCAAATTGATTCAGAAGCAAAGAAATGTGCTAAGGGAATCCTAATGAGTATTTGAAAGCCTTATAAGAAGACTGCATTGTCGGCTACTCCAGTACTTTATTCCATTTACACTGCATTAGTCCCAAGGAAAATGAGTGACAAATTCTTGATCTTCATGAATATTAATGAAATCACATGTTACAATTGAGTTCTTTAACTACAAAGATTTACCTAGATGTCATACAGGGATTTATTCTAAATATAGAAAAGAACATACAACATATTTCATTGGCTTACACTTTTGGCACTGAAACTACTTCTTAAGTTATTCATGATTATGAAATTTTCCTAGCGATTTATCCCACGGAATGATGCAGAAAATAATATCGTACTATTTGTATGTAGACATTGACAATATTGTCTCACCTTGTGTGTGCACCCAGCATGTTTAAACTGGCACGAGACCGTTGCTGAGGGACACAGTTCCTGTACGTGAATGTCCATCTCCTCCCGTGGGATTTTGGTAGGGTCACACCTATTTGGGCATGGAACCGGGTATCTTGGGCACTGGTACTGGTGGGTCTGGAAAATAAATTGTTTATAACTTTAAAATAGTCTGACATGAGTCTTATTTTACTGCAATGAGTGCTTCCTGAATTTTAGTTGACAATAGTATATGTTGCTTTTTTCAGTTTTGACTGATTTTGTCGAATTCTAGCTCAGTCATTGTCCTAGATTAGAGGTATTTCCTAACAACACAAACAATTACTATCAAAAATTCAATCCAAATTATATAAACCCCAGATTGTGTACTAGAACTTCCATGTGTTTCTTTTGCACTGCTTATTTATATGAGTTCCTTTTTTTTCATTTTTTTTCTATCAAACATGTTTGTACCTGTAGCGTTTCATAGACAAACTCCTTGGAGCAGTAGGGGCACTTGATGGTGCGTTTGTGGCACTCGTTGCGCATGTGGTTGTTGAGATATCGCCGCTCCAACTTGGCGCCACACTTGTTCTCGCACCACACGACCTCGTACTGGCAGTTTCCAACATGCTGAAAGAGAAAAATACAGACTACATTATTTTCTTAAACATTAAAGGCTTTGCAATATACTGCTCTGAAATATGCATCAAATTTTCATACCACTGATCAATTACCATATAATAAACTGCAATAATACCAAAATTTCCATAATGTGCAAAAAACAATCCAAAGATTCATTTTAATTCTAATTAATCTTAATATTAATGTTTCACAAATAATGTGCAATCTTATTCATATGAAAACTCATCATGTTGTTCTATAGGCCCCCATCTTATCAAGAACTTAGTTTTAAAAGAATATAAAATATCATAAGATTGAGAAATTCAATTGAATACTATAATAGAGAAAGAAATAGAACGCAAACATTTACTTGCAAATTGAAATAAACCTATTGTACCCATTTTTAGCTATTAAAACTATTTGTTTTAACATATTTCAAATTCCAACCATTGTATCAAAGAATCGGAATGCAGCCTTACTCTGTAATTACCGGGTATTACAACAAACATTCGATAAAACTTCCCTACCATGTCAAAAGCATCCCCAGGAAACTCTTGGTTGCAGAATTCACAGATGACGATCCTCTTCAGGCAGCTAAACTCAAGATGATCGTCCAATGAGAGGCGCGATAGGACGTCTGAGCACTGGTTTGGGCAGGGGACTGTGTCATACCGACAAACATCAAGATGCGCCTAGAATTAAGAAACAATGAGCTATAGGGTTATAAGATCAGGCAAAAAAATATTTATTGGTTGACATTTTTTTTTGCATCATTGGGTCATCATCATCATCATTGTCGTCATCATCATCATCACCACCACCACCACCACAACCACCGTACCACCACCAACAACACCACCACCACTACCACCACCATCATCATCATCATCATTATCATCATCATCTAGTCTAAAATAATAGACATGTTAAACGGGATTGTTCAAAAGGGAAGGATTTACCAAGGCGTAAAAAATCCGCCAACGTAAAATTATTTTGACTACAATATCATCAATCTTTCCACATTATATAATTGCAGTGACAAGCTTTGCACTTAAATAACCCAGTTGTAACTGTTATTCAAGTCTTGAGATCAATAAAGATGTCTTACTAAAGTGTGAACCAGGCTTAAACCCTGAATGGACCAATCATAACAAACAATAAACGTCCGAAAACTCTCAAATCGGCAATGAAATTGAATGAGTCATTTGCATCAATATTTGAGTTGGTGCTGAATAAACAGATCAATGTACAATGATCCTAAATTGTGAGATATCTTTAAAGGCCTTTGACCACTATTTCCGGAATGTGAAGGGTGATCAATAGGCCTTTCAAACTTGGTCCAGAAATAATCGCCATCATTTTAAAGTATTTCAAAACATTATTGGGACCAAAATCAACAGAATAATCACACTTGCCTCAAATAATATTTGCACAAATTGTTCAACAATGAACAAAATCTCATGTCACTATAACATCGAGGGACATGCGATCATTATTTACAAGGGTAATTGAAATGATTATAATTTTGCAACTTTGAAAATAGTAATTTTTACAAATGCAAATCTCTTTTGAAATTTTAGCCCCATTAAAGATAGCAAGCTACTTGTTATCATACGGATGCATCGCAGATTAGATTACCGTTGATTACTGCTCGTGCCACTATAAAACATTGTCGTGCGATGCACAGGCTCGTTTTAAATACTAACATGAAAAACTTCTGGGCGGGTACTAGAGTGAGGTTCCTTGCAAACATATGATCATATTTCCATACAAACATTCAAAACTAAGGTATCGTATTGAGCAAAATTATAATTTTCCACTCTGATAAGGTATTTTATTAATGGGATTCATGAACATTAAAGATAGCTTGAAATGTTATACAGCTTTAATTAAAGTGTATTCAAATTTATCTATTTCAGAATGGAAAATAATAATTTATAGTCATATAAACTGGAAATCAGAGCACAAACAAATTAAATAGCTAGAAGATATTATTTTTGTTTGCCGTTTCCTATCTGATGTCTCCTTAAGACCTATCTTTTTATGTCTGGGTATACAATACTATCAAACATATTATTTCATGCAGGATGAATCAGTCTGATCAGGGGGATTTATTTTTCACTCGACAATAAACATCAAAGTAATGGTACTACTCGCAGCATTTATGATTCAGTTTCAATTTGACAACAAGTGTATCGACATACTGGTACCACAAACTTAAATTTGATGACTTTTGAGGATTTCATATGTAAACGGTAACGATACCGGCAATAGCCCTAATGACTTTATATCTACCATTTAATGACATGTAAACACAATAAGTGACACGAGGACTTTACTGTTCAAATACAAGCGCCAGGTACCAGCT
This sequence comes from Mya arenaria, assembly GCF_026914265.1. Taxonomy (NCBI): domain Eukaryota; kingdom Metazoa; phylum Mollusca; class Bivalvia; order Myida; family Myidae; genus Mya; species Mya arenaria. The sequence goes on along the minus strand of NC_069125.1, from coordinate 18,621,412 downwards.
CAAGAAGATACCAGAGATGACATTAACTCGACGGCAATTTCGTTATGGTCATCTGCCGATATCTCTTGACCAGTGCTGACACGAGACTTTGGGCTAAATAAAGTTATTTTTCACAAATATCAAAATTACACGTTAGATAAACGCAAAATGTGCAGTAAAGCCAATCACATCAAAACAATCATTAACTGCAAAAACAACATCTTCATTGAAAGATAATGCACTTGATAAGAATTGTAGACAAACAAAAGTGCTAAATAATCTGAATTTATTTTGTTCATAGCTGCCATTGTGGATGTGAAATTTGCATAATCTTCATTGGTATAAAAGAGCCCTGCTTGACTCCAATGTTTCCTTAATATTGCCATTTTGTGGCTGATAATGGCACAGTGGACAGCGGTCATTTTAATGGACACCTGCTGCCTGGACAAGAGAGGACAGGCCACTGCTTATCAGTTTTGGATGACCATGATAAGAGAACTGTGAAATAATTGGTGTGAATGATAGCCCTACTTTGAATGGTATCATGGCTCATTTTCAATGGTGAATTACACACTCTTACTGATAATAATGCTTTATTTGTGCTTCCTAAAGTGTGGTCTGTACAAGATTGCCATTTCAAACAAGAACTAAACATTTCTTCTAGATACCATACATAGTCATGTTTGACCCTCCCCATCCCCATATATCTCTATACCTAAAACTGTCATCTGACCAAGATCAAGACAAATCAAACTGGTAAGCTGCATTGTTTGTCTTGCAATGCAGTATGACACCCCCTGTAGGATACTTGAAGCAAACATGAATCTGACTCCATCCATCCATCTACCCCACTACCCTATCTCTAAACTCTATCTCCAAAATGCAATACCTCACTTCTTTATTTCACGGGCATGAATGGTACTGTAGTTAATACATAGTTTATCCACCCATCAACACCCCTCCTTGTAATATTGACAGCGCACGTGGCTGTTTATTCCTTACATACACACACCCTCCCTCTCCTCTATTTCACGTGCATGCCTATCTGAAGGTTATGAAGTTTGTCCACCCATTGACACCCCTCCTTGTAATATTGACAGCGCACGTGGCTGTTTATTCCTTACATACACACACCCTCCCTCTTGTCTATTTCACGTGCATGCCTACCTGTAGGTTATGAAGTTTGTCCACCCATCGACACCCCTCCTTGTAATATTTACAGCGCACGTGGCTGTTCATCACTTCCGCCTGTAGATCAGAATCAGGGTAGATCTGAAAGTAGAAAAATAAAAAAATAAGAATAATTTCAAATTAATCTGTACTTTTGTTACAAGCTCTGTGTGTGGGGTATATATCATTTTCGAATTTTGGGTCTAGCTATTTGGTGTATTTCCAAACAGAAAATGGTAGAAATCAGCCAACAGAGAAAGAAGATTATCGATTATGAAATTCCTGTGAATTTTACCACTTTGGTGTCAAATTGTTCAAAACAGACAATGTTTGTCTGGTCTAGCTGTATATATATAAAATACCTGACCATATTTTTTTTCAAGATATCAATTACAATTTAATGTAAAGATGATAAGTTACTTCAAACAACTGTGATTTTTTGTTCCTTCAACTTTTTATCCTTTGACAAGCAGGAGCAGCATGTGCTTAACAGTAAAGAAACAACAAGCAATGTGTTCAGAAAAGTATTCATATTACTTGAGCTGAGTGACTATATTAGTTCATGAAAATTTTGAACCTGAATAAATCATAAATTTTCATCAAAATGTTCATGAATTATTTCATGAACAATTCAAGAACCTTTACCACAGTGGCGACTTAAAAAACATTGACACCTATGACAGTTTTATTCGTTTTTAATTTGCACCTGTCCTGCAGGTTCCTTATAGAGAGGGGAGACTCAGCTTTCTTGGGAACTTTGTATTAAAACTAGTGCATGCTCTTCAAACTCACTGTATATAATGTGGCAAAGAAGAAATATATGCTGGAAATCAACGAGAAAATATAAAATATTGCCAGTATACTAAATTATAATTATTCTTCAAGCTGTTACCAATGTCATAAAAGTAAAATATATTCCAAAGGGAAAACATGAAACACTAAATCCATATATCCTTGTCACAAGCATATGTCAATGCCCCCAAAGAAATCAATAATCCAATTTGCAAAGCAATCATAATGACCATGGAACTTCAAAGATTCTGCCACCAAAGAATTTCAGAAATGTGCAGAATTATTCACACCTTTATATGTTACCGACCCCCACAGGAATGGTATAAAGTCTAAAACCCCTATAGGGAAATCAACGCAACAGATCGTGCTACATGATATCATGATTATGAACAAAATGATGCAGTGCAACATCTGCGCCATGACTCAATCTCTTATAGATTTTCTGACTTCATTTTGTACATGAATATGTCATTTAAGCTAGAGCTAAGAAGCATTCTTTATATCATGTGTGCTTCATTACTTTGCAGTTTAATAATGCAACTAAATCCCTCTTAATAATTTTTTCCACTTTTACGTTTCACGATTCTTTAAATAATAATAACAGCATCTTTCTGCTATTTAAGAAACTGCCTTACTTCATATAATCTTCTTTCTTCTTTTCTTATTTTAACCTATTTAAAAAACAGGTAAGTCGACATATATACGCCTTACAATTACATCATCATTATTTTCGAAATGAACCAAATTAGGTAATAATATGACATTACCCCCATAAATTTCTTTTCTGAATAATGCAAGCTGTAATTTAGGTAACGATGGAATGTAAAAAGATATGCAGGTCTCAACAAGTTTAATCAGCATCAAATTCATGCATTTTAAACTTGTTTCCCTGTCAACGACATGATAATATCTTGTATCAGTAAAGATTTACGTCTGTCATTTTTAATTTAAAGATACATCAGACCAAAATTCAAATACACTATTTCTCCTAATAGACGAACAGGGCACATGCAAATTAAACCGCAAAAAGATGCGCAAAGCATGTTTATAACACAAGAGCACATCTTTAATAAGCAGAACTACAGCACATTATATATTTTCTTTCCATTTGAATACAAAAATCATCATATTGAAACAATATGGCACATTTCAATATGAGACAAAAGACAGGAAGTTAATAAAGCCAAAAATTATTTGCCTTTTCCTTTTATGCAGATGATACTATTTTGTGAAACTGGAGTGTTTATTGCACTATACAATGTTATTTTTGTATATATAAGTAGATCTTACCATAACGCAGGCATCCCTCTGGACACAAACGAAGCTATCTACACTTGAAGTTGATGTTGACATATTCAGATCCTTTAACCATCAAAATATCACTTTTGTAAGTTTTTCGAAATGCACATCAAATATTTCTTAAATGCGGTACAACTGTTACTAATTTTCTGCACTATGATACAAAAAACACCTTGTTCATTTTTTATCAAACTAAATACGACTGTTCTCAATTGAGTCAATTTTCTTTCAATCTGAACTAAACTTAGCTACTTCGACATTTCACAAAAGCCCCTTGTTTTTTAAAGTACAAACTCAACCGCAACAATTTTAATCAACTTTAAAATATATCATCCTATTGAGTCACAGAGTTCATATATCCAATTTCACCTCACCGATTTTCAATCAATATTAAGTCTATGTTCTCAAGCATAAAATTAAATCACCATTAAATGCATTTTTGCACTTTCAACCATTCCGCACTGTGACCGCAATGACATACATATGTCCCGAGTGACATCCTTTAACTGAGAGTCACTCAGCCTTTATCTCAACGCTCAGCTTCAAAACGACTGTATGAGTATTCCTAAATCAAACACACAGGTGATTTTATGGTACTTCAACGTTTTATTGATTTGTACAACCTTTTTAATTAATTAACCAGATAAAAACCCTCCAATATCGACTTATTGCAGCGCTGATTTCATTAGAGTGGAATTATTATGAACGAGAAATAATAATTATTTTGCATGCAAACTATCTTTGAAAATGCTGTTTGATAAAAGGCAAATATTTACTCTGTAAATTGCAACCAAATATTTATCATTGTGTGACAATAAAGCTGCAGCTATGTGCAAACAATTCTGCTCATTCAGCTGTTTCTAGATTTAAACCGAGCATTTGATAGTATATCCTTGTCAATTACAAAATTGTATACAGTAGTATTATAAATTGCTATCTTAAATTCAGCGTAATTTGATACTATGTATCAAACTTGTCACATTTGGAAAGCACTTTAATTTACATTTCATTACCGATCAAAATTACATCTAAACATAGAAATCAACGGTCTCAAAAAGACCTAATCAAGTCAAGTCCAAAGAAAACTTGGTACAAGTGGATCCGCAAGAAACTAATTAGTTTCAATACAGCATCTTTAATTTACTGGCCCAAAGCCTTGTCGACTGGTGCTACCATAATGTCAAGTGAGTCCTTGATTTGAGCTTCACCAAGTATCCTTAACTCCTTTATAGAGAGCAATAAACATCTCTAATCAAGCAGAACTCTCCGTCCAAGATTGATTAATTCTAATTCCTGTCTGTGCAGGTTTATTAACACAAAGGTAGCCACCAATTCTTTGTTCAGTTCCAAACATAACTCATTTACACCTAATTTTCTGTTGACATGAAAATCTTATTTATGATTAATCAATGCCTCCTGGAATATCACACTCTGGCATTATCATGACTAAAGAAACAACCAACAAAATGTCCGAAATTATCCATAAATATCAGCTTTCTGATCCTTCAACAATAATGAGCTCTCAGTTTGCTGATTTCCATCAAAATTAAGCGGTTTTAAATTTTTAAAAACAGTGTGAGTAATTAAGCACTTAAATGGCTCTTATCCAATCTTTACTTTATTAATTGGATGTCAATTCTCTGAAACCAAATACTGTCTTTCAATTTGTTAAACGATCTTTGGCAATTATTAAAGTAGATCTTGAATTCCCTCTGTTCATCAATGATTATAATCACCAAGTATACATTTTAAACCTAAGCTATCATCTAACTATCAGCTGGGTGATTATCTTTTTCCAAATCTCTAATAATATGCCCGCCTGCTCTGGTATGCCCTCAGAGTGAGAATTCTGAAACATATACTCAATCAGACCTTTGGCAAACAATGATGTCCACCCCACAACATGATTGTTTTGTTTCAGTGCACTTGCTAAACAAAGAAAAAACAGGTCTAAGTTCATGTCCTGACTGACTATCTAAACCAAATAAACTCTAAAAATAAGCAGATCGACAGCCCATAACAGTCGGGTTCATCAAATAAGATGAATAAAAGAATCGATATTCAATCATGTGTGATATGATTAAACAGTTTTGGTTTTATAAAATTGACACCTAGCATGTGGAAAAATCCCCAACCACTAAAATGGTCACTTTATGTCAAAATACATCAAAATATCAAACCAAAATATTTTGAATCATGGAACAAATGGCTATTTTGAACCCTTGAACTAAAGTCAAATTGTTTATCAGCTGGTACAGAGTATATTTATGTTTGATGTTATTTTAACATATGTCAGGACATTCATCTAAAAGATTAAGGTGTCCAAATTGTATATAATAGCTTGAATGATGTCGCATTATTGAAATATTTGACTCAAGGTTCAAATCTGATAACTTCTGAACAAAATTGTGCACTAGACTTCAATAATCTTCTTGTTTTTCCAAAATCATTACAGTAGATCAGAGATGAAAGAACTTATAGATAATGTTAAACACGCTGATATATTGCAATAATTAATTCTCTTGATAGTGTAATAGAAAATTTGACAGCATAAAGGCAATAAAGAACTCAGACTCTAACATTGAAAACCACTTAATCACTTCTGTTCAACCAAGTTTAACAACTGGTTTATCGAGAACTATAATCATGATGCAACATGCAACCCGATGATGATAGTGTGAGTGAAATGGTAAAGCCTGTTGATACAGAAACAGCTACTGTGAGTGAGATTATGAGATAGTTAATGGATTGACAGAACAAAAAACAAACTTGACCTTTCAGAAACCTCAAAGCTCTCGAGAATAAATCCATCAGGCTGTGTTTAGAGTCTAAGACATCTTGTTTTCTATACATAATGCTTAAGTTGCCAAGAACAGGCTCAAAATAACAGGTTTTTGTTTGAAACTTTCCAGGTGGCTCCTGAGCAAAATGTAACAGAAAGCTCTTGAAAATTAGAGAATATTTTAATTGGTAGCTTTTCTTCTATTAACTTAATTTAAGCATTATTATGTTCATTACGACAGTTATATGCAGCTGACAATCTGACTCCTACTAAAATAATGTATTACATTACATCCGTTAATGAGAAAAACAGACCAGCATAATGCCATCCTGCAGTGCCCTTGGTTGTTAGCATGCAATTTACTTTCTCAAAAGATATTCAACAATGTGCAGAAACTCTGGAAAAACTTTATGTAAGATAACAACTTACCAAATTGCTTCAAATGCTTCCATGATGTCCACGAATAATTATGTCACATAAATGGAATACTAATGGATGACATTGTGTCTTAAAAGTCTGAGCTTTGCTATCTTATCCTTATAAAATTGCTTATACCTTATCATCAGTAATCAAATCTTGTGGGCAATGTTATACATCTCTTTAGGTTGCAATTTTACATAAATTTAAGATAAAAACCCTATGGAGTGAGAGGATGACTTTCTCACATGATATCTCTTTAAGCAGGATAAATTTAAACAGCTGATAATGATCGCTTCTGAAGACAAGTGTTGGCTTTTAAACTTTTAAATTTCAGTTTTTAGACCCGTCTTATCTATGTTTGTAAGTTCTGCAAACTCATTACAGGTAGTTAATGTTACAAAACCTGTCATAATAGTGAGTGTCAGATTATGTCAAATCTCTTTTTGATGTTTTCTCAGTGGATCAACTTACTGGAACATCCCCTCAGCTTGTTGATCAGACAAATGAGGTGTTTGAAGCTGAAGAAATTGTGAATAACTTCAAAAGGCATGAAATAGCCAAAAGCGTAAAACTTATTGTTTATTTGGTCATATAAAACAAATTAGGAAATAGCTATATCTGGTTTAAAATGGTAAAGACTTATTGTAAAATACTGTAGGTTTAAAAATAGGTTCTGCAATAAATTTTCAATGGTCATAAAAGAATGTCAAAAAATAAGGAAGAACAGAATTGATCACTGATGTTGCTTCGGAAGCTGGTTAAGAGCATTCTCTTGTCATTTTTACAAGCAAACCATGTGACACTTTTATGGAAAATTCACAGATCAATAAAAGTTTAAAGTCTACAACATGGTGATCCATGTGACATTTTACTAAATAGCAACATTTATCCCTGGTTCAGTGAGCTAAACACCTTTTTAACAATAATTTCCATGGAGATGACCAAAATATGGCCAATCATTTGTGAAGGTAGCATTAAAATGGTAGTAAATATGATGACATTTCCAAACCTTGACCGACCAACTGCTTAATTTGAAATATGAGAAGAAAAAACCCTTAAAAGGCCACATTTCGCATGTGTTCATTTTATTTTAATTACAAAACTGGAGACAAAATCCATGTCCAGCATCATTAATATTAGTTGAGCACGGTGTAAATTTTAATTACAGATTGCAAATAGAATGAAACACATTAATTTAACATGAGTGGATAGTTTTCGGATGAGAAATCTAGTGCAGATTCTTGTTTTGTTTTTCGTTGTTTTGATTTAGTGTCTACTTGTTGCATCAGTCTCCTTGAAGGCTTAAGATATACTTAAGCAAGAATTTAGAGCACTTACTGCAGCACTTTACATACATCATCATCATCATCATCATCATCATCATCACTATCATCATCATCATCATCATATCATCATCATCATCATCATCATCATCATCATCATCATCATCATCATCATCATCATCATTGTCCTCATCATTGTCCTTATCGACATCATCATCATTATTATCATCATCATCATTATCATCATTGTCATCATCATCATCATCATCATCATCATCATCATCATCATCATCATCATCATCATCATCATTATTATCATCATCATCATCATAATCATCATTGTCATCATCATCATCATCAAAAGTAGCAGCAACTCATAAAATACACTAGTACTGGGTGTCTATTCAGGGAAAAAGTTGGATTCATAACTAAGCCTGCAATAAATGTGTATAAAACAACCAAGCTTATCTAAGAGTTGCAATGAAAACCAGCAACGTTGATGTTGATCCTTACCCAGAGTTGAACAGCTGAATCAGTGGAGGAATTTGGAGCAAATCTATATGATCCATTTGGTGTTGCCAGACTGGTGGTACTAGCCTTTCGGCTTGAGTTTCTTGAGCTCATTCGAGGGCTCGCACGAGCGCTTGAGCTCATTGTGAAATACACAATGTATGAAAGTAATTGGTAGTCAGATATTCAACCAATTCTGAGTCTGAAGTTCAAACTGTATTCACTTAAAAGAGCCATTATTCCACTGATTGTTGTTTATGTGTTCTTTTACAATTTTCTGTATTTTACTTACTTCTCTGACACTGATATAACAAGGTTATTTAGCATTATTGCAATTAAATAGATTGTCCCTTCAAACAATAAACATTCCAGAATCTCAAAACGTTTTAGAATAAGAGAGCACAGCATCCAGCCTTTTTCACTGAGTCTTAAATACCTCTACACCAATTCAAATGAATGATTAACAAATTTTTCACTTTGACGATAAAAATAACAGTTTCTCTTTCTTGCTGTTTCACCCACAAAAAATCTATATTCTATTCCAGGCTACTTTGGTTTGCTTATCAAATCCTGAATACATTAGCCACATGTATTATTTATCATTCATATTAACACATGAAACACAACCCATGTATATCTTTCAATACATCTATTTTTCATAATCAAGCATCAAAAGCAGCCACTATTAATTAATCCACCAAGATTTCCAGCAGATGTTTTTATGTCTTATTCTGTCTACAAGAGCTTGCAATTAAGTCGGCTTATTAACTATGAAAATCACAAGTTTTCCAGCTTAACGGTTGTAAAATCCCGCTTAAAACCACAGAGTAATTAAAATTACATGCAGTACAGATTCATTTCAAGCTAATTGTGAATATGAAACTAATCATCATCTTTTTTCTGCTCATTTTCATGGTTGAAAGATCAAAAACATTTCTTGCCTGGAAAAAATTGTGTCAGAAATATCATAGGAGAAAGATATTTCCTGCCAGGTATATTTAGCACCAAACTATTACCATTACTCAGAGATATTTGCTGTAGGACAGGTAAACTGTTCACATCCAAGTTTCACTTTCACTAATATGCAAGCTAATTGCCATGTGCTTACATGTATGTTTCCTATTTTCTAACAATGTCTTCCACATTTATTTCAAAACATTCCACTTAAAACTCAGCAACTACATTTCTAGTTTCTTTTCAATTCAATGTTGCTGTTCGCATTGATGAAACAAACATTAATTTCTTGCTTTCCCTGTTTGTTACTTTCTGCATTTTAGATTAATGCCTCTTCGATTTTTTTTTCAGCAGAGGTAATCATGTAAGCTTTATTGATGTTTCATTATTCCAACATAAAATTCAGCCATAATAAAAAAAATAACAACAGCTGCTCAGAAAACAGAGCACCATTTCCAAACATGTGTTGTAGATTGTGTTAATAGCACAAGGTTTTAGGCTTAAATAAATAGTTTGTGTGGTTAGGGTTACATTTTCTCTAAAACCAGGTAGGGTAGGATACAAAAGCTTTTTTATTGGGTTTTGTGTAAGAAGATTGTCATCATTGGGAAATCTACATGTTAAAACACCAACTAACAAAAAAATAATAATAATAATTAACCGATGCACTATAAAAACAGTAGGGTCAGTGCCTATTTGGTAAGTATAGGGTCTGGTCACCCGAACCAGATATAATATTTTTTAGCCTTATTTTGCAATTATTTAATTTGGCTGATTTCAAATGGTTTCAAATATACAACACCATTATTTAATCAACTTAAAGCATTGGTAAATTGAATATTTCACGAAGATTTATCTTTGCTACATATCGTTCCCAGAAACACGTGAAAATAAAAACATTTCAAAATTTCACCAATCTACAGTAACATTTCCAACATGTACCCAGGTACCCACAAATCAATAAATATATCCCAAATGCCCTGCCGATCAATTATGATGCATCATTATCATTCTTTTTATCATTAGTTTGTTGTTGCCTGTAATTATCATCAATACCATGAGAGTAATGTGTAATTTCCAGAAAGTCAGTTGGGAATGCCAGAGTAAATGTGGAATCTTATTTCCACTCAACAAATTTAAAAGATAAGGACATTCAATAACCAAATATTTAAAAAAAGTAAATAAAAAAATATTGATTAAGTATATTATGTAAATCGTAAAAAAAAGAAGGAACCTGCTGGTCTATTTAAGGTCCTTGGTGAAAATAATTAAATAATTTCTATATTTTTAACTAAAAAACAGAACAGCTATAATAGACTAATTGTAATCCTTTGGTTTCTGGTGCTTCATTATAATTTATAATTATTCTTTATAAATTACAGAAATAAATATGAAATAGGAAGCTCATTCAAAGAATGTAATTTATCTTAAATGACCCCTTCAGTTCAAGGATTTTTGAAACGATTCCATTTGACAGCATTTAAATAGGTCATGCTTAATAGAGCTCCCCTCAAAGAAATGAAGGAGTATGTTTTGTAAATCATTCAACATTTATTAATATTAATGCTGCTTAATAAAAGTTCAAAAAAACAAATATTCTTTTTAAATATTGTAGTTGTTTCCAGATATTGGTGTATATTTGATCTCTATTGAATTCATTGGCCTGGGCATGAAATAACATATTTATATAATATTATCGAAACTCATTTATAAAAATTCTAATGTATTGTTGAATAGAAATGGATCCTTTCATTGCAAATAAAGGAAATAATTTCAACAAAATTTCTATTCATGATCAAAGTGTCAAAAACAACAATCAAGTTTGTACACACTGATAAATAATATATTCCTACAAAAAAAATAAAAAATTATCAAATTCCTTGGACCTTAGACTTTTATAAATAAAGCTATCAATTTTTTTTCAAAAGCCCTACAGTTTATATTGGCTTCCAATAAATAACCCTTAAAATAACAGAGCTGATTACTTAGTTCCAAAAACGATGTTTCACCCTCCCTAACATAATTGTTTACCACTGATAACGGTAATAATCATATGAACATTTCCAGGCTTAGACAGAAGTCAAATCCAATAAACCCTTATCATTACTGAACGAATGATTATCAATTCACCATTCTTCATCAATCATGCCTAATTTAGTGTCAGACAGACTAATTACATCAATAGGATTCCAAAATGATGCAATTTTGTCACATGTTAGGTTCCCACAAAGCTTTGGTGTGTACATTCAAGGGAAGTGACTGTTGGTTATTTATTTGCAGGCACATCAAGGGAGACAATTTTGATTCTTTTTATCTGAACAATGAACAAGACTTACCTTAGCATAATCTATTGGTTTCTCATCTTCTGGACATTTGAAAACACCTCCACTGAAAAATAAGAAAATAGAGTTAATAATAAATTCTGTTAAAAAAATATTATAACACAAAATCAGAAGAAAAAGACATCTGTATAATTATATAGATGAAACTAAGGTCATATGTAATTGTCTTTCTGTACAGTCAACACAGCATGTATTTATTATGATAAACAATTTAATAAGATTACTATTGTTATGTTTTCCTCTTTTTTTATAATGTCTGTCTTCCAGTAAATACATCCAGCAATACACCGAAAAGGTAAAACAGTTTCCCACCAGAATGCTTTGAAATATTCCAATTTGAAATGACTTTCAATGACACTGTACTTGTACATGAAACAACCCCATATTTTATTCTGGAATTAGTAAATTATCCAAGCACCTGTCAAGTTAAATACTAGACTCATTTTCCTGGAAATTTTATGTCATATTGTCACACACTGAACGCAGACTGTTTGCAATAATTTTCTATTAACTCAGCCATAATATCATCGATTATTCAGTAACGTTGATGCTTCAACAAAATGCATTGAACGCCTTGTTTTGTGGTGAGGTACAAGGAAATTATGGACATAAATCTTTGTAATTAGATAGCTTTTATTTCCAAAGCCGGAGCCTGCTTAGATCTGCTCTTAAAAGTAATTACCTGACTTAGTTAATTACAACAAGAAAGAAGAGAAATAATTGAATTAATAAAGTTATTTGAGTTATGCTCCAAGAAGATGTGCATGATATACATACAAAGGTGTGGTTTTATCATCAGCAACAAATTAGACCGGATACATTTATAATTGATGAAGAAAGAAACAATATAGATAGCTGTACACTCTAATACATATATACAGTTGAACCCTGTTGGCCCGACTGCAATACCACTTGGCTGGACTTTTCCGAGGCTCAAGGTATTTTCGCTAGTCCCTCGGAGTTTAAACCAATGGGGTCTGACTGTATATATATATATATATATATATATATATATATATATATATATATATATATATATATATATATATATATATATATATATATATATTGTCTTTATTATTCTGATTTAATTACAAATATATATAACAAGACCCGTTCTATGATCAAACACTTTGCTCATCTGCCTTGTTTTTTTTCAGTAAAACAAGGGGCATAGCTCGACAATTATTACAGACAGAGTTATGTGCCTTGCTCTGTTAGTGTGTGCTGTCTCTGAGAGCATGTGTACTAAGTTTCATTTGAATGTCTTGAATGATTTTTGAGTATGGACAATACCTAAACTTAGACAAGCTAAAAATACTATATACAAATGAGTACATGTACCCCAGCGGACTTGAAATAACCTTTTATAATACATGACAAACTTTATGCACTGAATATTATATTATATAACTTGAGCCAAAGGCTTTTTAAAGTCCAGACTAGAGTATGTTTGCTCACAATGGAACACAGTCATACATTTGTTATTTTTAAATTCGATAAATTATTCATTCATCCAATGAATAAACCTAATTTAAATATTATTTTAATGACAATATTTAAAGCACATTATTATTAGAATCTCTGAGATCATTTATAATCTTTTAGACTCTTAAAGTAAATCTTCCTATCCTTGCAATGCGTGAATTTGATAGCAGAATTTAAAATAAATTAACCAAATTGGCCTTAATATGTCCTTATAAAATCACCTCAATTAAAGCATTTTTTTACAATTTCCACAACCTTAATAAAGTCTTTCAGAACAATGGTCAACTTTACAATAAGTTTTTACAACTTCATGATATATCACTGTGTATCTTGCAAAATGATCATGTTATAATCATACTACATTGGTAGCGGCCTTGAATTGACCATAAAACTGCATATTAACATTCTTTATCTTGTTAATTCTTTGAAATAAAGTGTAATTTTTTAAAATAACTTGTAATTTCTTAAAAGACATGTAATGCAACTACAATGTCATGTAAAAAATACGAATACAGCCAAAATTTGCTATTAAAAGGAAGAGGGACAATATAATTTAAAAACTAAAACAAATACATGTTTCCATTTTTCTTTTTATGCATTTTTTTTGTTTACCTCTTGCTTCTAAGTCCCATTCTATAGTAAAAACAATTCACAGGAACACAAACTTGCTTTAAGATCTCGACCTATATCCTATGCAAATGCAGAAAAAATGAAATAAGGAAAACTTAATTATCCTTAAGCCACATGCACACCTCAGCCAAGTAATAAACTTGTTAAGGAGTGTAATAATTTGTAACACTAATTTCCTTTAACATCAATCTCATTAAAAGTCGTGGCCACCTGTCAATTTGGTGATTTTTTCATCAAATTTACCATCGAAGATCACAGTTTCTGATAAACTCATTTTGACACCTGAACAGATGTAGCATTTTACAAGGGAGTGATTTATGCTTTGAATTATTACATTTTTCTTGATTTAATTTGATTGGGTATTTGAACAATGCTCATTATTAGTGATATCATCACTTTTCAATAATTGGGCAATTTTGAAACTAAAGGCTTGCTTTGATATTGCGATTAAAACACAATAATTATTCTATTTAAATATATCGCAAAGAGTTCATAATAAGATCAAAAATATAATACTTCAAAAGTTAATAAGTCTCAAGTTGTATTTAAACTTGCATGTTTCTTGCATTTTTTTCATTATTTTTTTCTATAAAATTGTTTACTTCTAAAGCATATAGCTAAATTAAGTCTTCAGTGGTAAAAGTCTGTGGTGTAACCCCACTCCCCTTTCCCTACATAAACCGATTTCCACTTATTAATTCTAACAAACATATTGACAAAGATATAAAGGAACTTACACCACACGGAAATCTCTCAATTTAGACAATCCAACCAGCGCCATTTTTTATCCAATAAAAATAAAACAAAAATTCAAATTCACTGTGGAAAGCTTTCAAAGGTGCAAGTCAAATCCCCTACAGTGGGATATTTTCAGAATCAAATCAATTTATACCAACCAGAAAAAATGATCAGATTGTTGTTAAAACAACAGAACAGATTGCTGACATTCTAAAACAACATTGTGTCCTCAAAACAATTACCCACCAAACTGTGTTGTTATAATTCAGGTAACATCAACTATCATTTTAATCAAAAATGTTTTTATCTTATCCTAATGAAGACTGTCTGTTCTTTGATTAAAGCAACAATTGCACAATCGAAAACAAACTATCAAATTATTATAAGATACAGATCACCCTTATGTTAGAAATATTGGTAACTGTGTTATCACTGTAATCAAAGTTATCAACAGAGTTATCACCACTTGCTATTACATCCACCATGTTTTCTCTAATTACATTAACATCAAAGGAGTTTAGAAAAACAATAGAATTAAATCCATTTAAAATAAAATGTATTTAATCATAAGATTCAATTGTTTTTCATAGCCTGTTATAACACATAAGTAAAAACATTTTTGGCCAGCATCTTGGACCATGCAAATAATGAAGACAGAGCAATTAAAAAATGCCTAAGGTCTTAATAACTATGCTTGAAGATATCACCAGGTGTTTTGTTCTTATTCATTGACATTCAAGACAATATTATAACAAACAATGGCTCGGAAATGAATAATAACATGAAGTCAGTCTAAAACAACTTTTGTCAAATTTGTCAACTGCCGTTTTATAATTGCAGTGACCAACTGTTACCAATTTGCAAGCAGATGACTCCAGCCCCATTCGTGATACAAATCTTCCCAAAAATTACTATCAGCAGTCATCTTGTCTACTTACTGAAGGGTGTAGGTTTTTACAAAGCCCCTTAGAAACCTGCGCCCTGCCATGACAAAACACTACCTAACTATCTAGTCAGCCATCAACATTTGCCCTTATGGAACTTTCCCTGACTTTGAGCTATTTACTGTAAATCATTGTTCCACAAAAACAATAGTTTAACTCACAAATCTAATTAGCCACCCTCGTTACCAAAAAATGACAAAGCATAATGAATGGATACAAAGACTTCATAAAAGCGACATAGCAAATAACACGTGCCATATAAGTCTGCCGCCATCTATCAATAACAGTGGCCTGCTTCAAATTAACAGTCATCTTTTTTATCCTTACATTTCCTATTTAAGTTGATTAAAAGTCTTTAAATTATGTGCATTATATATTATTCTGTAAGAATACGAAAACCAAGGCAGTTTAAAATTCTGAATTCAAGCATACTTCTTACAGAGGACGTAAACTATAAACATGTTTTCAAATAATTATCAAATAATCTTTCAACAGCAAGAAAGTGCTAAAATAATTAATGCTATGAAAGTATACCTATGAGAAATTCGCCGTCCTGTCACCACCTCATTCCTCAGGTCAACACTACTTAAACACCATCTGTTCATTTTCGCAGATTCAAAACCCTTAAGCAAAATCCTAAAGCGTTCTTGTACCAAGATGGTAGCACTTCAACAGAAGATCTTAAGAAGCATTAAGCTATCATCCATCCATCTGCTGGCGCTTTCTTTTATTCCACGACATTAAACAACTTTCGATTATTGACAATATGATACCGAAAGTGAAGATACAGTAACTTGACCCATCTTCCGTAAATTTGACCCATCTTCTTCCCGATAAGGAGGCAGTAAATATATTCACTTGATAAACAAACTTGATGACACATGTATTTATTTGACAAATAAAATTGTCATTATATAGTAAAACATTTAATGTTACAAGAGAAACATTATTTAGCTTAAAGGGACTTAACTGTTTATGCATTAATTTTCTGGTTGATCCTGTATGTTGTTAATTGGTACATAAATTTGTTATCCATTATATGCGACACACACATTCTCACTTACTTTTTATGAAGCCGGGCATTGCGTTTCCGCATACTAAAACTTGAGTGTAGAAATCCAGTCATTTTGATAGAAAAATACCAGAAAATATTTGCATTACTTTATTCTGCAAAACATTCCACCGTCTGGCCTGAATTTCTGTGAGTCCTTCGTATTATATCAAACAATTAGGTAGTCCAGGGTCACAATTTGTTTAATTAGCAGACGATTATTATAATGAATAGTAACATGAACATCAGTAATTGCCAAAATACAACAATTAATATCTCAGGTTATAATAAAATAATAATACACTTGTATCTAGTATAATATAATGATTAATCTTAATTTTATGAAACGAACAACTCAAATTTTCTGACTCATTCATAGCATTATTCATCTGTACAAATTTCGACAAAATTGAGTAATTCTTTTTTTAATCAGCAATAAAGTGTTTTATTCCAATTCCTTTCAATTTTAGACAAAATGAGACATTTTATATAAAGGGGTGGGTTTTCATTATATCGATAAGCGACACTTTTTGACGGAAATCATTTATAATATGTGCCCTCATGCTCAAAGATAATTGCCAAGAGCAATCATTTCAATAATAACAGTAAACTTAAGAGCTCTCATTTATGCCTTATTTGACAAAACAGCGGAAATTGAGATTTTTATCAAAATGTACAATAATTTCCTTGGATTCAATTGTCGAATTTGCGATAAAACCACCATGGTCAAAGGTATTACCGCATCATACGGAAATATTTATACAAATACTCTACACTTTATAACAAGATAACATACTGAAATGTGCACTTAAAAAGATTTAAATATTTGAAAATGATACTTATCAGAAGATTATGAAGATGCTATCAAATGCTTTGCAAATATCAACGAATACCAAAAAAAAACTACAAAAAGAAATAAATGATGAAAAAAGATAACTTCCATGCAATGAAAAAACAGAGCAATCACAATAGCAATAAATATTTTGAGCAACGATCACAACAAAAATATGATATAAAATTAAAGCATTAAACCGAAAACTAATGCAAATTATCATATAAATATGCATATGACAATAAAACAGCATTAAATTTATCTTAGAAAATATTATTTTTTTGTACTTACATTTTCACTTTATCCAGAAACTTCATACTAGCTTTTATAAGCTCACTTTTTGAGAGCACAGGCATAATTTCAGTGACTGCTGTCATACTCAAACTTGGCCCAATGTTTCACTTCACCACTTACAGTCTATCAATATTTTCAGTTTGTGAAACAACTAACACTTCCAAACAACTTTTAAGAACAATTAGATTGAAAAATATTTGTGAAATGTCACTGACTGTCCAATAACAAGAAACAGTATATTATAAAAGCACTTTTGTTTCAGATATTGACGCCAATAATGCAACATCAAATAAATTTTAAATTACTAAAATCAATTGAACATTGACAGTCCCAAAACTTTCGCACGTCTATGTAAACATTTACAGTGGACTTGTGAAAAATGTCGCAACCGTGGTCAACATTTTATCCCTTCCATGTAAATATTTCACACCAATCAACTCTATTATAAATCAGAGTAACAGTTCAATTAAGCATTTGAAAGAGTACTTAACCACATTTTGAAAGAAACTGAAAATGCACAGCCACTCCGACTCCTTTTATCCCTGCTACCAAAAACAAACAAGTGAACCCAGAGATTGAATTACTTAAAGAACACGCGAGGGCAATTTTACATGACAAAGAACCAAACTAGACAGATGTATTTAAGATGTTACCAACTTAATACTATTCAAATACAATTCATTGTTCCATGGTTTAAAACCCCAGTTTAATGTTATTTAAACACAGATTTCACCTAAATGTGTAAAGAGTGCGAATAGTCAATAATCAGCGTCTGTCCCCTATTAAATGAACAGATAACTATCTCCTGTCACACGACCCCTAAAGTGGGATGTAACATCATGCAAGGGGCCAGATTTTACACCTGCCGATTTAAGCGGGACATGTCCCCAGCAGGGGCTTATAGAAAACCATTCAATGTCAATTACCATATAAGTGCCAAAATGTGAAAAGTGAAAATATGCAAAACATATGCTCATACTTTTATTATAGGTATTATATATATTGCCATTAAATTTGTCTCTATGGTGCACATGATTCTATAGTTATGTTAAAAATAAAATGATTTAAAAAAAGAGCAAAATTCTTATATATATAAATAACTGTTAAAAAAATAATAATATACAAATAATATTACAGATGCATAATTTCATTGGTTATCATTAATTAAATTTATTTGAAAGAAATAATACTTATCAAGTTAAAATAATACCAAAATAATACATCATTATTATTACTACTATTATTATAATTTGATTAACCTAATAAGATTTACAAATTATTAATTTTTTTACAATATCTGAAGCTTTTCTTGTTTTTCACCTAGTCATTTCACAGGTGCACTGCAAAACTGATTAATTTTCTGTAATTTTACTGCTCTTTTAATGTTCTCATGACAGAATTAATCTATAAGTAAAACTTCACACAAATTACACCTTATTGAAAAATCAAGAAAATGTTAATCATTTTCTCACAATTTTAAATTTCCACTACAAAAAGAAAATTGATACTTTTATTGCTATTAATTCTGTTAATGCATTTTTAAGTAAAAATGTCTTTTATGGCAGATATTTTGACTGAAGTTTAATCAAACATTGATTGGTTAATTGAACTGGTTTACAATTTCTACATGATTACAAAGAAAACTATGTGAACTATTTTTTGAGCAATTACTTTAAAAACTCCTAAATCATTTGTTTCACTGTACAAACATGACTTTAAACAACTGGAGCATATAAAAATTTTTTTTATAAAACATACTTTTGAATGAAATAATCTGAAACAATATATTTCAAAACATATATGGGAGATTTTTTAACTAATAGGTTTTCTTTTGCGATCTCAGCCACTGTAAGAGACCACCCAAATACAATCAAGATTACAATGGTTTTACATTTTAATGGTGACAAATGGAGTAGGTTGTATAAACTTGAGGACATTTCATGAATAACATCAGCAGTAGCAGTAGCAGTAACGGCCAAGAAACAATAGCTAACAATCACAACAGAAACAGTTAGTTTATGGCCATTACAGTAGCAACAGTACATACAGCATACCGTATAAATGTCCTATTGAACAAAGAGTAACACCAGTAATGATAGTAACAGTAGCAATGGTAATGGCATTAACAGTAACACCAGTAACGGCATTAACAGTAGCACCTGAGTAACAGTAGCACCTGAGTAACAGTAGCACTGTTACTTGAGTAACAGTAGCACTTGAGTAACAGTAGCACCTGAGTAACAGTAGCACCTGAGTAACAGTAGCACTTGAGTAACAGTAGCACCTGAGTAACAGTAGCACCTGAGTAACAGTAGCACTGTTACTTGAGTAACAGTACCACTTGAGTAACAGTACCACTTGAGTAACAGAAGCACCTGAGTAACAGTAGCACCTGAGTAACAGTAGCACTGTTACTTGAGTGACAGTACCACTTGAGTAACAGTAGCACCTGAGTAACAGTAACACTGTTACTTGAGTAACAGTAGCACTTGAGTAACAGTAGCACCTGAGTAACAGTAGCACCTGAGTAACAGTAGCACCGGAGTAACAGTAGCACCTGAGTAACAGTAGCACTGTTACTTGAGTAACAGTACCACTTGAGTAACAGTACCACTTGAGTAACAGTAGCACCTGAGTAACAGTAGCACCTGAGTAACAGTAGCACCTGAGTAACAGTACCACTTGAGTAACAGTACCACTTGAGTAACAGTAGCACCTGAGTAACAGTACCACTTGAGTAACAGTAGCACTGTTACTTGAGTAACAGTACCACTTGAGTAACAGTAGCACCTGAGTAACAGTAGCACTGTTACTTGAGTAACAGTAGCACTTGAGTAACAGTAGCACCTGAGTAACAGTAGCACCTGTTACTTGAGTAACAGTAGCACTTGAGTAACAGTAGCACCTGAGTAACAGTAGCACCTGAGTAACAGTAGCACCTGAGTAACAGTACCCCCTGAGTAACAGTAGCACCTGAGTAACAGTAGCACCTGAGTAACAGTAGCATCTGAGTAACAGTAGTACCTGAGTAACAGTACCACTTGAGTAACAGTACCACTTGAGTAACAGTAGTACCTGAGTAACAGTACCACTTGAGTAACAGTAGCACCTGAGTAACAGTAGCACCTGAGTAACAGTAGCACTGTTACTTGAGTAACAGTACCACTTGAGTAACAGTAGCACCTGAGTAACAGTAGCACTGTTACTTGAGTAACAGTAGCACTTGAGTAACAGTAGCACCTGAGTAACAGTAGCACCTGAGTAACAGTAGCACCTGAGTAACAGTAGCACCTGAGTAACAGTAGCACCTGAGTAACAGTACCACTTGAATAACAGTACCACTTGAGTAACAGTAGCACCTGAGTAACAGTTCCACTTGAGTAACAGTAGCACCTGAGTAACAGTAGCATCTGAGTAACAGTAGCACTGTTACTTGAGTAACAGTACCACTTGAGTAACAGTAGCACCTGAGTAACAGTAGCACTGTTACTTGAGTAACAGTACCACTTGAGTAACAGTAGCACCTGAGAAACAGTAGCACTGTTACTTGAGTAACAGTACCACTTGAGTAACAGTAGCACCTGAGTAACAGTAGCACCTGAGTAACAGTAGCACTGTTACTTGAGTAACAGTACCACTTGAGTAACAGTAGCACCTGAGTAACAGTTTAAACACCTGAGTAACAGTAGCACCAGGAACAGCATTTACAGTAACACCAGAACCCATTAACAATAGCAACAGTAACGGCATTAATTGTAGCAACAGTAACGGCAGTGTCAGTAGCAACAGTAACAGCTTTACCAGTTATGGTAACAAGAGCGGACACAGACAGCTATATCCCCCGCCTCATGGGGCATTTTTTGTAATGAAATACAATCAATGGTAAGGGTAGTTTCTCAGGAACATAAGAAATGCGTAAAATTAAGAAAGGGCAATGACTCTTTCAAATAAGGTCAAATTGCAAAAGCCTGACAATATGAGCTGGATCACTTTATAGTCATAAACATAAGAGGAGTTGCGAAGAAACCAATTTTAAATGTAAAATAGGCAAAGGGCAATAACTCTTTGACAAAAGGTCCAATCAGGAAAGTCCGACAATACGCGCTGCTTCACTTTATGATCATCAATCTGTGAAAGTTTGGTAGAAATTGCATGAATAACATAAGAGGAGTTGCGAAGAGACCAATTTTAGATGTAAAAAAAGGGCAATAACTCTTTCAAAAATGGCCGAATCGCGAAAGCCCGACAATATGTGCTGCGTCACTATATAGTCATCAATCTGTGAAAGTTTGGTAGAAATCGCATGAAAAACGTTAGAGGAGTTGCGAAGAAACCAATTTCAAATATAAAAATAAACAAATGGCTATAACTCTTTCAAAAATGGTTGAATCACAAAAGCCAGACAACATGCGCTGCATCACTATATAGTCATTAATCTGTGAAAGTTTGGTAGAAATCGCATGAAAAACGTAAGACCAGTAGCGAAGAAACCAATTTTAAATGTAAAATAAGCAAAGGGCAATAACTCTTTCAAAAATGGTCGAATCAGGAAAGCCCGACAATATGCACTGCTTCACTTTATGATCATCAATCTGTGAAAGTTTGGTAGAAATCGCATGAAAAATGTAAGAGCAGTTGCGAAGAAACCAATTTTAAATGTAAAATAAGCAAAGGGCAATAACTCTTTCTAAAATGGTGAATTTTGGAAAGCCCGACAATATGCGCTGCTTCACTTTATGATAATCAATCTGTGAAAGTTAGGTAGAAATCGCATGAAAAACGTAAGAGGAGTTGCGAAGAAACCAATTTTAAATGTAAAATAAGCAAAGGGTAATAACTCTTTCAAAAATGGTCAAATCCGGAAAGCCCATCAATATGCGCTGCTTCACTTTATGATCATCAATCTGTGAAAGTTAGGTAGAAATCGCATGAAAAATGTAAGAGCAGTTGCGAAGAAACCAATTTTAAATGTAAAATAAGCAAAGGGCAATAACTCTTTCAAAAATGGTCGTATCGGGAAAGCCCGACAATATGCGCTGCTTCACTTTATGATTATCAATCTGTGAAAGTTTGGTAGAAATCGCATGAAAAACGTAAGAGGAGTTGCAAAGAAACCAATTTTAAATGTAAAATAGGCAAAGGGCAATAACTCTTTGACAAATGGTCCAATCAGGAAAGTCCGACAATACGCGCTGCTTCACTTTATGATCATCAATCTGTGAAAGTTTGGTAGAAATCGCATGAAAAACATAAGAGGAGTTGCGAAGAAACCAATTTTAGATGTAAAAAAAGGGCAATAACTCTTTCAAAAATGGCCGAATCGCGAAAGCCCGACAATATGTGCTGCGTCACTATATAGTCATCAATCTGTGAAAGTTTGGTAGAAATCGCATGAAAAACGTTAGAGGAGTTGCGAAGAAACCAATTTCAAATATAAAAATAAACAAATGGCTATAACTCTTTCAAAAATGGTTGAATCACAAAAGCCAGACAACATGCGCTGCATCACTATATAGTCATTAATCTGTGAAAGTTTGGTAGAAATCGCATGAAAAACGTAAGAGCAGTAGCGAAGAAACCAATTTTAAATGTAAAATAAGCAAAGGGCAATAACTCTTTCAAAAATGGTCGAATCAGGAAAGCCCGACAATATGCACTGCTTCACTTTATGATCATCAATCTGTGAAAGTTTGGTAGAAATCGCATGAAAAATGTAAGAGCAGTTGCGAAGAAACCAATTTTAAATGCAAAATAAGCAAAGGGCAATAACTCTTTCTAAAATGGTGAATTTTGGAAAGCCCGACAATATGCGCTGCTTCACTTTATGATAATCAATCTGTGAAAGTTAGGTAGAAATCGCATGAAAAATGTAAGAGGAGTTGCGAAGAAACCAATTTTAAATGTAAAATGTAAAATAAGCAAAGGGTAATAACTCTTTCAAAAATGGTCAAATCCGGAAAGCCCGACAATATGCGCTGCTTCACTTTATGATCATCAATCTGTGAAAGTTAGGTAGAAATCGCATGAAAAACGTAAGATTAGTTGCGAAGAAACCAATTTTAAATGTAAAATAAGTAAAGGGCAATAACTCTTTCAAAAATGGAAAAAAGAAAACACATCAAATTCACTGTTATATATTTCTAATGTTAGGCAAGCAGCTGAAGAAGTAATTGCTTCAAGTTAATTTTCTTAATAAAGCCTCCATTTTGAGAATTGATTTATATGACTAATTGTTTACATATTATGGCAGTAAAATAGCTTTGTGTCAGTTAATTTCTCATCATGAAATATTAGGTGCCATTATCAGTTTTTCTCACTTGATTCTGTATCAGTGACAATATGTTGCAACCTTATTCACAGCATCATGAAAACATTTTTCTTTTGATTGTTTGTTGAATCAAAAAGTAAGGAAATTGAATAATACTTAATGTCACAGCTGTTTATTCACCAGAAGATGACATTATATTGCACAACTGTTGACTTTGAAAAACCTGACAAAAATGACCCCCCAAAATCAGAGGAAAAATGACAGCAAATTAGAATAAATTAACCTGAAACAAAGCAACATGGCTCAATATTAACGTTCAAAAGACTGTATTTTAGATATTAATGGCGAAATTTAATGGATGTTAGTCCTGAAGCGAATAGTTCACTTCACACCATTATTTCTGGATGACCAAAGCAGACTGACGTGGACAATGATTATATGGTTTAACTCATATTTTTCTTTGTTAAATCTGTATCATTTGTTTCATATTCCAAACATTAATTTTAGGTAAAATGACCTTATTATCTTGAATGGTTTTAAATTATTAACAATTATAAAGACATAAAAATTGTTATAATTTCTATGTATACAAAGGGCAATAAATCTGACTATATGTATGCATTAGTTACATAACTTGTCACAGAAGAGCATATTATGTTTGTCAATGTAAGGAATTTAAGAATACAACCTACATTTTTAGCCTATGAAATTGCAGAAAGGCAATCCTAAGAATTTAAACTTTAGCGGGTGCTTATAGGTCCGCCTCATGTCACTCACCTGATACCGCTCGCAGCGTCAGATTTGTAAGCCAATGAGTCTGTAACTTTACCTGAAGTAATACCTTAATCATTAAGAAGGGCTGGTACCTTACGATCACTCCACCCATTCTTAATCTTTAAGATTTTACTTCATGTCAGCTAACTATTACTAAAATGTATGAATTTGATATCTTGTACATTTTGCACGTTCATTTATCAAAATACTTTGACATTTTCTCTAGTTGATTTCAAAAGGATGTTTTTAAAACTGGACAGATGTTTATGGACGCACAATAACAGTTTTTTTGTCCGAACCAAGTGAAGCAAAAAATTAGCAGCACACCTCCTAAGGATAGTCTTTCTAATGCTAAGCATCATGCAAACGTTCTAATTTAAGCCATCAAAATGATACTCATTTAAAAATTCATAAAGCTGATCCATAATTTTATGGCGATTGGGTCCAAATACCAAGTTTTATGACAAAAGGAGCATTCAAACTATTAACAGGTGAAATAGCTATGATTGACAAAATAATACGGGTTAAAAGTCAATGAAACTCATCGATACAGAAAATTCCAAAACAGGATAAAGGAATTAGATTGTTCTGTTGATAACGGTAAATCACCTGCTGTTTCCATAGCAACCACTTCAAAATAAACAGGTGATCAAATAAAAATGCTAATACAGATGAACTATAAACTATCTGGTCATAATTATTTTATTATATTTTTGAGATCAAAGGTGAAATAGATTCATTAGCCAACAAAGAAATCTGTCGAGGGCCACAAAAATCTCATGAAGTGTTTCACAAATGGTACTTGAGGGCATATGGTCAGATTTTTATTCAAGCCAAATTAATAAACTTTATTTGATGGAGAAAGTTAGGCTTGGCATTACTTTGCCAAGCTTAGTGGTCAACATTATATTTTGTCCGATGAGAAGGCTGCGTATTTCTCAAGTTTTCCAATACATTTGTTTCATTAAATCAGCAGTCAGCATTTATTGATTTTAATCAGGTGAATCAGTACATATAAACAGTGGCTGGCCAAGTTAGTGAATAGTTTAAACCATACAATGAAGACCACTTAAAATATTTTATAAGCATGTACTTACAAAACTAAATGGTTTTGCAACACAGAATAAACAATCTTACAATTCACATCCACAATTCATAAAAAATTCCTTAAAATCCCTGATGTACAAACAAGACTATACCTTGATTAGTTCTTAAAATATAAGTTCATGAATAATTTATGAACATCACATCAGTTCATAAACAGTTCTTGAAATGGTCAGTGGTCTGTCATGTATTCATGAATGGTTCATGAACAACAATATAACTGCCAATTCATGAACCATTAATAAACTTGATTTGTTCATGAACTATTCATATCCACTTTTCCTCCATATTTTAACCTCTCATTTTTACTTCAAGATCTGACTGTGAAAAGTTCATGACCGTATTAGTTCTTTAAATGTTCATGAACAAAAATAACCAGACTTATAAATTATTCCGACAACAATGACATAGACGGGAGACAATTAGTTAGCTGAACTGATAATTACAACTTAAGATGTGGCCTAGTGTACACGTCCTTTATAGTGGCATAATTATATTTAACATGTTAATAAAGGGGAGCTAAGCATTTTGTTAATCTGTAGCAAATTAAAAATAAGTATAAGTAATATTATTATTCAATATTTTATCATTATCACAATTAAGACAACAAGTTGTCAAATTTGCCAATAAAAAGGATAACAAAAATGGCATTAAATATTTTTTAAAAGCATGGAGTACAAAGAAATGGTCATCATCAGTTTTTCATGAAAAAGTCTGAATATTAGAAAACAAAATTTAATTAAATTAATTATAAGTCAAACAAAAAATATGTCTTCTGAAGAAAAACAACTTTTTTCATTGTAAATAAATCTTTGAAACATAAATTATATATTTAGTATAAAATGTCAAAATATAACAAGACATTTACTTACATTATTAAAGCATGTAGGTTCCCGTATATACCCAAAACTTGATTATGAATAAATAAAATAAATTAAACTTATTATTGAATTTTTATAATTTAATGAACACTGCCATACCAGAAATGTTGAACACTCTTGACTTTAGTCTTAAATTAATAAACGTAGCTGCTTTTAATTATAATCTTAAATTAATAAACGGAGTCGCTTTTATGGTAGGATACTCATACACTTGACCTTTGCAAACATATGTATCCAACATCGTAAACATTTTATTTGGTTTCATTCTAAGCAATAAAACAATGTATTCACTTATTATCTCTTTCTTTTATCAACATCGGACAACATTGGTACATTAAACAGGTGACCGCAAGAATGACCAAAACTGACCGAGAGGTAGAAAAATAACATTACCTCCCTTTTATTAATTGAGATGTCACCTAAGGCTAAGTAACAATGAACAAATTATCTAACCTTAATGGACCTGCACATGGATTCAGAGACAACGACCATTAATAATTGTGAATTATTTTCTGAAATAATGATAAATGGTTTGTTGGTATGACTAAGCAGATAATAGCACTTATTTGTCATATTTCGTGTTACCAAATTTAAATAATTATGGTCATTTTATATACAATCATGTTCACTGCATGAACTTTAAAAAATATTGGTGTGTTTTTCTGATTAATTTGTCTTTAAATATTATAATTAAGTTAATAATATATATTTTTTTATAATAGTGATTCAAAAACATCATTTTTATTGGTTCAAGTTAAAAAAATTAATAGTTTGAAAAAAGGTCATTATAGATTTTCACCTGCTATATAACTATGACTTCCAAAGGTGCCAATTAAATTTAGATGATTGATCTAGATCTTCAGATGGGTTTTTTTCATGCTTTTTTGACAACAAAAGGAGACAAAATTAACCTGAAGTCAGACACATTACCCTGGGGTCAGAGAGCTATTTGTTCATACCATAATAATAAAGTGATGACATTTGTCAATTGGTGATAAATCATTTATTACACATGTTAATTATCAATAAGTAATCAAAAGAACAATGAATGTGTCCAGTGTTATAAAACGATTTTAAACCGCTACTTTTTATTTTCAAGGTAACTGTTAACGAGACAAATGTCTCGTATATGGTCAGACATTTGATATAAAAACTATAAACAATGTCTACAGCAACGTACGATCGAGATATTAGGCCGATTGTTCAGAACTTAAGTTAACAAAGTGATTAACAAGATCATTATTAACTTTTAAATGTGAAATATTTGATGATGTGCCCACATATTTAAAGAAACATTAAGTACAGCTGAAACGGTTGTCTCAAATCTTGTTAGTTTAATACTGCAAACCGCAAGTGACTATAAGAGCAAAAGTATCTTAAATAGCCAAAAGTGTAAGATAGGTTCTTTCCAACCCTCGCACAGGGTGTTCTGCGGAAACTCAATAAACCTTGTTTCCGCAAAACACCCTACGCTCGGGTTGGGATGAACCTATCTTACACTCTCAGCCATGGAAGGTACTTAAAGTTTTGCTATGATGGCCAAATAATAACTATTTCTTATTTCAAAATCAAGTTTATCAGTCTCTAGACTGTCAGATGATGTAGGTGTTCGTCTCTCACCCATACGGTCTTGGGTTCGATCCCCTGGAGCTTAAAGCATGTTGTATATGGTTTCGCATAATGTATCTAGAAACCAAGGCAGTAGATTTTGGAGTGATGATTCATTACACTTGCTTAATGCACCAGTCAATTGTAACCACGGCCCCCAAAGTTATGGGGGGGTATACCCGGGATAGCGGGGGAAATGGGCCGTGTTTTTATCTTCTGGGTAGCCCTGCTGTGCCGAGTGAATACGGTGGTTTTGTCTTTGCGCCGAAAATAGCAGGGAGTGGGCCTTACCTAGGTATCCTGGAGTGCGGGGGCATTTGGCGGGGATTTTAACAGCAGTTTGTCCCCGCATGACGGAGACTTTACCCGCCATTGTCTGGACCGAAAGTCATGAGGGTTAAAATATTTCAACACCAAGCCTTGACATAGCTATCTGTGGCTATAAATATTATTCATATTTTCAGAGTCTATAATTTCACTTTTAAACAGAACTAGTATATTTTTAAACACCGAGACATGACAAGTTGTTGCTAGCTTTTTTTTTTTTTTTTAAACTGTTTAAATTTTAGTCCATTTTACATCAAACGAATAAAATCATGAAAAAGTTCTCTCCTTTGTTAGGAATAAACAATTAATCATGTGTTATACAGTTTCTTTCCTGTGTGAAAATTCTGTTCTTATCTTTTTTCTTTTGTGCTAATGTACAATCAAAAATGTGTATCAAATGTATTCTAATCTAATATCAGTTCACCGTAACAATAACTTTAGTTTGACTTCGATTTCAACAAATAATGTGCAAATAATTTCCTGTTTTTACAAAGTATCAGAACCCGTTAATTTAAAGTAATTTCAGTTAACCACAACAACTTGTTAAAGGTTTTTGGTATCAAATGAGCCATACATGAACAAATTTACATGCCATAGAATAGACAGAATTTAGGACAATATATATCAAAGGAATATGAAAAGCCATCACTTCCGGGCCAAACATCAGAAATTGAATTAGATTTTTTTCCCCATTTCCTATGGCTGCCGATAAAATGTTGCCATGGTTAAAAATAAATCAAAATTGAATTCAATAAAATCTTAACCCTACAATCATTAACAAATTAATTTTTTTTTAAAAGGGCCATTACTCTTTTAGTCCTAAGTGTAAATCATGCACCATTTAAGGATACAAAGATGTGCATTTTAGACATCAAGATTATTTTTAAGATGTTTAATTTGTATTAATTAACCATCATATTATTTTTGCATCGATTACATGTTTGAATAACATCATAATGAAGTTTACAATTATGATCTATCAAAGGGAGGTAATAAAACAATTTTTTACCATGATTATATAGCAGTTTTATGAATTTGTTTCTTGAATAAAATAATGTCTATATTAATAAAAGGTCTCGCGACAACCTTAGAAAATATTCAAACATTTTGTATTTAAACTTTAAAATGTAATTTATCAGTAGCAATTTTGATTGATGTTTTACCTCAATATGACTGACAATTCAGCTGAAAATGGTTCATTAATAAAAGCACCAGAAAATGGTTTATTTAGCAAAGCAACGCTGAGAATCAGGTTCTTGTTGTTTATAAATAAAAGATTTGTTAAAAATTCTAAACTTTGTACTCACCTATACTCCGCTGTCATTTTTGCTATATCAGATACTAAGTAAAAAACCTTTCAAATACTATTAACCAATCAAACTACTTCTCAGTTTAAATGTCCAAGAGTATGCAAACAGTCCTTGGACTAATATACTGTAAATCACTTAAATTTCGTGTGTGAGGGTTTTATATTCAGGAATTAAAACTAATTAACAGCTGTGGGCCAATCTTTGTATTAAACAATGGCTTAACAAATCATAAACCAAGTGGAAATTTGGCTAAAACTAAAAAATTGCACAAAAAAGGCCCTTGCCAAATTAAAGCATTACACCACTTCTGCGAGTGGCGTGGTGCAAGTGGTGCGGTTTGTTACGAAACATTGTGGGTACAAATTTGTCAACAGAATTTAGTTCATTAAAAGTTTGAATAAATCTAAATCAAAGATCAGTATTTTTGAAAACAGTTTCTGGAATAATATATCTAAAACTACCACTGTTGCCTAGGTGAGCAACATTCTGCAACAACGTGCTACTCAAATTCATTCCAATTATTCGTACCAGTACATATTTGTATTATTCTGACAAATGCAAAGTATATATACTTTTATATCCTTTAAAATACATTAAACTAATGTCAACAATGTTAATCTGAAATGTCATATTTTGTTCAATATTTACATAGACACTTAATGTAAGTAAGTATATGAGCCACTTTCTAACAGACAGAAAGTCTGGTATTGTTAATCATATAAATGGAAATAATTTTTTTTTTGCCCTGCTCAGCATTATTCATTTAATTGAGGCATACAAAATTAATCAAATATAATTGATGGGCCATTTATCTAAGCCTTATTGAAATATATATATATACAACAGCTTCATTATGTTTGTACATTTCACTGAACAAATTATTTATTTATATTTCAACAATCCTACCGACAAGTTTTTATTCTAAATTATTAGGATCGTTATTTGTTGAGTAATATAAATTGAATTTAAAGAATAGGTATACAAACATTTTCTTTTCAATATTTGAAATTATGAAATCTGAATACCAGGCCATAATAAATATAACAAGAAGCGAAATGAATAAACCTTTCCTAAGCAGTGTTATACCATACTATGCCATAATAATACTTAATCCTTCCTTACCTTCAATCCTCGTGAAGTTATTCAGTCCATTTTGAGACTTACTTTTAACTGGCGACTCAAAGTCAGAATGACCTCTGGAGAATCCAGAATTTTGGCATCAGTCTCAGACTTTCTGACTTTTGCTTCTGCATGAATGCAAAAGCATGCAAATACAAATGAATCGCCAGACATTTGTTTTTTCTAAACTGAAATTTCTGACATACCTGGTCCAAGTTTTGGGGGATTTTTGAAATTACTACTGGTATTTGTTATTTGTGTACATGCAGTGATGTCAAAAAGTCAAGACATTGGCCTACTGGCAGAACACAAGGAATAGACAATTACCAATGGAAGTATTTGAACCTTGAATTACTACTTCAAAATCCAAATGTCTGCCCCATTTAAGAAAAAAAATTGTATCTCAATTCTAAAAATTTCTTTCATTTCAAATCTTGGTTCAATTTCTTTTGTCTATTTATATGCAAAACCATAATACAAAATTTCATATAAATTAGGGATGATATTGTATATGTGTACTTCTTGCATGCACGTCAGTCTTAGTATATAATGCATGTAGTTATCTAATATATTTTCACATATATAAATTGATATTTCATATGTGAACTTCTTGAACATGCATGGGCTGGTCTCAGTAATGTCTAGTTATTTTATATAAATTCATGTAGAAGCATATGTCCGAGGACACTGAAAAGAAACATGCAATATGTTGCCAGCATTTTTCTACATTAATCAGGCATTAGAGTAATACATATTTTCCATGTGCGCGATGTATAAATAAGACATTCATTATCGTATGCATTGTAACAATGACAGCTGGTCTGCCCCTAAGGTTTATTTTAGATAGTGCTCTATAATGCATTTGCTCGACAAAAATACATATTTTTGTAGTAAAATATGTGTGGCAAGTACATGAGCAAAAAATATCCGGGATGAAGCCTGACATTTCCCTATTCACCCTACCATCTACCGCCCCGCCCCGCCCCTGCCTTAGCGATAGTTAGTCGATCCCACATTGATATTTGATGTCACATAACATCGCCAAAAGTCCGCCATTTCCGATATGAAATCATAATGTTGATTGGCGGGGATAAACAAATAAATATGATGCATCTGTAACGGCATTTTATTAACTTCTTTGTTTGGTTCTTGGTTTGCAACAAGGCACAATCGAAATCATCAACACTCAATATGCTTCGGCTTCGGTCAAAAAATGGCGGCAGTGGTTGAAATACTGGAAGACCAAAAAACAGGAAAACACCATCTGCATAATAAACTACCAAAATTGCTTTATCACTGTCTGGGATGATAAATCTACTGTATTCAAAAGGTTATCAGAATCAATCTGTAATTTAAAATTGTCAACACCAGCAGAATGTTGTGGATTCATTCCATTAATTTATTATTAAATATTTATGGGCTATCTTTAACAATGCTTATTTGCATTCCAACCTAAGCAAATGACAATGATTATGAGTCCATAAAAAAGATATCTTTTATCTCTAGGGAGGCAGAATGCCATTATTTTCCTGAACAAAATCAATATTGAGATATGCAACAAAGATTTGGTGTAATCTTACCTTTTCAAAATGTACTTTGTTACACAATAATAAATTCTAGTCATTTGATACCTTATTTGAACTTCATTTATCTTCCAACTGATGGCAGTTTAACTTGAAATGAAGAATTTTTGAGCGCTAAATCATATTTTCCTTATTCTCCAATGCAAAAACAGAAACAATTTGTTCAGGAAAAACTTGGTTAAAGTCTAATTGCTCTAATATTTTACTGACTTGAATCTGGAAACATGTAGGGCAGCTGTAACGGCAATGTTGTAAACTGGTTGTAGATGTACATAAATCCCCTGCTAACTGGGTGTAGTTGTAACGCTATGTAATGAACTGGTTGTAGTTGTAAGGCAATGTTAAAACTGGTTAAAGATGTAGGGCCAGGATCACTAGTTGTAACTGTAGGGTCATGTATGTGACTGGCTGTAGCTATAGGGTCATGTAAAATAGTTGTAGCTGTAGGGCCATGTAAACTATATGTAGCTGTAGGGCCATATAAACTTATTGTAGCTGTAGGGCCATGCAAACTACTTGTAGCTTTAGGGCAATGTAACCAGTGGTTGTATATGTAGGGCCATGTTAACTAGATGTAGTTGTAGGGCCATGTAAACTTATTGTCACCGTAGGGCTATGTAAACTGGTTGTAGCTGTAGGGCCATGTGAACTGGTTTGTAGATGTAGGGCCATGTGAACTGGTTGTAGCTGTAGGGCCATATAAAATGGTTGTAGCTGTAGGGCCATGTGAACTGGTTGTAACTGTAGGGCCATATAAACTGGTTGTAGCTGTAGGGCCATGTAAACTGGTAGTAACTGTAGGGCCATATAAACTGGTTGTAGCTGTAGGGCCATGTAAACTGGTTGTAACTGTAGGGCCATATAAACTGGTTGTAGCTGTAGGGCCATGTAAACTGGTTGTAACTGTAGGGCCATATAAACTGGTTGTAGCTGTAGGGCCATATAAACTGGTTGTAGCTGTAGAGCCACGTAAACTGGTTGTAGCTGTAGGGCCATGTAAACTGGTTGTAGCTGTAGGGCCATATAAACTAAGGCCATGTAAATTGGTTGTATCTGTAGGACAATTTAAACTGTAGCTGGAGGGCCATGTAAATTGGTTGTAGTTGTAGGGTAATGTAAACTGGTTGTAGCTGTATAACCATGTAAACTAGGGCCATGTAAATTTGTTGTATCTGTAGGCAAATGTAAACTGTAGCTGGAGGGCCATTTAACCTGTAGCTGTAAGGCCATGTAAACTGTAGCTGTAGGGTCATGTAAACTGTAGCTGTAGGGCCATATAAACTGTAGCTGTATGGTCATGTAAACTGTAGCTGTAGAGCCATGTAAACTGGCTGTAGCTATAGGGCCATGTAAACTGGTTGTAGATGTAGGGCTATGTAAACTAGGGCCATGTAAATTGGTTGTATCTGTAGGGCAAAGCTTGTAAACTGAAGCTGTAGGGCCATGAAAACTGGCTGTAGTCTGTAGGCAAATGTAAACTGGTTGTAGATGTAAGGCAATGTAAACTGGTTGTTGCTGTACGAGCATGTAAACTTGTAGCTGTAGGGTCATGTAAATCAGTTGTATTTGTAGGGCAATGTAAACTGTTGATGTAGGACCATGTAAACTGTAGCAGCTGTAGGGCCATGTAAACTGTAGCCTTATAGGGCCATGTAAACTGTAGATGTAGGGCCATGTAAACTGTAGCTGTAGGGCCATGTAAACTGGCTGTAGCTGTAGGGCCATGTTAACTGGCTGTAGCTGTAGGGCCATGTAAACTGTAGCTGTATAGGGCCATGTAAACTGGCTGTAGCTATAGGGCCATGTAAACTGGCTGTTGGTGTAGGGCATGATTAACGCTGGTTTTAACTGTCAGGCCATGTAAAATGATTTCAGCTGTAGGACAATTTAAAGTAGCTGTAGCTGTAGGGCCATGTAAACTGTTTATAGCTGAAGGCAACGCTAAATTGTCATAGCTGTTATTAAGGGTAAGGTAAACTTGTTGTAGCAATTTTAACAGGCTGTAGCTGTAGAGTATCAAGCCTTTATAGGCTGCATTCTTAACAAGGGAAAGCATAATATTCTACTTTTATTTTTACTAAGCAGCAAAATAGTTTTTCTCCATAACTTCTGGTTAATTCTGATTATTAGAGCAAAGCTTTGATCTGTACCTCAGATCAGCACAAGTTTTGTTGTACATCAATTATTAATCTGTGTACCTGGATTGATTTAGTAATTAAAGAGGGTCTATCTGACAGGTACATCAATGCAACCATCCTACCATCAGTAGTCTTGAGCTGAGATGGAACTTTCAATTTCCCTCTGCAATCAATAGTGATGGTGTCTTGACTAATGAATTTCGCTGTAGGTGGAATTCTGGTTAGAGCTATTTCATCAGTGAAGTAACAGCTTTACATTGAAAGACATTAAGAAAATGGATTCTGTATCATGTACATTTTTTCATCTCATTTCCTCTGTAATCAGAGTGTGTATACCTTGTGATTAATTGTGTCATAAATGCTTCCTCAGAAGGCAATATTTTGTTTTGAATACAGACTTTAAACAAAGATAACTTTACTATTTAAATAAACATAGCGTAGTCTACGCCGCTTACAGAGGCCTAGCACTGCCTTCAGTCTTTTTACCACTGAGAGTTTGATTGAGAGTAAAGATTTTTTAAAAACACTTCGACAAACCTTTCACAAAACCACCGCCTCATGGAGCACTGTCAAAACATTATTTTGGAAACAGGTTTGTCGAACAGTTTGAAGAAACTAAACACCTTACCAAACTCCGGTATTAAAACGAAGCCGGGGCTGACTTTTGGTGGCATTATAAGACTGCCTTTTGTTTTATTCAAAATAGTGAAGGAAAAGAAAAGTTATTTTGTTTAAAGTCTTTATTTGAAGCAAAATATTGCCTTCCGACGTAGCATGCATTTATAACAAAATATATCCCATGGTAATTACACACACTGGTAATTTTCTGTGACTGTCATGAGTTGTCATTAAAACTACCATACAATATAAGAACACAGATAAATTTTAAGACATGGACAGATTTTATTTCCCAAGATTTTTACGATTGCTGGATGTGCCATTTCCCCACCCTTCCCTATTCAGGTAAAATTCAGACTTGCCAATCAATCATAATTGCCAACATTTTTTTGCAAAAATACATTATTACATATTTAAGCATTAAATCAGTCTTTTTTTACCATTTTTGGCCATTTGTTTTTTTAGTGCAAAAGTCATAAAATTCTTTTCAAATAAAAGGTGTTTTTGTTTGCAAAAAACATAATAACAAAAACAAAGGTATTTGAAGGGGTTTAGGCGGCATTAAACAAAGTGTTCACAAATTAAGGTAAATAATCTACAGACGTACAACCCTACAAAATGAAGAGGGGCCCTTCAGGCACTGTACACACCTGAATTATTAGCTGTGGCAGGAAGAAGAAGAGTAGAAAATAAATATTCGGTACTTGTGGTGTCGCCATTTCACAGATGTTTGGTGCCTTTAGTGTTCCCTTTTCACAGATATTCAAGTGTATATACACAGGAAATGAGGAGCAAAATTCAAACACTTCAGCGTGACTTTGTACCATAGTTCTATCATTGAGCACTTTAATTTCTATTATCAAGCTCTTCAATTTTCATTTTCAAACATAAATATTAAAATTTGAATTCATGCATAAATCTAGAAGTGGTTTCAAAACAAAATTGTTTCTGGTTTCATGTTAAACCACTATTTTTGGATACATTTGCATGTCAATCGATGTGTTTATAAATATAGACATAGAAAAAATCATTCCTTATCTACGCATATCCTATTTTAGTACAGCAACCTAATCTGCATGTGTCTGATGAAATATATAAAGTATATACTGAAATATTATATAACAAAAGTGCACCAGTCAATTGTAACCACAGCCACCCCAGGTCCGGTGGTATACCAGGGATAGCCTAAGAAATGGGCCGTGTTTTAACCTTCCAGGTGGCCCACCAGTGCCGGATGAATGTGGTGGTTTTGTATTCGAGCCAATCTTGTGGGGGATGGGCCTTACCTAGGGTCCCTGGGGTGCGGGGGGCATTTGGCGGGGATTTTACCAGCAGAATGTCCCTGGGCATGGCTGGACAGAAAGTCAATGTCCCCGCTGTTCCCCGGACCGGAAATGGTTACAAAATAATGACTGGTGCATAGAAATATAAATTTTTAAAATGACTTCATTTTGAGAATTGTCTCCATAATTGAGGTAGTACCTCCCTGTATCACAGTAATATATTTATTTTTAATAGACTAGAGGTAATCCAGTGGGCGAAATAAGCACAAGCCTGCAAGCCCACAGTGCACTGGTAAAATGCTTCCCGTGCTAAAATTGCCCAACTTGGATTTTATATAGCAGGGGCTTCTTGATAGATTTGTAAGAAGACTCAGAGGCTTGTTCATCCAAAAGTCTAATTTCAATGACTGCAGGTGATCATCAATTGTAATATGTTAATTATCATCAAAGGCTTGAAGTTTTCTTATACAATTTCTTTAAGGCAAACTTTCTTTTTCCCCGCTATACATATAATTATATTTATACATCAAACCAACAGTCAGCTAAAAACTAACTTATCCAGATAATTATTTTTCCTTTTTTGCAATTTTTCTTTTTCAAACAATTATTATAATGGCTTGAAATAATCCTTTGCAAAAAAAACCATGATACCAAAAGTTCAGAGTCACAAAGTAATATTTTTTTATGAAATACCTTGTTATTTATTGAGCATTGAGATAACACTCGATACCCTGAATCGATGAAACTCTTCCGTTCATAACTTAGCAACCAATATTATTTTAATACCACAATTTCCTGCTTAAGACACAGGGGATATCATTATAATTCAAAAACATCGGTAAAAAGTGAGATTTAAGGTCACCATATAGTGCAAAAGTTAATCTTTTCTGTGACACTTAGCCAAAAATAAATAAAATCAGGCAAGGATAGTTCAAGTTTTATTTTTTCTGCACTTAAATCTTTATCTTAATTTAAAATAATGCCAGATATAATCATGTAAGTGTAAAGATCAATTGTTACTTTAAGTGGTAGTTTGAAGATTAAAAGGTCATTTCATGTCAAAATCGTATACCATGCAGACAGTTTGCAAAAAGCTTCCATCTAAATAGTCTGTTTACACACATTAAACATGTGCTGTTATCTTACAAAAATATGGTTTGAAATTAAAAAGCTACAGATATAACTTTATATAATTCCCACATTACATCAGACGCAGAAAATAGAAAGTAATTACACATACATTACATATTTACTGACTGAAATTGACCTGCTTTTTTAATTTAGTCGTAAGTCACAAGATTTAACAATGACATATATTCCTTTTATCAATATTATAGTCGAAGAAATGTAATTTTGCACATAAAAATAGCAAAAAATGCAACAAATATAGTAAAATTAAATACTGATATGCCATTAAGTGAGATAAATAAAACTTACAGATAAATTGAAGGCGTATACAGATTACTTATATACACCTACATTGTATATAACATCAAGATAAACAGACCGTTTAAAACCATCAGTTCACAATTTATGACTACAACCACAAGCGAGTGGATAAGTACATATACAAATTTGAATGAGAAATCATTTGCATGTCTGTGTGGCACTCCTAAATCAGTTAGAAGGCGTGAATTTTTTTTTTTAATATATTTATATAATCAGTGAATTTTTCAATCAATATCAGTAAGGCTAAAAGTACACCCACCCCCTTTTGAACCAGTATTTAGGGGCTTTCAAGGAGTCCTGGGGACTGTCAAAGAGTTTGGTTTATGGTAAGCAGAAAATTAAAAAAAAAATCATAATTCGGTAACTCCTTCATTTTTTTACCTGAATCGTGTCTGACAATTTAAATAACATTATGATTAATGGATGCGCATTAGTCTAAAATAATGGACGTTCAAAACGTGATTCTTCTAATCCATGAATGATTTGTCATACAAAAAATGTAGAAAATTCGACCACGTACAACCATAAGGACAAGGACATAAGGAGAGGGCACCCTCAAATCAGATGATGATCAGATGATTATATCATCATATATAGCATTCATATATAGATATATTTATTTATATAAATACTTATAATGATGAGTTGTTGTTTAGATAAGCAAAAAAGAATGATAATAATAATAATAATAATAAACTACAAACTACTCAAAACTTTACAAGTTGTATGTGTTTAAATGATTTGACATGTATTTTATGCGACATTTCTACTTTCACTTTAGTGTAGTAAATCTTTACTAACCTGAGATATTCTTGTAAACATAAATCACAATATCTATGTCCGCATGAAGTTATAATCACTGGATCTTTCATAGGAAGTTTACACAGCATACAAATGCATCTTCGTCGTATTTTGTCCACAAAATAACTCTTAAATCCACTCATTTTTGTTTAAAATTCACATTTTGTCAAACCACTATTAGTTTACTCACCTACTCATAACAGAAGCGAGGCGCAATGACAGCGCGTGGGAAAATTACGTCACCGATATTGTCCAATGGTCGTGCATCTATTTATAAATTATTGGCGTTAATGGACCGGGCAATCGGCATGTAGCCTAGAAGACTCGTGCATTTTATGGCTAACACTTTAATTATTCGTTTCTTTCTCAATTTACGCGCAGAACAGCATTGACGATATTTACTCTGCTCACTTTTTCATATTGAGAACGGAAGTCTATTCAAAGAAATTGGTTTATATTACAGCAACTGTTATCGCAGTTATAATGAACCCAATCAATATGCTTTAAGTGTCATTAAATAGAGAATTACGGGTATAATAAACGAAATACAAGAACAGTGCATTAATTTGTTTATCGACCCGTTCTACTCAGTATAAACTCCGATCTCGCCCTTCAAATTAATAAAGTATATGGCTTATTAATGAGAATGGGAAAAAGATGTAATGGGGCAGTTGTTGTAATAATTTTTTTCATTAAAGAGCCAATGAAATGACAAGCAGTTATCAATTTTGTATATAGAAAACGTTCTTTTTAACTTGCAAGCAACCTGAATAATACAAAGTTTATTGGACTAAAACCTCGCTTTAAGTGTTATAAATTAATATCTGGTCCAAAGTTTGAAGCTTACACGTGGTGAGACTTTCAAAGGGAGGCAACTCGTACAAGCATATATTTAGATCCAAAATGGGAAACAACTTACACAACGAACTCTGATCAAGCTGCTCTATTCAAAATACCCATTATGCTTGTTCAAGGGTTCGATACCATCAATCTCATCTGTTCAAGTTATCTCCCCCCTCTGCTTTTTAAGGACCATGGACCTTCAAGCCCAGCTTTACAAATAACATTCCCCTCAGATTTTTCACGTACTTGGGACCTTCAAGCTGACCTAAAGAAGTCACCGCAACCATCGCCTTTCCATTGCATGGTACTTTTAAGCTCAACTAAACAAGTCACAACAACCTCTGTTTTTTGCTTTGGAAATTCAATTTCACCTACACAAGTTACCTCAAGTAACAATCTTCTTTTTCAAGGGCTTGATACCTTCACCGTATAATTAACCGTCCTTTCTGCTTTTACAATGACTTCGGACCTTGCTCTTAGTTCTTTCAATGACTTGTGACATTCAGGCCCATCTAAACAAGTAACCTTCCTCTCAGTTCTTTCAATGACTTGGGACATTCTGGCCGATATAAACAAGCAACCCTCATCTCAGCCCTTTCAATGACTTGGGACTTTTGGGCCCATTTATACAAGTTACCTCTCCCACAGCTTTTTCAAGGACGTGGGATCTTCAGACGCAGTTATACAAGTAACCTCCCCCTCTGAATTTTCAAGGACATAGGACCTTCAAGCGCAGTTATACAAGTTACCTCTCCCTCTGCTTTTTCCAAGGGCTTTGGACCTTCAAGCTCACATACAGCCGTGGGACATTCCGGCCCAAATATACCCCACCCTCTGACTTTTCAACGGCTTAAAACATTCAAGCTCAACAATACAAATTACCCCTCCCTCTGCCTTATCCACATACGTGACATATACAAGTTTCACCACCGGACTGTTTTGACAATGGCTTGGGACATTCAAGCTCATCTATACAAGCTACTTTCCCATCTGTCTTTTCAAGGGCATAATACCTCGAAGCTCACCTTAACAAGTTACCCCTCCCTATGCTTTTTTCAAAAGCTTTGGAAATCAGTATATGTGAACAAGTTACCTCCCCTCTGCCTGTTCAAGAGATTGAAACCTTAAAGCTCACCTTCTCGAGCTTTCGGGATTTGGGATCTTCTAGCTCACTCACATTAGTTACCTAGCCATTTGTGTTTAAGAACTTTGGATTTTCGTGCTAAAGTCTACAAGCTAACCCACCCTTTTTCTTTTTAGTGCTTTATATCTTCAATACCATCTACTCAAATTACCTC
The DNA here is from genome assembly GCF_026914265.1 of Mya arenaria. Taxonomy (NCBI): domain Eukaryota; kingdom Metazoa; phylum Mollusca; class Bivalvia; order Myida; family Myidae; genus Mya; species Mya arenaria. The sequence goes on along the minus strand of NC_069125.1, from coordinate 18,580,500 downwards.
CCGCGTCTGACTTTCGAACGGCTTGGGAAATTCAAACTAGTTTATACAAAATACGTTATCCTGTACTTTTCCAACGGCTTTGGACCTACAAGCTCATGTATAAACGTTACATCTCCCTCCGCCTTTTTCAAGAGCTTCCGACCTTCACGAAGCCGTTCTAGCTCACATATACAAGTCCCCCTCCCTCTGCCTTTTCAAGGGTTCATGACATTGTAGCTTATCTAATCAGGTTAACCCCTTAGCTTTTTCAAAGGGTGGGAACTCATAAATACAAGTTCTCTTTCCCTTTGCCCTTTCAAGGAAGTTTGATACCTTCAAGCTCAACTATATAAATAACATCCCCTCTGGACTTTGGACCTTCAAGCCCATCTATACCAGTGTCAACACCACTGTTTTGACAATGGCTTGAGATTTTCAATCTCACCTATACAAGCTACACGTACTTTCCCATCAGCCTTTCCAAGGGTTTGATGCCTTAAAGCTCACCTGTACAAGTTATGTACCCCTCCCTCTGCCTTTTCAAGGGCGTTCACGCGCATCTGTGTTCAATAGCAGCACAGGAAACCTGTCTGTTTGCAAGCATTGCAGTATTAAATGCTTTACAAGAATAAAAAATAAAATACATACACAGAGACTGTAGGAGTAAAATGGAATACCAGTACTGAGTATACAAGGCGTAGGCAATAAATACTGAACACAAAAAAAAACCGGATCAAGAGCAAATTATTCAATTTTTGGAATGTAAAGCCCCAATCAAACATATATGCCTAAATAGTAAATATGATTCTATAAATTAGTTGAAAGGAATGCTTGAAGTATTTCTATTACAGCTATGCATCTCACACGACTACTTATACTGATCCTGCCGATAAAAAAAGTTCTGCTACCCAAAACTATATCTTTGGAACAGGATATACACAATGATTGTGATATTAGAATTGTACTGGCTGTGCTGATGACAGACCTTGGAAGTTTCATAGTGTACATTGCGATGGATGTGTCGTTGGCTAAAGTTAGAGTTAAATAGGTGTGATGTTATTTGGTGCCCTGTACTGGTATACAGAAGCATTCCTATCACTCAGTAGGAACGGGATTCAATTTCCGGCTTTGGTTTATTCAAAGAAGAACATGGGACAATTATGGTTTACTAGTAATATGGATACCAGGGCCATGTAAGATAAATCAGATTGACAGTAGCTGATCTGTTACTGTGGTTGTGAATTCGGACAGTGTAATAATTTGGACTATGTAACAATGATGGTAACTGTTTTGATAGAGTGGTGGTGATGTCGGACAGTGTAAGGGTTACATAAGCTGTACTGTTGGAGCGGTGGTGATGTCGGACAGTGTAAGGGTTACATAAACTGTACTGTTGGAGCGGTGGTGATGTCGGACAGTGTAAGGGTTACATAAGCTGTACTGTTGGAGCGGTGGTGATTTCGGACAGTGTAAGGGTTACATAAGCTGTACTGTTGGAGCGGTGGTGATGTCGGACAGTGTAAGGGTTACATAAGCTGTACTGTTGGAGCGGTGGTGATGTCGGACAGTGTAAGGGTAACATAAGCTGTACTGTTGCAGCGGTGGTGATGTCGGACGAGTGATGGTGATGTCGGACAGTGTAAGGGTTACATAAGCTGTACTGTTGGAGTGGTGGTGATGTCGGACAGTGTAAGGGTTACATAAGCTGTACTGTTGGTGTGGTGGTGATGTCGGACAGTGTAAGGGCCACATAAGCTGTACTGTTGGAGTGGTGGTGATGTCGGACAGTGTAAGGGCCACATAAGCTGTACTGTTGGAGTGGTGGTGATGTCGGACAGTGTAAGGGCCACATAAGCTGTACTGTTGGAGTGGTGGTGATGTCGGACAGTGAAAGGGTCACATAAGCTGTACTGTTGCAGCGGTGGTGATGTCGGACAGTGTAAGGGTCACATAAGCTGTACTGTTGCAGCGGTGGTGATGTCAGACAGTGTACATATTTCGATAGCTACGGTAGTGATGTAAGACACTGTCTAGCTGTACTGTTGATGTGGTTATGTCCGACCGTGAATGAATTACAGTAGCTGTGCTGATGCTGTGGTTGTGATGCCAGACACTGTAAGAATTACAGTAGCTTTAGTGTTACAATGGTAACAATGTCAGACAGTGTAAGAAGTAATGTAGTTTTACTGTCATAACAATGGATGTCATTTATTGTAAGAGTTAAATAAGTAGCTGGATTGTTATAGTGGTTACAATGCATCTTCTTCGTGTCTTCGCCTACGTCCCTTCGCTCATTCACCTTTGTTTGTTCTTGTTTTCGTGCTTTCGCCGTCGTCCCTTACCGTCTTGGCTCCTTCGCATAAGGGCGAAGAAACGATAACCCTGACAGAACAGCGTAAAGTGGCTAACTTACATTTGCTCCGTCACATTCGTACTATCGCGTCTTCGCCTTCTTACTTTCGTTCTGTAGTATCTTCGTCGTCGTCCCTTCCAGTCTTCGCCCTTTCGCGTAAGGCCGAAGACACGATGTAACAGCCCTAACGGAACTCCTTTGTGTTTCGGCGACTCAAACCCTTACCCTTACATTATACCAGTTACCCATTAACCCCACCCCCGCACTTTGAAACCTCAAAGATCAAATGGACAAGTTACCCCCCCCCCCCCCCCCCCCCCGCTTTTTCAAGGGTTTGATACTTTCAAATTCATCTGTACAAGCTACCTCCCCATCTGCTTGTAATCATAAATATAATTATCTAGGATTTGAGCCATTAAAGTGTGTTTTCATTTCAATGGCTTTTGACCTTGAATCTCATCTATTCAAGTTACCACCCTTTTGATTCTTTTACAGACTTTGGACACTAAGCCGTTTCATATATATTACTTGAAAGGTCGCATATACAATGTACCTCCGCCTCTGCCTCTTCAACGGCTCTTGATCTTCAAGCTCACCTATAAAATTAACACGTTCTCTATCTATATGTTCATGGACACCCTTAGTGTCAATGCTGTAACATATGGACTAAATAGCAAAATTTCTTAAAGTTGCACTATCACTCCCAAATAAGATTTACCACAATTAATGCAAGTGTTTAAATATACCAGAAAGGATGGATAATGGTAGAAAACAATGGTTCTTATGAAGGATTTCGAGTTTAATTTGAATGAAATGTGCAGAAAATTCGGCATTTCTACCTTATAAGACGATAGTAGATCACTGTAAATCTTTTAGCATTCACCAATCATTTAATAGTTTTGCGTTTTCAGCTGTTAAATACACGGTTACAATCTTGTTTTCAGTAATTCATATTTTCCATTATTGCATTATTTAGTAAGTAGTTAAAGAATTATCACTCAAAATTTATGTTTGTTTAACATGTGTATGTTTTGTTTTTGATTAAGAGTGTCACTTTAACGTCTTCAACCATAACTTGTTTATGATTAGTGTTAGTTATTGTAAGAAATTGTATCTATGAGCTTGTATTTGACCACTGACCAGACACTAATTTGGAGGTCAATATTGTACAAAAAGGATTTCATAGAAATAGCTTTTTGGCACTTAAAGTAAGGCAATTGTTATGGTTTGTGAAATGCACTTGTGACAGAGTTTTTTTATTAAGAAATAAAGAGTGGCAACTAATTTGGAGTGTCAAAACTAAAATACTGACGGCCGGAACACTTCTACAAATGTTGATTTATGCTGAAATATTGTCTTTGTAGTCCAGAATTTGAAATGCGTTATTTACTTATTCGATTCAAAAAAAACTTTGTATCTTGCTTGGTTGATAGACATTACCACGTGAAGTTAAAAATGTTTAAATAAAGGTTTAAATATCCGCCGGTTTAGAATGAGGCATTGTGGACGAGTGAATAAGGTATCGTTTTTTTTTCTATTTATTTCTTTGCTTCACACCCCTTTACAACCAGTTTTTCTTGTACTTTAAATGTATTTTGTTCTACAATTTCGGTATCAAAGAATAAAATAATATTATATAAGTGTTTACCGATGCATCATTGGGAAACAAAAATTGTGCCAAAAACATTTGCGAAGCCCTTTGAAATCATATTAAATAGAATGGTATTTTTTTTTTGTATTCTAAGATTTGGATACTTTCTTACACTGGGATGTTAATGAATGGAGATATTCTTTATTTTCCCCACAGACGAAGGTTAAAATATACAAGAAATAATAATATAAAAACAACAACATAATGACAACATTCTCATATATAACAAAAGGCGAAAAAAAACCCATAAACATATATGATGTTGTAGCATATTTATTAAAGGATATTTACAAGATATATTTTTACCGTATGGTGCAGTTCTATGGCTACTGATAGAATATATGCATCAGTGGAAAAAGCACATTCACAATTCGAATAGTCCGATAACTGAGACAATTTATAATAATTTAGCTGATAACACGTATAGTATTAATGTTCCAACTGATGTTTTAGTAGATGTCAACATCAAGGGTGTTCTGAAGTACATTTCACATTCAACATTCCAACGAATATATAAATGTCTGGCATAAAATCAGGTTCAGTCAACATCAAGGGTGATCTGAAGTACATTTCACATTCAACATTCCAACGAATATATAAATTTCTGGCATAAAATCAGGTTCACTGCTGGGGTTATTCATAAAGCGGCGATGTCTAGACAAATATAACATTGAGTCCCCGGGGTGGGTCAGTTCAAAATGCCTTGCAGCAGGTCCTGAACAGCCTCTTCACGTCCTTTCTAAATGAAGCATTGCAAAAGAAATACACATAGTTCACAGCAGAATTAAGCATTTTTAAACTGATTAATGCGCCAAGTAATATTCTGTGTAGTGTAGCATCCATTTCATTAAATACATTCATGACACTCCATAGCAGCGGACAAACATTATATGGAAGCAATGTTATGAAGAAGACCAGACTAGCAGTAACAAACAGCTTTGTAAGAGACCGTTGGGTCTTCTGTTGCCTTGCACCAGGAAATTCCGTGGAGTTAATCTTCACAAGAATTAATATGGACCCCGTTACAATGATAATAAATGGATAAAAAATTCAAAAAAGCTTGTGAACAAAATTGGAAACAAAAACTGTCCATGGAACATATCAAACAACCAAAAGACAGTGAGTAAGGTCACTCCCACACTTGTTATGGCAACTGTACAAACTACAATAATTCCAACTTTGATGGTACAGAGTCGTTTGACTTTGAACGGTAATATCACACTCAGGGTCCTTTCAACGGTGATTATAACAAGCATCCAGTTGGAACAACATATACATGCAGATACTGCGACACTATTCCCTAGCAATACAATTTTCCGATTAGCAAATGTATTAACTATAAATGCTTCTACATATACTGTCGTAAGGATTAAATCAGACACTGCCAAAGCAGAGAAATATAAACGAGTTGTTTTTGCACGACTTCGATTGTCTCTTGACGTTTGACACATAGTGATGATAATAATGGTATTCCCAAACCACGACAGTACCAAATCGACTGAACAAAAAACGAACATATACGTTTTTAAAGAATCCATGTTTGCTATATTTGAGACGAGAATATTCCAACCATAAGTTGAGCAAATGTGACTTTAGCTGCAGTCCAGATTAGTATATGCGATTCAATTGCTTTGCTAACTGGTGCAACTATTTATTGTAATTAACATAAATGCTGCATATTTTTTAAATTAACGGCAATGTTCAAATTCGTGGAGACTGATAGTGTGTTTATGCTTGATATAACAGTGCTAAATGTAAAGGCCATGCCAGGCGCTGATTGCCTTAATAAGGCCTGATTACGAGACTGTGATATTTGTAGAAAGGTTGGAATGATAATCATATACAATAAAATACCAACATCTAACTTGTGTCCATTTTCGCGATAATCATATATACTTAAGGGAAAATGTTTGGAAGACACAAGTTCGTTATAATACTTTAATGCATCATTTCAGCATTTAATAAACATAATATCAATCCATATATAAAGATGACACGTTCTGAAAATAGAAAGATTAACAATGTTTAGTACAAGACATATATGAATATTCTTGTAATATTAAAGAAATCTTATAACATGCATGTCTGTTGCATACGGTATTACACATAAATGTCAAGTATTTGTCTAGTGAGGTTAAAAGTATAAAATGCATACAATGACGTAACAATACACATATAATACACATATATAATAAACAAACACTTTATCACAGTTCACATTTATCATCTACTAAGTCTAAGGGACTGAACTCCTTGTTCTCCCACTCTTCCACAGGGAATGCTGTTTACTCTGGTAATTACTGAAAACCCCGAACCATGAATGCACCATTTAGAATAAAGCACAATTAGTAAAGTATGCGAATATTGAAACCAATACTCAAAAGTATCAAACCACGAAAATACATGATTCATTTCCGTAAATCAACCAAATGCAAGTTTACATCTTCAACACATTGGCAATTTGCAAACACCAATACAATAATTAAAACAACCAAGTGCAAACCATACTGACCATATTAGTTTACTAAACTTGGAGAATATAAAAGAAAAGCTTCCACTAACCTTCGAAACTTTCATCAGTGAGGGAAATCTTTTGCAGACAGATCACCTGACCAATGACATCACTTACCAAGGTCTAAGGGAAGTAATTTTAAAGGTGCAATCAAGGTCTGCATGAATTGCCTCCCTTAAACGTTCTTAAATATCATCTGGGCTACAAACATACATAATAAGCATCTATGTCTCTTTTCTATAATCATCACTATAATATAAAGGCATTTGCATAAAATGGTACAGTATGAATATCATTATTTCTCCCACCTCAGATTATAAGTATCTATCATGTGTTTCCGGTACGGATAGAAAAATCCGACCCGAGGGCACGCGCGTAAGCCGGTAACGAGGCTTGCCGAGTTACCGGTCACGCAGCGTATCCGAGGGTCGGATTTTTCGATCCGGACCGGAAAAACATGATTGATATTCTTTCTTGCATACCTAACATTATGAATTTATGGAAAAAAATGACGTAGAAACCGAACTTTTACACCAAAAAGCGCGTGCGACGTTGTTTACTGACGTCATAGAGCGTGGTAATTTTAAATAACTAAAAATAGCGTTTTTTACGATGAATTATTTTCAATTTTAATTAAAAGACTTGCAAACATATATATATATGATTGCGCTTTATTGAAATGGCATTCTATATCTTTCATAAACCATACAATAAATGAAATAATAAGTGGCGCGTTGTTGGGCGTGACTCATCTTACATGGGGTATGTAAGATGGGTTTTTCCAGCACTGGTCACATGACCGGAAACACACGTCCGGTATGCAAGAAAAGTAGATCCATTAATTTAACCATGCTAGAAATTCTTATCTTGCCCACGGGCTAAGATAAAATGCCCGTATGGAACTTCGTTTAATGGTCACCGCATTGTAATTACCTCCCTTGTTGAAGACTGTCGTCTGTAGCGCATCATGGAAACCTTGTCTGGTGTCAATATTTAGAACGCGAGTTAATTATTTCACCAGAAAACAGTTTTCACGCACCTTTCAAGAAATAATGCTTCACTCTTCTAAGAACTATTTAAAGATCGATCAGACCATTTACATACTCTGAATCACTGCGCGAATATCCATGACAACCACGAATTATTGCATATCCGTACGCAATTATTTTCACTAAGCACAAAAGAGTTCCGGCAAAATAAAAACATTTTTACTTAATTTTGTTTAACTGAGGTGGGAGAAAAGCATCTACCATAGCCGCTCGTGTTAGAAAGGTTCATCCCGACCCTCGCGCAGGGGGTTTTGCGGAAACTCGGTAAACCTCGTTTCCGCAAAACACCATACGCTCGGGTCGGAATGAACCTATCTTACACTCTCGGCCATGGAAGATACATATATTATTGTTGCATTGTTAATATTTCTTACAATATTTCCCTTCAAGTAAAGACAACATAGCTTGCAATGCCACAGTCGTCCGACTTATCAAAGGGTCAGTGGAAGATGTCAAGAACATCCATTTGAATAAAATGGTACACTATGAATATCACTATTCATTGTTGAAATTTCCCGCTTTATCTATGGCTTGGGATCTTCAGGCGCAGTCATACAAGTTACCTCTCCCTCCGCTTTAACAAGGGTTTGGGACATTCAGGCGCAGGCATACAAGTTACCTCTCCCTCCGCTTTAACAAGGGTGTTGGACCTTCAGGCGCAGTTACACAAGTAACCACTCCCTCTGCTTTTCTAAGGTCTTGGTATCATTAGGCGCAGTCATACAAGTTACCTCTCCCACTTCTTTAACAAGGGTGTTTGACCTTCAGGCGCAGTTATACAAGTTACATCTCCCTCTTCTTTAACAAGGGTGTGGGACCTTCAGACGCAGTTATACAAGTTACCACTCCCTCTGCTTTTCTAAGGGCTTGATATCATCAGGCGCAGTCATACAAGTTACCTCTCCCTCTTCTTTAACAAGGGTTTGGGACCTTCAGGCGCAGTTATACAAGTTACCTCTCCCTACGCTTTATCAAGGGCTTGGGATCTTCAGGCGCAGTTATACAAGTTACCTTTCCCTCTTCTTTAACAAGGGTTTGGGACCTTCAGGCGCAGTTATACAAGTTACCTCTCCCTCTTCTTTAAAAGGGTTTGGGACCTTCAGGCGCAGTTATACAAGTTACCTCTCCCTCTTCTTTAACAAGGGTTTGGGACCTTCAGGCGCAGTTATACAAATTACCTCTCCCTCTTCTTTAACAAGGGTTTGGGACCTTCAGGCGCAGTTATACAAGTTACCTCTCCCTCTTCTTTAACAAGGGTGTGGGACCTTCAGGCGCAGTTATACAAGTTACCTCTCCCTGCGCTTTATCAAGGGCTTGGGATCATCAGGCGCAGTTATACAAGTTACCTTTCCCTCTGCTTTTCTAAGGGCATGGTACCTTTAAGATAATTTATACAAGTTACCTTTCCCTCTGCTTTTCTAAGGGCTTGAGATCTTCAGGCGCAGTTATACAAGTTACCCCCCCCCCTCTGCTGTATCAAGGGCTTGGGATCTTCAGGTGCAGTTATACAAGTTAACCCCTCTCTCCGTTTTTAAGGGCTTGAGATCTTCAGGCGCAGTTATACAAGCAACCTCTCCCTCTGCTTTTTTAAGGGCGTGAGACCTTCAAGCGGAGTTATACAAGTTACCTCTCCCTCTGCTTTTCTAAGGGTTTGGGATTTTCAGGCGCAGTTACCTCTCCCCCTCCCCCCCCACCCGCTTTTCTAAGGACTTGGGATCTTCAGGCGCATTTATACAAAATACCTTTCCCTCTGCTTTTTCAAGGGCTTGGGACCTTCAAGCTCACGTACAGCTGTGTTCATCACAGAAGACCTGTCTGTCCAACTGTCTGTCTGCAAGCTTGGCAGCATTAAAAGGCTTTACAAGATAGACAATAAAATACATGAAAAGAGTGTAAGAGTGAAAGTGAATACCAAAAAAGGTTTTTAAATCTCGAAAAGGTTAAGAGTAAACGTTGTGGAATGTAAAGCCCCAATGTAAGAATCTAGGTCAAACTACCCTTGAATTATTTTAAAGGAATGCTGTTCTTGAAACTTGTGACTATATTATTTAAAATATATTGAAATATTTTTATAATACCTCATATAATTACCACTACATCAAACCACTATTATTACTGATGCTGCCGATAAACAATACTATGGTGGCATATTACTGCCGTTAGATAACTTGTTAGCGTTCGCGAATTGTTTGGTGATAACCACTTTATTTTCGTGATACTGCGTTGGTGAGATAAATGTCATACGACTAAAAACAGACTTTAAAGTGCCAAGAACTGCCACCTATAACGCTTTTTAGCTTTACAACACTAACAGGTTAACTAGTTATGGTTTGCGAATGCTCTTAATAGGTAACATAATATTCCAAAAATAAGTGGTAACAGCAATCTTATCTAGTTAATTAGTTATTATTCCACTCAGTAAGTAACTTACTATCTGGTTAACTAGATAAGATTTGTGTGACCAGTTACCTAAAAATGCATTTCAGATTAAGGCGTTAACAGGTTTTCTAGTAATGGTGTGCGAATTCCATTGAGTAAGTAACATACTAACTGGTTAAGTTGATAAGATTCGAGTTACCACTTACTAAGTGAAATTCGCAAATCATAAGTAGATAACCAGTTGTATAAATGTATTTATAGATAACTTGTAACACGCATCTTATCTAGTTAACCAGTTATTATGTTACTTATTAAGTGGAATTCGCAAACCATATCTAGTTTACCTGTTAATGTTGTACAGCTTAGAAAAGGTAACAGGTGGCAGTTCTAGGCACTTTCAAACCAGTTTTAAGTATTATGATAATTATCTTAACGAATATTAACTAGATAGCTAGATAATTATCGCGAAAATTAAGTGGTAAACAAGAAACAATTCGCGAACGTTAACAGGTTATCTTACGGCAGTTATATGCCACCATAATGTGTCAACAACGCTCGTCCGTTTTTCAAAGTCGACGGGCTTAACTCAACATTGATTAAAGGGAGACTACTATGATACATTGGTTTTGCGATACAGAATCACACGGTCATTCGTTACATGTGAGCAAATTATCATGTGAATATCTTGAGCCAGTTCAAGTTATGGGCCAGTTTACGGTTTAACTCGACACTGACGACCAAAGCAATGCTATGACAAAACCTCGACTGTTTTCTTACAAAATCAGAGGAACTTAACAGCAGCAGTAATGATAGTAGAATGTGTAGTTAGTTATAGCGGGTTTGGCAGGGAGCTCACTCCAAAACGTCGAAACCATCTGAAACAGAGAGCATTGAATTAAAGAGTGCGGCTTATGTATTAAGGAAGAAGATCTTGTTGCAGTTTATGTTGAGAACTTTTTACATAATGCCATAAACACAGTGAACAGTCTCACACCGAGCTAGTTGACGCAGCAATTAATAAACAAAAACATCATGACTCGCAGCGTAATACATATAGCATTTTAATAAACAGAATTAACATACCGAGACTCAAATAATGTTTTGACATTAATGTTGATTTCCATACAGAAAATATACAACATTCAGGTACTCGTTTACCAAGCATTGCTAACAATGCGATCACAAGAACCGTGTCTTATTACACTCCATAAGCCCCTGCCCCTTCATTACCCTTTATCCTAAAGGTCTACAAGTCCACGATAGTAACACTTACCCAACCCACTTTCCAGGATGAACCGCCGAAGTTTCGCCCGCTCTTCCTGCTCCTCCCGGCAGTCACATGACCCATCGCCACCTGTATCCATGGCAACTGAACCCTCAGAACCATCATCACCGCAGCTATTTTCCAAGGAGACACCAGTCTGCGCACCCCCGGTGACCACACTTACTGACCAATCATGGTCGGGTTCGCCGCGCGTGGCGATGGCAAGGATGCCCGTCGGCTCCCGCTCATCGGCGATGCACTGATTTGCTCTGATAAAGTCTGCTAACAGTCGTCGCGGCTTCATGCCGTACCCTATTAGACAGCGTTGCTGTGGTGCCTACCGAAATAAAACAGACATGTCATGATAAGAATTAACAATTTTAAGAGTACATTTTTGTTTTATTCTTTATCACCTATCAAGATTTGCAAATGCGACCGATAATTTATACGAGAATAGTATGCGATTTTTTCAAACTGCTTGATCGTATATGCACTTGCCTGGTACACTACTTGTATGTGTACATGTGAAATACATATTGAGCTGTACGTTCCACGGGTAACTGTACTTTGTACATTCGGAAGACCTCGGCCATTTTCCATCGAAAACAACTTCGGATGTATGCCGATACAGTAGTAGAGGTAAAATTAGAAAAAAAAGGATAACTAAACTACAAGTGTAGTGTATTAACGTATATTTTGTATTACTAAATTTGAAATGATTGCCAATGATGTATAAATGCATACATGATAAAAAAATCTCAAGATCAGAGTAATGACATTAGGAGTAACTGTTGGATTGAAATTACTACGCGATCAATTTGCTGCGTAGTTAAATATAAAGGTTTCTGACATTGTAAACCGACCATAACATCCGATGCCGTTTTCGATTGAAAATGACCGAGGTGTTCCGAATGTATTTTGTACGGTCTTGCTAAAAGCCAATAAGTTCAGAAAACAATATTGAAAATACAATTAACGTTTAAACATACCACGGGTCTACCCGTAGGAGTCTCCTTGATAAGGCAGCGGCGGGGGTTTGGGAGAATGTCGTCACAGCCCTCTGTACTCGACAGCGTGGACCAGGTGGACCACGTGGCAAAGGTGCTGTCCTCAAGCTCCGTGTGGCTGGTTAGAGCCTTTTCAGAGTTATGCTCAGAGGGAGCTCTCTGAAAACTTTCCTCTGGGATTGAAGGGGCTGCCTGGATACTTTCCAGGAAAGACACATCCGATGTCGCGAGATAATCCGCAAACGACTGAAAATCAGAATCGGACGTATGAGTGTTCATACCGAAAAGTCAAAATATATGAATGCAATTATATGCTTTATGACTAAATGCTATTCTTGACTTAAGTTTACTGTCTAATTTTATTTCAGAATATTTCACAGGGGGCAACCATGTAAATGAAACTTAAATTTAATACATGTACTCGATGCGTATTTCAGATAAAAGGACGAATTATATTGCCATTTAGTTCAACAGCCGGTGATTCTTCATTAATTTCAGGGGCAGCCCAAGAAATTGACATTAGAGGGGGCGTGACTCCCTCAGAACCGAATATTTTTCTATTATACATTTTTTTTGTTGGCAGGTTTTTTTAGGGTGTACACCCCAAAGAACTTTTTAACAATTCAAGTCGGAAATGATACATTTCGGACGTAATTTATAACCTTTTTTCTACAAAATTGAAGTAAAAAGTAAACTTGGACGATTTAAGGATCCGCTTGTGATTTTTATTTTGTCAAAGTAAAGTTACAAGTCCACCTACCACGGGCGTTGAAGTCACGGGGAACCCAGGGTCGTGGAAACTATCCCCATCACTGCTGCAGCTGTCCTCAAAACCTTGCTGTCTTGTACAAGAAGACTCAAAGGACATGCACCGGGACGATTCTATATAACTTCCGGTACTGGATGGGTCTGTCTCGTAGCCATTAAAGCACTCCGCTGAAGCAGCCGATGACAACTCCGCTGAAGCAGCCGAGGACAATTCCGCTGAAGCGGCCGATGACAACTCCGCTGAAGCAGCCGAGGACAACTCCGTTGAAGCAGCCGAGGACAACTCCGCTAAAGCAGCCGAGGACATCTCCACTGAAGCAGCCGAGGACATTGTCTGTGCCTCAGACCACGCGGGAGACTTCTGAAAAAATCATTTAAAATATTTCTAAAAAAATCAATGTAATAGGAATTATTTCTTTTAGTCACATTACTATCTCATCCAGGTTTACAGTGTACATCATTGAAACTAATTAATAGATAGATGACTTGTTAATCATAATGATTTTAATTCAGGTCATTTAACTGAATTAGAATACAACCTCATTGGATGACACATTGTCAACGCAAAATCTGACGCAGGAATTGTTTATCGGATGAGTGGCAATGGGTGGACATTTGAACACCCGCGGGAATTGATAGTCATAATGATCAAGCACTTTTGATTGCCTATTTACAATAATATTGGCTGTAAATGAATGTTGTATTCTAACGGCTATTTCGAAACGTTCCTTTTTAAATAGACCAAATGTTCAGGTTTAAAGTAAAATGCGCCGGGTGTTGGGCTTGAATCCACGACCGCCGAAATACTAGCACGTCTGAGCTCACCGGGCGGCTGGTTTTACCCACACACACTGCATATATATCCGTGTTTGATTTATCTATAAATGTATTGGACGTGCAACAATGAATAAACAATCTCATATATACGACTACCACGTACCCCTGATGTACTCTCCATTCTGGGACTGGAGGAGAACCGGGTTGTCTCGGACCACGTGGGAGACCGCTGCAACGAAAACAAGGCATTACGTTAATTCTTAAGTTGCTTTTACTAATATGTAATATATATTTGTATAGCTGGGTTATAAATGTGGAAGTAATTTCCTTCCCTCAGACTGATATGCAACTGAAGAGAAGACGATGAATGGTAAACAAAAGAATTTTGTTAGCTCGATTGGACGTTCATAAAATGTGTAGATGCATGCCAAATGGGTAGGAGTTTCCTATATTTATTTATTAAATTACCGCTGGCATAGCTTTTGCAGATTTGATGTCAAGGCCAAAGTCCATCGCAGCCTCTAGGGCTCGATACCTCACGGCGGCCAAATCTCTCTGTGTATCCGTGCTACGTTGGCTGTTGCCAAGTTGGGCGGACGTTCTGCAGGACGGGATTTCCGGAATCAGATCGGAATCCCAGTCCCAATCGTGTGCTGACTTGTCTAGCCGGGGTCGCAGGCAGCTCACTGCACGGGAAAACGCTGTCGCAAACCTCCTGGCGAATCTGACGATGTTTCCTCGCCTTAAGTGACTAGAAATATCTCTCCAGACGATGTTTCTAACTTTCGTTTGTTGCATTGCATCCATTTTTCGCTAATATTCGGAATTTTCGAAGAGCTTAGAAATAAGCGTCGCTCGTGTAGACAACAAAAGTTTATCTGCCATGGCAACGACGAGTATCGCGAGAATCGGCGAGGATTTGTGTGATTTGACGTCGCCGCTTATATCCATTACGTTTGAATCTGACGTCGCCGCTTCCATCAATGACAACCTAAATTACGATTTTTCTGCATTTTCTGTTTTGCCGGTCAGGAATCTTCATATCACATGTTGATTGATACATTAAAATGCCAATTCCTGTCAATCTTCTGGCGTCTTTTGTGTTGAGATAACATCAGCATCCGTGTTGAAGTCAGCTTCTGAATCTGGTAACCGAATTTCGAAAGACGCGTATTGACAGTTTTCGCTCCTTTCACATCTGGTTTCTGATAATATATCTAACACTTTAATACTCGATTTTTAAGGAAAACATGTTCATCATTTTAAATCAAATTTAGATAAACTTGATAAAAAATAACACTGCTGATTGACCCTGACGATCAAAAATACGAACGTTACAGGAAGTGACGTCACGACGTCAACTGCGCATGAACACTTGGCGCGTCAAAATTGCGATTATGGTAAAAACGAAAAATACTCGATTAAGTCAAGAATATTTATCTCAGATTTAAAAAGAGTGTGCGGGATTGTATTTCTCTCATTTGTTTTTATTTCATCAACTCAAGTCAAACACGAGGGTGCACTTTTGATATGCTGTATGCAAATTATATTTATTATAATAGACGTCTTCAGCGCTATAGAGTGGGCACGTGACTGCCTGTGACATAGATGTGGTGTATGCGGCCGATGGAGTCTGGACGGAGTAGCCTTATTGTTATTAACTGTCACGGCTGCTCCGTGTCACCATTAAGATTGTATTAATCTCGGCATCCACAACATTTTGGTGCCTACAATATTTCTTTGGTGTGCACCGGTGGGGGTAAATCACCTCTTAGGCATCGAAATTGAACAAGCAATCATATAGCCCCTTTGAAAAGGGGGCATATAGGTTAGCAAATGGCTGTCGATCGGTCTGTCTATTTGACGGTAGACCACAAGTCTTGTCCGCACAATGGATCGAATTTCATGGTCATGGTCAACATTTCATATGAAAAATATGTTCTAACAATAAATCGAGGACAGATATTCATATGGCCATGAAATTCTAGTGGTAGGCTGTACTTGACCAGTGTGATCATAACTACATTGTATGTCCGCACAATAAACCGAGAACGACAGATATCAAGCGTATGAGACTTCGTAGGCAAAACGATACGAGAACGGCTTCACCTACGACCATGAAACTCCAGTGGAAAGTTGCTCTTGACTACAGGGGTGTGATTGACCCGACAGCTGAAGGACTGGAACCATTTCAGCGAGGCGTTTGGTGCCGCTTTATGGTTCCAATGAGATGAAGGCAAAACTCGTGATTTTGTTTTAGGATTATTTCGCACAGAACTTATGTATTTTGGATTTTTATGTAATTTTCTGCCAAAAAAGGTTTCCCCTTGGAACACCTTACTTCGCGGTTCTGGAATCACTCCATGAAATTTGGTATCCTCGGGCCATCGTGAGTGTCGAAGGTAGCAAAACTATCGTTAGATTGAGCGCAATGGTTAACAACCATTAGTGCATTTTCAATACTTTGTTCTTGACAAGATTCGACATGACAAATCCAACTACTATAATCTGTGGGTATTTGATATCAGTGGTATCATTATTGATTTATTTCCGTAAGCAATTCATTTAATTAACCATTCTACATTTACCAGAAAAACAACATAGTTATTAAATCGTAACTAAAACTATTTACTCACACCTTGAAATGTTGAAGAAATGGCAGTTGCACAATAGCCAATTCTGACAAACACTCTAAAAGAAGTTTCACGAATGTAGTTGGAATACTTTTGAAACTACATGGAACATTTTTCAGACCACCTTTCACTTATTTAAGGGCTATAACTCTTGTTAGACAAAGCGCAATTTCCCGAACAATTGCAGGTGTACAATTTCCCAACAGTAGGCGATTACTTAAGAGCGCTGCAGAGGGAACACCAACTCTCATTTGTTTATTTTGGTCGAAAATCGGGCGTAACTTAACTTTCAATCAAGCCAGAGGTGGATAATGATGTTTGTATTGTCTCTGTCAACATGAACAAGTTATAATTGAATGCAACGCCATCTTCACCATCTTCACCAACGACCAGAACAATATAAAAGGCTATGACAATATGTTGACCTTAATTTTGACCCATTCCTTTAAAAACAAACAAGATGAAATCACTACAAATCAGGATTTTACCATTTATTTAAAATCACCTTTATTTTCATAAAAGGAAGATCATAAAAAGTGAGCCTTTATTATGACGAAATATTTGAAGCAACATTTTTTTACAAATAGGTTCTTTCTGATTGTACATGATGAATAATTTGCAAACATCGGGTAAGCACTTGATATGAAAGTTAACATGTTTAACCACTACATAGTAATTAGTAATTGTTTCCCATTTGTAAGTTAACTATTAAAAATATTGGACAAATGATAATACTTGAAATAAAAGTCACCAAGAAATTTTGAAGTATACTGTAACCATTGTTCTGAAAATATCAGGCGAGATAGGATTGAGTTTGCATACATAAATAAGCCATGAATATTATGTACAAAACTTACATTAATGTAAAATACAATTTTCAAAACATAGTTATACAGAAAATCAAACAAATAAGAATATATAAAAACAAAAAAAAATACACTCTTTACAGTTAGCATCTCTTTTTACACAATATTGCATAAATGAATTTAACTTTATGTAATAAATAGCCCAAAAGAAGACTTACTCCTACTTTCACAATATTATACAATAAAACACTGTTATATTATTTCTCTCATTTACCCTTAACATTCCTTTGTCATAGACAACAACACAGATCTTACTAAACCAAACAGAAAAAGAAGACGAGATTTAATAAAATTATTTTTTCATTTTTGAAATGTGCATTCATTACTAGTTTGACTTACTTAACACTATTGGATGATACATATGTAATAACATACCTCAGTCAATAAATATCACACATAAAATGATTCAAGCATACAGAGGGAAGAATTTCAGAAGATTCTGTCAGAGTTACAAACTGAAAATGGATGTATGGCTTTACCACACAATTAAGTGGGGTTTTCAAGAACAAATTACATCATCTTAACACAAAATCACTGTTTCTAAATCTTATACTCAGATATGGCATACATAGTTTGCATGATTGATGAATACAAACTTCCCAGTAGTCAATGTCTCTCGTTTCTAAAGGCACAGTTGTATTTTGTCACGAACTTATTTCCAAATTCCTGATCATTTGAACTCTTAATGTAGTAAATCAAATTCCTTAAAACTAAAATACCTATATTTCCAAAATTTGTCCAAATAGCTATCATCATGTATGCTGGAGACAAATTAACACATTTTGCTATTTGCAGACGAACATTCCTGGTATAATTGATAAACGTCCTATGATGTTGCTAGAATGCTACACTACTCGTCGCACTTCAAAGAATCTCTTAAGATAGTAAACCTGTCCTAATGTCATAGCTACTAAAACCAGGGCTTCAAAAAAGGACCATAAAACCACTCTGGAGTTTGTGTTGTCATTGACTGAAAAAGAAGAAGATTTAAAATCATGTCATAAAAATACAGGCTATATGATATAATGATTTTTTTATTATTTCAAAATCACAATTATCCATATAAAACCATAGATATAGATTCATGTAGTAACTAGCCCAGTTTCATGTAAATTATCAAGGCTTTACTAAACTATGTTCATTATATTTATTTCTTGTATAATAATCGTTTTATTTCATTTTTTATACAATTACAACCATTTTTAACCGTAACTTGTTCTATCTAAATAAGGTCAATAAGTATGCTAAAAAAATGTTTATCGCAACTGAAGCATTCTTACATATTAGAGGTTTGACAACAAAAATGTATGCATAGCATCATCACTCTGATGTACGAGGATGAACTGAAGTAATTCGACTTCCAACTCTGGTAAATTATTGTTATCAGTAATTGTTATACATTGGTTAATTAACTTTCGCTAGATTTTAAAGTAGCAACCTGAAAACTTTATGAGTTTTAAACCCTCATTATATAGATAAATAAAAGAATTTGCGTTATCACAGGGCTCACGCGAGGGGGCGACTCGGGCGAAGTGGTCGCCTAAAATTCCCAGACTTCGCCTATTTGTATCATCAAAGCGACATTGACTTCGCCGAAAAAATTAGCACATTGTATATGTCAATCAGCGAGTATTTGACCACTGTCACATTAGTCAAAACACCGCAATTAGCCATTCATAAAATTAGGTAATCTCCTAATCCGATAATTGGGCCGTGCCATCCAATTACCAAAACATCGCCTGTAGGCGGAGCTATTGATGGTCAACCAATCAGAATGTACATTGAGAAGTCCCTGATCAAATGATATAAGTTCGTCTTAATCAGATTGAAAAGGCGACATAATTATGAAAAATCTTGTCAAGCATTAAAGAAGTTAAAAAGTAATTGATATATGTATTGAAAAAACAATGCAAGACATTTTAAGCATAGTTGTTTTTGAAGCAGACGGTCATAGCCATCTCGGGCCATCGGCAAGGTGGCGCTAAGAAAATAACATGACGTATCAACAAATTGGTTTTAGTGAAATGTTCATGATAAAAAATTATTTGTCTCAACCTCCCATTATGTATTGGTAAATTTTTTATCAAGAACAGTGATTTAAATGTCATTTGGTTCTTAAATGTCAGCATATTGAAAATTATTTAGCCAGAGACAAGTATATAACAGCATAGCTGAATGTGACATTCGTACCCATCCCGAACGTACCAAAATAAGATTCGCCCCCCTACTATATTGACAGTTCATTGATAAGGTCATTTTGATTGTTTCAAATCCTTAGCTGTCGTGGTTTTTGATTCATTTTAGATGCTATTTGGAGATAAACTATGTGACATTGACAAATACACGTTTGCTGAGCCAAAAATGATACATTATTTGTGAACATTTTATATAGTTATAGCAATTAATTTGAATGTGAATATAAACTTAGGTGTGTGGTATGGCCTAGTTTTTGTATCAGGTGTTATGAAAAGTATCACTTCTCCCTAAAGTCTCCCAACTTCTCCCTAAATTGACTGAAGGGAGAAGTCACTTCTCCCAAAAATTTCAGCCTAGTGAGAGCCCTGTATCATAAATTGTTCCATATTACCAATCTTGCACAATGAACTTACTTGCTCTGTGAATTCTTTCCCTAACTTCCATATATTCTTGTTCATGTTTTACTCCAGTCAGCCCATTGGACAGCTCATTTATCATCTCAGCAAGTTTGTTCTGGTGTTCTGAAGGAAAAAAAAGTTTACTTTTATAAAAAATAAATAATTGGAAACAATAACAGTTAAAAGTTATTTTCAGTCTGTCAGAGACATGCAAACAATTGGTCTTTATCTTTCACAATTATTTTTGTAAATCAGATGTATCATCTGTCCAGAGCACCAATAGCATTTCAAGAGAAGGTCACGATGACCTTGACTGTTACCCCTAAATCATTAGGGCCATCTACTGACCATGACCAATGTACATGCCAAGTTTGAAGACCTCCCCAAGTTGTGACTGAATAACTTATTCCTTATGCATCAGCCTGCCATGTTTCACAGGTGACAAAAAAAGAAAAACCCATCTAAAAGTTGACTATTATTTAGATGAAAATTACAAGATGATAGTTTGAACAGACATTAAGGATATTTACCATCTCCCTCCAACTCGCCAGGCTCCTGTTTTGGCTTATCACCAACATCAACTGTGAACATAACAATCTTAGGTGTCATAGTGGACATCTTGTTGCTGAAGCAGTACTTGTAAGCACCGTCCATATGGGCTGCAAATGTGTACTTCCCACTTGATTCTCTTTCAACTGAATGGATTACTTTATCGTCTGGACCAAAGATCTGCAAGCAGAACAATGCATATATACATGTAGGTAGGCAGAAGTCAAATTCAATAGAGCAATGAAGATAAACATAACAAAAACAAATATTTGCTAATAATTGCCCACAGGCTATAAAGCACTTCTTGCTTATAACTTTCCAAATAACATAAAACTATAACTAAAAGTACAATTATATTCCAAGTTATAGTTACGGCACCCACAACCGGAGTTATAGATATAATACACAAGCACTTTGTCGTGATGATGTAATTTCAATCACAGTGGTTGCAGGCGACTGCTTTCTACGATAAATTTGATGTAGTCAAAAACAGCATTCAATCAGTAGCATGAGGTGTAAGTGAACAGTGTTGGAATTTGTCCGCATGGTAGTTATTGAAAGGTTATCATTCCATCATGGAAGTTAATGACTGGTTAAAAACACTCTCAAACATTGTATGCAATGCTTTTTCATATTTTAATAAGAAATGCATTACATTCATTAATTTTGAAATTGTTCACTGTATTTTAACAAAGAAGAGTTACACCTTTTATTAAGGTAATGTGGTAACATTTTGGATCAAAAGGAAACTTATTGTGAAGTGAAATGGGATGAATGAGTTTGGGTACGAAACAAATAGTCACTTTAAGCTTTTTTTGCAACCTCAAAAGCAAAAATTGTTTTAACATAATGGAACAAAAACAAACTTATCCTAAAAAAACAAATATTCAATCATATATGATGCCTACGTTCACGTCGATGTCGAGAAATCCACCCTCGGCGACCTCAAACATCAAACTCATTTTCGTACCAGACGTTACTTTGTCAAAGAAACATTCTTCAGCATTGGCATCAATGTTTACAAAGTAACATTCAGAGTATGCTATAAATGATATTAAAATAATAACTGCCGAGAAACAGTTATGCAGCCCCATTGTGCGAGTAGGTTTTTGATATTTTGTTTACGTTTCCACTGTTTCGTCTCTCATGCCACGTAAAGTATGTTTGGGCATGCGCAGTAGGAACGGACTAAATAGGACACCAAACACTCAAAATAAATCACAATTAATATCAGAAAAAATGTTTGAGCCATCTAGTTGAAAGTTTGTTGATTTGTTTTACGAAGTCTCCAATGTCGAAAATAAAATTCAGTATCCTTAAGTCAATATTTACTCGTGCATCTAGGTTAGATTACATCAATAAATCATGAAGCTTGAAGCTACGCAGTGACTTCCCTTTAAAGAAACGCCACCGTCGTTTTTTTTAGGACAATTGTACATATTTCTTCTTGAGTTATCAAAAACTCTCTATCATCTTGCATTTAATTGGAATGGCAAATTAAATGACAATAATCTGTGCAAACGGTGTTAATGAAAACATTTAAACTAAAACTTATTGAATATGAATGTTGATAGAAATAATTCGTGTGGAACTACTTTGCTTTTAAACGAAACACGTCATGACAAAACAAGACATGGTTACATCTACTACCAGGCAACATTTTGCGTCCCCTCGCACATCGGGTTGAAATTCTTAAAAGTCGACCGTAAAAATGCCTAGATGAACTATGCCGTTTCTGAATGCATCAAATGGTGGGCATCTAACAGGGATGCCAGATTGAGATTGTGCCACTGGACCGGTAGTGAAAAGAATAACGGCCTTCTTGTATTATGTAGCATATTTATAGAAAATGTTGTAAACACGAACTACAACACGTTATTTATATAAAATTCGAAAACGAGGAATATACGTTGAAAAGTAATAGTCAGGACACGTAATTAAAGGTCCCAAGTAATGTTGGGAAATGCATCAACATTTACCTTCGAGTATCTGAGATTATTGACCTGTTAATGAAATCATTTTACTTGCACAAACACTTCACATACCTACCTGTCGTTTGGTGTAACATTCGAACTTTAACTTCAAAATTTTGTCACATTGTGGGTTGATACTGGGCCAAGCTTTACTCCAGCCATTAACTAGGGCGCGGCTAGACCTTTATTAACTCAAAAAAGAAGGGAAACACTTCGAAATGCAAAGGTCGGGTTCATTAACACATGTTTTGTTATGCTCGTATTGATCAACGGTGTGGCAAGGATGAGGTTGGGTGCTCTTAAATCCGGTTTAAACCCACGGTGAGTGTTTCCATTAACCGTTCCGAGGCGGTTCGAATTATTTTATGAATAGACAAATTTCTACATTTTTAACCAATAAATTCTTTTTCTTTGGTCACTGTTTCTGACGTCTAGTTTTATGCCCGTATGTTTTCCTTTCTGTTCATAAAGGTTTAGAGTTTGTTTGCCATTGACCATTAAGCTTTTTAAGGCACATTCTGGTTATTAGTATCCAGCCACGAAGTGAGGAGAAGATTATAGAAATGCACTTTGTCCGTCCGTCAGTCTGTCTGTCCTTAACATTTTTTCCCGGGCTATAACTTACTTATGCATTGATGGATTAACATATAATTTGGTACAAGTGTAATCCTCATTGAGACGATGT
This sequence comes from Mya arenaria, assembly GCF_026914265.1. NCBI lineage: Eukaryota > Metazoa > Mollusca > Bivalvia > Myida > Myidae > Mya > Mya arenaria. The sequence goes on along the minus strand of NC_069125.1, from coordinate 18,557,461 downwards.
GCAGTGACATTAACCTGGGTCTGTACCTCAAAGGTCATGGTCAAATGAGACATTTAAAGGTCAGATTTTACGATTTAAAATGTTGGTAAATTCAAAGTGTTAAACAAGTTGCACAGATTGATATTTTGCGTATTCTGTCGAGCATTATCATTATGTGTAACATGTTTAATATATTAATAAACAATGGACGCACATTTATCACTTTATCAAAAATACTTAAGGCTTGCTTTCATCGACGTTTTAAATCAAAGACTCCTTTTACTTCTTTTTAGCCAAAATAACCTTGACATTGGTTGTCTCACTCACCCACCCACACTCAAACACACACAACAAAACCCAACAACGCTCTCTCTCGTGCTCGCCGAATGGGTATAAATAAGCCCCCAGCTCTCCTTCTCTCACTCACCTGCCTCGCTTGCTAGCCCGTTCATCTACTTGGCCAAAACCCCACTCACTCATTGTCTTTCTCATGATTTGAACTTGGTAAAAACTGCTCTTCCAAAAGCTGTCCTTTAAGATGTTTTCCAATCTTTATGTACACTTTTCTAAAATCCACTGTTTACAGTACATTGTTGGTGTCTAACCTTTTGCTAATATTACGCTTGTTAATTTCTCACTAATGAAAACATGAAGTTCGCAGTGAATGGGAGTCATTTGACAGTTCGAGCGAAAATGTAAAAAGCATGTCATTTTATAGATTTTGTTGACTAGACATCAATGGATCCTTTTCCGATTCACAGGAGAATGGAAGAAGAACTCATATCAGATGTGTCAGTTACAGATGTTTATGATCAAGCGGCGGGTATAGGGAAAGAGTTTGAAAAATTGATAGAAAGTTATGGAGTGGAGTCTGTGACTGATTTAATGCCCAAAGTTATCAGAGCCCTAGAACAGTTAGAAGCACTTGCTGCCAAATATGAAAAAGAAAGTACTGAAATATCAGACTTAAAACATGCGTTGGATAAGTTGGAAAGTGAGAAGGCGGATAAAAATTTGGAACGGTTGCGATTTGAAGAGGTGACATATTTTTTCTTTTATTTCTTATGAGATTTTCTAAGCTTAAGTTACTCAGTACCGCGACTTTTTTGTTTAAATGAAATAAGAAGAGTGTTGCCAAAGTTGTTCGTCTTGATTGGATATTAAATGAGGCTGTATGTGATTTGTCAAATATTATTTTATTTTTTAACTGATTAAAAAAGTTCACTGGTTGCCTTTGGTTGTTACTTTATTTAATGTAAGTGTTCACTATAGTTAAACAACAGTTTGCTTCAAATCTTAAATCAAGAGAGCCCTCAAAATGGATTCTAAAAAGCCTGTTTTGATTCGCTGGCTTCGCCCCCCCCCCCCCCCCCCCCATTCATCATTGAAATGGTTTCAGCCCTTCAACTGCCAGATCATTTACATCCCTGGCTTCAAAACTTTGGGAAGAATAAAATATGGTTAGGTTAAGGCCAAATCCTTTTCAAAAATAGGTAGCATAGGCACAAAGGATTTATTTTGCACCATTAGATTAATTTTCTGTGTAAAGCTTTAAAGGTTTTGAAGTACATGATTATGAAAACACACACTTTATTTTTATTTAAAAAAAAATAATCCAACAGACTATAAAATGGTAAGGTCGGCTTCTATTAAGTAGGTTAACTGGAACAATTTTTTTTCTATTAGGCCTTATATCTTACATGGCTTCTATTTAAGGAAGTTTGGAAGTATATTACTATCTAGAAAAGTACAAAAACTTTCATAATTTTGAAGAAAATTTTCAAAGTTGAAAGCTTGGAAGTTCAAAATATCAAAACCTTTTGTCATTGTTACTTTTATGGTCACAATTTCAATGAGTTTAACTTTTTTTAAGTAAAATGAATTATTATAATACAGTCTGTGAATTGGGCAAGTTCACGTTGCAAATTATCTGATTTTTAATATACTTGTTGAAAATTAGTAAACTTCCACATTTCAGTGTAAAACTTCAAAAATTGATTGACAGGAAGTTTATACTTTCAGTTTCAAATTCTTAATGGAAGCCCTGATCTTATATACCAATATACAATGTATGCAAAGCCACACCAAACTAAAGTTGCATTTGACTGAATCTATTTTTCCTTTGAAAATTAAAACAATCTGAATGATAAGCTTCATTTTATATTATGATTTTATAAATGCCCTAAGCCCCTGTTGTCATGCAAGCATTGTTGCTTTAAATCACTTAAAAATAATTTTGGGTGAGTATTTCATTATAAGTTAAAGCTGCACTCTCACAGATTTAAGTTCCAAAATTGATGTTTTATGCATTTTTCTTAAACAGTAACTGTTAAAGCCACGAAACATTAATTTTCGAACTGAAATATGAAAATCTATGATCTGATTTTTTGTAAGCAATCCTATATCATTGGTTTGCAGATATATACATACAAATTTGCTCTTTCCAAGACAAAAATTAAAAAAGTTGTAAAAATGGCATATCTGTGAGAGTGCAGCTTTAAGAAGCTGAATGTTTACTTCAAGCATACTTTGATTTTGTCAAATTTTAATTTTTATCAACTGACCTGGCATTAATCTGGTGAAACAATTAAAAAGATGGAGAGCATTTAAAAAAAAAGGGTTTATTAAAAAGAGAAAAAAAGACACCCGAGCTTGTTGAAATTTTACTGGAGATTTTTTTATTTATTTTTCTCTCAGTCAGGTCAAAATTGCCATCCAGGAAATGCAAAGATTCAGTGATTAAGATATACATATACAAAAAAAAAATTGACATAAAATGAAAAAATGTTCAGTCAAGTAAATTCCTGGTGAACTAAAATTCACATATAAATGTTGGTGTACATTTTTCCCTAAAAAATATATTTGTTGAACATGTTTTAATTACAGGAGTTAATACAGATAGAGGAACAATGGCAGAAGGAATCAAAGGACCAGGTTGCAACAATTGGTCGACTACAGGAGGATAATCGACGCCTAAAATCATCCCTGTCGGAACAAAAACTGGCAGTAGTCGAAGAGGTTGCTGCTGTTGCGAAACGTAAGAGCTTGGGCTGAAATAATTATTGGCTAAATACAAATGTATCTCATATAAGTTAGCTGAGGGACAAACGAGCATATTGTACAGGTCAATGAATTATTAAGGCATTATGAATTTCATAGAATATGTTAGAAATTGTGCTTAATTGGAGTAAAATTAGGTTTCAACTTCTAAATATGTTAAGTTTGTTTGAATTCATAATCATATTTCAAGTTTTAATGAAAACAAAAGGAATAATTGATCATCTTAAGCATTTATTTTTTTGAAGGCAGGAGGATGCACATTTTGAAAAAGGACAGGGTGCAGCACTCTCCCATATTCCTCTAGATTAAAACCTACAAATGCTCTAAATTTTGAAACCAAACAAGCAGAAACTTGAAAGCATTACAACACATTTTCTGTCAGAACTTTTTCAATTGAATTTCTTTTTTTGTAAATTTCTGATTTAGAAGATATATTGAAGATTTGCGAAGAAATAAACTTTTTGGCCTTTTTGGCATTGTGTATGCCGAAAAAAAATCCGCCAGACTTTGAACACATTTTAAATAATAACTTGTTCCAGACCATCTTAAAATATCAGCAACTGCTAAGTGATTAATAGGTAAAAGATAAACTTCATGAGCTAGAATTTAATTAAATTTAGCGACTTCTGGAATATGATTGCTGAATTTGTTGTACATAATGTGATTATATGACTTGTGTATAGTATATTAAAGTATTACTTTACAGCCCAATAAGTAATTATGACTCATTCGAATACACCAGTAACCAAAATCGTGTGCATAGAATACTTGACTCTGATTGGCTTGTTTGAAGTGATGAACAATTAATTCTTATTGAGCAATTATCAAATATATTTGGATGATCATAGATGGGCCTCCAACATTACTCTCCTGTCAGACATTATATTGGACTCATTTTGAATTATATGACACATAGAAGTAGTTGAAATTACAATGTAATATAAACCATTATTTTCATACCAATATTTAGTAAGAAAATAAACATTTAATTATTTGCAATTCACTGATTGATTATGGATGTTCATTTTGATTTGATTATGAAGTCCAACAGTTGAACACTAACAATGAATAACTCATACTCTGGGTTGAATGTTACAGAATGTGTATAGTAAGGTTATAATTAATTGCCATTTAGGCATCTTCTTTATCTTAATATTAGATACACCTAAAGTCATTAAAATATTTCTTCTTCCTGTTTCACCAAATATATAACTAAAACTCTGACTAAAAGCTTTGATGTTATTGACAATTGTACACATTTCCTGGGGGATAATTTCAATGTCTCAATTTGTTGTAAAAGCTGCACTCACACAGATATACCATTTTTACAACTTTTTAAATTTTTTATCTTGGAAAGAGCCAATTTTTGCGCAATTATCTGCAAACCAATGCTATAAAATTGCTGACAAAAAATCAGATTGGAGATTTTCATATTTCCGTTTGAAAATTAATGTTTTAGTGCTTAAACCGATACTAACTGTTTAAGAAAAATGCATAAAACATCCATTTTGGAACTTTATATAAAAATCTGCGATCTTGTTTTTGTCAGCAGTCTTTTATAACTGGTTTCCATGGAATTTCCACAAAAAATCGCTCGTTCCAAGACAAAAAATAAAAAAGTTATGAAAACGTTCAATCTGTGAGAGTGCAGCTTTAACTGACTGGTGTGTATCTGAAGAAATAATTGAAGTTTTCACTCTAACACCATGATGTTTCTTTAGACCAAATTTAGAACAATGTCAATTTTACATGTTTGGTTTAGGAATCTTTGTTATCAGAAATGTAACAATGTCTCCTACACAGATATTGATTGAACTGTTTCTAACAAGTTACAGCTTTTCAATGTTATTGTGTCTGTTAGATGGCTTAATATTGCTATTCTGTCAACACATGAGATTTTAGGGTTCTAAAAACAAGCTCCTAAAATTGTTCTGAGGATGATCATGGCTTTGTAGCTTGATGTCAATTTTAGTTATAAACTTTATGAAGCATAAAGATATTTACAACTGGTGTTTATGTTAACTATTAAAGTAAGATGAAAATGTTATATTATGCCAGTATGAAGTGACTCTTCAGTCAACTTAAAGTTATGTAAAATTGCATTTGTATATTTCGTTTTAAAAGCAGAGGAAATTTCAATTATTGTCACATATTTTTATCTATGAAAAAATGAATGCCAAATAATATATGATAAAATACATGACTTTTCATATACATGTATAGGCTACATGTAGTTCTGATTCATATATTTCTTGGCATCTGCAAACATGGGGGACATGGAGGATTACATTGTCTGGTGTTGGCTCCATCCTGTCTTTGCATTGTCAGACTTAATTTCTGATCAATAACTTATGAAAACTAGGTATAGAATCTTCATACTTGTATAATTGTCAGTTTAGTTATAGGTCAAAGGTCATGGTTAGAATGACACTTTACTATTAAAAATAATATTGGAGCTTTCTTGTCTGTTAATAACCAAAGATCAACTTGGTGTAGATTTTTCAGTCCTTATTTGCTGATTGGTAATGGTCATAGGTTGACCCTAATTTTGGGTCATGGGTCAGATCTCAAGGTCATGGCGATCTTTGCTAAAAAAATCTTTCTAGCACATCAAACAGGCAACCAATTCGATTCACAGTATTGTAGTTGTGTTTAAAGTACTTGAATACTTCTTCTATTAAATTCTAATCATAATTGAATTTTCTCTATAATTACAACTGAGCTTCAACAGTTAAGTACACACAAGATCCAATCTATAGCCAGTAATTGTTGTATGTTTTGTTAGAAAACGTTATTGCTGTCAGGTGCCATCCCAGTGATCAATACTACATTCCTGCCATTGAACATGAATGTCAAACCATGAAGGAGTGGCTGAAATGAATGACCTAAACCATAGGGGCCAGAATCAGTCAGGGATGGTGAAAACATTGTGTGTGTTTTTTTTAATTATTTATAATATATTTATATTTATATATTATTGTATAAATATATTTAACATATATTTTTTCACCTACTCTCACTGTCACTGATCATACTTCCACCTATGACTCAAAGCTGAGGGCCTTTTGACCAAGAATCCTTAGGAGCAATTTGGTACCTTGAGAATTATTTTGTACTTATATTAGGAGTGATTTTGAACCTAGGAATGAATTTGTACCTAGAGAGTGATTTTGTAACTACCTAGGAGTGATTCTGAACCTAGGAGTTTGTACGTAGGAGCAATTTTGTACCTAGAAGAGATTTTGTGCCTTAGTAGGAGCAATTTTGTGCCAAGGATTGATTTTGTAGTTATGAGGGATTTTGCACCTTAGTAGGATTGATTTTGTAGTTATGAGGGATTTTGCACCTTAGTAGGATTGATTAGTTATGAGGATTTTTGCACCGTAGTAGGAGCAATTTTGTGCCAAGGATTAATTTTGTAGTTATGAGGGATTTTGCACTTTAGTAGGAGTGATTTTGATACTGCATTGTTTATTTTTTTCTTCTCAGGTACAAAATTGCTTAAAGGACTCATGATTAACCAGACCCCTGATGTAACCTTTCAGGGTTGGGAAGGAACAGTCTTCTTGTAATTCTCAATGAAACTATGATAGAAAATACTGAAAAAACAACAACAAAGTGAACACAGCATTTATTTGTAATAATCGAAACAGTTTAAGAAAACATCATTCATGGGAATTAAACTTAAGACTTTTAAGTAAAATACTTAGGTACATTATAAAAATGTTATTTACATTGTACATATTTATTTGTAATCTTGTTTTCATTTTTTTTTTGCATTCTTATGTCAGGTTTATTTTAAACTTGAAAAACATGAGATCATTTTCAATGTGATTTGAATCAACCTTGAACAATGACATCACATATGTCTGCAGCTGCATTTTACCAATTCGATGAGGCTTTGTGAAAAAAATGGCTTGAATAACTTCATTCCCATAGTGTAAGTTTTTACTGAATAGTGTTTTTACTGAATACTCAATTCAGCCTACATTGGATAGGTATTATAATACAGTAACATACTAGTTTTTCTGTTTTCTGAGCCAAATAGGGTTGTAAAACATGTAAATGTTGGACAGCTCTTATTCTTAGTTTTTATGTTCCTGGCTATTTATTACCGAAATGATTGATCGATATCATTGAACCTACAGATTGCTTGTTCATTTTTGTGACAAGTTACAACATTTCTTGTTCATGAATCCAGGGGCAGATACAGGAATTGATGTTAGAAGGGGCGTAACTTAGGGGTGGAACCTTAAGTCACGCGCCCCTTCTGCAGAACCAAAAGTATATTTAAATGGCTTTAACTGCTTGCATGGGGATTTAGGGTTACTTCCTAAAGAAAAATTTAACAATTTGTTGTCGGAAATGGTGCATTTTCAGAGTATATATATTATTACTTTTTTTCTCTCATATTGAAATAGAAAAAAGTAAACTTTTAGAGGGGGCTGCTTTTGGTATCACATAATTATATTTATGCTGTTGTTTCAGTTTTTAAAATTCGTGATTCCAATTTTGCCTAGAAATGAACAAAAACGCATTAAAAAATACACATGTATAAAAGATAAAATATTGAAATATAGTAAATGTTTCTTTTGTACAACTAAAATACACCACTTCTACAAGAAAAAAGGGTTTGGGGTTCCAATATTTTATTTAAAGAATACACTTGAGAATGTTATTTACACATTTTGGAAAAAATAAGTGTTTGAGCATTGAGGATGAGGCCAAATTTCTTTACCCAAAATTTTTCAGAAAAAACACCGCTTGTAACAGCAAAGCTTTTTGCTGAGAATGCTAATGCTTTATTTTTCATGAATAATATTAAAACCCTTTCAGAGACGGAAGAAAAAGAGATTGAGGTTCTTACAAAGTTGAAGGACACCGTCGATCGACAGCGCGAAGAGATCCGCAAATACTCGCGGGAAATCAAACAGAAAAATGTTGATGTAGAAGCTGTAAGTACCTGTTCTTTTTAATGAAATCGTGTAAAGAGCCCTTTTATTTCTCAAATTCCCTGTTGTACGTCAGATTTGCTTATTTTCTCAAATCAAAATATGCTCAGCTGGTTTTTAGTATAGCTTTATTATAAGTTAATTATTTGGATTGTTCTATATTTCTATTCCTTTCTGAACAAATCTGGAAAACAGTAATTTCCAAGTACAAGATTATTGAACCCAGAATGCCAAAACGTGATCAATTGTGTGCTCAGAAATGAATCAAATGTGCCAAATGACATAAAAGCTGTCTTACTACAGGGGAATGTATTGTTTAGTTAAGGGGTTGATGTCACTTTCTCAGCTAAGAAATATTTCTTCTTTCATAGTTATAGGGGTATTATCGTCATCACAATTACAATTATTTTCCTGCTATAGATTACAAGCCATGCTCAGTGGCTTGAATTGAGGAAGTTAAGTTTATTAAAACCAAGATAATAATCATATTTCAAATGGTTTTACCAGATTTGTTCATGTGTGGTTTTAATTTATTACAAATTTCACTTTTTTTGTGTATTACGTGGCAATTTTTTATAGGAATGAGATATTTACTTCACTAAGGAATTTAAAATGCATTATCATTCAAATTCACTTCCTTTTTCAGTAATCATTTTTAGCTTGATTTTAAAAAAAGTGTCTTGGTATTATGATTTCACATAGCCTTGGTGTATGTGAAATAGGTTTATACTTGATAGATGATACAAAAATATCATTTGCCTTTTTTAAATGGGGTATTCAAATTAAACTACGTGGCCACAAATTTGTGAAGCAAATCCAGTCATTCTGGCTATATTACATGTTAAGTTATGTCCCTTTGTCAACTAAGGAAAAAGAACAAGTGTTGTATTGCAGATCCCTTTTTGGTGCTCTAATTATGATAACTTGAATTTTATTTGTATTCTCCTTATATTTCATGGCTAGATGCACATCTGTTTTTCATAAAAAAATAAAATAAAAAATAATAAAATGTGTGTTTTTGGTTTGAAAGGGGTTCAATATATGTTATCACTTGATAGGGGCAATTTTATTTTTAACTCATTTGACTAAAATGATCACAACAAAAAAAAGTGTATAATTTGTGTACAGGCATTTTATTATAGACTAATGAAGGCTAATATTTATCTGTACACAAATCATATGCTTTTTGGATTTTGGTCAATTCAAATGACGACCACAAGTAAAACAAAATATTGCATTAGGAAAAAAAATGTGCGTGTTCAATGTGTGAAAGAAACAAACCAAAGTGGGAATTAAAGTTGGAATAGAATACTTAAAATGAAGGCAAATTACATGCTTTTATGCAGATTTCTGCATTAAAATGAACAGGCTAACCTTACACATATTTTTACAGCTTCAAGCGCAATCTGAGCGATTGGTTAAAATCAACATCGAACTCCGGCGTAAAAACCAGTCGCAGAAGAAACATGCTCGATCTCTCATCAACGAAAAGTCTGACCTTGAGACTCAACTGGCTGAAAAAGAACAGCAGGTTTCCAAGGTAACCATAGTTTAGCTGTTTCCGTGGGATTTTTTTTATCAATTATCTGCTCGGAAAATAATTATATGTATGATTAAAAAGGTTTCTGGCTAACAGTGATCTCCTGGTGTTTTTTTATCATGGAAAGATATCAATGCCTGAAACCCTGGCACAGAATGTAAAGATAAATCAAATTAAACACTGATTTTGTATTTCTTTCATCTTGTATTAGCAAAATCTATGTTGAGATTATTCTTAAAAAGTTTGTATTGTTGTTGAATCATTTTTGGTATTGTTATAGGTTTAACACATGTAATTAAACACCATTACTCCAATTCATTACCCAACTAATGTCTGGAAATAAGAATGGAACTTTCCAACAATTCCTTGTTGCTTGTCTGTGATCAATACCTAGAGAGCTGTTATCGCTTCAGGATAACTGGGAATAATTTGAAGTTAGACCCATTTATTTGACAGGAATTGCTTTTTTCTTTTAGTCAATTTGCAGCCCATGAATGGCTAATAATAAAAAGTGTCTGGAATTGTCCCACTCCTGGAATCTGTTTAGGGTTTTTAAGACTGATGAGTGCTGAAAGAAATTGTGCATGTACATTGTTTTCCAGGAATCTAAGAATATTCGTCATGTTTTTAGCACAATTTATCTTGTGGAATTAAATAAAAAAAGTTACATGTAAAAGTTAGGGTTTATTTATGGTCTTCTTAATGATTAATTTGGCATGCTGAGCACAGCCTGATTAATAGATGACCAAAAACTTTCTTAGTGTTCAGCGCAAAATGTCCATTAAATGCCTCTATCCTAGCGGGTGTCCATGATCTAGCTTCTAAATAACTCAATTAATAAAACCAAATATTGACTCTAAAATAGAAATTTTGCTGCTTTCGTTATTAAATGGAAATTCAACAGTTGTCCCCTGCTTAATTAATGGGTTTTTATTGTCGGAACTCTTGTAAACAATTAAATGTGAATCTGTCTGCTGATCCCTGTTGCGAAGGCATGACCATGAACACTGAATTACATTTAGGATCCAAATTCAATGTACAAAAAAAATCATTTCGATGTCAGGTGACTATAGAGTTTTGGTATCATTTGAATGGGTTTTGCCAACTGATTATCAAAATAAAAAAATAAAATGACTTTTTTTATTTTTTTATTGCATTGTGTGTATTTGGTCTTTATCTAAACCAAAATTAGAACATGAATTGACGTATTGTGCAATATTTCAAGAGTCATGACCAAAAAGCCTTATTTGTATTGTTTGACTTTGTATAACGTAATTGTTCGAATGTTCTTTTGCTACTCATAAAACTTTCAAAGGATACCAAAATAGTATGGGGTCACCAGGGGTCCAAAAGTCACGTAATTGTCAATTAGATACTTATATTTGATATCCATTTGAACTTTTTCACTAACAGTAACTTAAGTTTTATCTGAGGGAAATTTCTAGCACAATTTGACGGCATCAGTACAGTTCCTGTCAAGTTTTTTTGTTATCCAGAAAGATAATTATTTAAATCTTTGTATGTAAATGTCTGCCTGTTTTTCATTAGAACATAGTTACAGTTGAAAGGGATTGACACTTCGTGGTGAAAACCCATTTTTAGTCACCAAGCAAACTTATTAAGTGGCATTTTAAGCTAAGATCAATCCCTAGGAGTGCTGTTTACATGGCTCTGTGTGGGAACATAATACCGGCTAACACTTCTTGCCATCTGAGCCTTTAGACAAAACCAATTGAAAGAGAACATGTATTTTCAGAAGATTGTCTGGTTTCAGTAACTTTATGAGACTGTCACACCTAAGCCATGCCTGTTGAGAATTCCTTTAAAAAGGCAGTGCACATGCTCAAACAGATCCTCTTAATAAAACCAAATAATGATTTGATGGAAAGTTGGCAGTGGTTGTGTCAGAAACATTAAAATAATAAATGAGAATCCATCCAGCTATCCCATTGGCGAAGGCATGAGGGAAACCACAGTAATGGAACCGGTCAATACAGTTTGAATGTTTCCTGTTTCAGGTTAAAGAGATGATGAAGGACCAGGAGAGCATGGATGACGGTGCTGTTACAGAGAAACTCAAACAGCAGCTTGGGGTAACTGTAGTACCGGGGGTATTCATTAAAATATTAGCGAAAGAGTTATGGAAGGTAGTCTGCACCCTGTCTGTTTTTGGTAGCACCCTTTTGTCCAAATGGAGACCAACATGTGTATTCTACTGCTAGGGTTTTTAGCTGAAGAGTAATGGAAGGGTGCTGTACCCTGTCTTTTGTTGTAACACCCTTCTGCCGTTATGGAGACCAACATGGGGACCCGTCTGCCATCCTATAATGAATGCTTTGCTAAGACTGTCAAATATTTGTTTTGTTTTGATTTAAGTTATCATATGATTATAATTACACACAAACTCTGCATGTTTGGTAGTTGAAAAATAATATTGACCTCCATTGAACACATTCACCCTTAGCCCATGGCCCCTCTTCCGCAGCACCTGTCTTTTTTAAAACCTGGCTAAAACCCTAATAATTTTATATAAAAGTTATAGAGCCGTATTTAAATTCAGGCATATTTATAACTTGTGTTCCAAGTCATAGTAAGATGACATGAAGTAAAATCTTAATGATTAAGAACTGGAAGAGTGAGCATATCATAGAAAACATGCCAAACTGTATACACACTAAGCATCATTTTGGAAATGACATCGTTGATATTGTGACCCAGCCCTTAGTGGCGGATGTTTGTTTCGGAAAGCACAGGTAAGAATTTCTTAACAGTGAAAAACATAAAATTGATTTCACTGTGAGAAACCGTTAAATATCATATTCATTAACTGAGAAATCTCTATAAACCACCGAAAAACATAGAATAGTATTGAATCACCAGGAATCCAAAATTCACATACTTTTATGTTGGATACCATAAAAGAAACAACACCCAAAACTAATGGGATCATTCTGTGTTTTCTCCTTCAGATGACCAGCATGAATGGCGAGGTTTGTGAGGATGCCGAACATAGAATGATAGCAGACGGCGGTATACAGACGGATGAAGAAAACTCTGACCAGCTCACAGATAAACTGAGTCTTATTGGGAAAATTGTCATTGATAAACAGGTTAGATGAAGCTGAAAGGTTTGAAGTTGTGATGCCTATCTTGTAGGGAAGTGATCCTGAGTTGCAATCTTAAAATCATTATTTAATCATATAATCATTCAATAATAATGAGTCTTAGCGTATAATATGTACTCAGTTAGAAGTCTATCGTAAATAAGGCAACCTGACAGCCTTCCAGTGAACATGAACAGTGATCATAATTATAAGATTACCTTATTTACCTAGGAAAATATGCTAGTCTGAATGATATGCAGAGCGAATTGAATGAACACAGATGTTTTTTCTGTTTGTAAAAAAAATGTTTTCAAACCCCAGGACCCCAACAGGCCGCGTTTCACGCTGAACGAGTTACGAACAGTGCTGATGGAACGTAATGAACTGAAGGCCAAACTGATGGAGGTCGAAGATGAGTTGGGGTTGTTTAAACCAAAGTGAGTTGTTACGAGGACAGAGAGTTGGGGGTCTCTTTACAATTGTTGTCTGCTTCATTAAATATCCTAGGAGCAATCATAATTCATCAGAATATTTAGAGTAAATTCACAACTTTGACTCTTTTCATTGTGGGACTTTGTGTATACTTAAAACAATACACAGACCTCAATTGTTATGAAAATGAGGGATATTAACTCACATTTGTTGTTGTACAGTACACTCCTCAGATGAGACCCACTTTCCTCTCTTGCTCTGAGGCTGAAAGCCTATCTTAGCTGGTTTCCTTTGAGGGTAAAACTGTTTCCCAGGCTTTAATTCCCTGAATTTTTCTGAATTGCTCATTTACTGCTGAGAGGAATATGAACATTAGCAACAGATATCTTCCGATATTGTCAATTTTATGACTCCGCGGCATAACTTCGCATCTGATTAAGTGCTACTGTTAAGATAGGCAGAAATATGAATTTCTTCTTCTGAAGTTTATATTTTATAATTGGTAGTAAAAAGAAGCAAGTGACGTTTTGGGGAACTTTCCAAAGAAAATAAGGCAAGAACGCCTTCAATCATGTGCTGTGAAATTGGTACGTGGTTTGTCCGCAGTCACTTTTGTGATTTTCTGCACAGTCTTTTTTCGGGTGTGATGTTTTCAACTATTTAAATAAAATTCATGTTGTGTATCTAATGGGCAAATGTGACTTCATGCAAAACGAAACATTTAAAAACAGCAATTTACTGCCATTATTTATTTGCCATCATAACCCATTTATATTCTTCTTCAAACTGAGAGTCTTATTGAGTTTCGCTTGTTTCTCAAACTTAATTCCTTTGAGGAACGGAGTGATTGTAATTCTTTGGTTGACTGATCAACTGCCGAGGGCCAGAAATCAAATCCTCATATGGAAAGCAAAAAAATATTCAGTTGCACAAGCAAAAATTTGCAAAGGCAAACAGAAAAATGGGCCCAGCTCGATGAGTGTGCTGTATGTGAGTTTTAAGGCCACAAAAATCACAACAGTTTAATACAATGATTTTTGCACCTCTATTTCGAAAAAGTATTGAATGGTTGCTCCTATAACTTGATGATGCAGGTTAAGAAATAAGCATTGATTTTGTCTTGGTTTTGTACATGTATTGCATATGAAGTATCATCAAAGTTTAGCCTTAATTTTGTTTTCAATTTTGCTTGCCACGATGTTGATTTGGGGATAATGTGTTCAGTTATATCTGCTTATGCCTGTATGGGCAATGGGAACTCTTATAAATAATCCCGTATAATGTAACGTCTTTGATGTTAAACAATTGTTTTCAAACAATTTTGATCAAGTTTAGATAATGCATAGATCAAAGTGATCGAGTATTGTTGAATTAATTGACCATCACTGAGGGCCTAGATTATAATATTCATATCTGTTCAAAGCATTGAAAAGATAATAAGATTTTAAAGCCTTCGACTGAAAAAGTGCACATTGAAATAGATTATTTTGTTGGACAAACTTTTAAATAATTGAGAACAAACATATTCAGATTTTACCGTCATATCAATTATTTTTTACATCATGTGTCTTTTACTTTATTTTTCCCCGAACCTGAAAAAGCTTGCATCTTGCTTTTTATATTTGCATTTTAGAATAAATATTGATGAGTATGTTATCATGTGAGTATTATCGCCTAATTTGCAACGCTCGACCTTCTAGTTTTCCTCAAACTTTACATTGATTTCTATTTTACCTCATTTGCAAAGTTCTGCCTTCTCTTTTGCCCTAAAAGCTTCGCTGTGTTATGGCTTATATAGTTTTCTACTCACATCTACCATGTTATATACAAACTTACCAATTAAACGATTAAATGCTTTAGTAATGTGGTTGAATTTGTATTAAAACATTTGGTCAGTGCATTGTTAGTGAAGTCTCAAGCACTTAACAATTATCCATGCACTGACCAAATGTTTTCGTACAAAAATGATCGAGATTCTAAAATATTAAAGATATACATGAACCGTTTTAACGATCATTTTTTTCAAAAATTCTTTGGATCTATTCAACTTCCAACACATCAAAGACACCTTAACATAAAAATATTCAGCTGTTTGAACAGTGGCAGGGTCAGATACATTTTACCACAATGACAAAACACAAACATCGTAGGGGTATTTCCAATATGTTGCATTCATTGGAATATAAATTATGCATTTGGAAGAATATTCATTCATCTCAGGAAGCGCAAAAGGAGTGTAAATATTTAAATGAAAAATTCGTGGGGGAACTTCATGTGTATCGAGGTCTTCATATCTAAAAATTATTTTTGCTAAAAAATAAAATTTGCAAGGTCGTACACACTCTGTCTTTTATTATAGATAAAATATGGAAACATCATTTGAAGAAGATAGAATCCACTAAAAAGATTCATTATGATTGAAAGTCTTGATTGGGTTCAGAAATAAACATACCGAGTTTTGTGTCGTTCCAATATATATTCGGTTCTGAAATTTTAAAATGGTTTCTGAAACTGGTTTTACATCAAACATGTAACTGCACTTGTTTAAGTTCCAATTTTATAAAACACTGCATAAAATCCGCTATACATCTATGCTATGTATCATTTCCTCAAAGTAAAAGACAAATGATAACTATTTAATTGTGATAGTTCTGTCATGTAACATCCTTTAGTTGGCAGATAACAATGTTAACATAATTGTATACTAATTTGAGCTTAACATCAAATGTCTTTTTAATACAATTGTATACAGTCATGTTGCATATTTTATTTCCGATCAATTGTATTTAACACAAGCCAGAACATAAAGCTTAAGTAGTTAGATACTTGCAAATCTTTCGTAGGCGGCATTTCAATCTTTGTTCTCACAGACCCTAAATAGCATGGACAATACATCTAAAACAAAACAAAAAATGTGTTGTTGTTTTTTTCTCCAAATTTGCTAAAATTTTCATTTAAATGAATTTTGTTTTACGTTTGGTTGCGTTCATGCTATTTTTGCATTTGGGTGATTTTTTTCCAAACATCTGATGTTCTCATACCCATTAGGGCAGTGGTTTATGCATGAATCATTGCTGGGCTGTGGTTTTTGGGGGCTTGGTTTTACCCATGTATTCACTTCCTGTATGTCCACAGAGAAACAGACGACAATTCCAATGCCCTCTCAGAAGAACTTGAAACAGCAGACGTAAAAACAGAAGAGCCAGAGGAGTAAGTTTAGGCACAGTGCCAAGTGAAATTAATTGATAGTGTGCTCAGTTTGAGATTTATATTATTTTGTTTCGATATTGTGCATAAAGACATTAAGGGAGTAGCTAACAATTAAGAGTTTGCATATCATCAGCTGCAGAAGTGAAAGATATTTTTGTTAAAGGCATGAATTCACTTCCTTTCATTATTGGGCACATATTAACTTCCTGTCTGTCCAAAGAGGAAATTAGAATTTTGTAAATTGGTGTTTGGCAATATAGCTTGGCTACATAACTTATTTTGAAAGATTATGACCCCCTTTCAAAAAAGAAGAGTTTGAAATTCGAAATTTTGGTTTGTTGTTGTAATTCTTTTTAGCAGGTTTCAAATTTAAACCGTAAATGTAATGTCATGGAATTGAATTTTTTTTATTAAATACTGCCTTTGTCTATGCTGAGGCTCAGAGGTCAACAGTTAAACTCACAACAGGTGATCCTTTGTCAGGTTAAGGTCACCATTGTTGAGAAAACCTTTTCATACAAATAATTTACTCAAAACTGTGGTGAGACAATTAATTTTTAATTAGAAATACTTGAAGCTTTTAAAGTGAGTTTAATTTTCTGGATGTTCTATTCTTTTAATTTGATATATTGAAAGATATTTCTAGTATAATGTTAGAAAACGTTCATTACATATCTGTTGTTCATTATTAAACAGTGAAAGCGTTGTCACATTTGAAACAAATTGTCTGTGGACAATACACCATTGTTTGTTTCTTTAATTTTCTGAACAAAACTGCTACTATGAAAAAAATCTTTTTTCTGTTCTTGGCATATTGTTTGTAGGTCTTAGACTTGTCGTTCTAGCATGTTGCTTTGCTTGATAGAGCTAAAAAGTGCATATTGCCTTATTTGTATTTTTTTGCATTCTAATATACATTGGAATATGATCCAGGTTATAATTTCATTTTTTATCCATTTGTGAAGCTAAGTTCATGTTTAATACAGGTCTAATGATCCAGTTTATAAAACTGTTTTCCGTCAATGTATTGAGCTAAGTTAATTAATTTCTAATACATCAAAGGACAAGGCATGAAGAAAAGAAATCTCCATACAATAGACACTCTTCAGTGCCAGAAATTAACGTTTCCAGCAAAACACAGGTTTAGTTTCAAATGAATTCAAACGAGAGCTTACTTGCAATATGTTTGGTGTGAATAACCAATCTTGAGACAAAAACTCCTTAAGTAAAGTCACTCTTTAAGAATTTTCAGTAGAGTATAATTATGTATGAAATTAATTGGAATAAAAACATGAACTTTCAAATGTATGCCATATGTTAATTAATAACAAAAAAATAAGATCTTGTTTTCAAATACAAATTAATCATTTCATCCAACAATATTTTCAGAGAAGAAGCGGAAGAAGAATTAGCTGTGCAGGGACCAATTAACCGCGAACCGTTTGAGAAGATTTATGGCAAGCGACCCTCGGGAATTCGTAGATTGTAAGTATTCGCGTAAGCTTGGTCATTGATTGTTGTGTTGTCTTTTATTAAAGCCCCACCATGTATAGCAACTGACACAGAAACATCTTGTTGTTGTGAAATCTAACCATAACTTGAATGGAGCCACAATAATAAATAGTTTGTTTGGTTTTACATACAGACTTACAAAAATACCTGTGACCCGAAAGTTTTTTAGCCTCAACAGAGGTCAAATTTTTTTACATCCCCTCAAAAAAAGTTGGATGGTGAGGGGGGATTGTTTTTTTAGGAGAGAGCTTGTCAGACAGTCAGTTTTATCCGGATAATAACTCGTTAAAGTATGGACAGATTTAAATACATTAAACTCATTTGATGTATTAATCAGAATAAGACCTCATGAATGTGTTGGCAGTTTTAAATATTTTTTGTACTCCCGTTTAAAACCACAGTGCAATCTTAATTTTGGTACTAACTACCAATTTAAAACAGAGTTATGGTCCCTTTTCAACTTTGATGTTGCCAAAAATACTGTATCCACACAATAACTCTGACAGGGTAAACAGATTTAAATAATTATCTGGTACTCATGTTGAATGGCACAAAGTACAAGTCAATTTCAATTTTAGTTACAAACAAAGATTGTTTGACAGAGTTATGGCCCCTTTTTCAATGAAATAAGTTTTTATTTCTACATCCAGGCTGCTTGTTGAGATATTTGTCATTCCTATGACAGCTCTATTTCAATATCCTTTCTTTATAATTATAGTGTTAGGAAGTAAAAAAGACCACATAATATTGCCTACCTAGCCTCGTCTAATAACGTGAGTAAGGAAATGCCAAACAAACTATTCACTAATTGTGGCCTGGTTACCAAAAATGTTTGGTAGGTATTTGTAGCACATTTCATAGACACGTCTATGCTCCTTAATTTAAAGTTAAGGAACATTTACTTATCTTATGTAATTTATTTTACAATCACAAAATATGAAGCAAGCCAATATACAATAATACACTGGATATTACAGCGACGTTAGCCCTATTGAGAGGCACAAGTTTCATATCCTAACAGACACTTAAAATAAAACGACTTCTATCTATAATGATCAGTGCAATAATTTCAGAGAGCTTATAAGGAGACTGTAAGATAAAAATATGTTCAAGTCTAGAATTTTGCTAGTTTATGACATTTCAAAACAATCTGTGACTCATTCAGTCTGGCTTCTTGGACAGGGCTAGTTCTGCAATAATTTTTGGAAACACCTCCATAAGCAACTACTGTTTCTGAAATAGAAATGAGAACTTTCGGATTATTTGTTTCCCTTTAAGTAAAAGCTACCGGTAAAGTGTTTTTTTTCAATTGATTGAGAAACATATTTTCAAGAAAACAAATGCTTACCTTTCTTAAATAATAAGCGATTGTATACATGTAGGTTCCGCGTACGGGATGTGGCATTACCGCTAGCTGCAGGGCTCTTGCTTGTAAACAAATGGTTTTTGCTTTACAGAAGTTTGTGTTTAATTGTTGCCAATCAGGATGGCTTATCAGCAGTTTAAGTTTCATTTTGTATTGAAACAGTGTTTATGGATATGACTGCAGTGAACATAGTCCACTAGGTTATTTGCGCTATAATTGAATATTTTTATTTCTGATCATCACCATGCTTGGGCAGTATGTGTTGGGGCAGAACATTTTGGCTGAGTTCATGTCGCCCCAGTCTCTTCAGAGTTATGGCCCTTAATTTGCATAAATTACACATATCCATGCTGTAAATGGAGGAGCTTTTGTCCAATCATCACTAAACTTTGATAATATGTGTATTGGCAGAATATCTTAGCCAAGTTTGATAACCCATCATGTCGCCTGGTCACTTGAGAGTTATGGCCCTTAAAATTGCTTTAGTTACACAAACTTTGTGTTGCCCACGCTCTATCTTTAGGAGCATTGGCGGATCATCAATAAACTTGGATTATATGTGTTCGGGTAGAATATCGCAGCCAATATATATGCAAAAAGCTACAGAAACATGCTCAGTAGCAAAAAGTTTAAACATAAACACAAACCAAGTTTGATAACCAGCCATGTCACCTGGTCACTTGAGAGTTATGGCCCTTGAAAGTGCTTAAACTACACAATCTTTATGTTGGCCTGCACTGTTACTTGTTACTTTTGTCTGATCATGATCAACCATTAACAATCATTGTATGGGCAGAATTTCCATGGTGCTATAATATTCAAAATAATAATAGCAATAATTGCGCTACAGTAAATTTATGTACATCCTGGGCAAAATGCCCTTAAAATGCCCTAGCAGTGTTTTGTAGGGACCCATGAGAGCTAAATGAGCCTTGATTTTCAAAAAGGCTGTGAAGATTTAAATGGCAAGAGCCCTGTTTTCAAATATTATATGAATACTTTTTTTTGTTCAGTTGATTTTGAACAGTTAGAGATTTTTATTTTTACAAAAGATCTGTTTCTTAAAAAAAAAATCATTGAATTTCAACCTATTTATAATACTATAATATACTATAATACTATTTACCTTGAACATGTTGGATTTTGCAGTTTCGAAGAATTTAAGGAAAAATTCAATCTGCAGATTGATCTAGATATACTAGACAATCTTTGATGAAAACTTCGTCTATTTTGTCAGGTGATTTAAATGTTGTCTGCACTTAGTCTTTATTTGTACTTTTCTCAAAAAACTTTTTTGATTTTTTTGGCCGATATTTTTTATTTATTTTTTCATTAAAGGCAAATATCCCTTCAGGTTGGGTTTCCTTCTGATTCTAATTAAACAGTGTTCACATAGTTTTCACTGTTAGACATACAAGCTCCATGATCATAATTGCGGCCAATTCTGTGTGGGCCTTATAAAATCTATTTATCAATTAACTTGTTTAAAAGTCATTCCCAGTATGCTGTGACCATTAATTATTCAAATATATCTTGATAAATGAAGTATGAGAGCCTGAAATATTATAATCATTGACAGGTTTAAAAACAGCTTATTTCCTCATTTCATATAACAACATTACATTTGGACTTTACCGTATATATAGACGGAAACTCAATCTCGGAAAACTTTGCTTTTAAGTGTGAAGTTCACTGCACTTTGTGGTTTATGTATTGTCACTGGTAGTGAAAAAATGTTTGGTGGGGTAGTAGTGATGCTTGCTTGTTTTGTCAATATTGTTTTGAAAAGTATTTAAAAGTTTGAAATATATTAATTTTCTTTACATTATATTATCACATTTTGCTTGTAGATGTTACCTTTTCTTGAATTGCCCAAATCAGTGAAATTGTGCTTGAATGAACAACCATTTTGTCTGAAACCTAATATGACTCCCCAATTAATATGCCAAACGATGCCCCATATATTCTGAAGGAATGTAATACATGGATAAGCAGAGTTGGGTTTTTTACCCGAAAATGGGGACAAAGTTTGGCAAAACCGAAAAAGTGTACTTTTTTCACAAACACTGGACTCAAAATTTACAATCCTAAAAATTAACAGTTAATAAGTAAAACTAATATAGATATGTTTTTGTGCAGTCTTATTATTATTTTAAAGTTATTCAAATATATGATCTCAAAGGGAGCTTGGCTTTGTTTCTTTATTTTAGGGAATAAAGAAATCATTAAACCACACGCTAGTTATTGAACGGTTATTTCCATTATACGGTTATGGTCCATTCCAATATTGATCTTGATGTATAGGCGAAAACAAAGGAAACACTCTCTAACATAGTACAAATTGTATTGTAGGTCAATGTAAAGTACTTCCAAGTTGGTTTTGTTAGAAAAAAATATGAAAAAATTGCTGTTCCATAGATTTTTGTTGCATAGACTAGAGGGACAACAAGAATTTAGATGTTGACTTCATTGTCATTATTGATTTTAGTTTTTGTAATTTTATTTGAAGATTTGTTAAGTGTTTTTGCTGTACATTGTAAATTGTATTGATTGATGTTGATGTTGTTAATTTTTACCACAAGCGAAATTAGATACTCGCTGCTTTAATTTATTTATAGAATGAGTTGCAGACAACATTTTATATAATTTAGTAAAGTTGCGATCTCATTACCAAAAAATCTTATTTACTAGTATTTATTTATTTAATTTCAATTTTCTTGTGGTTCATTTCAGCTTTGGGTCCTTATTTGGGAACTCTCCAAAGGATCGTTACCCAGTCCAGTGACTTACTCCCGATGAAGAGACTTATACAGCATTCTGTGATATTGTAAAGAAAACGGAAATCAACATTGCCCCACCCATTCTTTTTCAATGCTAAATTAACTTTGTTGATTTATACATGTTTATATAATTTGTTACTGCTTTTTGTTAAGATATTTTTAGCTGCTATAACATTATCATTTTCATTACCAACATACAATGTACATTTTTGTTCATAGGTAATTATAATGAATGTAGGAATCATTTTTATCGTATAAATCAAATGATTATCTTTGATTTGACCCGCTAATACTTGCGTTAATTTTTTCTTTGATATTAGCTTTTTGTTTTTTTCAAGGAAAATCAACAAAGGTGTAATAGTATTGCTATAGGCATGGTGTGTTTGTCATTGTTGTCAATGGCGTCCTGCAATGCCTCTACTCAAAAAAAGTCATGGATATGAACATTAAATTTTGTAAACATTTATGACAATGTGCATTCAATAAATGGGTATCAAATCCCATCTCTCTAGCTTAAATTGTAAGTTAAGTGTTGCCGTCAAGAACTGAGGAGCATCAGCAACCCCTTATAAGTTCTCTTAACGTTAATTTAGTGAAACATTTTAAAGTGCTTTATACAGATGTTTTGTCATTAAATGTACATTTTTTTGTGGAAAAATCAAAATGATTTGTTACATTATTTTTCGTTCTTTTTTTGTCAATTTCCAAACCATATACTTCATAATGGTCAACCAATCAGCTATTTAGAAGAACATTGATACACAATTCATTCAGTGTAAAGGAGTAAATGCTTTTGTTTTCCCGTCTTGCATTTGAAATTTACTGGTATACCCAATTTTTCTGGTATTTTTTTTGTCTGCATCTATCTATGTCAGCGTCCTATACACAGTAATTTACGGCAATAATAATTTTTCAAAATCATCCCTTTGTGTTATCTGGAATGGGTTGGAATCAGAATTAAGGTTAATGTCTTAAAAAGGAATGATAAATGACAATATATGCAATTCTAAATATTTTAGTTTGAATACATGGAATACAAAGCAGGGTAAATAGCTTAGATCCCTCTAGAAATTAAAGCCATTTATTTCCATTTCTATGTATTTTTGTCTGTTTTTAATGCAAATGTCTAGCAAAAAACAAATTTGAATTTAAAGTATTCCTGCTTAAAGCTTTCTATATTAGGGCATGTCTTAAAATGCTCTAACTTCTAAGGTTAAAGTGATACATTTCGGCAGCATTGCTTACAGTATTTATGTTGTAAACATTCCATTTTTGTATTGCCTCGTCATGACAAAATGATTCATTATGAAATGTATTTTCCCATCTGCAGTTCTGTAGAAAATGTTAGTATGCACAAGCTTTATGTGTATGTGACATGATGCCAAACCACCCTGATAAATGATGCATAACTGGAAAAATTAATATTCATAACTGGTAAAATGAATATGCATTACTGGCAAACCAATGGAGAGATATACAAGTCACATGATAACTCTGGACAAAAATGCACATGGTCTTGGGTTCAATATAGTTGTTTGTCAAACAAAGAAGGTAATTTAGTCGAGGGGGTTCGTCGAGGGGGTTCCTAATTTGATTTAGCATCATATCAAGAATTTGTCAATAGAAGTAAAACTGATATTACACCAGCTCCCAATTTGATAACTGTCCTGAAATCATATTAGAGATATATCATTGCAAATTTATGTTTTCACATTACTTTGTAATAATTTTCAATTTTGAATCATACATTTGAAACATTCAGTTTTTGTTTCAAAGGTTGTAATTTTTTGTTGTGAACATTCCTTGGTCATTTGGTGATTTTGTGAGCTTGGTTTTCTAAATGAATCCATAAATGCAAAATCCAATCACTTTCATAACATAGCATAAGCTTAGATAATTAAAGATGCATTTGGATTGCCGATATTTTGTTTTAGAAACATTTTGGTCAAAAATGATTATAAGTATCTTCCATGGCTGAGAGTGTAAGATAGGTTCAACCCGACCCGAGCGCAGGGTGTTTTGTGAAAACGAGGTTTACCGAGTTTCCGCAAAACACCCTGCGCAAGGGTCGGGATGAACCTATTTTACACGAGCGGCTATGGTAGATGCTTTTTCTCCCACCTCAGTTAAACAAAATTGTGTAAAAATGTATTTCTTGCTGGAACTCTTTTGTGCGTAGTGAAAATAATTGCATATGTATATTTGATAATTCGTGGTTGTCATGGATATGCTCGCAGTGATTCAGGTTATGTTACTAGTCAAATCGGTCTTTTAATAGTTCGGAGGAGAGTGGAGCATTATTTCTTGAAATATGCGTGAAAACTTTTTTATGGTGACATTTAAGGTGAGAAATAGTTAATTAGCATTCTAAATATTGCCACAAGACAAGGCTTCTTTGATGCTACAGACGACTGTCTTTAACAAGGGAGGTAATTACAATGTAGCGACAATTAAAAAGGAGTTCCATACGGGCATTTTATCTTCGCCCGTGGGCAAGATAAGAATTTCTAGCATGCTTAAATTATTGGATCTACTTACCTGAGGTGGGAGAAAAACACTTCTTTATCAAGCAAATGTGGCATTTCTGTTTTTAAGAAAAAAGGTTTCAAGAAATTAATTTAATTTGTATACAATGAAATTGAAAAAAAAAAGAAGATAAAATTTAAAACATGACATTACAATTTGTCTTCATTTCATATTTCATATTGTTTTTGTGTGATATAATTCTATGTTTGGGGCCAAATAAGAAATCTATAGCTGACAAAATAGATTATTTTTATACATGATTTGCAATATATATCGTAGGTGTATTGTATTATAGTAGTGATTATATAATTACGGTATTATATGAAAATGTGTCAGTATGCAAGTATTCTTGTATGTAGCTAGAAAAAGTTTAAAGTTTATGTGAAATTGTAAACACATGTTGTGCCTGATTTATTTATCAAGTAAAATACACATATTTTGATGCTCTGATTTTGCTTTTCAAATTAAGGTTACTGATTTAGTAATTAAGCTTGTTATTTTTATTGAGACATTGGCGATAATGTTAAATTTAGATGCATGGTAACTCTATATTACTTTTTTTTAAAGGTCAAAATGGCACATTGAATAAGGCAGTGAATAATTAAAGCACTATGAATTTCATAGAACATGTTAGAAATTGTGCTTATTTGAAGTAGTATTAATATACAGTTCAACTAATAAATATGTATTGTTTTTTAAATTCATGATCATATTTTAAGTTATGATAAACACAAAAGAAATATTTGATTATCTTAAGCATTTAACTCTTTGAAGGCTCTTTAGCGACAATTGGTTATGTTACAATCTGCTGTTATATGCCATGTCAATTAAGTGATATAGATTTTAAATCAACAGAAGATTTGACTTAAGAAAGGCAAATTGGTATAATAAATGCCTAAATGATAATGTTCCAATAATGCTTATAACGGTTAGACAAATAAATGTTCTATTTAAAAAGTCAAACCATGTTAAGAACTGTGTGAGTCTTTATTGTGAGGTTGAGGACATGTTTATTTGCAAGATTTGCCAAATTTTGTTCTCAGGTTGTCATATTGTCTTTTGTGGTATATATTTCATGAATTGCAACATTGTACAAGAAATAAAAAAATGTTATATTTATCTCATGAATTTAAAGCAATTTGCAGTAATCAAACACTATCAAGACAAGTAATCAAGATCAATTGTGCTTTTTGTGCACCTATTAATGTTCTGTTCCATGGGGGCGGCAGACTTAGAAAGCGGGTGAATGCCGATAAACTGAAATTTGACAGGACTGGTACGACCACTCTTAGGGAATAGATTTGGCCGGATTTTGTTCGGAAGGATTTCTGTGGCCTGGATTTTTAAAAATACCCTGCTCCGAGGATGGGATTTAAACTGCAATTGCAGTTTGTCTAAACCACCTGTGTGTGCCCCCTCCCCCTCATGGGGCAAACGTGGATAGCTGCTTTGCTTTCAATGTTAAGTGCATTACAATGGATGAAAGCAAGAAAAGTTCTTGGCGACATTATCTTGGCAACATTCTTGGCATCATTGATAAGAACTTTTATTGCTTTTACCCTTAATTTTTTTACTGTATGCAGTTCATTGATGTGTTGCTTGTTAATGTTTTGTTTTTGTTGAATTGTTAATGATTGTAACATGGGTGACTGATGTGCAATAGGTCTAGAGCCATTGTAGTTAACACGCATTTTATTTGTACTAAACTTGAGATTTTTAATTGAACTTACATTTGTAATCATCATGCAGAAAAAATAATCGATTAAAAAAACAATATTGTTACCTTATATAGACAGGGTTCGAATTTAACTTTGAGGAGCACTCGCAAAATTTTGCGAGTGCTTTTTGAGGCAACTCGCAAAATAAAAAATCAACTTGCAATTTTATTATTTGCTCTATTCCCTTACAATATTGTCTAATTAAAGTAGAAATTTACACCTAAGACATATTATGAATATTAAAAAGAATCAATCTTGAGTGACTCAACTACTAAACCTTGTTGATAGCTTATTCTTTTTGGGGGGTACGGAAAGACTCATCAGATACTGGCCGCTGTCCAATAATTTGACATTTTCACTTTGTATATTTACCCTCGCGATCGGGTAATACACGCTACAGATTTCATTTAGTCTATAAGTATTAAAAACAATAACATTATAAATTTAAAATCAATAAAAGCAACAGGAAATGTAGCGTGGATGCTTTGGATCATGAAATATATCGATCGACGAAGTCTATTCACTTTGACAGTTGGGCGGAAATATATTCAAAGGTTGATGGGGTTTACATATAGTGCGCGAAAGCGCTAAATTTAGCCAATGATTAAGCTAGGTGATTACGTCATTTGTATTCACTTTGTATTATGCACGACTCGGATCATCCCGGAAAGACTCGCGAAAAAACTCGGCCTTTTCCGTATTTGTTCTATTTTTGAAAACTTACTAGAGCGTGACTCCGTACTGTCTTCTTTATACTGATAGTGTAAACATGCCATTTATAGGCTGTTTACACTCGACTACGTAGGGGAGTTGAGTTCATGTTTATTCTACTTTCCTTTTAACATTTTGTGGTCTACAAAAAGCCACTCGCAGAATTTTGCTAGCTTGAATAAAAGTCACTCGCAATTTGCAAATGTCGCTCGCATTTTGCAAGTATGCGAGTCTAAATTCGAACCCTGATAGAATCATCGAAATTAACAATCAGCTTTATCTTTTAACATTAATTGTTGTATAAGTATTTGAATGAATGTGAGACCAAATATTAAATAAAGACAGTATTGTAAAGATCAAACTGTTGTTGTATTCCATTAATCTTCCAAAATACCCCACCACTTTGATCCTTCATTCATACAATGTCATATTTACCCTAGTTGATAAATGAATAAATTCTTTTGATTTTGGGGTAAGTAGGTCAAGGTCACAGTCGAACATGTTACCTTGGGTAAAACTAGTCTTGAACAGATTGCCAGTTTGTCCTTGACCAATCAATCTCTTGATGTTGAAGGTCGAGTCACATGTGATACTTGGGAAAACAACTGAAAACAGTATCAAATAAGTCAGATGAACTTCATAAGGAGTTTATCATTGACACCTAGATGATCTTTTTTGTTTTTCTGTCCTGATTCAAATCTATGGTCTTAACCAGCTTGGTGAAAATAATCTGCAGTATTTTGGAAAATAACAGAAATCAGGAGTGCAAAGATGATGTACTGTGCAAGTCTGTATCATTACACCCAAGCAAACAAAATTCGAAGGGCACCATTATCATACGATTGGTTTGTCGGGAAGTCTGTTGCAGAGTTTGTGAACTCCTGCAGATTTAGACTTATTGTTCTTAAAATATGGTACACATTATCAGTATGAAGTGCAAAACACATTTTCCATCAGTTGAGGCCAATTTGTTAGGTATGGCCCTTAAACAGACCTCGCAACATATCCATACGAGGCTTTGTAGGGGGAACTGCTTCCAGTTTATAAGGGCTTGGTCAGATACTTAATACAAATGATCTCAATAACGTATACTAGCTATAAATTACGCTTGGTCAGTTGCAGAAAGTTGTTAAAGAGTTACGTCCCTTTAAGTAAAGCTTGAATTTTACGATTGCAACTATAATGGGAGTTCATAGGGCGAACATCATGAATCTCAATTAACTCAAATAACACACTGTGACACACAGTTCAAGATGGACAATTAACACATATGATTACCATGAGGTGTAAAACAACAACAACAACTACAACAACAACTGGAGTAGTTTTCTTGGTTTATTTTTATACATTTTTTTGCATCTGATCCCTGTGGGGTTATATTAACGAGACATTAGTATGCACAATAAATAGTATCACATTGGATGGAAAATACACTCATTCTTTCAGTCAACACAGTTTCTATATATAAATAGACTGGTATTCTTTTACTCACAACATTATTCATATATATAGACTGGTATTCAACTACGGTAGTGCTTATCAATTTGGTTCCTATAATTATGTCACATCACAGGACTATTGGCAAAAGCAAATTTCTTGGCGAAAATTATATATTTACAATTTTGAGATTTCAATTTATTCCAAGAACAAAAGTGACATTTTTTGGAGACCTTGGACCAAAAATCCTATGGTGGAACAAAGTTATAGACAGATCTTGCATGCATTTGAAATTCAGAGATGTTCATCTACAAAAATATAATACTACCATTATTAAGCTGAAGATCAATCCAAAAACTGAAAATGGACACAAAATGGCGGAACTCTTACTAGTCTACTTACAGCGATGTCATGACTAACAATTTTATTTGTCCAAATTTACAGCGCATGTGCACAGTTACATGTAGGAGTAAAACCAGGACATTTCAAAGTGTTCAAATTCCAAACAAGGTAAGAAATGACATTTGGTAGGGAGTTCATATTCAGAAGTGTGGGAGCTAACAATTAACTTTCGGAACACCACATTAATTTCGACTGTAATAATGTATTTCCCTAATACAATTTGTTCTGACGGCCAAACATTTCATGACTGACTGTATTGGCCACAGGTATTGGTCTCTTTATTACTTTTCTGAGCAAACTTGATCACTAGAAGCATTCATGACATGCTAAGAAAAAGTAAAAAAAAATGATTTCACAGTTTCAAAAATGGAAATACTGAAAGAATAATGTTTTACAAAATCTTTAGAATCATCGTTTTAAAGACATACATGGGTATACATAATATCAAAATGCACAATATCCTTTAGGACAAATTCAACAAATTAGCATTTAAACAAGCAATAGTCTTATGTGCATTTAAACTAGCAACCCTTTCATGCAATGTTAAATGAGAACTCAAGCTAAGCCCATAAAACAACTTTTAAACAACAACCCTCAGACAAAAGTATATATTTATATACTACAGAACTTGCCAAAATATCCAATTACAAACCAAAGCCTTTCAAAACTCAATATTAAACATGAGCGCCGTCTATTTTGTTTCCAGTCTATCAAGGGACATCACAATACAATGATTACAGCAGTTGTTTGCTTAACATGAGCATATCGTATTTTGCAACATCTATACCAAGTTTCTTGCAACATCTATACCAAGTTTCTTGCAACATGTATACCAAGTTTCTTGCAACATCTATACCAAGTTTCTTGCAACATGTATACCAAGTTTCATTACAATGTTTTCAATGCTTTTTTTCGAGTAATGGCCTAGTTTTTGGACAACGCTAGCACTAACACCATGAATATACATGTATACCAAGTTTCTTGCAACATCTATATCAAGTTTCTTGTATCATGTTTACCAAGTTTCTTGCAACATCTATACCAAGTTTCTTGCAACACGTATGCCAAGTTTCATTACAATGTCTTCAATGCTTTTTTTTTCGTGTTATGGCCTAGTTTTTGGACAATGCTAGCACTAACACCATGACTATACATGTATACCAAGTTTCTTGCAACACGTATGCCAAGTTTCATTACAATGTCTTCAATGCTTTTTTTTCGTGTTATGGCCTAGTTTTTGGACAACGCTGACACGAATACCATGACTATCACATTACTTGACTTTCTGACCTTAGAAAACAAATAATGAATATGAGAGATATGAACACAACAATGGATGTAGGATATAGGAAAATGATCAAAATGCAGAAAAACAACAAAAATAAATAAAACAAAATGGCAACAGCAACAATTACAGAAGAAATAAAAACAAACCAGTTCTGTACACAATATCAAACTTTAACAATTATAATACAAAGCAATTCAATATAAAATGTTTAAGAAAGTTGCAAAATTAAATGGGAGACAAGTTAAGAATGAAAATTCTATGCAGATAAAATGCAGAATATTTTGAAAAGGAGTTTAACAGCTTTCCTTCAGCCATGCAAATTCAACAGCAAGATCACTTCAAAATGAAACTTTTACTTGACACAATCTTTGATTACAGATTAAACCTAATAAAAAGATCTAGAAAAGAGTCACAACGCTTCAGCACTTTGCAAGCATAAATATGCTGGGTAAAATGTAAAGTGATATCATCTTACGAGTCATATTTTCATAATATTTATGACTGAACTTTAACCAATATCTAAGTTGAAAACACAGTCAAGGAAACAAATACATGATGCTAACTGTAAAGAATTTTGAAATAACAACAGAATCTTTCATGAAGCAGACCAGTCTTCCTGATTCTTATCTTACTGAATTTCCCCACATAAACTATGAAACTTTTTGTATACTTCTAGTGAACAAAGCTTGAAATAAATTTGGATATACATGTAAACGTTTTACAACAACACATCTATGTATATCTAGGCAAAGGTAACAATTTTTAACATTTTTTTAGAATTTTTTTTAGTAAGATTTTATTTATTTTTTAAATAAGGGAATTGATGATTTGATAAAGAGATTAGCAAACCACATTAACACACATATGAAAAACTAAAAAAAAGCCTCTAGTCATTATTTTCACCACCAATAAAGGTGTTTACAATGTATTCAACACATGGAATAATACTTTAAACATTTACAAACATAACATATTTTTTTCTATGTAATACCTTTTTCTTGACATATTTTTATTAATAAATTCATCAACTGTAAGACACAAAAATGGTATGCAGTGACATATATTAACAATATAGGCGAACATATTTATGAAACTGAAGAAAAACAAAATTAAAATCTAAGATTTTAACATCAATCACGTTTTAACACAGGCATTCTTAGGAGCAAGCATTCAGGTTACAAGATTTATTTTGATATTCTGAAAGACATCGGTAGAAACCCAACTTACACAAAGAGCCTTTAAGGCAATATTTATAGCTTCATACATTCTTTCCTCAATGTAAGTGTTTGTTAAGTACTTGTGGTGTTGTATAGTCTGTAATATATATTTCTGCACAAAGAAAAATAAGCATTTGTATTTAAGGTGTATTTAAAACTATTCAAGTCTTGAAAGACAATATATGTTCATCTTACTTTGTCAATTGAATAATAAGATGAGTGAGTGAAACGCACACACTCTTCTGCAACAAGGGCTATAACTTAACAATTATTAAAGCCAAAGTTATGTACCAATATTAAACCATTTACACTAGGACAACGCCGATGACACCACGGCTATGACAATAACTCTTTTTTTTTAAAGGAAAAAAACAACTAATAATAGCTATACTAATGATTACATGTAATTTTGAGTAACTTTACATGCATGATTTTGTTTTAATTCTTATATGAGGGTACCCACATGAAAATCTATAATTCTACAAAAATTACACCAATAGTTGCTATTCGACACTTTACAATGTATTACATGACGTCACTTTTCCCATTCGTCTTCACTCTATATACATTGCAACATATATACATGTTTACGATAGAGTTAACTTATTATCAATAATGTGCAATTACAACATGTACAATGTATCTCAAAACAAATCATTCACAGCCAGTCGTTATAATACAGATGGTTATCTAAGCATATACAAATTTTGTCACCGTAGCAAGCTAAAGGAAAATATACAATAGAGATCTAATATACATGTATATACAGCACATGGTGTTTAAGTAGTATAATACGAAAAGGCAAGGATACATGTTCAAGGGATTCAAATATCACATAGTATATGGAATTACATTACAGCTGCTCTCTCACACATTGACCGTTTTGACAACTTTTCTCATTTTTTTGTCTTGGAATGAGCCAATG
The DNA here is from genome assembly GCF_026914265.1 of Mya arenaria. Classification (NCBI taxonomy): domain Eukaryota; kingdom Metazoa; phylum Mollusca; class Bivalvia; order Myida; family Myidae; genus Mya; species Mya arenaria. The sequence goes on along the minus strand of NC_069125.1, from coordinate 18,525,302 downwards.
CAATATTTGCCTTAATGTCTTAAACTAGTGCCATAAGACAGCTGACAAAAAATCAGATCGCAGATTTTTCATGTTTACATTCAAAAATTGATGTTTTATGGCTAAAAGCGTTACTAACACTTTAAGAAAAATGAAATATTTGGCAGTTTACCAAACAATTGGGATTTGTTCTGTTCTGAGTCAACTTATATGACTGTATTGAAGGGATTGATGCCAAATCAGCTGATTCTGAGACCAAAAAATAAAAAAAGGTTTATCGGTCAATCTGTGTGGACTGCAGCTTTAACATTGGCAAACTCTATTTACCTTGCAACCACTTAACGCTAGAGATGATTAAAACTGGGTAGACAATCAAATGAAGTATGATTATTTTCATTGCAGTCTTTCACAAACAACCATGATCAAGCAATTAAAATGAAAATTTGACCAAAATTCTATGTCAATTCATGCTTTAAAACTTTACCAAAAATTATACAAATATATAAACTTCTTAACTTCGGTAAATGAAATGCTGATTTAACAACAGGAATGTTTTAAATTGTATTGCCATTTTAAAAAAAATATTGTTAACATTGGAACCAATTTATTCAGATGTGCTTGCAATACTTATTTGTCAAAAAATATGGTACCAAGTTAAGACTGAATACCAAATTTGATAATAGTATGTCAAGTCTGCTGTTGCAGTCATTGAAGTTAAACTTTTAAATGAGCAAGCCATTTCAACAAGCCCTGAGTGGATATTCTTAAAACATCTTAAGTCATTTATTAACTTAAGGCAGTTTTCTTAAATGTTACAGTCAAATTTTGAGAAATGAACAAGTGTTTTCAACATAAAACTGCGTATATTACATAAATTTAATGAAAATAAAGAACTTAAGATACAATTAAGTGAATATATCTTATGACCAGTGAGATACTTCCTGAAGAAAGTTAGGAAATGACTTAAGATGTTTTATGAATATGGCCACACCTATATAAGATCCAGAATTAAGGAGAGCCCAGAAAACATATTACCCATGGGCTTGTCGGACACTGTGAATGTTGACAGAACCTATTACCGTAAATGACTGGGTATTAGACGCGCTTTTTTCCCTCAGATTCCGATGCAAAAAAGTGCCTGCGTATAATACCCAGTAACAATTTGTTGAACTTTTTTTCTGAGGTCGATTTCAAGCCGAGAGTTTGTTTAGATTTATGTAGAAAGGGATGTTACTCGCGTCATATTGATCGATTATATATGGGTTAAAACGGCAGTTAAAGATCGGGATACGGTATATCGTAAGACGTTTATAATTTTAACAAAAAGATTTTTCGATTAAATAAGTTATTCAATATTATTTTTAATAATAAATTGAATTGAACAATAATTAAACTTGCATATAAGAAAGCAAAGTTGGGCACTGTCAAAATATTTTTTGTCAGTTGTATGATAAGGTGTGAAAAACTCGCATTGCCTTTTGTTCTGTTTAACATACCAATACTACAAATTGATGCAATAATGGTCTTGTTTTTTTCACACATTTACGCGAACTTTATTCTTTTCTGTAGGTGTTGACATTTTGAGAACAAACCCACACAACATAAGGGTAAAATATTTTTCGTCACTGTCAACAAACATGGTGGCCGAAATTGACAGACGTTTTTGACATATTTTCTATGCGTCTTTTAACCAACACATAGATTAAAAGGTTTTTTCTCCGACTTTTCACAGATTTTTTTCCCTGCGTCTAATACCCCCTATCGTCTTATAACCAGTCATTTACGGTATATTGTGTACTTGCATATTTATATCTTATAAATGAAAACAATGACACTTTCAATTGATAGACTTTGAAACTTTCAAATTTAATAACAAATTGGCAGAAACACCTGGGGAAAAAGACAAAAGCATTTTCAATGACGACCCTTGGCACAGTCAGCAGATTGACAAAAACACATCCTATTTTATGAAAATTCCATAATTCCATTTTATAAAATTTTCCATCAAAAATTCCTCTATGGATATAGCTTTGCTTACAAAGATGTGATTGTACAATGAATGGACAGATATGAATTGTTAAATTTTAATACATGACAAAAGCTTGCGGTTAAGATATATTCATTGGCAAAGTGTATAATAGTGCTGAACAACAAACAAGTACGTTTGGAATCCATATGTTTACAAAATAACAGTAGATTTTCCTTCCTTAGGCTTACATGTTTCGGTAACACGACTTTAACCCAACAAAACTAAACCTTCTCCTATTCCATACATTTACACAACCTTTATGGAAACTTGTCTGCTGTTGTCCTTGTCCTCTATAAAAGGACAGTATTCACGTACATGGAAGCAAAAACACCAGACTTTGAGTGTCTTAAGGTAATCCTCTAAATACCCCTTATGTGCACACAGACACCGGCACACTGTTCACGCAAACACCGACAAACTGTTCACACAAACACCGGCATACTGTAGACCGCCTGAGGTGTTTGGGGTGTAGAATGCTGCTGACTAGGTGGGGCATCGATATTGTCAGAGGCTGCCGCTTCCTCTTTCAATGTAGGTTTTGCGCTGCCGGAGTGCTTTTCAGTGTAAGTTTTACTGCAGGATTGGCCCAACACGTTCGATAGTGGCTGAACTGCATTGCTCGGGATCAAACTCCCTGAAATAGTTTTAAAGTAGTGAACTGTTGAAAACTTAGTCTACTGTGAAATCATTTATATTCGTGGGCATGAAATTTCGTGGTTGCCGAAAAATAACAATTTCGTGGGTACTTGAATTCGTGGTTTTTTACATTTTTGAAAAAAAAAATCGACACTGCGATCGTCCTAAATTGTATGCATTATCTCAACGCGCTGGCCCGTGATTTTTGTCTTCTACGTCACACGGTTTATGACACTCGCTATAGTGGTACGACATGCCAATTAGTGCATGTCAATTATCGATTTAATTGGAAATCAAGGTCATAAAAGAAGATGTACCTTGATCATAAATACAGTTAGCCGAAGCCATTGAATGCCAATTAAGAATTTTGCAAACTGCGAAAACACCGAGAAGGTCTGTATATTTGAGAAAACAATCCCAAAAGATAGCTGATGTTTACAAATTTAATCACTTTGTATATCATCTCATTTCATATCATAATTTCAATATTTATTCAAACATTTTTGTTTAATAAGTGTATTGAATGCGATGTTTTGTACACTGTCACGTTGGATGCTCAGAACCTCCAATGTAATCGATTAGTTATTCCATTAAACAAAAAATCGAGAACCGACACTCATCACTCACATCGTGTTAGCCTTGAGATTTTCATGAACAGCACACGTTTAGGCACGTGCCTCTGTCATTTGGTTCATAAAACACATTAAAATGATTTGGTTTAGGGCTATTCCAGTTAAACATATGTCCCACCCCAGGACGGCAAAATAAAGAAATTCTGTAGGGGGTAGGTCTTTTTCTTAATTTGCTACTGTAGTGGGTGGTGATAAGTCCAATTTCGCATCTATAGGGGGGCGTCATTTTCTTTTTTGCTTCTGACCGTATCTGCTCATTTATATTCACTGCCCGATGGTGAAATACCGGTTTTTTTTTTATCCATATAACATATTTTACCGAACGTCGTGTACAGAATTGGTTTGGATACAAATTTTCGCGATATTACGAGTCGGTTCCGCGGTACCGGAAATCAGAAGAAGTTGCGTCCCTTGACAACAAGATGGCGGAGGCGCCAGAATTTGTAAAGTCGTGGTCGAAGACCAACCTACAAAATTGGCTAGAAACCAATAGTTGGGCCGCATGTGTGGATACGTTTCGTGGTAAGTATACCCAATTGCAGTGTTCGACACTAACGGGGTCCCGGGATCCCGAGGACACCAGTTTTTCAGGAGGGACACCTGAACTTCGAAGTCCGGTATTCCGTCGGGACACTTTAAATTTCTGACTGATAAACGCTAAATATCAATAAATAAGTAGCATTTAATTAATTTATTACCTAAATTCGGGCTCCCTAAATTTATTGACAGCACATGTCAAAACAATATTATTAATTATCATTATCGGACTCATCAAAGCGAAAGTATAGCTGACTATTTGACTATAGTTACGTCATGAATCTATAAATAAACAGGTCATTTCACAGGCGCATGCAGGTTAACGCTTCCGTTTTGTTGTTGACATTTTAAACAAGGTCAGAGCTGACAGAGATTTATTATCGGTAAAATACTTATGTGGAATTGTTTTGCTTATGTGTCAGAACCGCCCAAAAAGATGCCAACTCTGATGATACCTTTTATATAATATGATGCGACCTTTGAGTATTTACAGTAACATTTACGACACAAAAGAACTGCATCCTACATTCAGCATTCTTTGTTAATTGGCATTCAACTTATCAATATTCTTTGTTAATTTTAAAGACATATATTTTATGCCTTGATAAAAAATAATAGAAATAAAATTTGCAGGGTTTTATTCATTAATTCAATAAATTTATAAAATTTTATGACTTTTTGGCGCGAAAATTAACATGTATACACAATTTTTGGTCGTCTGCTCTTCCAGTATGCACTACGACTGTTGGGCAGTCTGATTGATTTATCAACAGCTCTACTAAATATTGATTGGAGTTTTCACAAGCCAGATGTAATATTCCTACAGTTTCTTAATGAAAAGCACCGACATTTGACAAGACCCTGAACCATGATGTATTTTATGCGTATTTTCCAAAAATCTAAAAATAGTAACAACATCAAGTTTTTGTTTACATTGTATCCATCTCTGTTTTTGACTGAAAACAAAAGGGACTTAGACATTCTCCCGCTTTTGAACCCAATCTACCAACTTAGAGACCAAAATATACCTCACTGCCATTCAGTGCTACTAACCTGTCATTACATGCTGCTGAAAACATGTATAATAATTATGGTGGTTTATACTTGCATTACAAATTGAAAAGTAAAAGGATGTTGAATTTAATATTAAAACAGGCTCAACAATGAAAAAATGTAAAAAGTGGAAGGGACTCCTAATTTCAGGAAGGGACACCTGATTTCAAATGTTGGTGTCCCTTCGGGATCCCTTGGAAAAATGGTTAGTGTCGACCCCTGAAATTGACAACAGTTGTCTAGAATTTTATTAGAAATCATAATTTGTACGTATTGCGTAAATGTTATAAATCCGAATGTTTCGTCCCCTTAACATTTCGACCACAAGTTATTTTAAGGTTGTATATAATTACATGGGTGAAAGTTTCAGCCTCATGTGGCTTAATATGCACTTATAGCAACATACCAGTATGAAGAAACAAGAGAACCGTGGTGTGTAGGTTATAGTCCATATAATGGAAAATAACCAAATTTATTAATGGAAAATAACAAAATTTATTACAAGCGAAGCCCAGTAATAAGTTTTGTTATTTTCCATTACATGAGCTGTAACTGACTTATAGTTCACCCTAGTTTCTAAGCCAATCATCGAACAAGGCCGTATACAGCGTGCCCATTGGCTGCTCGAAGTTCATTTGGCGCGCGCCATGTCTGTTGACCTAGTTATAATAATTAACTTATTGGATGCAGATGTGATCTTATATGAAACCTATTCGAGCAAAGATTTGAAAATCTCTGGGTGATGATTGGCTTAGAAACTAGGGTGAGCTATAAGGTCCTATATAGCTCACCTGATCAAAGAGTTACAAAAGAGTAATTGCAAATAATCTTTGCATATATAGACGTATAAAAAAATAAACTTCTCAAGGGGGTCCGAATTTGCTCAAAAAATATTCTAAAGTGGGTTCTTTTCTCATCAAATAAACTTCTGAAGGGGGATGGTCCATTTTGAAAGTGCCTTCCTGGGGTGGGACATATGTTTTACTGGAATAGCCCTTATTATTTGTTGAAGGCATATATATTATATATTAACAAAACGATGAAGATATACAGTGAGACGGATGTTTACGCTGTATAATGCGGCCTGTGTAACGAATAAACTAGAGTATGTACATAATAGGAAATTGGAAAAAGTGAAGAAAGGATCTATATTTTGTGGGATCTTGAATTCGTGGATCACCCAACCCACGAAAACCACGAACATAAATGCCCCACGAACATTAATGATTTCACAGTACTTTGTGAATGCAAAAAAGAGTGCCACAGGGTGAACTACAACGATTGTATGTTCTCTATTATAATTGAATGCATGTTTTTTTGGCATAAATTAATGATGCATCATATTCGCTCTAAACAACTAAACTTAGTAGTTAAGAAAAAACAAAAAAAACAACAATCTATGAAACCTAGATAAAAAAAACATTAAAATTAACAAAAGCATTGAAATTAATGAAAGCTTTCACATTAATGACATTTATAAAAGCATTGACATTAATGAAAGCATTGAAATTAATTAAAGCATTGATATTAATGAAAGCATTGTCATACCAACAATCCTCTGGTTATCATCAGTTCGCAGTCGTATGATCTGCATCTTTGTCTGCATTGTTGAAGGAAGGGAGGCTAGCACACTCTCCACCTTGTTCCAGACACTCAACACGGAGCCACTCAGCACGTAGTAGGTGCGGGTACGTAGACCCACCTCACAAGGCAAGCCCAGACTGATCTTCTTACACTGACCACGCCTGCAAGTGTAATAATAAGTTAGTGAATTGGTGAGTATTTGTGGCATGGAGCCTGTCAGCATATAGTAGGTGTGACTTCGTAGACTCACCTCACACGGCAAGCCTTGAATGATTCACTGCTGATGCCTACTATAGCAATAATAGATTGACAAGTATTTGTTGAAGAGAACAACTCAGCATGAAGAAGGTGCGAGTTCACAAGACTACAGATTAACGGTGTTAAAATGTAAATGGTAACTTTCAAGAAAAAAGCATAATTATCTATTTTACGTACGGGTGACTGCATAATGAATACAGTTTATCCAATAATACAGACATACACAAGTACCAGTTAGAACCTAACATACCAGTAGGCGTGACTGCAGGTGTTGGCCGACATGTTGTACTGCTCCTCCCAGTATCTCTGGGCCTCCTCTGGCAACACCTGCAGAAAATCATGAAGGTACATGTCACAAAATGCCAGAATACAAATATTATGCTTTACTCTGTATGAAGCTGAAAGCAAATAAACGTTATAAAACATTTACATGCAAGAAGGACAAGGATAATTCCAGTGAGGTTTGGTTGAAATTGAGTCAAGTATTAAAAGTTGTTTAAAGCTTCTTTTTTTGAGGAAGACAATGTTTGGCTCAAAGCTTCCCATGGATAATCACTTATGTTTATTTTCTTCCAAAAAATATAAAATAAAATATATTTTCACTGTCAGGTAAAAGCTAATTTGCATCTAAAGGATATTATAAAACAACGTTTTCCTCTTAACTGGAAATCAATGTAAAAACACACACTTAACTAAAGAATCATAATGAAACCAATTCAAACCTTCTTGTATTTCTTCTTAATCTCCTCGAGAGTTTCTTGTTTAGGCTGTAGACCGGTGTTGGGCCGGTAGACAGTAAACAGCTTCTCTTTCTTCTTGTTATAGGAGCCTTGGTATGCGGCCACAATGGCAAACCGACGTATCGACCGATCCTGTGAAACACAGGGATCACCAGTAAGCAAACATAATAACAACAAACAAATCAAGAATGAAGAAAAAAAAATTGAACTAAATATGAAGTGAGTGTCACAAATTGAATGTTTAACTTGCCAAACCAAGAAAGAACTATGCTTAAACTGACCCATCAAGCATATATCAAATGAAGCAATAGCTGTCACAGGAGTGCTTCATATACTTACCATGTCCTTGACCTTTGACCCACTGACCTCAAAATGGTTAGTGTTCATCTGCTGGTCATGACCAACCTGTCTACCAAGTGTTCAGTTATTGATGGAGACCAATTTCAGCTCAAGGTCACCACAACCTTGGCCATTGACAAACTGATCTCAAAACCAATTTGGTTCATCTACTGGTCATGACCAACCTGCCTACCAAGTTTGAAGTCCCTTGGATTAGCAAATAATTAATTGGAAACCATGTGGACAAGCTGACAGACACAAACTGATTACTTAATGCTAGAGCACAAGGCCATAAGAAGCGATCTTTCAATAAGTGATCGATAAAATGGTCCCTTTTGAACTAAATAAACTTATTTTTTGGAATACTTTGAACTTCTAACGTGATATATTATCATAAAGCAGTATTCAGTGACTTGACTTATTTGTTTTGCTAATTTTACATACATGTACACAATTAATCAAACAGTCTGCATTTTACAAATGCTTTGGTGTTTATCATTTATTACGGCAATTCTTGTACATTACCTGCAAGGAGATGTAGAATCCATCGTTGACACCAGTGTATTTCTTCCAGATGTCAAATGCTGATGGGAATGACATACCGCGCTCAACGCTCACCTGTAACATTTCAGTTTTGTTCAGTCAGAAAAACAAGGCTTTGTAACATTTCCCCGATATACTTTATCAACAAATTATGTGTCCTGTGACCAAATTTTTTTAAGATGTGATGATAATGAAGATTTTTATATCAACTTTCGTAATCTGGATTTTTTTTGCCTGTAGGACTTCTGATTTTTAACAATAGAGTCCATTTGTGACATCTGTTTCAGTAACTAGTCAAATCTCTCTAAATACAAACATAATATCTACTGACAACCGGGTCAATAATCACCACTCACGGTAACAAGCTCTGTCTTTGCAGTGTTGGTCGCTGTATTGCCTACAAACACCTTCGTCTCCAACTTCTTCACGCTTTCTCCACCACTGCCCAGGTCTAAACAAAGAGTAAGTACATGTTAAAATGCTACCTCCTAAGAAATAATTACCCTTGGTTAGTGCACTGCCTTCTTACCTAAGGGGACCCGGGTTTCATTCCCAGCCTGAGCGCATGTGAATTAGGTTTGCGGTCACCAAGATGGACAAGTGGGTTTTCTCTGGGTACTCTGGTTTCCCCCACAACACAAGACCACACTTTCCCGTAACATCATGCCAAAGAGAGTGATTAATATAAGTTGCAATATCTTGTTTCACAATCATAGAATGTTAAAATAAATATGTTAAAACTATCGATCACCCTTGACAAGCAGAGAATATCTCTGCCACACCATATAAAATCTTGCTAAATGGCAGCTATTTACGTTTTCAAGATATAAATTTAATTTTTACCTCATTACTTTTATTTAGTCAGAATTTATAAAATATTGAATGTATCTTACCTAAAAGTTATTATATATTTTAAATACAAATATGTTTTAAGATTTTGAACGTGGCCACATAGTTGTGTTCACATCATTTCTATACAGCAAAGGGAAGTAACCACAGAATATAACATTGTTGAGATGTTTTTGGGCAGTATATCAACACAAAAACATACAGACTTTAGCTAAATGTGAAGGTTGAATAAGAAAATGCTCATTGTGAGATTGAAAGACTTTATTTGGTCAAATTTATAAAACTCAACAGCTGAAACCTCTGCTAATAAAATCCAGCTCTTGAAAGGACTTGGTAAAGGTATTTTGCAGAAAACATTTTTTCACATTGTTTGATAAGAGGTTGGATACAAAATGCTCAGAAACTATACAAAAGTAAATTGATCAAAATTTGACAAATCAAGGGCCATTCCTATGAATATAGTGGAATCTGGTTGTTCATCAAACTATACCAATAATATGTACTATGAATAATCAAGATAAGACAACCTTATCAAACCTCTTTTTTTCTGAAAATTATGTTTATCCGTCGGACTTTTAAGTTTTTTTTAAAGAACACAACATTGATGATGCCACCAAAAGTAATGTCTATTGAAAGCCAGATTATCAGGTGACACAAAAAGCAGGTGTTACAAATATTGCACAAATTTCAAAACACGTACCCATGATGCCCATGTCCCAGCGCCCACTTTTTTTGGCCTCAAGAATGACGGTGGTGAGGGTGCTTGAGAAGTACTTGAAAAGGGCGTTCTGCAAGGTCACCTCAACTCCCAGTAGCCGATTCAGGAACTTGCTTATGTTATTGTAATCTACAATGAAACAGAACAAATTACATATCAATTATGCCATTGTGAATTCAAAAAATCCTTTATCATGATTTTTTTTTTTCAAGAATTAGAGCAAGAAATTATTTTCTATTTTCATTTGTTTAGGTTGTGGTTTAAATTCAAAGGTTTGATTTTTTGTCTTACAAATTAATCATACTTTTGTGATTTCTGAATATCTAAAGAAATCCTTTATCATGATTGAAAAGACTAAAGCAAGAAAGTGTTCTAGCTTGCTAACAAACTGAAAAATTTGAATTTCCATGCAAATAGTAGATATGTTTTGTAACAATTGCTGGCCTACAATGTGCATATACCTAGTATGTGCATGCCCTCCTTACCTTTATCCAGCATGGGGATGGCATCTCGACTCTCCTTCGTAATCATCCCAACACCAACAAACGCCTGCTGGCAATCTACAACATGCAATAATGTATTGAAATATGTATAAGGTGACAATAAATCAATAGTATAGGTGTGAACAGGTAGATAGCATTTTCTTCACTTCCTAAGAAGTAAAATTCACCATAATAATCAACGATTCTGTAAATATTAATACTCAAGCATACCTTCAAAGAAGTTTCCAAGTTCATACACTGGCAGATTCACAAACCGAGACTCAAATCCACACACTGTCTTCATCACAGACTCCAAAGCAAGTTTACCATACTGGAACACAGGTATTTTGGATTATTGTACATGTTTTCAAATGTCTTAACAGTATCCATAGTGAGTGTCAAAAGTGTTGTTATTACAAAGTGATTGAACATTTACTTTCAGGTCCAATTTTCAGTTAAACAAAAATAATTTCATACAAGTTAACTATACTATATAGAAAAGATGCAGATTTTTTAAAAATGTGACAACTTGGGGCCATGTCCCATCATCATTGATCTTCCTCACTGATATATATATATATATATGAGGTTTTTGAGATTTGTTCAAATTAAACCTTTTGGGGCTGTAGTCGCGAAAATGCAACAGCCTGGCCTGGCAGACCTCTGTTGTAGCATTATTTCAACATAGAATAGTCTAGTATTTACTTATAGTCATATATTTTTGGGGTAAAAAGGGTTAAGATTGAGAGGGAGAGAAGACAATATGAAATCAGATAAATATGGTTTTCCACATCCACACCCACCTTGTTATCAAAGTTAAATCTGCTTAAATCTCTTGATTCAGTGGCTCTCCTGTCACCATGGGTCAGAGCTCCCTGAAATTACAGGTATTTTAATGAAAAAAAGTAGTATAGAGATAAAATCCAGGCTAGAAATTAAAATGTGGACAGATGACTGGACAGCCGCAGCGACTTTATCGCTACTACATAAATCACTACTACATAAATCACTGGATCAACTATTATAAATCAAACAGCAATTATAGTACAAACAAACCCGAGTCCTGGTTAAACCTGTATTTATCTAACTGTAAAGATTCCACAAAATACATTCAATTGCAAAGGAATATCAAACGTTCAATAATGAAAGTTAACATTGGAAAGAGTAATACTTGCAAAATAAAATCAGTCTTACAGAACTGATAACTAAGAAAAGCACTTACCAGGCTCTCAAGGCGTTTTGCAACAGTGGAGGCAAACCTCTGTTCTCCCGCTAGTTCTGATATCAGGAACATGTACTCCGGGGCTGACACCTGGTTGGATCGATGGGTTCGACCTGAAATATCACAACAAAATAAATGTTAACAAGACAGTTAGAAAATATGTAGTGGACATGAAATATAGTGATATGACCTTGATCTCCATGTGTGACATTGACCTTGAATCAAGCTGGTTATCCCATGAGCTCTGCACATCATCTCAATATAGTGAACATTTGTATCAAATTAATTCTAAATCCTTCTGGCAGTTTAAAAGATATGGAGCAGACACAATTTAATAAAGGCTACAGTAACTTAATAGTTTGTTTGATGTGACCCTACCCACTTTTATAAGGTATGGGAGGGTAGGCTTAACAAATATTAATTCATAAATCTCATCAAAGACACACCTCATAAATCTTTTCATACATACCAAACTGCTGGATGGCCCTGTCAGCACTCCAGGGCAGCTCCAGAGTGATGTGAACACGTCTTCGCTGGTTGATCACTCTTCTGTCTGCTTGCAGGGAAATACCGGAGCTAGCTGCCTCGGATATAATTGCAATATTCTGAAACACACACACAGAAAGGTGTTGAAGGAATCAGAATAAAAAAACACCTTGGAAAAAGCATATAGAAATTATTGGAGTACTCTTTGCGAAATCAAGTCCATCAACATGTAACTAATTGTCGGATGCCAGAGGTACCCTATTTCACTCTGCTTTATCGAGTATCTTGGCACATTTCATTAAAAATCTCATAATCATGAATAATTAATGAGGCTGTGTGTCTTTTTCTGTATTAAGTAAAAATAATCCCTGATTGACCTCATGCCAAATCTTATAAGATAAAGCCTTTTTATTGTTAAATATGATTTCATTGAAATGAAGAGTTGTCTGCCATATCTCATTTACATTCATTAAAACAAGATTTTGTCGGTCGATTTTCACACGTTACTAATGAAGTGCAAACAGGGCGACAATGATGTTACTTGGGTTGTGGCTCATCATACTATAGAAGTCAAACCCGTAATTAGAACTTGACAACAAGCCCAGGCATGTGAAAAATCCTGATTCCGCATCATGCTTTTATGTTTGGGGGTGTAGGTTAATATCTTATAATAATATGAACATCAATCATTTGGCTTGACTGGAAATCTGCACTCATATATATCACAAGTTCTTCCATACCTTTTCTCCGTCCATGAATCTCTGTTTCTCTGTGAGGTTGAGTATTTCTAGTGGTACGTCGTTCTCACTGCGGGACTCGTAGCTGATACCTTCATCCGTACACACTACACGTCCCTTCCTGCCCGTCATCTATAACACAGAACACATATTAATACAAATACATATGCAAAAATTATGACCAATGAAGAGGCTAAAAAAAGACTGTTTGGGTCACATTTACCTTTTGAGTTTGTAAGAATAAGTAAACACGAAACATACTTTTCGATTATTGTTTCCTTATCCAATGTCTTTTTATTCCAACCTTCCCGAAAGTTTTAAAAAAAAGAGTCAGTTATTTGGTCTTACAATACACATAAATCTGTTGGACCATAAGAAAACATGTCAGACTCAAACAGATGGCACAAAAACAAGTAAAATTATTGCATCTTTTTCGTATTTCTTCTTTTCAGATCGTTCAGTCGCTAATAATTTCCTTTTTTCCTTCGTAAAAGTTAACACGCAATGTTTTCTGACTGTAGAAAATATGCTAGCAGTATGTTATAAGCTCAGCGATTGGTTTTTCAATGGGCACTGTGCCGAAAATGACCAATGAAAACACATTTTACCTTTTATAACACATTAAAACTAAAACCTTAAAAGGCCTAAATGTTTTCAAACCCAGATACCGGGCCTTAATGCAAATTAGGGATGTTTTCCCAGTAAAGTCTTGGATCAGAAGATCCCTTAAACAAAGAAACCAATATCTTAATTGTCTTAAGCATCAAAAAGATAATCTCACAGTGAATGTTTTTTTAAAGGAAAATCCTTTCATTGTTTCTTAATACCCACCTCTGCGACATTATCCACCCCTCCGAGATCGTCAATGAGCTGATCCAGTGTGTTAGCTGGCAATCTGTCTCCCAGTAGTTCTACACGCTCTAGTAACTCCCGCTTCATTTGGAATGCCTTCTCTATTGAATCTCCACCTGCTGATTGGAACAAGGCCAAATTGAACTCGCATATTTTAATAATAAGGCAAAAAATTTAGGAATATAGTTTACAAGAATGAAAAATTTAACTATCAGTTAGGCAATCTACAGTTTAAACCCATTGGCTCAATATTGCTTGGCTGGATTTTCTCATTGGCTCGAACTGGATGTAAAGGACCGATTTTGTTTTACTCTAAGTAGCATTCCCGCTTGGCTTGATATTGGCAAAGTTTGAAGTATTTAGGCCGGTCCCTGGGATAATAAGCCAACAGATTTCAACTGTTATAACAATAATTTTCACAATTCTATGTAAATCATCATTGTAGTTCCAATGTGCACAGAAAGTATTGTTTCCTTACCCGTGTTTCCTGGCCCATCAGCCCCCGAATTACTGCCACCCTTCAACAGCCCCGCGGCCGCTAACTGACTTGTAAACTCCTCATCTTCATTTTTACTCTTCTTTTTTTCTTTCTTCTCTTTTTTCTTTTTCTCCTTTTTCTTCTTTTCTTTCTTTATTTGCTTCACCTTTGCTTTCTTGTTGGCTTTCTTTAACCAAGGATCTGTGAAACAAAACAAGTTTTAAAACTGCTCTATCCCCAATTCAAAACCACAGAGGTTTCTCTCATTTTTTCACCTTTATATATTGTCTAAAATATAAATATATAGGTAATTTTTTTTTAGAGAGACCTCCGTGTTCAAGACACATATTACATGTTTTTTAACTCCTTAATAAGGAGAAAAAAAAACAAATAGTTTTTTGGGGGGTTGTGACTATAATTTTGAGTCGGTGCCGAAATGCAAATTGTAGCCTTAGAACTCTAATACAGAGTTTAGTGCAAACAGATCTACCTTACATGAAGCTAATTGGTGTCTGTCTGACTAAACCAAATATTTCCTAGACTTGTTGTTTATTTGTCATTAAATCATTCTTGCCTGTAATTCTTAAACCTGTTGTTTATTTTTCATTTAATCATTTTTGCCACAATAACTGAATCTCTTAATTTCCCTTACCCTCATCACTATCCGAGCCATTCCCAAATGGATTAAAGTTATCATTATCATCAGATTCATCATCATCATCATCGTCGTCTGAGGTATCACTTAGGCCAAGGTCAAAGTCGCTCTCCTCGCTGTCTGAAGAGGAATCAGACTCGCTCTCACCTTTAGACTTCTTTGCTTGGTTTCCAACTAGAGATTCTGTAATAAACAAATATAGTTATCTTTATATGCCATGAAAGTGGTCATCGAAAATAGTCTTTTGGATGAACAAGCCCAAATTGATATACAACTGCTTGGCATTACATTTCTGAACAAGCCCTGCTGTATAAAACCAAGAATTTGAGCAACCCAGAAAGCATTTTACCAGTGCAGGGCTTGTGCTTATTTTGACCACTGTGAAAGTGTCTGAAAATTCTTTAACGCCAGGAGCTTTTAAACCCACAAGGGCACTGCCCATTGCCCGTAAGAGAGGATAATGCAGTCCCTTTTCAACCTGGTCAGAAAGTTAAGACAACTTTTGATAACCCACAGGGAACCCTGATATACTGTAAGAAAGGGAAAGTAACTACATTTAGTCAACGTATTAGTATTTCCAATAGTTGTCTTTATCCTTACTGCATATTTTTGTTTTTATGAAAATGACTTGTACAAAAACACAATGTTTTGATAGAAATGAAAAAAATAATCATTAAAATTAAAATTATAATCAAGGGTTCTTCTCATAAATCAAGCACACCAGTTCCCTTTGAAATCATATATATATGTGTAATTTACAAAACATTAACAGTTCATAAAATTTTGAAATAACTTCAACCCTTCAACTGGTGCAAAAATCTTTCATAGCTACATGATATAAAGGAATTCTTCTTCAATTTCAACAATCCAAGTTTAAAATTAAAAGGCAAATACAAATACAAGAACAAGTGCATTTAAATCCTCACAAAATTTGCTGATCGCTCAATTATAAAGGTATCCAGTTCTTCAAAGGTGAACTAGTCAACTTTCCCCATGAATCCTGTATTCTGATACTTCTGACTTAAAAGCAGCATTAAATCTAGGCTTAAATTGTTCCCATCCGTACCTCTTTTTCTCTTCAGGCCATTGGTGGAAGAGTTGCTATCCTCATTGTTGTAGACATTGTTTCCGAGACCAAAGGCATCAAAGAACTTGCGCTGATCCGGAGCAGGGAAATGTTTCTCAATGACAGTCTGAACCACACCCCTGAAATAAATTTATATTCTTTTCTGATTATTTTAATCACATTTGATGTAACTTACTTCATTAAGGTTAAAAAATAATCAAATTTCCCAATTCAACTACAAACTAACTTCCAACCAAGAATGCAAACTGATATGTAGTTTTAAACAAACACAACATAACAGTTATTTATCACCCCATTTCACAGACAATCATTTTTCTATGGCAATTCTCTGTGTATAGCCATACTACAGTACAAGCACAGTCATGAAGGCAAAGTAATAATACTATAATAAAACATACATTCTTCCAAAAGTTTCATCAGTGAAATCTACACCTACAATTGTGAGTAAAATTATACCACTAAATAGTGAAGCAGGCAGTCAAGTCTCCAATGGCCAAAAAAAATGGATATAAGTAGGAGCATGTTTGAAAAAAAAGGAATCTTAATGGTATTAAGTTGGGATAGTAAGGCTCTTTAGCAAATAAGTGACTATTAAGCTGTTCACCATTTTTGATGTACATGTAATAAAGTGTTGGGATCTAGATAAGTTTTTTCTGAAATTGGCCCAAATCATCAAATAACTGGCCTGCATAGGGATCCAGGGGCATGTCCCATAGAAACAATTGAAAATGTGAGCTTTATTTCCTGCATTCTCTGCCATTCTGAGTGCAATGTATAACACTATAATCAGTGTTATCAGTGTTATGAGGCCCTTTCCAAGAAAAGAGCGAACAAGTAGGAGCCGAACAAAAAAGTAGGGAAAAGTATGGCCAACTTTAAAGTCTGTACTGTAACCATTGACTTTGTAACAACACAAAGTTGACAATTTTCCCTACTTGGCAGTGGAGACAAAGTCGTTGAGTTCTCCTCCCATCTCTTCCAGCTGTTCCAGGGTACGAGCCTCCCCAGTGGACTGTAGGCCAATCACCACACACTAAAGAATAATCAAACACATAGTTGAGACTTTGTTTAATCATAATATGGGTAAATCATGCTTGGCAAATAAACTTGTCTGGTTACATTCCTTACTGACATCCAGAAGATGAGTAGCATTGTGTTTGAATTCAAACTTGAGTTTTAAAGCCATTGTCAATCAACTGGAATTAAGCTGATCAAAATAAACAGGGAATAAATACTCAACACATACTTTTCCATCACTGATAGTCTCTTTAGTTCAACAAGTACTTTTCCATGCTGAAAGCCTCTTTGGCTAAGAATGATGTAATGTCATGGCTGAGACACAGATGAGGTACTATTTGACTGACATTAATTCTAATAGACCTGTTATAGTTTATCCAATGTGCTCTTAAATCACTATAATAAGTCACTTCATTTCAAACAACCCTCACCTTGCCATCCCGTATTGCCTCCCTGGCCAGCCGAACACAGTGTGGAACCTTGGCTGAGATACACAGATATTTGAAGAATCGTTGGTGTGCTGACCAGAACTGACCCCACATGCTCTTGCGTAGCTTGTGCTGGGCGCCAACAAGGTCAGCAGCTTCTTGAAACATTTCCCGTGCATCCTGCCACTGAAAAAAGTAAAACAGTGTGCCTATAATTTATATCTATAATAATGCCAGAAGTCCAACTTAAACTTTAAACATTTTTTTAACCAAGTTTCGGCCATTTTGGCTTGTGTCGTGCAATACAGGAAATGATGTCATGAACTGGCAATGACAAATCACATCTATGAAAATGTTGGAAGCTAATAAAGTGTGCCAAAGCTTACCAATTGTACAGCCTCGTTGTACATCTTCATAAACTCTTTGTCAATGGGGATTTCCTCGATCTTGAATGTGACGCCCTTAAAGCTCAGTTGCCTAGCAATGTACATGCCACGCAGCTTCATGTCCATGGCAACAAGCTCCATGGCACCCACACCTCTGTTATGTGGATGAAACATAAATTCCATTAATTATGAACAATTCTGTACATGAATGTTTCAACTTAAACTTCTTTTCAGGGGTAAAATAACTCCACAACAGAATTTTTAGAAAACAGTTATTCTCTTAAAGCTGCAATCTTACAGATTGACCATTTTGACAAAAAAAAAATCTTTGAACGCGACAATTTTAACGTAAATGACTGAAAAACAGTGATTTAAGACTGTTACCAAAAGATCAGACCACAGGCTGCCTATTTACGTTCAAAGATAAATGTTTGATGGCTATAAGAGTTACTAACGCTATAAGAAAAATGTCTGCTGTCTGCTATCCTAAAACAGGTAGAACATGTGTACAGTTAATGGAATTAAAATTATCAATGCTACCATGACTGAAACATGTACCAGGGTTCTTAAGTTCCGGTTGAATTGTCTCAAATTGTTACCAATTAGCCACTAATTATTCTACTTAAAATTCACTTATTTTTCCAAATTTGATCCCACCCAATTGCCATTTGAACGATCCATTTCGGTCAGCAGCCGGTTTTTATTGAGAACACTGATATACAGACAAAAGTTAAACAGCCCACCTTTTTTCTACAGCCTGAATGAAGTCGTTAAACTCTGGAAACGGGGTGCCAGGCCCCCAAAGTCCCAATCGGGTCATATACGCCATATTCTTGGGCTCGGACGCCCCTGTAGCACTAGCATATACCACGCGGGCCATGGGTAATCTCTTCTGTAGTTCCAGTACTGTCTGGCCGGTCTTTGTTGGTTTGCTAGAACCCACTGGACACAGGTTCTTGGCTTTGTGACACTCGTCAAATACAATCTTGTAGTGGTTAAGGTAGTTTATAATCATTTGTGACATTTCATCTGATTAACAGTAAACAGCTCTGAACAAACTAAATTTGATTAAAAAAGGTAAAAGTAAAAGTAACCATGTTACCCCCGGCTAGTTGCATAAGCTGTCGCTATCATGCGCTATACAACCAATTATTATGCATAAGTATCTTAGCATAAAGCGCCACCTAGTTCCTTATAGCTAGAATGTTTCTGCCTTGCGGATAGTGCTCTTCTTATTCAGGTCGTTGCATAGAAAACAAATTGTAAAAATGGGGATTAATCTTTTCGTTTCACTCTTTTGATTAACTTATTCAGGGTTGACACAAAAAGGAAAATAACATTCCTTAAATCTTTTCTGGACTTTTCACTGACAAATGCTACCTTTTTTTTATCAGCCTCCCACCTCCTCTTCAACTGTCCAATCCACCCATTTACAGTTTTTTGTGGGTTTTTTAGTCACAAACATAATTCAACAAAAATTCTTAATGATACACACATTAAAACTTTGATGACATAAGTCAGTGAAGATATTGGCTAGGATATAACTATCAATGTATAATGTGAATAATAAGTGATATTAATCAGTGTTTTTTCCCCCACTCTCAAGGGAATGGTGGCGGGACCCTTTGATAGGGGAAAAATAGTGTTATTATAAAAGGGAATAAAATGCTAACATGAGCCATATAATGTTCAACATGTTTTCCAACCTTGTATTCAACAAACCTATCAATATATTCTTGAATGGCACTTCATTGCTACATTTGTTAAATCATTTAAAATGTTAAGAGGTCAATGCTACTAAAACAAGAGCACTGCGAAACGGAGCATTATACGCCCGAAGAAGATTCGGCTTGAGGTCTTTGATAAACATTTAGGTTATGCTATTATACTGCTTATTAGGTGTGAAGTGTTTACAACAAAGGCTTAAACTTCCAATATTGAAACGGAATTGCTAACGCCCCCCAGTGAAATTAGCCTTTGAGGTACGGACCTGGAAAGCATGCTTGACAAATCCTTTTAATGTAGAGATGATTTGAAAGTTATTTGAAAATTGCTTTAGTAGTAACCCAGTTATGGCCTGGACATGGAATTGCTAATGCCCCCCCCCCCCATGGTGATTCTAGTGTTTGAGGATGGACCTGGAAATTGTGCGCGACACATCCTTTTAATGTCATGATGCTTTGTATAAAGTTATTTGAAAATGACTTTATTAGTGACCAAGTTGTAGCCCGGACACGGATTTGCTAACGCACCCCCATGGTGATTCTAGTCTTTGAGGTATGGACCTGGAAATTGCGCGCTACACATCCTTTTAATGTAGTGATGATTTGTATAAAGTTATTTGAAAATCGCTTTATTAGTTACCAAGTTATGGCCCGGACACGGAATTGCTAACGGACCGACAGACGGACAGACGATGAAGGCCATAACATAATACGACCCTTCGGGCGTATAAAAAAGTGTGTGGGGGGATTTTTTTTTTTTAAAGGAAAAAATTGATACTTTTTTCAGGAGGGGGATGGGGCTGAATTTTGGCCAAAAAAGGCCTAAAGCAACCCACTGTTTATTCACAAGCTAAATTTTCACAAATAAAACTATTAAGTTATGTAAATAAAACTACTAAGTAATGGTGCATACATACATTTTTTTTATCAAGTTATGCAGTTATATATAAATCAGAAAGATTAATACCAAAACCTTTGCACAAACTCACCCTTTGATCATTAATGTGAATGTTAAGTGATGCTAAGTGAACAAGCCACATCCTTCAATTATGATGCTTTTAATTAAACATCTAATATCCTGATGTAAACATACATGTACATGTCAATGTGAGCTATCAAAGAACTCTTGTTCATGAAAAGATGGGAAGATATTAAACTTTTGAGTTTTTAACATGAATGTAATGTGAACCTAAGTAAACAAAGCACATGATTCACATTTTGCCTCTAATTTAAGGAAAATTATTTCCCCCAGATTTTTCTGAAATTTCATTTTTTTAAAGAGCAATTTTCAAAATTCCCTGACATATCACTGAACAAATACATATAGACATTTGGAAGGACGCTTATCAACGTTTTATTAGAGTTTCAATACCTTCTGAAAATCAAATCAATGCATGAATGGACAATTTGTATGTGTATACAGATAATTTACACACATTAATTCCAGTTCTCAACAGTGATGTTCATGTTTAAAAACTTAGTTGTGAAGGCTTTTTCATCCAAAAATAATATAACAAAATGAAAATCCACCTGAGTCATTAAAATAATATCATCAACTGAAATCATTTATAAATCCCTCGAATATGACATCGTTTTTTTTTAAATTGGGAAGGTTTAATGTTCTGCCTAACTGATAACAATGTATTTGAAGTTGCAAAAAAGGATACCACACCATCAAAGTCTTTCCCACACCACTTGATGAGCTGTTTGAACCTTGTTCTGTACTTCCCCGTGGAATGGCTTTCTCCGATGAGTGACGAGTAGGTGGCAAATATCACCCCCTTCTTAACACTGCCATTTTCCTTACCAGAGATCTTGGCATACTTGAACTGAAAACCCCCAACATATTTTAATGATTTATCATACAATTTTCAATCCGCCAATTGTTCAGAAAATGGTTAATGTTAAAAACATTATCAACAAAATCATTGTTAACTTTCAAATCTTTTCTGCTCTGAAAGTTAAAAAGATACACTTGTTAAAAGGGATGATTTATCATGCAGTGTTCAATGGGAAACTGTTCAGAACTTTGTTAAAGTTAACAACATTGTTTACTTTCAAATCATAACTGCTCTGGAAGTTTAATAGATAGCACTTGTGATCTGCAGCATCTGTAACAAGCTTTGAGACAGCTACTTCAGATGAACTTGTTTTAAAATATATGAGAACATCATTAAATATTTGACACATAAAGTTAACAAAAATGTCGCTAACTCTAACGAAGATCTGAAACTCTGCGAATTTAATTTCTACTTCAATCAGATTAGGAGAATTTACATGCTATAGACATTGTTGGCAACCACAGTACTTATTTCCATTATACTTCATAATTACCGTGGGACAA
This sequence comes from Mya arenaria, assembly GCF_026914265.1. NCBI lineage: Eukaryota > Metazoa > Mollusca > Bivalvia > Myida > Myidae > Mya > Mya arenaria. The sequence goes on along the minus strand of NC_069125.1, from coordinate 18,503,507 downwards.
TTGATTGACAAAATCTTGTTTATATGAATATGTATAAGATAGGGGAGACCACTCCTCTTCCAACGAAATCACATGTTACAATTAAATACTCTTCAATAACCCCTTAGTGCGAGTAGCCTCCATGGTCGAATGGTCTTGACATTAATTGCAACACAGACGAGCTCAAACTCAGGTGACCTACCTGAACATTGTAATACCTTATTGAGAGCGTGAACATCGATCTTGCTTGCACCAATATCCCTCAGGTCTCTCTCAGCATCAACCCTCAAATCATTGGAAACACTCAGCCTAACAGGACAAACAGAAGATTCAGTTCATAAGGTACAATATAACTAAATGCCATAATGTTGTCAAAAATGCACTAACTACATTTATATATATATACATCTATAAAATAGATTGAGAATGCAACTTTAGACCGACATTTTGTTTAAGTCTGAGTAAAGTACATGATTTGTAGTTGTTATACATTGAATTCAAACCAATATCTGCAACAAGAGAAAAAAAATCCTGAATATCTCAAGAGATAAAAAAAAATTGCTTAACTAGATCTTTGATATCAGGCTTGATGCAACATGGATTCTGTGAAAAATTAATGGTACCTTACTTCAAAGTGTGAATTTAAAAAAAAAAAAAACATGACATACATTTTAATTATTTAATCAATAAGCTTTGAAATTAATTCTAAGGAAATACATGGTTGTAATACATATATATGTGAAATGCTAGAAATATTTTTTTTTGTTCTTTAGCATTGCCTGTTCACATCAAAATTTATAGGGAATTTTGTTCACGGTGTAGTTCAACTGACCATGATTGTTTTCTGACAATTTTTGCTACACTTTTAACGCAATTAGTCATGTTATACTCTGGTTTGTCGATTCAAAAGTCTGATTTATAAATAGCTTCAAAGTTACCATATAGCTCTCTTCCTTCCCAATAGGTAATTTTCAAAGATGATTCCAGCCAGCGTACGCCCCTTGCCAACACCTGCTCCATCGCCAATCAGGAAACCAGCCTTTTCCCCACTGGGCAGTGTAATACTGTGTCTCTGTGAGGCATACGTGATCGACTCAAGCTGAAGAGCTGACAATTCCCCATAGTCAATTGTGCTTTCCGGAATCGAGACTCGGTAGAAAATATCAGGGGGTTCGATACTTGACATGGAACTGGTTTCTACCACAGGGTCTGGATGCTTTATTCCTAGTTTTACTGAAAAAACCCACAAAGAACATCAAAAGTGTTAATGCTTTAGTATAACATAACATATTATATCTTAAGCAAAAAAAGAAACATATGTGTTTAAAATAACAACCAGAGCGTGTAAACATACAATGTAATATACTTAGAGAATTTGATACATTTTTGAAAATTAAAGGGCCACAACACCTGAATGAAGATCGTAATGAGGTTGTTTATCGGAAGAAGTCTGAATATTTACGCCTATAACATAGTGACCCAAATTGTATTAAGAAATGATCAATTAAAGAGCTAACAAACTGAATTTGGTCAAGTTTTGAAAATTCATAGGGCAATAACTCTGAAATTTAAAATATTATCTGACTGTTTATTTAAACTGGTCAAGATTATACCATTCACCATTGTCGACCCATGGATAAAGATTGGACAAGAAATGCTGGAGTAAGAGGGAGGAAAAAGTGAATTTGGTATTTTTTTTATTTCAAGGGCCATAACACAAGAGCGATTTGTGTGATAAGATTGTTAATCAAACTCAGTCATGGTCAAGATTTGATCACAAATGCTCACAAATTTTCATAAAAGTTTTAAGCAGGATATAAACACGATGAACTTTTACAAATGATGATACTTAAGAACTTGTACTCTGAGTACAATGTATTTCTGCCTTTCCCAGCCTATCGACATACAAGAAAAAAAGAGATAATCTCAGGTTTTTAGATACTAACATTTAGCAGGCATTTACTCATTGTACATCTCTGCTTTTCCCAGCCCCTTGACATACAAGATAAGAACAGATAAACTTATGCGTTAAGACACTTACATTTAGCGGGCATGTACTCATTGTATGTCTCTGCCTTTCCCAGCCCCTCAACATCTTCCCCTTCTTCCTCCTCCTCCACCACACTACCTGCGCCGCCCGGAACCTGGGTAATTTATGGATTATGTAATATGTCTTTCTTTACCTTTAAATTCATACATTCATACTTAAATAGATGCCAGTACAGAAAATATTTTGATTATAAAAGCATATCTTATTGTTTTATTTCCAAGTTGTTTGAAACTCTTCCAGTCAAAGGAATGCAAGACCTTTCTCCTAAAGTAGACCAAGGGCATTGACATCATGGCCTGCAGCTGCATTTTTTCGGTAAGAGATTGTGTGTATACTACACTACCAACCACACGTTTTTTGCAAAAAAGAGGTTGTGTCATTGCGGTAACCATGACCCTTGTCATGCGCGTGATCAATACAATGTGGCGTATAATTATATGATATTTATTATTGGTGGTTAAAAATAGCTAGTGACGTTTTTGAGAATTTTCCACAGAAAACAATGAAAGAACCATGTGCTGTGAACTTTGAACGCATTTTTGACCCCAGTCACTTTCAATCGCAAATTTCCAAAATTTTTTGGGTGAAATGAATACATATTTATCAATGTTTATACTATATCAAAATAAAATGCAATTATTCAGTCATGATATAATCAAAAATTGTCATTAAGAGCAGAAGTCACGTTCTGATATGCATGGACAAATGTGACAGCATTTCTTGTGGTAAGCTAACTTCATAAAAATGTTATGTTTTCAAGTTTATCAAATATTTTTTTATTGATCTGAAAAAACAATAACAGCAATTAACTGTAGCCATCATAATTGATTAACAGCTATCTTAGTTACCATTAATTAACATTTCACTGCATCCCATATAGCGCTGACTCAATGTTGGCCAAATTATAGTAATGAACATGGCGTGCGCTATGCTTATATATCGCTGGGTATTGTGAAACATAGATTAAACAGATATCTCTGTGATGAGGAAAATTAAGACAAGCAAAATCTGCAAAAATACATACGTGTATATGAGAAAAAGGGTCTGTTTTAAGTTTTGCATTCGTGCATGGCTAATAAATTTACATAAATTTGTAAATATATTTACCGCCGTTCGATGATGTGAGTTCATATTTGTTGTAAAGGTTTTTAATCTCATATCCTGCTGTGACCACATTCTAGACAAGTCTTTTCCAGTCATTTTTACAGATGCAATATTGTGTACACTTTGCTGCATCGCTGACAGAGAGGATATCCCAAATGGTTCATTTAGTGGTAATCCATTCACGAACGAAGGATTGTTAAGCACCATTTTACTTGCACCAAGTCCCGGCTGCCTTGATATTATCAGAGGCGGAGAGTCTGTGTTTCTCTCGTTCAACAAACTATGTGGAAAGTTTGAGATATTACTGTATGTTGACATGTTGGTTGGCACAGAAATACTGTGTTGAAGCTGTGGAGGTCCCGGCCCAGGACTATTTTGGAATGGCCTCTGTATCACCCGAATGCTTGGACTGCCTGCGTTTAACACAGACTGACTAGAAACCAGTCTCCCTGTCTGGGGAAGAGTACGAGTGACAACACCGCCCACTGTTGTCGAAAGAGGTTTTGTAATCTGCATAACATGGGGCTGAGTTTTTAAAATGTTTTGGTAATCCACACGAAGAGGTTCAGGCTTTACTGTAATCTTTGCATTATTGGGTTGCCTGGACTGAGTAAACTGCATGAACTGGTTTTCATAAGAGCTTGTTGTGGCCGCTGGCTCAGTTTTGATGTAAGTCACATCTGGCTCAGTTTTCACATATGGCTCTGTCTTAAATGTCTGCAATAAAGACGGACTACTAACTTGTGTCCGGGTTTGTTGCAAAATATGTCCAGGAATTGTTTGTTTAATCACATTTGGAGCAGGGGACCCTGTTCTAACAACCTGAGTACCACCGTTTGATTTCTGAACAATAATCTTTTGCGAGCCAGTTAATCCTTTAGCTGCATCGGCACTGATGGTGAAAGACCGACTCTGGGTTATGCTTCCATTTGGACCGACTCGTTTCACTGTGATAATCTTTTTGCCTGCTGGTGTGTTTGTTGACAGGCCTGATGCTGCCGAAATGTTTGGGACAACCTGTTGTAACTGTCCATTAGGAAGTCTTATCACTGATGGGCTTGAAGCTGACCGCTGGATGACATTAGCTGCAGGTGAGTTTGGTGGAGCAACATTGGACGGCTAAAAATAACACAGAAATGTGAATAAAAAACAATGAACAACAATTTTTTGCAACTATAACATGTCAGGTTTACAAATATATGTATAGCAGTAAAAAATTCAGAAGAACCAACAGTTACTGCTTCTGTTAATAGAAATAAGAGTGCCAACTTTCACAAAATACACCCATCCTAATTTAGGACACCATGTTTGGTGATAAATGGTTGTACATGAAGCCAAATTTTGAGAGTGGACACGGAAAATACAGTTTTGACAATAGAGGGTCATATACCGGGAGTAACAGAGATGACATGGCTGGTTATCAAACCTGACCAAGATATTCTGTGTTATTGAACTTTGGTCAGATGACCCCCAAAATCAATAGCGGTCATCTACTAGTCAGGGCAAACCTTCATGTCAAGTTTGATGACCATAGGTAAGGAATTGTTAAATTTGCCTGCAAGGTCACTGTGACCTTGACCTTTGACCAGATGACCCCCAAAATCAACAGGAGCCATCTACTGATCAGGCCAAATCTTCATGTCAAGTTTGAGGACCATGGAAAGGCATTGTCAAATTGTCACTCGGACAATCTTTTATCATTCAAGGTCACTGTGACCTTCACCTTTGGCCCGATGACCCCCAAAATACCGGACATCGCCCATCGGCCTGTATGCTGTATGCTAATATTACATTCTTCTTTTTTTTTAAACAGGGGCATATAAGTATAATTTGACCGTTGTGAAATATAAGATTTACAATGTACATAATCATGACATTCTTGTTATGTTTACATTCAAAAAATGATAATTCTTTGATAACTTTTAAGATCGTAATTTAAGAAAAACACGGGTTTATATCATTAAACATGTATTTTATTGAAGCTTTAAAATCAATTATTTCTATCAAAACCACAAACACAGTCCTGAGCTTTTAGTTCAATTCTGAATTTTCATTCAAGTATTACATAATTTACAATACACATCATATTTAACAAACAAACCACAGTTACGATCCTGCTTTGCTGCACAAACTGTTGGAACTGTGTGGTCACCGCAGGCATGGGTATGTCATTTTGTGCTGCTAGCTGCTTTAAGGCATTGGAGAACACAGGCTGACCCTGGCCATTTACGAGAGGAGCCTGGGTGCTTACGAATGTCTGCAATGTAAGATAAACATTTTTACACAAAGGTATACCTTGTTCCAATTGAGAGATATAATTAAGACCAAATGTGTTATTTCATACAAATATTTATTGATTAAAAATCATTATTAAAGCTCATCATTAAAGCAATGGTATTTTTTTTCTGTCCAACTTGGGGCTGAAATTTGGCCCAATTTCCAATGCTTAAACATACTTTTTCCCTCAAATGTAAAAAGAAAATCCCCTTATTTATGTTTCGAATAAAAATATAAATATATGTACATATTTTCGTTGCTGATTTTTATTATAACAATATGAAAAAGTTGGTTTATTAGAAACAAACTTTATCATATTCTTTTTTCTTTTCTTTCTATTGTTTTTATAGCATTCTTCTTTATTTCTTGGCAAAATTTTAATTCCAAATTATAGTCCAAACGACACAATTTTCCCAATCAGAAATTCCCCTGGCCCCATTCAAAAAATTGGTGAGAAAAACAACATAACTGTTATGTTTCAGTTATGAATATGAGACTCACTCTTGGATGAACAAGCTCAAGTTCTCACTACAGGTGCTTGGCAAAAAAACAACAAACCCTGCTTTATTAATTCCTGAATTTGAGCAAGCTTGAAAAGCATTTAATTTTTATCAGTGCAGGACTTGTGGGTTTGCGCTAATTTCTACCACTAATGATATAAAAAAGTAAACGTAATTGGACTAAGAGATCAAATACTGACGTAAAATGCTATTTGAATGAAAATAGAAGATAAATAAATAATTCATCTTAGTGCCCTATGGGCAAAGCTACTGATGATACATACTTGCTGAGCGGGCACAGTTTGTGAAGGTTGTACACTAGGTGGTGTGGAAAAGTCAAAATCAAATCCCTCTTCTCCTGTTATACCCGATTCATCTAGGGCTGCTGATAGTATATCCTACAATTTACAAAGCTTCAAAATATACTAGATGTCATATTACACACAAGTCTAAAATTAAATTTGAAATACAACTCTCCAACTATCACATATACTGTGCTGTGGCATACTTTTTTTTGTAAAAAAAATGACAAATCATTCCTTTAAATATCAGTTACTCATTTGCTGAAGGGAAAGTAGAGTCAGATACAAGATATTGGTAGGATACTCTTTCATAATTCAAACCTTGGTTCTTGAATAAGACCAGTGTAAAGCAAGATACATGGGAGATAATGTTCCTGGGTTTCAACAAGTATGAAGTACAGTACTTCAACAAATTTCCACGGACTACCCTCTAATGCCAATCACCAGGCAATGAAAACTATTGATATCATTCGTAATAAATAATAAGCAAAATGCTTTGCAAAGGGCCTTCTTTTACATTTCATTAAATAATAATGTTAAACTTTCACATAATAATGTGAAACTTTTACATGTACTGATGATGTAGACAAGGAAGTTAACAGTATTTTTTAGAAGTCCTGAATATCAAGAACTACTGGAAAACCAGACTGATCTTTTAAATATACGTAATATTTTTAGTTTTAATATTTTCAAAGACATAATTCTATGTTCATTACATGACATTTATTTAACAATCATAAAATCAGGTGTTGCAAAATAATGTTAGTCAGTGAATCATTTGATGTTTACATCATTTTAAAATCCTTTAAAGAAAGTGTGTTATTGAAGTAAAATTTGTTTTAAATAATAAGCAACTGTAAATGAATAATTCATAATTAAAAATAAAATGAATTTGTATCTTATATAGGGGTCTTTTGAGCTCACTGACCATTTTGGTAAGAGAACCTTCAGCGTGGTCACTGCTGAATGACGACCATTTCAGAATTTACCCACAATGCTTAGTTAATCTCGAGTCTAACATTATTGAAAATTTACGGATTCCTTCTAATAAAGGTCGATTTTTTTATTCAAAATCGAGTAAAATTTAATTGTATTTCCATGGGTTCAAATCTCTTTGTTTTGGGAACTCACTTTATTTTATAACAGTATTATTTATGTTTAAAGATTAAAGCCTTCATTGTCGGTTCCCGAAATAAATGCCGAGCTGGAAGCCAGACGACGTTTGAAAAGTCGGTTTTTATTTACACATATTTACATGATTTAAACGTTTTAGGAAAAGTTGAACGGTGTACTATTATTAGCAGATTGTTTAATAAACACAAATCGTATAAATACAACATTGTAAATGTATGAACATCACATTTATTTATTCTTTCTTTCTGAAGGTACAGGTTCGTTCACAATAGTTTCGAACCTCCCTCTTCGCTCCCGCCACTTTGTCACGAAGACGTTACTGTCTAAAAAACCTTTTGTTATCAACGCGTTATAATTATTCATTTATCAGGCATGGTTACTTTCACGATTAAGAGCTTTCATTTTTTGTATTTTTTTTCTGCTGGGCATTTGCATATTGAATATTAAAATTACATTTATAAAAAGGGCTTCAAAACAGGTTGTTGGTTCCTGAATATGATTTGAATATCACATACACAAACTTTCAGGATTGGGATTAGATGGCTGCCTTTATGTTTATAACACGAAAGAAAAATTATCTTTGACAAATATTATAATACTGATATTAATGAAGAAAGGATCCAACTAAACTGTTATCACATTTCTACATCAATCTCTGTTCCACTTCAGGAAATCATGGCCACTTCCAAGTTGAACTCTTCACTTATAACAGACTTTTTCCCTCAAAGTCCAACAGCAGAAAAGGAGAAAGAGGATTCAAAGTCAACACCAAAGAAACCATCAAGTTCTGGTATGAGAATGGTTTTAAAGTAAAAGTATTTTTTCATAAATGATGGGTCTGACCAGCGGACCCATTCCCAAAGCAAAATATATGATACTTTTCCCAATCTTCAGAAAAAATCCCAATCAAAAGTAAAAAAATAAATATGAAAGTCTTTTTACCTATACTGGTTCATTCAACATCCTAATAAAGTATGTGATGTAAAGTTTTGGGGATAATTGAATTTAGAAATCATTGATTTTCATCATATTCAGAGATCAGTATGAAATAGTATCTGTCATGATTTTATTAATAATAATTGCAATAGATATTTACACCCAAAGGATTGATAGCTGTTTTATGTCTTTTGAAAGGGAAAAGACACAAATATTAAATGATTTCCTCATTCAGAGGAGACTGAAAAGCTTGTTCCTTTAACTGTGAAATTTCCCAATATAGGCATATTCATGATGCAAATTTTCCCAAAATGTCTATGGTCTTATTCCCGAAATGGGCAGAAAGCCCTGATGATTAAGTTTATTTTAATCTGTTTGTCATAAATGGTAAATGTGTGCTTCACAAACCGGCCAAATCTTAATTCTTTATCATTATAATGATACTTCTTTATAATAGCGGGACTTCAGTTAAAGGAAGTTTGGAAGTATATAACTACCTGGAAATGGGTTAAAACTTCCAAACTTAAGTACAAAAACTTGTTTTTGAAGAAAACTTCCAAAGTCAATAGCTTGGAAGTTCAAAATATCAAAACCTGGTCAGGTGTCAATATTACTTTTAAGCTCACAATTTCAATCCGTTTTTAAGAAAAATGAATTGTTATAACATAAATCTGTGAATTTGTCAAGATATAGCATCAAATAATTTGATTTTTAACATACTATTTAATAAATACGGGAAAAAAAGAAATTGTATTCGGGGTAACTTAAACTTCCAAATTTCAGTGAAAAACTTCCAATATTGATCGTCAGGAAGTTCATACTTCCAGTTTTAAATTCTTACTGGAAGCCCTCTTATAACACTTGGAATCTTTAGTAAACTGCTATGGCAGGCAGTTTTTTTTAATTGATAAAGTTATATTTTTTGGTAAATGTCGTTCGCTCCCAGGAGCTAGTGGTTTGACTATAACGGGTCATTCAGCCTAATTGTGTATGTTGGATAAGTCTTGTTGAATAACTGTAAATTTAGCATGGAAATACCCAGGAATTTCTCTTCTATCACCAGCGATTAAATTAAGTTGATTTGTCATGTTTTGATGTAAAAAAAAATCAGATAAATGAAATAATTACTAACAATGTACCCTTATAAGCACACATGCAGGAGTATTTACTATATATAAATCCATTTCTCAGGCAGTGGATATTTCTGAGAAAAAGGCTAAAAAGTTTATAAATTGTATTTGTTCTGTTTAAACTTTTAAATCAAATCCCATATAACATTTTAAAGAAGAGTAGACTGAAATGGACTAGGCTATGTTTGTCACTACCAGGGCTGAAATGTTAACTGGTCCAAAATGACCTGCATTTAGACAAAAAATCACTCGACACACTTCAAAGTCATGCTTTAATAAAGAAAATTGACAATCTGTGTAAATTACTATTTGTAACAACTGTAAATCTTGCCAGACTGGGAGTCTCAGACTTAGTAAACAATGCAAGTACATTAAAAAAGTTAACATCAATAATGATTGATTTCATAAGATGATGGTGACAGTCATGAGTTTTTGCATTGCAGGAGGCACAATTGATGAACGTTTATCAACATCCTCCGTGGTTCTAACTCCTAAACCAACTCCAGAAAAAGATGAAAAGACCGATGATGCTGGAAAGGAAGAAAATCAAGAAAAAGACAATGTTGTAAATGCTGAAGGAGATGCTTCTAAGCCTGACCCATCTTGTAGGAAGGTATAAATTTTAATTTAATTCTAGCCTTCATCAAATTTTGACTCCAAACTTTTAGAAAAAGATGCCCTGAAATCATTTGCAAAGTTGGTTTAATGACAATTTTTTTTATTTGACGTAGTTATTCTTGTCAGGGATGTTTCGTGAGATGAAAATAAAGAAATTTATGCAATTTAGTCTGAAATTTGTACAAACATATACTTGGGGTTTATCACAGTCTGTATGCATCAACCTCTTATCATTATGTCTTGTAACATAGGCACTTACAGAGAAGCTTACCAAGGAAGATGAGAAGCCAGCAGAATCGCCGAGACCTGGTTCACGACGGCGGAGGAGAAGGAAGAAACAGGTGGCAAATAATTCAGAACCGACAAACAGCAACTCCCCTGCAGGACCTGCAAAGCCTAAAGCTCCCAGAAAGAAGTATGTGCCTTGTGCATATTATGTGAGATGATTTAAAATTGATATGTCATACTCTAGTATAAGGAATATGATATTAATCAGTAATAACCTAAGCGATGTCTAGTAAATATAAATGGTTTATATATATACCGGTATGTAACATTTTATCCTAGGATTACAATAGAAGTTCTGTAACTTGGCCCAAACCATTTTTATTGGCTTTCATAGATATTCAGTAGGAATGCTCAGCTGAGGGTCTTGGGACCCTCAATTTGACGAAGCGGGGTCAATAGTCATTTTATGGGTACCAATGTAAATGTTTAACTAAATTAAATATAAGCAGTAAAAAACCCAGATCATACAAAAAAAATTTTTTTTTTAAATTGAATATTTTACACCCTTGACATTAGGGATTAAATAGTGATCAGGTATTGTCAATTAAAAACTAGTTATAAAAGACTGGTGTTGCCAATACATTGCATAATCTTGGAATTGATAAAGTAGAAAAAGATGTTTGAAAAGCAAATCGAAATCATGTTTTTAGCTAATTAGACACAAAATGTTATCATTGAAAAATATTTCTTTAATTACAACATAAGAATTAACTTTCTTGTTCATTTATTGCTTTGTGTAAACTCTTATTTTAAACATTTTATGAACATTTGATTTTGATTTATCATTAATTTATCAGTTATGTGACTGAATTCCAGTCCCGACAGTTGATCCAAATACACATAATATGTTTGCAAAGTCTTATAGCATATATAAATGTAATGTAGCATGCAAGAATGTGTCACTGTTGTGTATTCCATCAACTTTTTTATCAGGAAAGCAGAAACACAAGGCATGAAGAACACGCTGGTTGACACTCGGGTCACGGACTACTTTGCAGTTCGAAGGAGTGACAGAAAATGTAAAACAGAAATAGAGGTACAAGCACACACAGATTGTTATGAAAGAAATTGTTATTATTAATGTAAATAAAGGAAGTAAACCATGTTGGGCAGAAAATACTAATTCAAAACTGATAACAACAGTTTAAGTCAGGCTTTTAAGTTTAAAAAAAGACAGGGTGCTATAGAAAAGGGACAGGTTGTTTTGGGAGAATTGTGTTGGGTTATGAAAATTTTTATCGTTACGAATTTGACACTAAATATAAGGATGTGTGCTTAATGTAAGTAAATATTAAGTTACAACTGCCAAATATGTCAAGATTTAATGCATAAATTTATAATCATATATTATGTTTTAATCAAACAAAAAAGAGATTTGACTATCGTAAGCAATTAATTTTATAAACGCAGAAGGGTGCTCATGCTGGTCTCAATGAGGGCAGAAGGTAGCTACCAAAAAAGTACAGGGTCCAACTCTCTTCCATTATAACTCTTTATCTAAAACTGTATGACTACTCCGTGTTGCATGAGAATATAATTTTAGATTTATTTGGTGATCTCTTGCCTATAAAATGCATGTCTCTGCATTGATTTGAACTTTAGAGAATATTTTTATGCCCCCTTTTGAAAAAAGTGGGGTATATTGTTTTGCACATGTCGGTCGGTCGGTCGGTCGGTCGGTCTGTCTGTCTGTCGGTCGGTCGGTCGGAATACCAAATGGTTTCCGATCAATAATTCTAGAATGTATTACCGTAAGTGTATTTTATGAAGCAGTGTTTAAATTTTCTTATTTTTTCAACAGAAAGAAAAGGAGGTTGATCTTTTGGACAAAATACTCACAGGGTGTGAAGATGGACTGAAGGTATTTAGCTTGTTTCTTTAGATTGCCTGTTTCGAGGTATCATGATAGCCTTGGTCTCGTTGTCTTGAAAAAACTTAAACATTACTAAAACGTTCAAGATATCGTCATTATATTCAAATGAAACTTGGTATAAATGTTGCCAAATACAATCCGCACATGTCCTAATAAAACATGACTCGCAAATTTGGCTTTAACTACAGGGATGTGATTTTTCGCATAATCTCAGATTTCTGCAAATTTAATAGCTCCAGGGAGCTTTTTACCGATTAAAAAAGTTAACGGGTAGCTTTTGGTTGTTATTTTATTTGTTGTTTATATAATAGTAATGAAACTCCAGTTTGTTGAAAGTTTAAAGTCAGACGAGCCCTCCAAAGGGATTCTTACATGCCAGCTTTGCTTCTGTGGCAGAGTGCTTTGATTCCCATCGGGGGGATCAGGGGGCCTTGAGCGCACCCATAACCCATTGCCAAAATGGTTTCAGCCCTTCTGCTGCCTGGTCAATCACATCCCTGAATAATTATGTTGAGTTATTTCCCTTGTATGGCTGAGTAAATCATAACAGAAAAGTATTGGCTTGTCACCGCAGAGCTTTTGTTTAAAGATTCAGTAAAATGAATTATTAAAGGAATATTTTCCAAATTCTGTCTTGCACAAGTTTTTTTCGTGAACTGATTTAAATAGTTGCCAGTTTTTGTTTAAAGTTTCTTGAAACTAGGTTCCATTGAAATTATGAAGGGTTTAGTATTGTTTTGTTTATTACATTCCATAAACCATGTTTTAAAGTGCCACTCTTATTCAAAATCAATACAAACAGATGTATAACTAACATTTTAGTGTTAAACCTTTTACTTCTTACTAAATTATGCATTTATGGAAAATGTTAATTACTGATAACAAGATTGTAACCATGTTTTTAATAGCTGAAAATGCAAATAATATTAAATGATTGGTGAGTTATAAAAGATTTAGTGTGATCTACTATCGTCTCATAATGGAGAAATACCGTGTTTTCTGCACCTTTCTTTCAAATGAAACTCGGTATCAATCATAAGAACCATTGTTTTTGACAATTATTCATTCTTTTAAGTTTATTTAAAAAATTGTATTAATTGTGGTAAATCTTGTTTGGGAGTTGCAACTTTAATAGGATAACAGTTTTGCAAGTAGTAGTGCAATTTGAGTTACTAGTGTGGTTACAAACTTAGTTGGTCATATTTTGATATATGTTGATACTGGAGTGTAAAATTTACCCAAATTATTATGAGAAATTGTGCTCTACTTCAAATCCCCTGATATTGAATCAACATGTGTTTAATCTGAGGGCTATCAAGATTGGTAGGAGCAGTTTCACACCTTGGAGTGATCTTCAACAGAAGTACTGCACTGTTGAAAATCTCTTCCAGGTACAGAGGTGCTCCTTGAATTCTGGGTGAAACAGCCGCCTGTATAACTTTCCAGATTTAGAAATAGGCCTTAAAGATGCTATCTTACTCCCAAATAAGATTTACCACATTTAATAATTTTGTTATAATATTCCAAAAAAGGATGAATAAATGTCTTTAACAATGGTTCATATGAAGGAAACTGAGTCTCAATTTGAAAGAAAGGTGCATAAAACACGGTATTTCTACCATTTGAGACTATAGTAGACCACAGTTAATCTTTTAGCATTCACCAATCATTTAATATTTTTTGCGCTTTCTGCTATTAAATACTCGGTCACAATCTTGTTATCAGTAATTAATATTTTCCATAAATGCATTATTTAGCAAGAAGTCAAGGGTTTATCAGTCAAAATTGATGTTTGTTATACAAGTGTATGTATTGATTTTGAATAAGAGTGTCACTTTAAAAACAATAGTTTTGATTCTTTCCAGATTTAGAAATAGGCCTTAAAAACAATAGTTTTGATTCTTTCCAGATTTAGAAATAGGCCTTAAAAACAATAGTTTTGATTCTTTCCAGATTTAGAAATAGGCCTTAAAAACAATAGTTTTGATTCTTTCCAGATTTAGAAATAGGCCTTAAAAACAATAGTTTTGATTCTTTCCAGATTTAGAAATAGGCCTTAAAAACAATAGTTTTGATTCTTTCCAGATTTAGAAATAGGCCTTAAAAACAATAGTTTTGATTCGGGTTACGTGACCCTACCTACTAAAAAGACCCTGACCCTACTGTTTATGTTTCCTTTTGGAGTGTTTGTTTTCATATGTAATTTAAAACCTTCAAAGCTTTATACAGAAAATTAATTTAACGCCATTCCTCAATGATGGCAATAATGTTTTTACATAAAGTTTAATAAGAAAAAACAATAATAATTCAAATAAAATCAACCCTACCTTTTTGTGAAAAGATGTTACCCTAACCAAACAATTTTTCTTTCTTTTTTGCCTCATGATGAAACAGCAAAAACTTTAAAATGATCATGATCTTTTACAGGTGGTAGAATTCGATAACAAAGGTCGCGGTGTTGTTGCATCAAAGGCGTTCAAGCGTGGAGACTTTGTAGTAGAATATGTAGGTGATTTGATCAGTATACCCGAAGCCAAGAAGCGTGATGAAAAATACTCCAAAGACCCAACCAAAGGCTGCTATATGTACTACTTCAACTTTAAGAATAAAAAATATTGGTAAGTAGGATTTTTATATAGGTGTACATAATCCCCCCATCAACTTTTCAAGGCAGACATAATCCCTCCCTAGAAGGTGGGGAGGTATTTGCACATGTTTACCCGTCATTTGGTCCATACACTAGAATTGTAGATACGGGCAAAATAATAGTGCATTATGGTTTCCCAGTTTATAGTGAGAATATTTAGCATGCGAATGTCACTTTGTTCGTACAATAGGGTTATTAGTACTGCGTTTTGATCCGTGAGGTTGTATTTGACTCGAGTGGATTTTTGCAGATTCAGATTTCAAGAGGTGCAAGCCGAGTGAAATCAAAATGTTCAAAAATTCACGAGAGTCGAATACAACATTCCGGATCAAAACGCAGTACTAATAACCCTTTTATTATATACATTACTGGTTAGATCACTTAAAAGCCACATGTTTTCATAATAAATGTCATTTTAAAGACGCACTTTTTTGTATTATGACATCATTTTAACATTGCGCAATGATACTTGTTATGACAACCATATTTTGCGATATGTATTGCGTGTGGATTTATGATGGGAATATAATAAAGATACATATATACCGACGCTATTTTAAAATTAACTGGGATTTGGAGATCCATAGACAAACCCAGTAAATTTTTAATGGGAAAAATACACAAAAACTACAAAAGATACATGTGTCATAAGTGATGTGATACAGCAGTTTATAATAGTAAGATTCAGTGGGTTGTACACAATGAAATCAATTTTATGCAAGTTTTTTTTTACAAGTTTTTTTTTTTTCTTGCAATTGCATCATCTGGCGTTTAGTCCCTTTAAGATAATATGTTTCTATGTGCATCTATCAAGTTTGAAACTATGTTGTGCCCCTTTAGAAATACAGTGTTGACCTCACTATATTTAGTATTGTTTTTAAGTCAATTTAGGTATATGTTTGAGCTTGTTTTTGCCTAGATTCATCATTCAATACACCCGATACACTACTGCCCATTACTTGGTTGTACCGTAGAGAAAACTCTTTATCATGAATGAGGCAGTTTCATTTGTTCCACAATGAACAAATGTGAAAGTATGCTCAGACACTGAAAAATATTTTGCAGAACCCGGTCAACCAGTACACTACAAATTTTATAACAGTACCGACAGACAATTGACAATTTTCTTCTTTTCTTGCAATAGTATCATGTTGTGTCTGGTCCCTTTAAACAGTGTTCTTGTTCTTCATATCCTTCAGTGTCGATGCAACGGCAGAGTCAGGAAAATTAGGACGCCTTCTTAACCACAGTAAATCCAATGGAAACTGCCATACAAAGGTTGTAGACGGTGGAAGTCGACCCTACCTCATTCTAGCTGCCTCACGAGATATTTCAGTTGATGAAGAACTCTTGTATGATTACGGAGATAGAAGCCAGGCCTCCCTCGAATCTCATCCGTGGTTAAAGTCATAGCTCGTTTTGTGTGTGTTTTAGTATGTTGTTTCCATTCTTGGATAATCCAAAACTGCAAATTTTACATGGCATGGGGAAAGAGCTTAGATACCAAGCTCGTTTTGTGTGTGTTTTAGTGTGTTGTTTCCATTCTTGGATAATCCAAAACTGCTAATTTTACATGGCATGGGGAAAGAGCTTAGATACCAAAAATGTTTTAAATCTATTTAACAACTGTTTATTGTAATATGTGTTTTGTGTAGGGCTCATATTCATTCAATAGTCGACAAACCAATGGTGTTCTGTTGTTATGTTATAAGATACATGTAGATTTCAATCAACTTATGTGGCAAATGTTCACCGATGATTGTTGAAAGTGAAACTTACACAAAATCTATCATATATACTTAACAAATCTCCTAACTAGACCTGTCTACCATTTTCGATTTCTCTGTATTGGCTTAAATCAACACAGTACAAAATATTTTTTATATATAGAATTAAATACATACATGAGTGATCAATTTTTTTACATTTGTGGTATTTGAAGACTGCACATGTGTTTTTAACGTAAAACTCGAATACTTTTATAAAATGAAAGATGATTTGATGACAAAGCTTATGGACGGTTGGACTACTTATGTGCTTGGAACAAAACTAAGGTGTTTTACTATAGCAACAGGAAGAGCTCAACAAGTGGATTTCAAAGCTAGTCTAGTTTTCTCCATTGGTCAAAAACTTGTTTGCGGGAGCTAGTGGCCTGGTAACACTTACTGCGAGTTAAAACTTTTTTAATGTTTTGTTAAATTCTTTTTTGGTTGAATATGAATTTTTGGTATATGGATTTTTGCTCTTTATAGTGATTCCTGAATTATTGTGATATCTTCCCTTCTTACATAAACAGATGATAGTTTCATTTAAATTGTTCAGAAAAGAATACAAAATTTATAACCATATATGTATGGGTCTAGTTAGATGTTAGTATACTTTATTCTATTTATAGAGTGGATGTATGTCACTACGGTATTTTAAAACATGTACACATGTTAAACATGAAGTATGTAAATGAATTTTAGTATTATTTTTCTCAAATTTCATTGTTCAAATTTTGTTTTTAGCAAAGGGCATTAAAGGATTGTTTGTATGTATATATATTGTATGCTTATGTCAGCCTGATTCGAGACATGTGTATACTTAACACTGGCTTAAATCAGAGCATTTAAATGTGTGTATTGAATTTGACTTCATAATGTAATATGGTTTATATATAAGTATTGTGAGGTTTCAGTTTAAGTCTATCATGAAGTCGTGTAAGTTTATAGTTGGGGAATTTGCATTAAAAAAAGGCAGAAAGACCTTGAAATGGATATAAGGCCAACATTAATTTGCTAGATTTTCATTCTTTTTTTTTTAATTGGGGCCGAAAGTAACATTTTATTTTTATCTTTCTGAGTTGACTGTGTTACCGTTGAATATGTGTTCATGCTTTTTCTTATTGCATAAGGGACAATATATATACATGTGTTTTAGACGAAACATGAACATGGTCATAACAGATCGACCGTAGGTATGAATAAACGCTGTTCCCGGACAGTACCAGACTGATACACAAATATTGACCCTAGTTCAGCATTTTTATTTGAGCAAATAAAATTTATGGGGCCTCTGAAAAAAAGAGGGGGCAAGCGGGGATGAAAATCTAGCAAATAGTTTATAATGGCCTAAATGAGTTTGGAAACCATTTCAACAGGGTTCTTTATCCCTATACTATGCTTTGGATCTGAATCTGTCATATTTAACTACATTTTCAGGATTGGGGTTTCCCATTCCTGAATGGTTGCCATGATAATATTATTTACGTAATTATCATTTCTGCATCATAAATCTGCTAGCAAAACGTACGGCAATACAAATTTGTTAGTATTCCACCATGCGCAATGTTGCCTTATTCCACTCTGGTCATGTTATGTCATAACAAGTTTCATTACGCAATTTTAACATGATTTTCATGAAACATACCAAAAATATTGTCTTATCAGAAATGCATTTTACGATAAAATAATGTGTATTTTTAGTGATTTAAACCAGAATTATGTATGTATCTATAAAATGGTATTTGTACTTAGTTTTGGCATGTACATTTTTGCAGATTTTGATTTCACAAGACTACATTGTCTGCAACCATGGTACTTTTTTCCATTACACTTCATGATAAATATCACAAGTAAGTTGACTGACAAAATCTCATTTTTAGGAAGATTTTTTAACAATGAGTAATTATTTTTGTAAATATTCAAAAGCCATATTTGTTAGAACATGATGCTGTTCACATGTTAATCATACTCTTTTTGTGTCGCCTGAAAAGACGACATATAGGGGTTACTTTTGTCGGTGGCGGTGGCGTCCGCGTCCCATTTTCGCTTGTCCGGGGTATATCTCCTAAAATATTGGTGGTATCAACTTGAAATTTCATATGTAGATAGATCTAATTGAGGGCAAGTGCAGTGCACAAGAACTGTTACTCTTGCTTCCATATTTTTAGAGTTATTGCCCTTTGTTATTTTTTCATGCTTAAAGTTTTGTCCGGGGCATATCTTGTAGAATATAAGAGTTATCAACTTGAAACGTCATATGTAGATAGATCGCATGGAGGGCAAGTGCAGTGCACAAGAACTGTTACTCTTGCTTCCATATTTTTAGAGTTATTGCCCTTTGTTATTTTTCATGCTTAAAGTTTTGTCCGGGGCATATCTTGTAGAATATAAGAGTTATCAACTTGAAACTTCATATGTAGATAGATCGCATGGAGGGCAAGTGCAGTGCACAATAACAGTAACTCTTGCTTTCTTAGTTTTAAAGTTATTGCCCTTTGTTAATTTTCATGCTTAAAGTTTTGTCCGGGGTATATCTTGAAGAATATAAGAGGTATCAACTTGAAACTTCATAGCTAGATAGATCTCATTGAGAGCAAGTGCAGTGCACAAGAACCGTTACTCTTGCTGCCATATTTTTAGAGTTATTGCCCTTTGTTAATTTTCTGGCTTAGGTTTTGTCCGTGGCATATCTCGTAAACTATAGGAGGTATCAACCTGAAACTTATTCCGTAGGTATATCTGATTGAGGGAAAGTGCAGTGCACAAACACCATAACTCTTGCATCTATATGTTTAGAGTTATTGCCCTTTGTTAATTTTCATGCTTAAAGTTTTGTCCGGGGCATATCTTGAAGAATATAAGAGGTATCAACTTGAAACTTCATTGCTTGATAGATCTCATTGAGGGCAAGTGCAGTGCACAAGAACCGTAACTCTTGTTGCCATATTTTTAGAGTTATTGCCATTTGTTAGTTTTGTCCGGGGCATATCTTGAAGAATATTAGAGGTATCAACTTGAAACTTCATAGCTAGTTAGATCTCATTGAGGGCAAGTGCAGTGCACAAGAACCGTTACTCTTGCTGCCATATTTTTAGAGTTATTGCCATTTTCGCTTGTCCGGGGTATATCTCCTAAACTATTGGTGGTATCAACTTGAAATTTCATATGTAGATAGATCTAATTGAGGGCAAGTGCAGTGCACAAGAACTGTTACTCTTGCTTCCATATTTTTAGAGTTATTGCCCTTTGTTATTTTTCATGCTGAAAGTTTTGTCCGGGGCATATCTTGTAGAATATAAGAGTTATCAATTTGAAACTTCATATGTAGATAGATATCATGGAGGGCAAGTGCAGTGCAAAATAACAGTAACTCTTGCTTTCTTAGTTTTAAAGTTATTGCCCTTTGTTAATTTTCATGCTTAAAGTTTTGTCCGGGGCATATCTTGAAGAATATAAGAGGTATCATACTTGAAACTTCATAGCTAGATGGATCTCATTGAGGGTAAGTGCAGTGCACAAGAACCGTTACTCTTGCTGCCATATTTTTAGAGTTATTGCCCTTTGTTAATTTTCTGGCTTAGGTTTTGTCCGTGGCATATCTCGTAAACTATCAAATGCCACCTACACTTGAAAGTTAAATGGCAACATCACTGTCTATAAATGAATAAAATGCCAATCTAACAGCTATAATGTCGACAGTAAATAATTCGTCAGGCGACACATCCGACTCGCGGAGTTCTAGTTACACAAAGGTGTTTGATGATATTTTCATGATTATAATTTACGATGTTAAATCAAGCCATTCTTTTGTGAACTGTTTTTCTGCATGTACATGAAAAACTATCTCAAAAAATGTCCATTTCTTTTTGAAAATTTCTTCTAAAGGTTGTGAAATTGTTATGTAAAACATGTTCAAACAAGATACTCAATTTTTCCAGTTTCAGCAGCTGTTCAGCTCAGCTGTTATCTGGTTTATATAAGAGATTTCGTTATCAGCTGAATGTATTCCATTGTCAAGTTTATTGTTCAAAATGAGCATTTAAAAATTAACCAAATCTATTTACAAGTTAATGCCCTCTTAATCATGTACAAAAGCCCAGGTTGAATGTCATTGCCATCCATTAGCAAACTAAAGGGTTTTAAGTTTTTATTAAAAACTTAATATGTATTCATGCCGTATAAAATTTACTTTAGAAAAAGAGATAACTTTAAAAGCCTTTTTCCAATCATCACTAGATTTGATAACCAGCCATATTGCCTCAGTCACTCGACCCTTGAATTGGCAAAAACTGTCTTTCCTGTGTCTGCTCTCTAAATTTGACAATGTACGACCACTTTTCACCAAACTTGGTGCCCTGAAATTAGGATGTGCAAGTTTCGTGACAGTTGGCAATTTTGCTGTTAATCCCATTTGAGATAAATGTAGTTTCATGGCTTCATATGGCTGAATGGAGAGCATCTTACAGTGAAAGTAAATGTTTGGTCACCAAAACATGGAATAAAGATTACTAAGGCTCGACACAGACAGCTTTAACATTGTTTGAAAAATAAATAAAATTAAGATGGAATTATAGTTTTGTTCTAGTTTTCTCTTCGTCCAAGTGATAACTTGAGAACGCTTGGCGTATGGTCCTCAAGGTTGGCAGGGAAGTTGGACACCACTAGCAGATGACCCCTATTGATTTTGAGGTCAAAGGCCACAGTAGTGGTGACCTTGAACTCAAAAAGCTGGGTTTTGATAACAAAGTGTATGCTTGTGCCTTCAGTCCTTCGACTTGGTTATGAAGACTTGACAGATGATGTTGGAAGTTAAATAGAACCAATTCTGATCGATGTTCATAGAAATCTAAAATGTTGATAATCCGAAGCAGATTAATTTGAAGGTATTTAGGGTTTTAGATTTGTTTAAGAAAAAAGATTGGTATGAGATGCCGAATGTGTCACCGTCGGCTTGAAAAAAAATAATTTCAGACAGTCAAATGAAAATTGGTACGGTACACATGCTGCAACAGACACTATGCATTAATTATGCCCCCTTTTGAAAAAAGTGGGGTATATTGTTTTGCACATGTCGGTCGGTCGGTCGGTCTGTCTGTCTGTCGGTCGGTCGGTCGGAATACCAAATGGTTTCCGATCAATAACTTGAGAACGCTTTGACCGAGGGACCTCATACTTGGTATGTGTATTGGTCATCACCAGCAGATGAACCCTATTGATTTTGAGGTCAGTGGGTCAAAGGTCAAGGTCAGTGTGACCTTTACATGAAAAACGGTTTCCGATCAATAACTTGAGAACGCTTTGACCCAGGAACCTCATACTTGGTAGGTGTATTGGTCATGACCAGCAGATGAACCCTATTGATTTTGAGGTCAGTGGGTCAAAGGTCAAGGTCAGTGTGACCTTTGACCCAGGGACCTCATACTAGGTAGGCTTATTGGTCATGACCAGCAGATGAACCCTATTGATTTTGAGGTCAGTGGGTCAAAGGTCAAGGTCAGTGTGACCTTTACATGAAAAACGGTTTCCGATCAATAACTTGAGAACGCTTTGACCCAGGGACCTCATACTTGGTAGGTGTATTGGTCATGACCAGCAGATGAACCCTATTGATTTTGAGGTCAGTGGGTCAAAGGTCAAGGTCAGTGTGACCTTTACATGAAAAACGGTTTCCGATCAATAACTTGAGAACGCTTTGACCCAGGGACCTCATACTTGGTAGGTGTATTGGTCATGACCAGCAGATGAACCCTATTGATTTTGAGGTCAGTGGGTCAAAGGTCAAGGTCAGTGTGACCTTAACATGAAAAACGGTTTCCGATCAATAACTTGAGAACGCTTTGACCCAGGGACCTCATACTAGGTAGGCTTATTGGTCATGACCAGCAGATGAACCCTATTGATTTTGAGGTCAGTGGGTCAAAGGTCAAGGTCAGTGTGACCTTTACATGAAAAACGGTTTCCGATCAATAACTTGAGAACGCTTTGACCCAGGGACCTCATACTTGGTAGGTGTATTGGTCATGACCAGCAGATGAACCCTATTGATTTTGAGGTCAGTGGGTCAAAGGTCAAGGTCAGTGTGACCTTAACATGAAAAACGGTTTCCGATCAATAACTTGAGAACGCTTTGACCCAGGGACCTCATACTAGGTAGGCTTATTGGTCATGACCAGCAGATGAACCCTATTGATTTTGAGGTCAGTGGGTCAAAGGTCAAGGTCAGTGTGACTGTAAGCTGAAAAAAGGTTTTCTGATTGTCCATATTTTTTTAATGCATGCACAGATGATTGGGATTGATGTATAAATGTTTGTATAGAAATGATTTTCTTTTATGTTACTATTTTAGTTGGGCATTTATTTGCCTTCTTAAGTTATCATAAGTAGATGACCTGCCTCATATGCATCCAATGACAAATCAGCTGTCATTTCAGTCCATGCATATTTCATTCAATTGTCCAAATATTTCTGGCAACTTGGCGCTCAGGGGGCATAATGTTTGACAAACATCTCTTGTTTTGTATTGCAAGGCCAATGACTTTGGCTTTAATAATTATCGAGTAATACGTACGCCTTGTTTGACTGGTAATAATCAACTTTAGTTATGTAACTTTCTATAATTATATCATCAATCGTTGTTGCACACACTCTTTAGATTCTAAGGTAGCTTATGCTTTTCAACTCGGCCACTGTTGAGGGTTAATCTCCTGTTTATTTTTAAAGGAACTCTTTCATGCTTTATAGCCTTAAAATAAAACAAAAGAACTGTAAATTATTTGGCCACACTGGAATTCTTTTTCTCCCACCTCAGATTATAAGTACATCCATGACTGAACGTGTAAGATTATATGTATCTTCCATGGCCGAGTGTGTAAGATAGGTTCATTCCGACCCGAGCGTAGGGTGTTTTGCGGAAACTCGGTAAACCTCGTTTCCGCAAAACACCCTACGCTCGGGTCGGAATGAACCTATCTTACATGAGCGGCTATGGTAGATGCCTTTTCTCCCACCTCAGTTAAACAAAATTAATTAAAAATGTATTTTTTGTTGGAACTCTTTTGTGCTTAGTGAAAATAATTGCGTATGGATATGCGATAGCACGTGGTTGTCATGGTTACGCGCGCAGTGATCCAGTTAATGTTAATAGTCAAATCGGTCTTTTTGAATAGTTCGAAGGAAAATGAAGCATTATTTCTTGAATGGTGCGTGAAAACTGGTTTATGGTGACATTTGAAGCGAGAAATTATAAATTAGCGTTCTAAATATTACCATAAGACAAGATTTCCTTGATGCTACTGACGGTCCAGTCTTCAACAAGGGAGGTAACTATAATGTGGTGACCGTTAAAAAGGAATTCCATACGGGCATTTTATCTTCGCCCGTGGGCAAGATAAGAATATCTAGGAATGACGTCACCATTACGTCATATGTACTGCCGTTGTGTGGAAAATTCTCAATAAAAAAAATGTTCTTATGATTGATAGACATGTTTTCACATGCTCAATACACTGTAAATCAAAACTATCATTATTCCTGAAACTTTTATACCTTAAGTATCTATTCTTGCTTGATTTATCATTAAGAGTAGAGATTAAAGCATAATCCGCTGCCCTATAGTTGAAAGGTCATTTTGGAAGATCTGTCATGGAGGACGGTGCAATTTTTAGAGTTTGTTTTTCAAGTGGAGTGATTTTTCTTAGGAATAACTTGACCCCCCCCCCTTTTTTATTGGCTTAAAAGGTAATTTAAAGCTTTTACTTTAAGAATATATGTGGTTATCATAGCCTGCATTCGCTCGAAATGCCTTTAAATGTTGTCTAAAAATCATAATTTTACATTGAATTATATAGGGAATAACAATGGTGGTGTGTAACCTCTAGCATGGTTAATTTATTGGATCTACTTATCTGAGGTGGGAGAAAGATTCATCCCAACCCAAGCGTTGGGTGTTAAGCGGAAACGAGATTTAACGTATTTGAATCTACTTATCTGAGGTGGGAGAAAAGTATTTAGCCATGCTGGAAATCCTTATCTTGCCCCCGGGCAATGATAAAACAAGTACCTGTATAGAACCCCTTTTTAATTGTCATCACAGAATTACCCCCCTTGTTGAAAACCGTCGTCTGCCACATCAGGGCAACATTATCTTGTTGCAATATTTAAAATCCAAATTTATTATTTCTCACTTCAAATTCTCTCACCAAAAAGTTTCCACGTTGCATTCAAGAAATAATGCTGCTCTCTCCTCGGAACTATTTTAATAACGATTCGACCATTTACATATTTTGAATCATAATTAGAGCATAACAATGACGACCACAAATGATCACATATCTATACGCAAATCATTTTCACCACGCACAAAAGAGTTCCAGGAAAAAATAAATATGTTTTAACTTTATTTTGTTTTACTGAGGTGGGAGAAAAAGCATCTACCATAGCGGCTTGTGTAAGATAGGTTGATCCCATTCCCCCACAGGATGTTCTACGGAAACTCGGTAAACCTCGTTTTTCGCAAAACACCCTACGAACCTAGCCTACACGAGTGGCCTACGCTCTGGTTGGGATGAACATATCTTGAACTCTCGGCCGTTGAAGATTCTATTCTGCTGGGTACCCTACACTTATATTTTGTATATATTTTTTCTGGCCTAATGTAAGAAGTGCTTCCCTTTACTAGTTATATTATTGAAATTTAAAGCTCTGCGCTTTTAAAATGTCATAAAATATTTCATTTTACCTCAAGTTAATATTTCTTGACATGTGAATGTTAAGAGTTAAAACTTAAATTTAAAATGTCAAATATGTTTATTTATTTTTTGACACTTCCTGACATTGATTTAAGACTTAAATTTATTTATATCTATAAAAGGTATTTCGAGGGGAAATTGATATTAATGTGTTTATGTTCTATTGTTTCCGGAGTAATGGACAACCTGGTTTCACTATGTATGGAAATAATAACAACACTTGTTTGAATTGAAATAAGGGCATTTATTCTAGAATGCCGGAAGTTTAAAGGTATTTTTCCATATCTGGACAGCTAAAAAACCGCCACAAGGAACGACCGCCAGATGAAACCAGGATGTACAAAACCGGAACGAGTTAAGGGAACTGCATTGAACTCTGAACAACTTAGTGACTTTCGAGGGGAAATTGATATTAATGTGTTTACTTTAACTTTGCTGTACAGCTTTGGTACATGGCTGTCAATTTGAAGTACATTATGAGAAAAGTAATATCCATGTGAATATTCTTTCTTAGTTATTTGAGAAAAATAGCTATATTCGAACATAGTATTTTTACTGAAATGGCAATTAATGGCGGCCATCTTGGGCACCATCTTGGATATTTCCTTTTCGCAAGAGCCGCCAAGTGGCTAAACTCACTTTGCATAATCTACAGACACTACCATACAATTTGATATCAAAATATTTTGTATAGCAGATGGGTGCAGTAAATTTCCATATTTTTCACATTTTTCTGCATTGGAACCCAGACTACTGGTATTCAATATTGTTCTTAATTGGATCTAAGAACGATGTAGCTAACCGGATTACTGGTTTTTAATAAATGACCTTTAGAGTGAAGAAAGTCAATTATGTATGACCATTGGGTTAGCTCGAGTTGAATATTGGAAGCCACCCATGTTCATGTCTTATCTTTTCGCAGTGAAATAAGGCTATATTACTAAGTGTCTCGTTCACAGATTTTACATTTGTAACGCCGGCGGCCTCATTATATGTTCGTATATCTTGAAGCCTATTTACGAGTTCTATCCCGAATTTGCCGGAGATTGCCGAGTTGTTACGATTGTTTAAAATAATTCACTTTGACTTTAATATCTATACAAGCTGTGTCTGTTGTGTACATACGTTTTCTGGCCCGTTGCTCGGTGTGCCTTTAAAAAGTGTATAGCTAAGTTGTTGGCTGATAGACTCGAACCTGTCGACATCGTGATTTGTCTGTTTAATTTAACCGAATAATATCATGAATCATATACGCAGTGATTTGAAATCAGGATACCGGATTTGTAGGCAAAATACAAATTCACCGGGCAACGGTCCCACTTTTCTCCCACCCCAGATAACAAGATCCAAATAATTAGCCATGCTGGAAATCCTCATCTGGCACAAGGGCAAAGAAAAAAGTACCCGTATGTAAAAAAAAATAAGAAATACATTTTTAATAAATTTTAATTTAAATACTTATAATACAAAGCGACTTCAAACAGAATGATGTTGTTTTTTTCTTCTTTTTTTAACATCTTATTTGAATTTGATAAAATAAAAATTATATCATTCATACTACAGAAGATGAAATACTGCAGACAAATCTGTAAGATGCTTTGTCATTTATTCTTTAAGCAATCTTTATTCAACCGGACCTGCATGGAAAAAAAAATGAAAGTATATCAAACACAGTCAGTTTCCATGCCATACCATTATGAAACTAACTTGTCCTGGACACGTATGTATTCATCATGCCAGAATTATACGACATTTCACCAAAAGTGCTTCGTTTGGATCATTCTCACAAGTACTTAATGCAGCGTGATGGCCCGTCGTTGGATTGGGGGTATTCGCGCCTGGCACTGTGAGCGGTGCAAGGGGATCACACGTTACACCCTGCATCTGGAGCACTCCGTTTACAAAAGATACTGTGAGCGTGGTCGTAGTATCGGCATTTGTACATCGATATTGGACACAGTAAGCTTTAGATTCGGCACCTTCATCGATTTGGTCGGCTTCAAATGGACATACTTTGCTATCGTCATACATACTCAACCCTACTAGTTTCACTCCAGCAATAAGGGCAAAGAATCCATTATCCGAAACATGTTTTTCAAACCGAACTTTAGCATAACAAGTGGGGGGATCATTCTTTTCGCCTAGAGAAGGAATATTGGCTTCGAAATGGAAGAAGATGGATGCTGCTACACACTCATCTTGCCCAGCATAGAAAGGCACGCTTGGCTTTATTTCTGCTTTGATGCTTGCTCTTCCATTCGCTAGCACGCTGTAGCCTTGACCTATTAATGCATTAGTGTTTGGGTGATCGGTACATCAAATCCGTCTACTGAAAACTTTGTTGTCATTCCTAGGACTAGAAATGTGGAAGGGTTGTTATCTGGATCCTGGTCACACGCAACTCGATAACATTTATCATTTATTGGGTTCACGTAAACAAGAGCACCTGGTTTAATTGCTTTCGGTGGGTCCTCATTTGTGTACTGAAGGATGTAAGGTTTAAACTCAACTCCTGCTTGAAGTTCAGTATCTGGCGCCGCGGCATCAAAAACTTTCATTTTGATCCAACATTCTATATTGTCCGTGGCCTCCATGAACTTATCTATATTGTACCAAACAGCATCTAGGTTATCAAGGTCTCCAATCTCCTGAATATGGCTAGAACGTTTCCTTCTTGTTGTTGTCGAACCTGGGCTTGTTCGCCATACCCCGGCGAATGTATCCAGATCAAACAGATGCATGCCTGTTGCTCCTGTTACCGTAATTGGCATCGAAATCAAGTTCATCCCGTTTTGACCTGTTATTTTGATATTGAAGACACCACCAGTAACTAACGTCCTTTTTCCGTCAGCAGTGAGAACGGCGAACTCCCCTGGTGCGTTATCAATTGCATTCAGATCCACAGGACTAAGGACGGTAAGATGAACATAAGCGATTCCATTGTAGGGGGTGCCGTCCATATTGAACAAAACCCCACCAGGTATAATAACGCTGCCAAGTCCGGCGCCAGGAGTGAGAGGCATATCAGACAACGATAAATTACTTCCAACTCGTGCGTCTATTGCTACAGGACTTGCCAATGGAAACATGACAACATTGATTTCCTCTATTGGACCAATGACGCCCGGTGAGACGTCCACAACCTTTGTTGTTGGCAGGAACGTACCAGTAGAGTCCGATGCCTGTATGACTAAACGACGTATCTCTGGAATTGCGCTCCCGAAGAACATTCCGGCTGCGTTTGAGGTTTTCTCCGTTGGTGTACCGGGTTGGTCCTTGATGGTAAGCTTTATACCAGAAAGAACAGTTCCATCCGGATCTTTAACCGTTCCTTTGTACTCAACGTTTGGACGTTGACAGCACTTACACGACATAACTCTTGGTAACTGTAGAGTTACACCGGAGGGACACATATGCGTCACAAAATCTATCTGGTCTGGGCAGACGTAACCGTCGTCTTTGCATTCCTGTGAGCCAGCGGGATTTGTTTGGCATGGCCTCGGGTTGCATAATTGTGCATCAAATACACAAACAGGCGGGCCTTCGAGAATCATCACCATGTTGCTCAATAAATCGCCGTTGAAGTCGTTTTCATCACCTACATAATAAGCATCATGTTAACAGTAATTAGAATACAATGTACATTTTTAGCCAATGAAATTCCAGATAGGCAATTATCAAGTAGTAGACTTCATCATTAAGAATTCCATCTTTCGCGGGTGTTTAAAGGTCCGCCTACTGCCACTCATCCGATACACACTTCCTGCGTCAGATATATCGTTTACAAATGCTTAAAGTTGTATACTTAGTCAGTTAGATTACCAGAAGTAATATCTTCATGATTAAGAAGGGATCGTTCGCTACGCTCATTCCGCCCATTCTTAATCATTACGAATTTACTTCATGTCATCTAACTATAACATAAGTACGGTCATTGTCGACTCACTTCCTAATATCATAGTATCCATATCATTGCTTACCCACGAGTGTTAAAGATGCCCCCTCAGACATCACAGCTTCTGTGACGCCGTCAACGGTAATAGATGCTTTGCAGGAGTACAAGCCGGCGTTTGATGCCTCGATGTTGGTAATTTCTAACTGCATGGCTTCCTCACCTGGGATTGGGTTCCCATTGAAAAACCTTAAATATAGGAAATCAAAAGTACTTTTATTTCATTGACGAAGAAACGCTCAAGGTCTGTTGATACCGGAAGTGGTAAATATATACAACTTAAACGTGGAGACTACAGGGAAAGTGAAGAAACCATACATTTAACTTTCACTTTTTAAGTCACATAAGTCGAAGCTGACCATATTCAAAGTTGCACGAGGTCGGTAGCTTACACACGTATATTCTATTAAGATAAAACTACCGTTTTCATTTACGATCGGGAGCCGTGGTCTTTTGGTAACACACTTGACTGTAAATCCAGTGGTCGTAGGTTCGATACCCCGCCGCACCACTAAAAATGAAATCGTCTTGCGGGAGTGACGTTAAATGGGGGCCCCGTGTGAAATTGGGGTCCCTTGTGACAGTGTTAGACACTGATGTACGTAAAAGAACCAGGGTAGCTCTAACAAGGGTAACATTCTGTTTGTCCACCATGTTCCACAAAACAAACCTAAGATACTAACAATTCTATTGAAGCACTCGCCGAATGGGCTTTGCCCGATTTCAAGTTTACATAAGCTTATCGCACACAACTATGATGGGCAGAGGGATGACACCAGTGTCCGAA
Organism: Mya arenaria; assembly: GCF_026914265.1. Classification (NCBI taxonomy): domain Eukaryota; kingdom Metazoa; phylum Mollusca; class Bivalvia; order Myida; family Myidae; genus Mya; species Mya arenaria. Next base: position 18,473,417 of record NC_069125.1, on the reverse strand, counting down.
TCCTCAATTCAAACTTTACCCAACAAGTAGCAACAATAAAAAATGTATTAGATAGTTCGGATACCGCATTCGGACGCCCAATGAATTCATATGGGGCTTAGACAAGTCCATTGTTCTTACCACATGAAAGGATCAAAGGTAAGCTCTGGCATTTTGTCAGCCCAACAGCAAAATTTGACGTCATCGCCGAGTGAACGGACCTTGCTTTGAACGTGCTCCAGCAACAGCGGGGCAGCTGAAAACAACACAACGCTTTAGCACATATATAATGTATAGCGACGTCCATGGAACACGTTTACAACTTTGCAGTAATTAATGTAAACATATAAGCAAAGCCGTACCCTTGCATAGCAGTTCCACATTGCCCATTGTTCCAGCAAATATCTTAGTCTGACCGACCAGCCCGCTTTTCTGGAACGACAGCGTAACCGGGAATGAACACACGCTGACGTCATATATTCCTGGAGAAGGCGACGTCAGTGCCTTAATCTGCTCATTCTGGGATTCAATTTTGACGTTCGTAACGGCCTTTGAACAGGAGGAGGACACAGAGATTCGAACGGTGTTGGCAGTACATACTGCTCCTGGAATTACAAGCAAAATTTAATGCAACTACAAGCACGCACACCTTAAATTCAAACCACACACAAATATCGTTATCCACATCGATACTGTCAGTTAAAGTGAGAACTTATTTAAATCAGATCAAACTGTACTCATAATATAGTGGAAACAGCAGTGATAAGACAGGGCGCTAAATAATATTGAAGACGCTGCTTTAAGGGACTCGCTCATAATTTTGGAACAACAAATAGTTTGCCCAGTTATGATCTCAAGAAACTTATTATATCATTAATTTACTCTATGGTGTCGAAATTGCATAAACAATGTAATTTAAGTATGCAAATTAGTTAAGTGGGGTGCGAAGAAAACCGACACGTTTACCACTATGACACTAGCTCTTATATAACAGAGATGGATATTTTGATCTTACAGCAATACATTGATAACATCACGTGATCATCTTCATCAACCAATCACGCAACAATGAAACCGCTGAAAGCCGTTGGTAACGCAACTGAAAATGTTGGTTTTCAACAACGATATAAGAGCAAAAATCAACATTTGTTGAAGGGTTTCAGCTGTTAGTATCCTAGCTGCAACATTCCTAAAGATTTGCCAAACTTAATTCGGTAATAAAAAGTGCATTTTACAAATAGAATTATGAGCGAGCCCCTTTAAAGGCAAAAGACTCAGGCGTAACATACACATAACGTGAGGCACACGCGACACTGGGGTTACCGCCTTTGGTCGGTCAGCGATACAGGATTTCACTAAGGGGCTGAACTAATTATTTTTACACTCAACCCCACCATTGTTCCAGAATTTTTAAAGAACAAACGAAGACGTCAGTGACAAAACTACAGACTAAACATTATTCAAACTGTCTGTCAAGTATTTTGCGACAATTCCGTCTTAAATATGAACGATATAGACAGTATTCCTTGATCAAAATAGGTATTTTATTCTTAAAGAAGTAGACAAAGAAATGAAATGGTAACTCCGTGAGTATGATTTGTTATTGGTCCCAGGGTAACTATAACGGTAAGCATACTAATAATGTTCTTAGAAAACCAGCTATGTCGAAATCGTTGTGACCTCGGGTAATAATTCGAGAAAACTTACATTCGATTGAACCAAAATACAAAATGTGTACATGTGTTTGAATAAACAGAAAAATCGAAAGAATAGAATAATATATATATATATATATATATATATAACCAGAACATCGAGATAACAAAGCTCGACAAAGCGAGTTTCGATTGTAATTTATTATTTATAATTTCCAAAATGAATTGAATATTGTATTTTTTCTTTATTTCATATCCCATCTAGTTTGGGAATTATTAATAAGAACAATTTGCAAGTGGTCGCCTTTGAAATCGAAATACTTACACTATTTATCAACATAAAAAAACAAAATCTTACCAACGCATCGAAGTTGCACCATCGTCATCTTGCTTCTAACAATCAGTGTTTGGGTCATGAAGCCAAATTTTGACAGCTCCAACTTGATGGGAAATTTCTTCGTCAATATTTGGTAGTTACCGAGCCCCGTACTTCGCATCCGCAAACTCTCACCTGTTGGACACTTGATCGTGACGTCATTCACAGGTGTGTTGCAATCGGATGATACGACGTTCAGTGTTATGACTCTACTCTTGTAAAGCACGTGTGAACATCGGCACAAAGCGGCCATGTTCAAACACATGAACAAACACAGCACCGTTTTATTCATTCTCCCATTTGCCGATTTCCTGAAGATTAAAACAAAATTATTAAAACACTCACCAAAAGCAATTGGTATAATTCGGGTGGATTTTCCGAACAATGTACAACTACTGTAGCAACTAAACGGATTATATTTACACCTCAACTTCCGTTCCTTAAATGAACTGCCTTTCGGCAATCTTCGGATAAGTTCGGATCGTAATTCATTGCATAACAATATACATGAAAGCTATTGATTTTGTTATTGGTTGTATTGTGTCTGCAGGTCCCGTAAAATATAGATCAACATTTTTAAAAGTGTAAGTTTATTATATTTTAAATATATTGGTACCAGAATTGTGGTAATTTTACGTTTTAAAGTGATTTCAAGTGGGTGATCTTTTCCCGCGTTATTGTGACGTCATTTGAAAAAAATGTACGGATTACTGAAAGGTTTTCTTAAATGAAATGAAGTATTTTTTTAACAATTCTTGAATGAAATAATGAACTATTGGTGTAAATATAAGGAATGAATTGCGGGGTTGATGTCATTATCGGGGATATGAACGCAATTGGGTTGGTCAAAGTACACATTGACCAAATGCGTTCATACCCCGATAATGACATCAAACCCGCAATTCATTCCTTAATATTTAGCTAATACCAATATTTTTGTTATACTCTTTCAACTGATTTTCGTTTCAAGAAATGTTATACTCTTTTAACTGATTTTCGTTTCAAGAAAATCGACAATTTTAAAGCCGCACTCTCACAGATTGACCACTGTAACAACTTTTTTCTTATTTTTTTGTCTTGAAAAGAGTAAATATTTGCGTAAATATCTGCAAACGAATGATATAAAATTGCTGATAAAAATCAGACCGTAGACTTGCATATTTCCGTTCGAAAAGTAATGTTTAATGGCTTAAACCGTTACTAACGGTTTAAGAAAAATGCATAAAACATCAATTTTCGAACTTAAAGATAAAAATCTGAGATCTGATTTTTTGTCAGCAATCTTATATAACTGGTTTCCTTTTTTTGCAAAAATTTGCTCGTTCCAAAACAAAAAATAAAAAAAGTTGTCAAAACGTTCAATCCGTGAGAGTGCGGCTTTAAATAAATGATCATGTTACCAGCGTGATTCCGTTCTGAACATTTATTTTACTATCTACACAACGAAAACCACAGGGACAAACCCAGCAGTCAGAACTGACACGATTATCTTGCTAAATCATTTAAACCAATTTCTGTATTTTACATTTTTCGAAAAGCTATTAAAAATCAATGTTTCCACTTTTATATATCCTTTTTTGGAGATACATTTCATTTTTTCTTTGCACATACATAAACTTCAAATCGTTATTAAGATTTTAACAATTGTTATTCCTTCGTTAATTTGGTAAATTGCTAGAATCGCCTTATACGAATTGAAAAACGTTTTCTTATTTAATAATTTTAATATATTTAAATGTTGTTACCTAAAGGACAGCAAATCGAATAACTAAATTTCCGTACTAAATACTGCTATTTATTAGTTTAAATTGATGTTTTTCCGTGTCCTCAAGTGTAACGGCTTGATTGGCTACATTCATATTGCGTATTTAAGATAAGATATTTGTTTATGCGCAGAAACCAAAGCTTTTCGTGTGAGTAATTTGTTTTGAAACTTTCAATGTAAGTGCGCAGGAAGGCCTATTATTTGTAACAATTGTTTGTTTTTCGGTCTCAGGTCGCATGCCAAACTTCGCAAGGACATTTCGGCTACCTGATTTATCTATTGGAACTCTGCAGCCATTTTCAGTCGAAAACAACCTCGGATGTATATGGACGGTTTACAATGTCAAAATTCTTTACATTTAACTACGCTGCAAGTGGATTGCGATCTTAATTAAGCAGTTAAACCTATTACTTAGGAATCTTAATCTGTTATGCAATAAAAACACTGGGAATCAATTTGAACTTAGTAATTCAAATTACACCTTAAAACACTACACTTAATTAACAATATTATTATTAATTTTATGAACTACTTATACTGATGTACCGGCACACATTCGAGGTCGTTTTCGATGGGAAATGGCCGGACAGTTCCGAATGCGTGACTGTCATTGTTACCGTTTAATCGGATTATGAGATTTTAGGCGGGATTTTATTTTCAGATCTTAGTCTCTTCGTGAAAACCGACCGCTCGTATGTGTTTGAACGCGAGCTAACTTGGCAAGTGTGAATTCGTCCAGTACAAATTATAATCTGTCCGGCGATTTCATTGGCGGAGGCATGGGCATGAACACTAAATGTTAAATAGTAGGACAATATACATGATAAGTTGAACATTATCAACGCCCACAACAACAGGTATTCCATTTCTAAGAGTTCCTCCTCCCCCCCCCCCCCGATCCGGGGGTATACCGGGAATAGCCGGGAAAATGGGCCGTGTTTTTACCTTCGAGGTGGCCCCGCAGTGCCGAGTGAATGCGGTGGTTTTGTCTTTGCGCCAAAAATAGCGGAGAATGGGCCTTACTTAGGGTCACTGGTATGCGGGGACATTTGGCGGGGATTTTACCAGCAGTTCGCCCCGCAGGATGGGGATTTCACCCGGGCTTGGCTGGACCGAAAGACAGTGTCCCCGCTATTCCCCTGACTCGAGGGGCGTGGTTACAATTGACTGGTGCATAACGATCAAGCATTTTCTGGTTTTATATATCACCGTATACAATCGTTACGAGGTGATGTGGTGGAGTGGTGGGATAACGCTGGTTTGTGGTGGAAAACAAGAACAGACTGGTTATATATATGGATGGTAACAATTCTAACGTGCTAGTCTAAATAAGGCCAACAGATTCTTTCAGAGAACAGCATGCTCGACCCTGTAGGGGACGACTGGTCTTATATATACATATATTCTCCATCCACACGGAGTCCTGGATATGCCAATATGCAGAGGCAAGTACATCAACGTTGTACGAACGCACTTACTTCCGCCTACAGCGGAACGTTACATTACTTTGCCCTCCGAGAAAACTCGTCACGAGTCTTGGCCTGGGAAACTCGTGGATATGGCAACTCCAATCCGGCAGTTGTCTTCATCCCACCGCTGCCACCATTTGTAACGTATACGACCTAACAAGGCCAACATATCTCTTCAGAGAAAAGCATGCTCGGCACTGAAGGGGACGACTGGTCTTACATATACATATATTCTCCACACACACGAAGACCTGGGTATGCCATTTTGCATATAATCAGTTACATCAACGTACTACGAACGCACTTCCGCCTACAGCGGAACGTTATACAATGCTTATAATGTCAGACTTCGTTACATCGCGTAGTATATTCAATTTAGCAGTTAAGCATTAGGCTTTTACTCTCAGAAATATTCATGATTTATGCAATAATACATTTTACTGTGAATCAATTTGAATTTAGTAATAAAACTGCACGTTAAAACACTACAATTAGTTAATATAATGACCATTAATTTTATGAACTACTTTTATTAATGCACCGGAATATACATCCGAGGCTTGTCGTATGGTGAAGATGACCGAGGTATTCCGATTGGTGCAAATTGCAAACAATAAAATGTATATCAAGTGAGCCAGCATTTTCAGCAAGTAGTTTTAAACTACCAACCATTAAAGATGCACTCTTACTCCCAAATAAGATTTACCACAATTAATAATATTGTTTTAATATTCCAAAAAGGATGAATAAATGTCGAAAACAATGGTTCTTATGAAGGATACTAAGTTTAATTTGAAGAAATTAGCAATAACACGGTATTTCTACATTTCTACCTTATGAGACTATAGTAAACCAGAGTTAATCTTTTAGCTTTCACCATTATCATCTAATAGTTTGCGCTTTCTGCTATTAAAAACACGGTTAAAATCTTGTTATCAGAAATTAACATTTTCCATAAATGCATTATTTAGTAAGTAGATTATCAGTCAAATTGATGTTTGTTATACACGTGTATGTATTAATTTCGAATAAGAGTGTCACTTTAAGCTTCAAAACAAAGATAGAAAGTAGCCAATTGAAAGAAAAGGAAAACCGAAAACAAAGTAGTTGCCAGCCATCCATAGATTTAAACAACTGATAACACCAATCTTATCTAGTTTGTTATGCACATGTCAGTTGTAACCACGGCTCCTCCTGGTCCGGAGAATAGCGGGGACTTTTACTTTCGGTCCAGCCAAGCCCGGGTAAAACCTGATGGTAAAATCCCCGCCAAATGCCCTCGCACACCAGGGACCCTAAGTAAGACACATTCCCCGCTAAATTTGGCACGAATACTAAACCACCGCATTCACCCGGCACTGCGAGGCCACTGGGATGTTAAAAACACGGCCCATTTCCCCGGCTATCCCCGGTATACCCCCGGACCTTGGGGGCCGTGGTTACAATTGGCTGGTGCATTACTTAGTGGAATTTGCAAACCATAACTAGATAACCTGTAAGTACAGCGTGAAAAGGTTACGGGTGGCAGTTCTTGGCACTTTAAAGCTCGTTTTTAGTCGTGTGATATTTATCTTACAAAACACGTTGCGCGAATATTAACGTGATAGCTAAATAATTATAGTGAAAATTAAGTTAGTAACACGAAATAATTCGCGAACGGTACCAGGTTATGTAATATACCACTATATGATGCATAGAATCCGACACCCATTGTCATATAATACACAATTTTAGTCAATTCTTTCAGGCAATATGTTAGTGATTAAATAAGCTCGCAAAAGGTTCGCTTATTAACATACTCCATGAACTCGCCAATCCTATATATCTAATCAAAATAGTAAGCTTCGTACATTCCCATAGCCTAGAGCCTTTAAATCAGTCATTTGCACGCATTTACTTCTAAGAAATTTCCGGGTTTGGGCGAAAATAAAATGTATATGATCAAACTTGAGAACAAATAGCAATCAGTTTCTATGTTGTACATGTAAAGATATCGACAATTCACTCATTATCCCACGGGTGCGAACAGTGGCTAAATAGTCTACTTACGTTTGTAAAACATGCATGTGTTTGAAGGAAGAATCCGTCTTATAACTCCATTAACAATAAGTTACACAATAACCGAAATACGTGTAAAGATTAAACATATTTATAAGGCACTGTATTCCCCGATTGCTCAAATAAGCCCTCATAATTGTGAAATAAAATAAAATAAAATAACGAGTCATACTTACGTTTTATGATGATATCCGTTTGTTTGCTCTAGCTCGGAAGTGTCATTGGCTCTTTTTTATACAGCTCCTAAAAGAGCTGGAGCCACTGTTTCGCAACCATGTATCCGTGGCCTGGAGCTTTCAAATCAGCCATTTGCGTGTTCTTAATACTAAAGAGCGTTTTCGTCTTAGGTCAAACATTTATTATTAAACTTAAGAAAATAATAGAAATGGTATCTGTTCAAAACTAGATTTTACAATATTTTGGAGATACACACGATTTCATGTTGTTGTTGTTTTTTGTCGGTCCACCTTATTGCTACATTTGCTAAATGTTTAGATGTAAATGCTCTTCTAAACAAAGATATATTTAAGTTTTTTTTACCTGGCTAGGGGAAAAATATTTACATTCAGGAGGTAAATTGGGAGCAAATCAAAATTAACAAAGACCATGTGTAAAGGGCCGAACAGACACGACAGGTCATACAACGTCAAAATAGTATCAATATATGTTGGAGTCACCGCCTTTGGGTGGTCAACAAAACACGAATGCAGTAGGGTAAACAAGACCGCAAACTCCCAACAATTTCCATAAACATGTTTACATGTACGATTGAACGGCCACAAACGGCCCCGATACGGAAGAAAGTCAACATGACCCGTGTTCAAATCAATGTAATATATGTATAAACAATCATGATATACAAATAAACATCAATACACTTAAACATAAGATGCAGTCGATTGAAACATATTGGAAAATAAACCTTGACATCAACACGATTATGAAAAAGGTGAGCGCCGAAATTAATTAATTATGTTCCCCACATAGTTGCACATTCCTTTTCTGCAAATAAACAGTTTCAATCAAACCAAAGCTGCTGCGGTTCACCCACTTAACATTTAAAATATGTATTATTCCATTATTTACAATTGTTTATAAAGCACGCTGAATGGTTTCCAGAATAGCCCCCTCTTTTGCTGTAAAAAAGGCAAGTTGGTTTATTAAAAAGTTTACCACATATCACCTGTACGTGTAGCAGTGAGTCGGAACTCTCCCTCTTGTCTTTTTTACTGACAATGCCTTTAGTGATCCATGTCCTGACCATTTTCTTATTTATATTTCTCTCCAAATATTTATCAAGTGTATGTGCTCATGGGGAATACGTTATTAATGTTGTAATAACTTGTGTCTATCACATATGCTTTTTGTATCATCTATATCATTGTTGTAAATACTGATCACGTTCAACGAAAAAGGCAATAAAATATATGTATGCTTCAAAATGACCACCCTTTCAGCAGGCCTGCTTTCAGAACGTATTTAACATGTTAACATGACTTTAGAAACATCTCATGTATCGTCTTTCCAACTACATTGCCGGGGAGGTAACACAGACATTTACTGATATTGGTGCTCTGTGTTGTTGTCTCAATTCGATGTTGTCGGTCCCTCTTTTAATGTCTGTTGGAGGCTTTGTCCACGTTCCCTTACAGTCGGATCTTCGTTAACGTTTTAACTTGAGGCCTCGGGGTGTGTTCCAGTATTTAAAAATATCTTGCTGATGTTTCTCATTTGAACGGGACTTTAGTTTAACGTGTGTCAACGTCATGTCCATGTTTTGAATTTATCCTTTCTGGGAGTTTAAAAAAACTAATTACATCTGCTAGAATATGTTTCCAAAGGTTTTAAATGTTTTTAATTGTCTTTTTGATTCACATTTTAATTTTGTAGAAGATTAAAAGATACATATTACCTTACTTTTGTTTATTGCGTTTGGACCGCTACTTTCTTTGTCTTTCTGTGATTGAACATATATTTCCTTAACCTAACTGTGCTCGAACAGCTACTTTCTTTGCCTTGCTGTGATAAGACCGCTACTTTCTTTACCTTGCTGTGATTAGACCGCCACTTTCTTTGCCTTACTGTGATTAGTCCTCTACTTTCTTTGCCTTGCAGTGATAAGACCGCTACTTTCTTTGCCTTGCAGTGATTAGACCGCTTCATTCTTTGCCTTGCTGTGATTAGACCGCTACTTTCTTTGCCTTGCAGTGATAAGACCGCTACTTTCTTTGCCTTGCTGTGATTAGACCGCTACTTTCTTTGCCTTGCTGTGATTAGACCGCTACTTTCTTTGCCTTACTGTGATAAGACCGCTACTTTCTTTGCCTTACTGTGATAAGACCGCTACTTCCTTTGCCTTACTGTGATTAGACCGCTACTTTCTTTGCCTTGCTGTGATTAGACCGCTACTTTCTTTGCCTTGCTGTGATTAGACCGCTACTTCCTTTGCCTTGCTGTGATTAGACCGCTACTTTCTTTGCCTTGCTGTGATTAGACCGCTACTTCCTTTGCCTTGCTGTGATAAGACCGCTACTTTCTTTGCCTTGCTGTGATTAGACCGCTACTTTCTTTGCCTTGCTGTGATTAGACCGCTACTTTCTTTGCCTTGCAGTGATTAGACCGCTACTTCCTTTGCCTTGCTGTGATTAGACCGCTACTTTCTTTGCCTTACTGTGATTAGACCTCTACTTTCTTTGCCTTGCAGTGATAAGACCGCTACTTTCTTTGCCTTGCAGTGATTAGACCGCTACTTTCTTTGCCTTGCTGTGATTAGACCGCTACTTTCTTTGCCTTGCTGTGATTAGACCGCTACTTTCTTTGCCTTGCTGTGATAAGACCGCTACTTCCTTTGCCTTGCAGTGATAAGACCACTGCTTTCTTTGCCTTGCAGTGATTAGACCGCTACTTTCTTTGCCTTGCTGTGATTAGACCGCCACTTTCTTTGCCTTGCAGTGATTAGACCACTGCTTTCTTTGCCTTGCTGTGATTAGACCGCTACTTTCTTTGCCTTGCAGTGATTAGACCGCTACTTTCTTTGCCTTGCTGTGATTAGACCTCTACTTTCTTTGCCTTGCAGTGATAAGACCGCTACTTTCTTTGCCTTGCTGTGATTAGACCGCTACTTTCTTTGCCTTGCTGTGATTAGACCGCTACTTTCTTTGCTTTGCAGTGATAAGACCGCTACTTCCTTTGCCTTGCTGTGATTAGACCGCTACTTTCTTTGCCTTGCTGTGATTAGACCGCTACTTCCTTTGCCTTACTGTGATTAGACCGCCACTTTCTTTGCCTTGCAGTGATTAGACCACTGCTTTCTTTGCCTTGCTGTGATTAGACCGCTACTTTCTTTGCCTTGCAGTGATTAGACCACTGCTTTCTTTGCCTTGCTGTGATTAGACCGCTACTTTCTTTGCCTTGCAGTGATTAGACCGCTACTTTCTTTGCCTTGCTGTGATTAGACCTCTACTTTCTTTGCCTTGCAGTGATAAGACCTCTACTTTCTTTGCCTTGCTGTGATTAGACCGCTACTTTCTTTGCCTTGCTGTGATAAGACCTCTACTTTCTTTGCCTTGCTGTGATTAGACCGCTACTTTCTTTGCCTTGCTGTGATTAGACCGCTACTTTCTTTGCCTTGCAGTGATAAGACCGCTACTTTCTTTGCCTTGCTGTGATTAGACCGCTACTTTCTTTGCCTTGCTGTGATTAGACCGCTACATTCTTTGCCTTGCTGTGATTAGACCTCTACTTTCTTTGCCTTGCAGTGATTAGACCTCTACTTTCTTTGCCTTGCTGTGATTAGACCGCTACTTTCTTTGCCTTGCAGTGATAAGACCGCTACATCCTTTGCCTTGCTGTGATTAGACCTCTACTTTCTTTGCCTTGCTGTGATTAGACCGCTACTTTCTTTGCCTTGCTGTGATTAGACCGCTACTTTCTTTGCCTTGCTGTGATTAGACCTCTACTTTCTTTGCCTTGCTGTGATTAGACCTCTACTTTCTTTGCCTTGCTGTGATTAGACCGCTACTTTCTTTGCCTTACTGTGATTAGACCGCTACTTCCTTTGCCTTGCTGTGATTAGACCGCTACTTTCATTGCCTTACTGTGATAAGACCGCTACTTTCTTTGCCTTGCTGTGATTAGACCTCTACTTTCTTTGCCTTGCTGTGATTAGACCGCTACTTTCTTTGCCTTGCTGTGATTAGACCGCTACTTTCTTTGCCTTGCTGTGATTAGACCGCTACTTTCTTTGCCTTGCTGTGATTAGACCGCTACTTTCTTTGCCTTGCTGTGATTAGACCTCTACTTTCTTTGCCTTGCTGTGATTAGACCGCTACTTTCTTTGCCTTGCAGTGATAAGACCGCTACTTCCTTTGCCTTGCTGTGATTAGACCGCTACTTTCTTTGCCTTACTGTGATTAGACCGCTACTTTCTTTGCCTTGCAGTGATTAGACCACTACTTTCTTTGCCTTACTGTGATTAGACCTCTACTTTCTTTGCCTCGCTGTGATTAGACCGCCACTTTCTTTGCCTTGCAGTGATTAGACCGCCACTTTCTTTGCCTCGCTGTGATTAGACCGCTACTTTCTTTGCCTTGCAGTGATTAGACCGCTACTTTCTTTGCCTTGCTGTGATTAGACCGCTACTTTCTTTGCCTTGCTGTGATTAGACCGCTACTTTCTTTGCCTTGCTGTGATTAGACCGCTACTTCCTTTGCCTTCCTGTGATTAGACCGCTACTTTCTTTGCTTTCCAGTGATTAGACCGCTACTTTCTTTGCCTTCCAGTGATAAGACCGCCACTTCCTTTGCCTTGCTGTGATTAGACTGCTACTTTCTTTGCCTTACAGTGATTAGACCGCCACTTTCTTTGCCTTGCAGTGATTAGACCGCTACTTCCTTTGCCTTGCTGTGATTAGACCGCTACTTTCTTTGCCTTGCTGTGATTAGACCGCTACTTTCTTTGCCTTGCAGTGATAAGACCGCTACTTCCTTTGCCTTGCTGTGATTAGACCGCTACTTTCTTTGCCTTGCTGTGATTAGACCGCTACTTCCTTTGCCTTACTGTGATTAGACCGCCACTTTCTTTGCCTTGCAGTGATTAGACCACTGCTTTCTTTGCCTTACTGTGATTAGACCGCTACTTTCTTTGCCTTCCAGTGATTAGACCACTACTTTCTTTGCCTTACTGTGATTAGACCTCTACTTTCTTTGCCTCGCTGTGATTAGACCGCCACTTTCTTTGCCTTGCAGTGATTAGACCGCTACTTTCTTTGCCTCGCTGTGATTAGACCGCTACTTTCTTTGCCTTGCAGTGATTAGACCGCTACTTTCTTTGCCTTGCTGTGATTAGACCGCTACTTTCTTTGCCTTGCTGTGATTAGACCGCTACTTTCTTTGCCTTCCAGTGATTAGACCGCTACTTCCTTTGCCTTCCTGTGATTAGACCGCTACTTTCTTTGCTTTCCAGTGATTAGACCGCTACTTTCTTTGCCTTCCAGTGATTAGACCGCCACTTCCTTTGCCTTGCTGTGATTAGACCGCTACTTTCTTTGCCTTACAGTGATTAGACCGCCACTTTCTTTGCCTTGCAGTGATTAGACCGCTACTTCCTTTGCCTTCCTGTGATTAGACCGCTACTTTCTTTGCCTTGCTGTGATTAGACCGCTACTTTCTTTGCTTTGCAGTGATAAGACCGCTACTTCCTTTGCCTTGCTGTGATTAGACCGCTACTTTCTTTGCCTTGCTGTGATTAGACCGCTACTTCCTTTGCCTTACAGTGATTAGACCGCCACTTTCTTTGCCTTGCAGTGATTAGACCACTGCTTTCTTTGCCTTGCTGTGATGAGACCGCTACTTTCTTTGCCTTGCTGTGATTAGACCGCTACTTTCTTTGCCTTGCAGTGATAAGACCGCTACTTTCTTTGCCTTGCTGTGATTAGACCGCTACTTTCTTTGCCTTGCTGTGATTAGACCGCTACTTTCTTTGCCTTACTGTGATAAGACCGCTACTTTCTTTGCCTTACTGTGATAAGACCGCTACTTCCTTTGCCTTACTGTGATTAGACCGCTACTTTCTTTGCCTTGCTGTGATTAGACCGCTACTTTCTTTGCCTTGCTGTGATTAGACCGCTACTTCCTTTGCCTTGCTGTGATTAGACCGCTACTTTCTTTGCCTTGCTGTGATTAGACCGCTACTTCCTTTGCCTTGCTGTGATAAGACCGCTACTTTCTTTGCCTTGCTGTGATTAGACCGCTACTTTCTTGGCCTTGCTGTGATTAGACCGCTACTTTCTTTGCCTTGCAGTGATTAGACCGCTACTTCCTTTGCCTTGCTGTGATTAGACCGCTACTTTCTTTGCCTTACTGTGATTAGACCTCTACTTTCTTTGCCTTGCAGTGATAAGACCGCTACTTTCTTTGCCTTGCAGTGATTAGACCGCTACTTTCTTTGCCTTGCTGTGATTAGACCGCTACTTTCTTTGCCTTGCTGTGATTAGACCGCTACTTTCTTTGCCTTGCTGTGATAAGACCGCCACTTCCTTTGCCTTGCAGTGATTAGACCACTGCTTTCTTTGCCTTGCAGTGATTAGACCGCTACTTTCTTTGCCTTGCTGTGATTAGACCGCCACTTTCTTTGCCTTGCAGTGATTAGACCACTGCTTTCTTTGCCTTGCTGTGATTAGACCGCTACTTTCTTTGCCTTGCAGTGATTAGACCGCTACTTTCTTTGCCTTGCTGTGATTAGACCTCTACTTTCTTTGCCTTGCAGTGATAAGACCGCTACTTTCTTTGCCTTGCTGTGATAAGACCGCTACTTTCTTTGCCTTGCTGTGATTAGACCGCTACTTTCTTTGCTTTGCAGTGATAAGACCGCTACTTCCTTTGCCTTGCTGTGATTAGACCGCTACTTTCTTTGCCTTGCTGTGATTAGACCGCTACTTCCTTTGCCTTACTGTGATTAGACCGCCACTTTCTTTGCCTTGCAGTGATTAGACCACTGCTTTCTTTGCCTTGCTGTGATTAGACCGCTACTTTCTTTGCCTTGCAGTGATTAGACCACTGCTTTCTTTGCCTTGCTGTGATTAGACCGCTACTTTCTTTGCCTTGCAGTGATTAGACCGCTACTTTCTTTGCCTTGCTGTGATTAGACCTCTACTTTCTTTGCCTTGCAGTGATAAGACCTCTACTTTCTTTGCCTTGCTGTGATTAGACCGCTACTTTCTTTGCCTTGCTGTGATAAGACCTCTACTTTCTTTGCCTTGCTGTGATTAGACCGCTACTTTCTTTGCCTTGCTGTGATTAGACCGCTACTTTCTTTGCCTTGCAGTGATAAGACCGCTACTTTCTTTGCCTTGCTGTGATTAGACCGCTACTTTCTTTGCCTTGCTGTGATTAGACCGCTACTTTCTTTGCCTTGCAGTGATTAGACCTCTACTTTCTTTGCCTTGCAGTGATTAGACCTCTACTTTCTTTGCCTTGCTGTGATTAGACCGCTACTTTCTTTGCCTTGCAGTGATAAGACCGCTACTTCCTTTGCCTTGCTGTGATTAGACCGCTACTTTCTTTGCCTTGCTGTGATTAGACCGCTACTTTCTTTGCCTTGCTGTGATTAGACCGCTACTTTCTTTGCCTTGCTGTGATTAGACCTCTACTTTCTTTGCCTTGCTGTGATTAGACCTCTACTTTCTTTGCCTTGCTGTGATTAGACCGCTACTTTCTTTGCCTTACTGTGATTAGACCGCTACTTCCTTTGCCTTGCTGTGATTAGACCGCTACTTTCATTGCCTTACTGTGATAAGACCGCTACTTTCTTTGCCTTGCTGTGATTAGACCTCTACTTTCTTTGCCTTGCTGTGATTAGACCGCTACTTTCTTTGCCTTGCTGTGATTAGACCGCTACTTTCTTTGCCTTGCTGTGATTAGACCGCTACTTTCTTTGCCTTGCTGTGATTAGACCGCTACTTTCTTTGCCTTGCTGTGATTAGACCTCTACTTTCTTTGCCTTGCTGTGATTAGACCGCTACTTTCTTTGCCTTGCAGTGATAAGACCGCTACTTCCTTTGCCTTGCTGTGATTAGACCGCTACTTTCTTTGCCTTACTGTGATTAGACCGCTACTTTCTTTGCCTTGCAGTGATTAGACCGCTACTTTCTTTGCCTTGCTGTGATTAGACCTCTACTTTCTTTGCCTTGCTGTGATTAGACCGCCACTTTCTTTGCCTTGCAGTGATTAGACCGCTACTTTCTTTGCCTCGCTGTGATTAGACCGCTACTTTCTTTGCCTTGCAGTGATTAGACCGCTACTTTCTTTGCCTTGCTGTGATTAGACCGCTACTTTCTTTGCCTTGCTGTGATTAGACCGCTACTTTCTTTGCCTTGCTGTGATTAGACCGCTACTTCCTTTGCCTTCCTGTGATTAGACCGCTACTTTCTTTGCTTTCCAGTGATTAGACCGCTACTTTCTTTGCCTTCCAGTGATTAGACCGCCACTTCCTTTGCCTTGCTGTGATTAGACTGCTACTTTCTTTGCCTTACAGTGATTAGACCGCCACTTTCTTTGCCTTGCAGTGATTAGACCGCTACTTCCTTTGCCTTGCTGTGATTAGACCGCTACTTTCTTTGCCTTGCTGTGATTAGACCGCTACTTTCTTTGCCTTGCAGTGATAAGACCGCTACTTCCTTTGCCTTGCTGTGATTAGACCGCTACTTTCTTTGCCTTGCTGTGATTAGACCGCTACTTTCTTTGCCTTACTGTGATTAGACCGCCACTTTCTTTGCCTTGCAGTGATTAGACCACTGCTTTCTTTGCCTTACTGTGATTAGACCGCTACTTTCTTTGCCTTCCAGTGATTAGACCACTACTTTCTTTGCCTTACTGTGATTAGACCTCTACTTTCTTTGCCTCGCTGTGATTAGACCGCCACTTTCTTTGCCTTGCAGTGATTAGACCGCCACTTTCTTTGCCTCGCTGTGATTAGACCGCTACTTTCTTTGCCTTGCAGTGATTAGACCGCTACTTTCTTTGCCTTGCTGTGATTAGACCGCTACTTTCTTTGCCTTGCTGTGATTAGACCGCTACTTTCTTTGCCTTTAAGTGATTAGACCGCTACTTCCTTTGCCTTCCTGTGATTAGACCGCTACTTTCTTTGCTTTCCAGTGATTAGACCGCTACTTTCTTTGCCTTCCAGTGATTAGACCGCCACTTCCTTTGCCTTACTGTGATTAGACCGCTACTTTCTTTGCCTTACAGTGATTAGACCGCCACTTTCTTTGCCTTGCAGTGATTAGACCGCTACTTCCTTTGCCTTGCTGTGATTAGACCGCTACTTTCTTTGCCTTGCTGTGATTAGACCGCTACTTTCTTTGCTTTGCAGTGATAAGACCGCTACTTCCTTTGCCTTGCTGTGATTAGACCGCTACTTTCTTTGCCTTGCTGTGATTAGACCGCTACTTCCTTTGCCTTACAGTGATTAGACCGCCACTTTCTTTGCCTTGCAGTGATTAGACCACTGCTTTCTTTGCCTTGCTGTGATGAGACCGCTACTTTCTTTGCCTTGCAGTGATTAGACCACTGCTTTCTTTGCCTTGCTGTGATTAGACCGCTACTTTCTTTGCCTTGCAGTGATTAGACCGCTACTTTCTTTGCCTTGCTGTGATTAGACCTCTACTTTCTTTGCCTTGCAGTGATAAGACCTCTACTTTCTTTGCCTTGCTTTGATTAGACCGCTACTTTCTTTGCCTTGTTGTGATTAGACCTCTACTTTCTTTGCCTTGCTGTGATTAGATCGCTACTTTCTTTGCCTTGCTGTGATTAGACCGCTACTTTCTTTGCCTTGCAGTGATAAGACCGCTACTTTCTTTGCCTTCCAGTGATTAGACCGCCACTTCCTTTGCCTTGCTGTGATTAGACCGCTACTTTCTTTGCCTTACAGTGATTAGACCGCCACTTTCTTTGCCTTGCAGTGATTAGACCGCTACTTCCTTTGCCTTGCTGTGATTAGACCGCTACTTTCTTTGCCTTGCTGTGATTAGACCGCTACTTTCTTTGCCTTGCAGTGATAAGACCGCTACTTCCTTTGCCTTGCTGTGATTAGACCGCTACTTTCTTTGCCTTGCTGTGATTAGACCGCTACTTCCTTTGCCTTACTGTGATTAGACCGCTACTTTCTTTGCCTTGCTGTGATTAGACCGCTACTTCCTTTGCCTTACTGTGATTAGACCGCCACTTTCTTTGCCTTGCAGTGATTAGACCACTGCTTTCTTTGCCTTACTGTGATTAGACCGCTACTTTCTTTGCCTTGCAGTGATTAGACCACTACTTTCTTTGCCTTACTATGATTAGACCTCTACTTTCTTTGCCTCGCTGTGATTAGACCGCCACTTTCTTTGCCTTGCAGTGATTAGACCGCCACTTTCTTTGCCTCGCTGTGATTAGACCGCTACTTTCTTTGCCTTGCAGTGATTAGACCGCTACTTTCTTTGCCTTGCTGTGATTAGACCGCTACTTTCTTTGCCTTGCTGTGATTAGACCGCTACTTTCTTTGCCTTCCAGTGATTAGACCGCTACTTCCTTTGCCTTCCTGTGATTAGACCGCTACTTTCTTTGCTTTCCAGTGATTAGACCGCTACTTTCTTTGCCTTCCAGTGATTAGACCGCCACTTCCTTTGCCTTGCTGTGATTAGACCGCTACTTTCTTTGCCTTACAGTGATTAGACCGCCACTTTCTTTGCCTTGCAGTGATTAGACCGCTACTTCCTTTGCCTTGCTGTGATTAGACCGCTACTTTCTTTGCCTTGCTGTGATTAGACCGCTACTTTCTTTGCTTTGCAGTGATAAGACCGCTACTTCCTTTGCCTTGCTGTGATTAGACCGCTACTTTCTTTGCCTTGCTGTGATTAGACCGCTACTTCCTTTGCCTTACTGTGATTAGACCGCCACTTTCTTTGCCTTGCTGTGATTAGACCACTGCTTTCTTTGCCTTGCTGTGATTAGACCGCTACTTTCTTTGCCTTGCAGTGATTAGACCACTGCTTTCTTTGCCTTGCTGTGATTAGACCGCTACTTTCTTTGCCTTGCAGTGATTAGACCGCTACTTTCTTTGCCTTGCTGTGATTAGACCTCTACTTTCTTTGCCTTGCAGTGATAAGACCTCTACTTTCTTTGCCTTGCTTTGATTAGACCGCTACTTTCTTTGCCTTGCTGTGATTAGACCTCTACTTTCTTTGCCTTGCTGTGATTAGACCGCTACTTTCTTTGCCTTGCTGTGATTAGACCGCTACTTTCTTTGCCTTGCTGTGATTAGACCTCTACTTTCTTTGCCTTGCTGTGATTAGACCTCTACTTTCTTTGCCTTGCTGTGATTAGACCGCTACTTTCTTTGCCTTACTGTGATTAGACCGCTACTTCCTTTGCCTTGCTGTGATTAGACCGCTACTTTCATTGCCTTGCTGTGATAAGACCGCTACTTTCTTTGCCTTGCTGTGATTAGACCTCTACTTTCTTTGCCTTGCTGTGATTAGACCGCTACTTTCTTTGCCTTGCTGTGATTAGACCGCTACTTTCTTTGCCTTGCTGTGATTAGACCTCTACTTTGTTTGCCTTGCTGTGATTAGACCTCTACTTTCTTTGCCTTGCTGTGATTAGACCGCTACTTTCTTTGCCTTGCAGTGATAAGACCGCTACTTCCTTTGCCTTGCTGTGATTAGACCGCTACTTTCTTTGCCTTACTGTGATTAGACCGCTACTTTCATTGCCTTGCAGTGATTAGACCACTACTTTCTTTGCCTTACTGTGATTAGACCTCTACTTTCTTTGCCTCGCTGTAATTAGACCGCCACTTTCTTTGCCTTGCAGTGATTAGACCGCCACTTTCTTTGCCTCGCTGTGATTAGACCGCTACTTTCTTTGCCTTGCAGTGATTAGACCGCTACTTTCTTTGCCTTGCTGTGATTAGACCGCTACTTTCTTTGCCTTGCTGTGATTAGACCGCTACTTTCTTTGCCTTCCAGTGATTAGACCGCTACTTCCTTTGCCTTCCTGTGATTAGACCGCTACTTTCTTTGCTTTCCAGTGATTAGACCGCTACTTTCTTTGCCTTCCAGTGATTAGACCGCCACTTCCTTTGCCTTGCTGTGATTAGACCGCTACTTTCTTTGCCTTACAGTGATTAGACCGCTACTTTCTTTGCCTTGCAGTGATTAGACCGCTACTTCCTTTGCCTTGCTGTGATTAGACCGCTACTTTCTTTGCCTTGCTGTGATTAGACCGCTACTTTCTTTGCCTTGCAGTGATAAGACCGCTACTTCCTTTGCCTTGCTGTGATTAGACCGCTACTTTCTTTGCCTTGCTGTGATTAAACCGCTACTTCCTTTGCCTTACTGTGATTAGACCGCCACTTTCTTTGCCTTGCAGTGATTAGACCACTGCTTTCTTTGCCTTACTGTGATTAGACCGCTACTTTCTTTGCCTTGCAGTGATTAGACCACTACTTTCTTTGCCTTACTGTGATTAGACCTCTACTTTCTTTGCCTCGCTGTGATTAGACCGCCACTTTCTTTGCCTTGCAGTGATTAGACCGCCACTTTCTTTGCCTCGCTGTGATTAGACCGCTACTTTCTTTGCCTTGCAGTGATTAGACCGCTACTTTCTTTGCCTTGCTGTGATTAGACCGCTACTTTCTTTGCCTTGCTGTGATTAGACCGCTACTTTCTTTGCCTTCCAGTGATTAGACCGCTACTTCCTTTGCCTTCCTGTGATTAGACCGCTACTTTCTTTGCTTTCCAGTGATTAGACCGCTACTTTCTTTGCCTTCCAGTGATTAGACCGCCACTTCCTTTGCCTTGCTGTGATTAGACCGCTACTTTCTTTGCCTTACAGTGATTAGACCGCCACTTTCTTTGCCTTGCAGTGATTAGACCGCTACTTCCTTTGCCTTGCTGTGATTAGACCGCTACTTTCTTTGCCTTGCTGTGATTAGACCGCTACTTTCTTTGCCTTGCAGTGATAAGACCGCTACTTCCTTTGCCTTGCTGTGATTAGACCGCTACTTTCTTTGCCTTGCTGTGATTAGACCGCTACTTCCTTTGCCTTACTGTGATTAGACCGCCACTTTCTTTGCCTTGCAGTGATTAGACCACTGCTTTCTTTGCCTTGCTGTGATTAGACCGCTACTTTCTTTGCCTTGCAGTGATTAGACCACTGCTTTCTTTGCCTTGCTGTGATTAGACCGCTACTTTCTTTGCCTTGCAGTGATTAGACCGCTACTTTCTTTGCCTTGCTGTGATTAGACCTCTACTTTCTTTATCTTGCAGTGATAAAACCTCTACTTTCTTTGCCTTGCTTTGATTAGACCGCTAATTTCTTTGCCTTGCTGTGATTAGACCTCTACTTTCTTTGCCTTGCTGTGATTAGACCGCTACTTTCTTTGCCTTGCTGTGATTAGACCGCTACTTTCTTTGCCTTGCTGTGATTAGACCTCTACTTTCTTTGCCTTGCAGTGATAAGACCGCTACTTTCTTTGCCTTCCAGTGATTAGACCGCCACTTCCTTTGCCTTGCTGTGATTAGACCGCTACTTTCTTTGCCTTACAGTGATTAGACCGCCACTTTCTTTGCCTTGCAGTGATTAGACCGCTACTTCCTTTGCCTTGCTGTGATTAGACCGCTACTTTCTTTGCCTTGCTGTGATTAGACCGCTACTTTCTTTGCCTTGCAGTGATAAGACCGCTACTTCCTTTGCCTTGCTGTGATTAGACCGCTACTTTCTTTGCCTTGCTGTGATTAGACCGCTACTTTTTCCTTTGCCTTACTGTGATTAGACCGCCACTTTCTTTGCCTTGCAGTGATTAGACCATGCTTTCTTTGCCTTACTGTATTAGACCGCTACTTTCTTTGCCTTGCAGTGATTAGACCACTACTTTCTTTGCCTTACTGTGATTAGACCTCTACTTTCTTTGCCTCGCTGTGATTAGACCGCCACTTTCTTTGCCTTGCAGTGATTAGACCGCCACTTTCTTTGCCTCGCTGTGATTAGACCGCTACTTTCTTTGCCTTGCAGTGATTAGACCGCTACTTTCTTTGCCTTGCTGTGATTAGACCGCTACTTTCTTTGCCTGCTGTGATTAACCGCTACTTTCTTTGCCTTCCAGTGATTAGACCGCTACTTCCTTTGCCTTCCTGTGATTAGACCGCTACTTTCTTTGCTTTCCAGTGATTAGACCGCTACTTTCTTTGCCTTGCTGTGATTAGACCGCCAGTTTCTTTGCCTTGCTGTGATTATTTGCCTTGCTGTGATTAGACCGCTACTTTCTTTGCCTTCCTGTGATTAGACCGCTACTTTCTTTGCCTTGCTGTGATTAGACCGCTACTTTCTTTGCCTTACTGTGATTAGACCGCTACTTTCTTTGCCTTGCTGTGATTAGACCTCTACTTTCTTTGCCTTGCTGTGATTAGACCTCTACTTTCTTTGCCTTGCTGTGATTAGACCGCTACTTTCTTTGCCTTGCTGTAATAAGACCGCTACTTTCTTTGCCTTGCTGTGATTAGACCTCTACTTTCTTTGCCTTCCAGTGATTAGACCGCTGCTTTCTTTGCCTTACTGTAATAAGACCGCTACTTTCTTTGCCTTGCTGTGATTAGACCGCTACTTTCTTTGCCTTGCTGTGATTAGACCGCTACTTTCTTTGCCTTCCAGTGATTAGACCGCTGCTTTCTTTGCCTTGCTGTGATTGGACCGCTACTTTCTTTGCCTTGCTGTAATAAGACCTCTACTTTCTTTGCCTTGCTGTGATTAGACCTCTACTTTCTTTGCCTTGCTGTGATTAGACCGCTACTTTATTTGCCTTGCTGTAATAAGACCGCTACTTTCTTTGCCTTGCTGTGATTAGACCGCTACTTTCTTTGCCTTGCTGTGATTGGACCGCTACATTCTTTGCCTTCCTGTGATTGGACCGCTACTTTCTTTGCCTTACTGTGATTAGACCGCTACTTTCTTTGCCTTGCTGTGATTAGACCGCTACTTTCTTTGCCTTGCTGTAATAAGACCGCTACTTTCTTTGCCTTGCTGTGATTAGACCTCTACTTTCTTTGCCTTGCTGTAATAAGACCGCTACTTTCTTTGCCTTCCTGTGATTGGACCGCTACTTTCTTTGCCTTGCTGTGATTAGACCTCTACTTTCTTTGCCTTACTGTGATTAGACCGCTACTTTCTTTGCCTTGCTGTGATTAGACCTCTACTTTCTTTGCCTTGTAGTGATTGGACCGCTTCTTTCTTTGCCTTGCTGTGATTGGACCGCTACTTTGTTTGCCTTGCTGTGATTAGACCGCTACTTTCTTTGCCTTGCTGTGATTGGACCGCTACTTTCTTTGCCTTGCTGTAATAAGACCGCTACTTTCTTTGTCTTGCTGTAATAAGACCGCTACTTTCTTTGCCTTGCTGTGATTGGACCGCTACTTTCTTTGCCTTGCTGTGATTAGACCGCTACTTTCTTTGCCTTGCTGTGATTAGACCGCTACTTTCTTTGCCTTGCTGTGATTGGACCGCCACTTTATTTGCCTTCCTGTGATTAGACCGCTACTTTATTTGCCTTGCTGTGATTAGACCGCTACTTTATTTGCTTGCTGTGATTGGACCGCCACTTTCTTTGCCTTTTTTGTGATTAGACCTCTACTTTCTTTGCCTTGCTGTGATTAGACCGCTACTTTCTTTGCCTTGCTCTGATTAAACCGCTACTTTCTTTGCCTTGCTGTGATTAGACCGCTACTTTCTTTGCCTTGCTGTGATTAGACCGCTACTTTCTTTGCCTTGTTGTGATTAGACCTCTACTTTCTTTGCCTTGCTGTGATTAGACCGCTACTTTCTTTGCCTTGCTGTGATTAGACCTCTTCTTTCTTTGCCTTGCTGTGATTAGACCTCTTCTTTCTTTGCCTTGCTGTGATTAGACCGCTACTTTCTTTGCCTTGCTGTGATTAGACCGCTACTTTCTTTGCCTTGCTGTGATTAGACCGCTACTTTATTTGCCTTCCTGTGATTGGACCGCTACTTTCTTTGCCTTGCTGTGATTAGACCGCTACTTTCTTTGCCTTGCTGTGATTAGACCGCTACTTTCTTTGCCTTACTGTGATTAGACCGCTACTTTATTTGCCTTGCTGTGATTAGACCGCTACTTTCTTTGCCTTGCTGTGATTGGACCGCTACTTTCTTTGCCTTGCTGTGATTGGACCGCTACTTTCTTTGCCTTGCTGTGATTGGACCGCTACTTTCTTTGTCTTGCTGTGATTGGACCGCTACTTTCTTTGCCTTGCTGTGATTAGACCGCTACTTTCTTTGCCTTGCTGTGATTAGACCGCTACTTTCTTTGCCTTGCTGTGATTAGACCGCTACTTTCTTTGCCTTGCTGTGATTGGACCGCTACTTTCTTTGCCTTGCTGTGATAAGACCGCTACTTTCTTTGCCTTTCTGTGATTGGACCGCTACTTTCTTTGCCTTGCTGTGATTGGACCGCTACTTTCTTTGCCTTGCTGTGATTAGACCGCTACTTTCTTTACCTTGCTGTGATTGGACCGCTACTTTCTTTGCCTTGCTGTAATAAGACCGCTACTTTCTTTGTCTTGCTGTAATAAAACCCGCTACTTTCTTTGCCTTGCTGTGATTGGACCGCTACTTTCTTTGCCTTGCTGTGATAAGACCGCTACTTTCTTTGCCTTGCTGTGATTGGACCGCTACTTTCTTTGCCTTGCTGTAATAAGACCGCTACTTTCTTTGCCTTGCTGTGATAAGACCGCTACTTTCTTTGCCTTGCTGTGATTAGACCGCTACTTTCTTTGCCTTACTGTGATTGGACCGCTACTTTCTTTGCCTTGCTGTAATAAGACCGCTACTTTCTTTGCCTTGCTGTGATTAGACCGCTACTTTCTTTGCCTTACTGTGATTGGACCGCTACTTTCTTTGCCTTGCTGTGATTAGACCTCTACTTTCTTTGCCTTACTGTGATTAGACCGCTACTTTCTTTGCCTTGCTGTGATTGGACCTCTACTTTCTTTGCCTTGTAGTGATTGGACCGCTTCTTTCTTTGCCTTGCTGTGATTGGACCGCTACTTTGTTTGCCTTGCTGTGATTAGACCGCTACTTTCTTTGCCTTGCTGTGATTGGACCGCTACTTTCTTTGCCTTGCTGTAATAAGACCGCTACTTTCTTTGTCTTGCTGTAATAAGACCGCTACTTTCTTTGCCTTGCTGTGATTGGACCGCTACTTTCTTTGCCTTGCTGTGATTAGACCTCTACTTTCTTTGCCTTCCAGTGATTAGACCGCTGCTTTCTTGGCTTGCTGTGATTAGACCGCTACTTTATTTGCCTTTCTGTAATAAGACCGCTACTTTTTTTGCCTTGCTGTGATTAGACCTCTACTTTCTTTGCCTTCCTGTGATTAGACCGCTACTTTCTTTGCCTTGCTGTAATAAGACCGCTACTTTCTTTGCCTTGCTGTGATTAGACCGCTACTTTCTTTGCCTAGCTGTGATTGGACCGCTACTTTCTTTGCCTTCCTGTGATTGGACCGCTACTTTCTTTGCCTTACTGTGATTAGACCGCTACTTTCTTTGCCTTGCTGTGGTTAGACCGCTACTTTCTTTGCCTTGCTGTAATAAGACCGCTACTTTCTTTGCCTTGCTGTGATTAGACCTCTACTTTCTTTGCCTTGCTGTAATAAGACCGCTACTTTCTTTGCCTTGCTGTGATTAGACCGCTACTTTCTTTGCCTTGCTGTGATAAGACCGCTACTTTCTTTGCCTTGCTGTGATTAGACCGCTACTTTCTTTGCCTTGCTGTGATTGGACCGCTACTTTCTTTGCCTTGCTGTGATTGGACCGCTACTTTCTTTGCCTTACTGTGATTAGACCGCTACTTTCTTTGCCTTGCTGTGATTAGACCTCTTCTTTCTTTGCCTTGCTGTGATTAGACCGCTACTTTCTTTGCCTTGCTGTGATTGGACCGCTACTTTCTTTGCCTTACTGTGATTAGACCGCTACTTTCTTTGCCTTGCTGTGATTGGACCTCTACTTTCTTTGCCTTCCTGTGATTAGACCGCTACTTTCTTTGCCTTACTGTGATTAGACCTCTTCTTTCTTTGCCTTGCTGTGATTGGACCGCTACTTTCTTTGCCTTCCTGTGATTGGACCGCTACTTTCTTTGCCTTGCTGTGATTGGACCGCTACTTTCTTTGCCTTCCTGTGATTGGACCGCTACTTTCTTTGCCTTGCTGTGATTGGACCGCTACTTTCTTTGCCTTGCTGTGATTGGACCGCTACTTTCTTTGCCTTCCTGTGATTAGACCGCTACTTTCTTTGCCTTCCTGTGATTAGACCGCTACTTTCTTTGCCTTGCTGTGATTAGACCTCTTCTTTCTTTGCCTTGCTGTGATTGGACCGCTACTTTCTTTGCCTTGCTGTTATTAGACCGCTACTTTCTTTGCCTTACTGTGATTAGACCGCTACTTTCTTTGCCTTGCTGTAATAAGACCGCTACTTTCTTTGCCTTGCTGTGATTAGACCTCTACTTTCTTTGCCTTGCTGTAATAAGACCGCTACTTTCTTTGCCCTGCTGTGATTAGACCGCTACTTTCTTTGCCTTGCTGTAATAACACCGCTACTTTCTTTGCCTTGCTGTGATTGGACCGCTACTTTTTTTGCCTTGCTGTGATTGGACCGCTACTTTCTTTGCCTTGCTGTGATTGGACCGCTACTTTCTTTGCCTTACTGTGATTAGATCGCTACTTTCTTTGCCTTGCTGTGATTAGACCGCTACTTTCTTTGCCTTGCTGTGATTAGACCGCTACTTTCTTTGCCTTGCTGTGATTGGACCGCTACTTTATTTGCCTTACTGTGATTAGACCGCTACTTTCTTTGCCTTGCTGTGATTGGACCGCTACTTTTTTGCCTTCCTGTGATTAGACCGCTACTTTCT
Source organism: Mya arenaria (assembly GCF_026914265.1). Lineage (NCBI taxonomy): Eukaryota > Metazoa > Mollusca > Bivalvia > Myida > Myidae > Mya > Mya arenaria. The sequence continues at coordinate 18,447,162 of NC_069125.1, read as the reverse complement.
TTGCCTTACTGTGATTAGACCTCTTCTTTCTTTGCCTTGCTGTGATTGGACCGCTTCTTTCTTTGCCTTCCTGTGATTGGACCGCTACTTTCTTTGCCTTGCTGTGATTGGACCGCTACTTTCTTTGCCTTCCTGTGATTGGACCGCTACTTTCTTTGCCTTACTGTGATTAGACCGCTACTTTCTTTGCCTTGCTGTGATTAGACCTCTTCTTTCTTTGCCTTGCTGTGATTAGACCGCTACTTTCTTTGCCTTGCTGTGATTGGACCGCTACTTTATTTGCCTTACTGTGATTTGACCGCTACTTTCTTTGCCTTGCTGTGATTGGACCTCTTCTTTCTTTGCCTTGCTGTGATTGGACCGCTACTTTCTTTGCCTTGCTGTTATTAGACCGCTACTTTCTTTGCCTTGCTGTGATTAGACCGCTACTTTCTTTGCCTTGCTTTGATTAGACCGCTACTTTCTTTGCCTTGCTGTGATTAGACCGCTACTTTCTTTGCCTTGCTGTGATTGGACCGCTACTTTCTTTGCCTTCCTGTGATTGGACCGCTACTTTCTTTGCCTTGCTGTAATTAGACCTCTACTTTCTTTGCCTTACTGTGATTAGACCGCTACTTTCTTTGCCTTGCTGTGATTAGACCTCTACTTTCTTTGCCTTCCAGTGATTGGACCGCTACTTTCTTTGCCTTGCTGTGATTGGACCGCTACTTTCTTTGCCTTGCTGTGATTAGACCGCTACTTTCTTTGCCTTGCTGTGATTGGACCGCTACTTTCTTTGCCTTGCTGTAATAAGACCGCTACTTTCTTTGTCTTGCTGTGATTAGACCGCTACTTTCTTTGCCTTGCTGTGATTGGACCGCTATTTTCTTTGCCTTCCTGTGATTGGACCGCTACTTTCTTTGCCTTGCTGTAATTAGACCTCTACTTTCTTTGCCTTACTGTGATTAGACCGCTACTTTCTTTGCCTTGCTGTGATTAGACCTCTACTTTCTTTGCCTTCCAGTGATTGGACCGCTACTTTCTTTGCCTTGCTGTGATTGGACCGCTACTTTCTTTGCCTTGCTGTGATTAGACCGCTACTTTCTTTGCCTTGCTGTGATTGGACCGCTACTTTCTTTGCCTTGCTGTAATAAGACCGCTACTTTCTTTGTCTTGCTGTAATAAGACCGCTACTTTCTTTGCCTTGCTGTGATTGGACCGCTACTTTCTTTGCCTTGCTGTGATTGGACCTCTACTTTCTTTACCTTACTGTGATTAGACCGCTACTTTCTTTGCCTTGCTGTGGTTTGACCGCTACTTTCTTTGCCTTGCTGTAATAAGACCGCTACTTTCTTTGCCTTGCTGTGATTAGACCTCTACTTTCTTTGCCTTGCTGTAATAAGACCGCTACTTTCTTTGCCCTGCTGTGATTAGACCGCTACTTTCTTTGCCTTGCTGTAATAAGACCGCTACTTTCTTTGCCTTGCTGTGATTAGACCGCTACTTTCTTTGCCTTGCTGTGATTAGACCGCTACTTTCTTTGCCTTGCTGTGATTAGACCGCTACTTTCTTTGCCTTACTGTGATTAGACCGCTACTTTCTTTGCCTTGCTGTGATTAGACCTCTTCTTTCTTTGCCTTGCTGTGATTAGACCGCTACTTTCTTTGCCTTGCTGTGATTGGACCGCTACTTTCTTTGCCTTGCTGTGATTAGACCGCTACTTTCTTTGCCTTGCTGTGATTGGACCGCTACTTTTTTGCCTTCCTGTGATTAGACCGCTACTTTCTTTGCCTTACTGTGATTAGACCTCTTCTTTCTTTGCCTTGCTGTGATTGGACCGCTACTTTCTTTGCCTTCCTGTGATTGGACCGCTACTTTCTTTGCCTTCCTGTGATTGGACCGCTACTTTCTTTGCCTTGCTGTGATTGGACCGCTACTTTCTTTGCCTTGCTGTGATTGGACCGCTACTTTCTTTGCCTTCCTGTGATTAGACCGCTACTTTCTTTGCCTTCCTGTGATTAGACCGGTACTTTCTTTGCCTTGCTGTGATTAGACCTCTTCTTTCTTTGCCTTGCTGTGATTGGACCGCTACTTTCTTTGCCTTGCTGTTATTAGACCGCTACTTTCTTTGCCTTGCTGTGATTAGACCGCTACTTTCTTTGCCTTGCTGTGATTGGACCGCTACTTTCTTTGCCTTGCTGTGATTAGACCGCTACTTTCTTTGCCTTGCTGTGATTAGACCGCTACTTTCTTTGCCTTGTTGTGATTAGACCGCTACTTTCTTTGTCTTGCTGTGATTGGACCGCTACTTTCTTTGAATTGCTGTAATAAGACCGCTACTTTCTCTGCCTTGCTGTGATTAGACCTCTACTTTCTTTGCCTTGCTGTAATAAGACCGCTACTTTCTTTGCCTTACTGTGATTAGACCGCTACTTTCTTTGCCTTGCCGTGATTAGACCTCTTCTTTCTTTGCCTTGCTGTGATTAGACCGCTACTTTCTTTGCCTTGCTGTGATTGGACCGCTACTTTCTTTGCCTTACTGTGATTAGACCGCTACTTTCTTTGCCTTGATGTGATTGGACCGCTACTTTCTTTGCCTTGCTGTGATTAGACCGCTACTTTCTTTGCCTTACTGTGATTAGACCTCTTCTTTCTTTGCCTTGCTGTGATTGGACCGCTACTTTCTTTGCCTTCCTGTGATTGGACCGCTACTTTCTTTGCCTTCCTGTGATTGGACCGCTACTTTCTTTGCCTTGCTGTGATTGGACCGCTACTTTCTTTGCCTTGCTGTGATTGGACCGCTACTTTCTTTGCCTTCCTGTGATTAGACCGCTACTTTCTTTGCCTTCCTGTGATTAGACCGGTACTTTCTTTGCCTTGCTGTGATTAGACCTCTTCTTTCTTTGCCTTGCTGTGATTGGACCGCTACTTTCTTTGCCTTGCTGTTATTAGACCGCTACTTTCTTTGCCTTACTGTGATTAGACCGCTACTTTCTTTGCCTTGCTGTGATTGGACCGCTACTTTCTTTGCCTTGCTGTGATTAGACCGCTACTTTCTTTGCCTTGCTGTGATTAGACCGCTACTTTCTTTGCCTTGCTGTGATTAGACCGCTACTTTCTTTGTCTTGCTGTGATTGGACCGCTACTTTCTTTGTCTTGCTGTAATAAGACCGCTACTTTCTTTGCCTTGCTGTGATTAGACCTCTACTTTCTTTGCCTTGCTGTAATAAGACCGCTACTTTCTTTGCCTTGCTGTGATTAGACCTCTTCTTTCTTTGCCTTGCTGTGATTAGACCGCTACTTTCTTTGCCTTGCTGTGATTGGACCGCTACTTTCTTTGCCTTACTGTGATTAGACCGCTACTTTCTTTGCCTTGCTGTGATTAGACCGCTACTTTCTTTGCCTTGCTGTGATTAGACCGCTACTTTCTTTGCCTTGCTGTGATTGGACCGCTACTTTCTTTGCCTTGCTGTGATTGGACCGCCACTTTCTTTGCCTTACTGTAATAAGACCGCCACTTCCTTTGCCTTGCTGTGATTAGACCGCCACTTTCTTTGCCTTGCTGTGATTAGACCGCTACTTTCTTTGCCTTGCTGTGATTAGACCGCTACTTTCTTTGCCTTGCTGTGATTAGACCGCTACTTTCTTTGCCTTCCTGTGATTAGACCGCTACTTTCTTTGTCTTGCTGTGATTGGACCGCTACTTTCTTTGCCTTGCTGTGATTAGACCGCTACTTTCTTTGCCTTGCTGTGATTAGACCGCTACTTTCTTTGCCTTGCTGTGATTAGACCGCTACTTTCTTTGCCTTGCTGTGATTGGACCGCTACTTTCTTTGCCTTGCTGTGATTGGACCGCTACTTTCTTTGCCTTACTGTGATTGGACCGCTACTTTCTTTGCCTTGCTGTGATTAGACCTCTACTTTCTTTGCCTTGCTGTGATTAGACCTCTACTTTCTTTGTCTTCCTGTGATTAGACCGCTACTTTCTTTGCCTTACTGTGATAAGACCGCTACTTTCTTTGCCTTGCTGTGATCAGACCTCTACTTTCTTTGCCTTGCTGTGATTGGACCGCTACTTTCTTTGCCTTGCTGTGATTAGACCTCTACTTTCTTTGCCTTGCTGTGATTAGACCGCCACTTTCTTTGCCTTGCTGTGATTAGACCGCCACTTTCTTTGCCTTGCTGTGATTGGACCGCTACTTTCTTTGCCTTACTGTGATTGGACCGCTACTTTCTTTGCCTTGCTGTGATTAGACCTCTTCTTTCTTTGCCTTCCTGTGATTAGACCTCTACTTTCTTTGCCTTGCTGTAATAAGACCGCTACTTTCTTTGCCTTGCTGTGATTAGACCTCTACTTTCTTTGCCTTGCTGTGATTAGACCGCTACTTTCTTTGCCTTGCTGTGATTAGACCGCTACTTTCTTTGCCTTGCTGTGATTAGACCGCTACTTTCTTTGCCTTGCTGTGATTATACCTCTACTTTCTTTGCCTTCCTGTGATTAGACCGCTACTTTCTTTGCCTTGCTGTGATTAGACCGCTACTTTCTTTGCCTTGCTGTGATTGGACCGCTACTTTCTTTGCCTTCCTGTGATTGGACCGCCACTTTCTTTGCCTTGCTGTGATTAGACCGCCACTTTCTTTGCCTTGCTGTGATTAGACCGTTACTTTCTTTGTCTTGCTGTGATTAGACCGCCACTTTCTTTGCCTTGCTGTGATTAGACCGCTACTTTCTTTGCCTTGCTGTGATTAGACCGCTTCTTTCTTTGCCTTGCTGTGATTAGACCGCTACTTTCTTTGCCTTGCTGTGATTAGACCGCTACTTTCTTTGCCTTGTTGTGATTAGACCGCTACTTTCTTTGCCTTCCTGTGATTGGACCGCTACTTTCTTTGCCTTACTGTGATTAGACCGCTACTTTCTTTGCCTTGCTGTGATTAGACCGCTACTTTCTTTGCCTTACTGTGATTAGACCTCTACTTTCTTTGCCTTCCTGTGATTGGACCGCTACTTTCTTTGCCTTGCTGTGATTAGACCGCTACTTTCTTTGCCTTACTGTGATTAGACCGCTACTTTCTTTGCCTTCCTGTGATTGGACCGCTACTTTCTTTGCCTTACTGTGATTGGACCGCTACTTTCTTTGCCTTGCTGTGATTAGACCGCTACTTTCTTTGCCTTGCTGTGATTGGACCGCTACTTTCTTTGCCTTGCTGTAATAAGACCGCTACTTTCTTTGCCTTGCTGTGATTAGACCTCTACTTTCTTTGCCTTACTGTGATTAGACCGCTACTTTCTTTGCCTTGCTGTGATAAGACCGCTACTTTCTTTGCATTGCTGTGATTAGACCGCCACTTTCTTTGCCTTGCTGTGATTGGACCGCTACTTTCTTTGCCTTACTGTGATTAGACCGCTACTCTCTTTGCCTTGCTGTGATTAGACCTCTACTTTCTTTGCCTTGCTGTGATTAGACCTCTTCTTTCTTTGCCTTGTTGTGATTAGTCCTCTACTTTCTTTGCCTTGCTGTAATAAGACCGCTACTTTCTTTGCCTTGCTGTGATTGGACCGCTACTTTCTTTGCCTTGCTGTGATTAGACCGCTACTTTGTTTGCCTTACTGTGATTAGACCTCTACCTTCTTTTCCTTACTGTGATTAGACCGCTACTTTCTTTGCCTTGCTGTGATTAGACCGCTACTTTCTTTGCCTTACTGTGATTAGACCGCTACTTTATTTGCCTTGCTGTGATAAGTCCTCTACTTCTTTGCCTTGCTGTGATTAGACCGCTACTTTCTTTGCCTTGCTGTGATAAGACCGTTACTTTCTTTGTCTTGCTGTGATTAGACCGCTACTTTCTTTGCCTTGCTGTGCTTAGACCGCTACTTTCTTTGCCTTGCTGTGATTAGACCGCTACTTTCTTTGCCTTACTGTGATTAGACCGCTACTTTCTTTGCCTTGCTGTGATTAGACCGCTACTTTCTTTGCATTGCTGTGATGAGACCGCCACTTTCTTTGCCTTGCTGTGATTGGACCGCTACTTTCTTTGCCTTACTGTGATTAGACCGCTACTTTCTTTGCCTTGCTGTGATTAGACCGCTACTTTCTTTGCCTTGCTGTGATTAGACCGCTACTTTCTTTGCCTTGGTGTGATTAGACCTCTACCTTCTTTGCCTTGCTGTGATTAGACCGCTACTTTCTTTGCCTTGCTTTGATTAGACTGCTACTTTATTTGCCTTGCTGTGATTAGACCGCTACTTTCTTTGCCTTGCTGTAATTAGACCGCTACTTTCTTTGCCTTGCTGTGATTAGACCGCTACTTTCTTTGCCTTGCTGTGATTGGACCGCTACTTTCTTTGCCTTACTGTGATTAGACCGCTACTTTCTTTGCCTTGCTGTGATTAGACCTCTACTTTCTTTGCCTTACTGTGATTAGACCGCTACTTTCTTTGCCTTGTTGTGATTAGACCTCTACTTTCTTTGCATTGCTGTGATTAGACCGCCACTTTCTTTGCCTTGCTGTGATTAGACCGCCACTTTCTTTGCCTTGCTGTGATTGGACCGCTACTTTATTTGCCTTGCTGTGATTGGACCGCTACTTTCTTTGCCTTGCTGTGATTAGACCGCTACTTTCTTTGCCTTGCTGTGATTAGACCGCTACTTTCTTTGCCTTGCTGTAATAAGACCGCTACTTTCTTTGCCTTGCTGTGATTAGACCGCTACTTTCTTTGCCTTGCTGTGATTGGACCGCTACTTTCTTTGCCTTGCTGTGATTGGACCGCTACTTTCTTTGCCTTACTGTGATTAGACCGCTACTTTCTTTGCCTTGCTGTGATTGGACCGCTACTTTCTTTGCCTTACTGTGATTAGACCGCTACTTTCTTTGCATTGCTGTGATTGGACCGCTACTTTCTTTGCCTTGCTGTAATAAGACCGCTACTTTCTTTGCCTTACTGTGATTAGACCGCTACTTTCTTTGCCTTGCTGTGATTGGACCGCTACTTTCTTTGCCTTGCTGTGATTAGACCGCTACTTTCTTTGCCTTGCTGTGATTAGACCGCTACTTTCTTTGCCTTGCTGTGATTAGACCTCTACTTTCTTTGCCTTCCTGTGATTGGACCGCTACTTTCTTTGCCTTGCTGTAATAAGACCGCTACTTTCTTTGCCTTTCTGTGATTAGACCGCTACTTTCTTTGCCTTACTGTGATTAGACCGCTACTTTCTTTGCCTTGCTGTGATTAGACCGCTACTTTCTTTGCCTTGCTGTGATTGGACCGCTACTTTCTTTGCATTGCTGTGATTAGACCGCCACTTTCTTTGCCTTGCTGTGATTGGACCGCTACTTTCTTTGCCTTACTGTGATTAGACCGCTACTTTCTTTGCCTTGCTGTGATTAGACCGCTACTTTCTTTGTCTAGATGTGATTGGACCGCTACCTTTTGCCTTACTGTATTAAGACCGATACTCTCTTTGACTTACTGTGATTGAACCGATACTTTATTTGCCATACTATGATGTGACCGATATTTCCCTTTGCCTTACTGTGATGGGACCGATACGTTTTTGCCTTACTGTAATGGAACGGATTCTTTTGATTTCTGACCGATTATTTTACCTTACTGTGTTGGAACCGATACATTAATTATCTTATCTTGATGGGACCGATGCTTTCCTTGTCTTAATGTGATGGAACTGATACTTTCTTTGCCCTACTGTGATTGGACAGCAGTGTTGCCTTACTGCAATGTGCCCGATGCTTACTAAGTGGGTTGTTCTATGGGGTTTTAAATACTGAATGGTACACACATTTGGTCCCTCAGCTTCCCACTGTTGGCCTTCTTAACTGTCCTAATAATTTGATTCTACACATAGTATCTCCATTAAAATCTTCGTACAGACTATTTTATTTGTTTGTTTTGATCCTACAGGTATTAAGTTGTATTTTGTCTGATAGATGTAGTACATCAACTGACTTACTATGCCATGTATAAAGTTGCTGTTTCCAAGCTCCTATTGAACGTATGTATCAAAGCAGTTATTCAGTTTATATTAGCTAGTAACATTCAAGTTGGTAATATCAAATCATATGTAAGAGCATAGAGGCAGCGTTGGCCAAATGCAATCCTACATGAGTCTGTCAAGACCCTCTATTATTTAGCAACTTTCAAGTTCGTTATACATGATCACATGCAGCAATATATATAATTTGTGCCGTGCCTTTTTTCTTTTTGGTTTATACTAATTGATTTTAGCTCGATTGTGACGAAAGCTGATAGCTTATAGAATCACTCTCGAGTCCGTTTCCTGGGCAGAAACCAGTACTGTGTCCTTTAGGAGAGGCTATGAGAACGTACCCCTTGGTGGGGATCGAACCCACAACCTCTTGGGTGGGGTGAGAGGCGGACACCTATACCACTTTTTTTTCTTTTTAATTGTTAATTGGCACGAATGGGGACGCCTAAGTCAAGTCCTCATTACGGTTTTATTGTGTTGTTCTTTCCTTAAATAATACTTATGCATATACAGTCCAAATTACTAGAATCAAATATTAAATGTAACTGCGATTGTACTAACAGTTGCTGTACTGTGGTAACACCACCTTCGAGCTCAAACTAATTTCCAGTATCCATAAAATACTTTTCGAAAATCAGCTCCTACGTTCATGCTTATTTTTTAACCAAAAGAACAAAATAACAACAGAAAAACTTATGAAAAAAGCTGACAATTCAGCTCAAACTTATTACTTAGGATTTGAAATACTACTCTATCAAAACATATTACAGGTTTCTGAAATAGATACAAAGAACAAAATAAAACAGTAGACTTAAGTCGATATGGCTTCGACTGACATGCCTTTGTTCGGCTATCATCAACATCTCAAAACACAGTTGCATATCTAAAAGCAGGTGTAAAAACACATATAATATCAATAACTTGTATATAAAGAAACGCTGAAATTATGAAACTGGTATTAATTAATAATACACGTTCTAACAAAAGTAAGGCAAAACACACGGCATAACAAAAGCTTTGATACAAAAATCCGTCACGACCCCGTTGTCTGATTCATGTTCTTCTCTTCTCGTCCTCTTCAATTTTGAAAGTTTGTTTTCGAATTTTCTGAAGCTCCATCAGCTTAAACTCAACTCAATTTATTGTACATAAATGAATTCGGCCAAGAATACAACATATGACAGAGTTTACAGCACTTGCATCAGTACCACCTTGATGTTTTGTGTGTGTTTTTAACGTTTTTGGGTGGCCTTTTCTTTCTAGACCGTGTTCATTGTGCTTTCAAACTGTCTCATGGTTTATTTTAGCCTGCTAGGCTTGTTAACTAGGTTTTCAGCGAAAATCAGGTTATTAGAATGTGGATGTCGTTGGGCGGGCTGATGAGAATAGACGGGATTGCGGGCGGCCGTCAAACATTGGTTTCCGCCCAATGGGTTAGAATAGGTGAATAGTAATAAAAATTGGTGTGTAGGTAGCTTATGTTAAGAGCTAGATTACGATTGCAGTGTGAGGGGTCGAGGTCAAGGTCACTGTTAGTAAAACTAGAAAAGTGGCTTTCGCCCAAAAATTTAAGTGAGAATTGATGGGTAGTTTGAAAGTTGGTGTGTAGGTAGCTTATGTGAAGAGCTAGCTTGCGATTTTAATACTTCTAAAATAACATGCTTGCTATGATTCTATCAGCAGAGAAGTGGGTAGTAATGAAAGTTGGTGTGCAGTTG